>NC_139222.1:146075303-147275303 GCF_055691185.1 Crinia signifera | reverse complement strand
AAGAATTGAGTCCAACTCACTGCACTTTTCTTTTCCCAATCTCCCTAAGAATACCTGTTATGTTATGAATGTATACATCTTGTTTCATTTAACTAATTGACAGCTTATTACCATCAACGGGTATTATTGTGACTTACTGTATGTATTTATTTAATTATTTTTAATTTTTTGACTATTATCAATGAACAATACAGACTCGTCACGCATTCTGGATGTGTCACCAGCTGTCCTATTGAAGGACCTAAATTCAATCATATATCAACAATATATGGATATCTAATAACACCACTAACTGCCACTGTGTCGATACAAGTACATGGTAAATTTCAGTGGCCATTTTTGTTCACAAAACTTTAAATATTTGTTATTTAACTCTTTATGGCACATTACGCATCATATGAAAATATAGAGTTATCATTATTTTAGAGAAATTGTAATTAAAAGTTAAGTTTTATCTCACTCATTAAACATTATCTCTAATCATTTAAAAGTGTGCCTCCAAAAAGGAATCCTTTCTGTGAACGGCTGCCCACCTCCTGTGGACTACCGTTTCCTTTTCCGAAGTATGACCTTTTGAACATGTCAACCTTTTTATGTGTCACCCGTTTGACTATTGACCAATAGTGGCCAACCTTTTGACTGTCGACCTAGACACAGTCAGAGCCTGCCCCATACAGTGTATGGGTCATTAGGCTGACAATCTAGGGTGCCCTCACCCCATGCATCCCTACAGTATGTAAAGAGAACCCCAGCATTTGCAATGTTGTATGGCCATGCTTGCACTCACAATTTGTGCTATGCTCCACTATCCCCATATCTCCTAGCAGCATTGAATTGCCATTTTAGCTAGGGTTTTTTAGCTAAGTGACATTACCCCTCCCCACCATGCTGAGTGCTGTGATTCTGTGTCTGACCACCATTTCTTTTTTTATTGAAAAAGAGATAATGATTTGTAGGCGGATACCTAAGAAAATGACTTCCAGGCTTAAAAGGTATTTTAATTGATATTTAATGAACGCACATGTTCTATGTAGGATTGTGCTTTAAACAAGTTTTTATGTTATGTAGGTCTTAAGGCCCCATACACTAGCCGATTTTGGTCAGATTTCAGCCAGATCAGTCGGATCTGGCCGAAATCGGACCAAAATCGGCTAGTTTTGATGTCCCCTCAGATCCGATGCGCGGTCCCGTGCGCATCGGATCTGCGTCGGGTGGTCGGACCTGCTGCACGTCCGACCACCCGACTTGGGACCTAGTGGGGCGGCGCGGCGGTAGAGGGAGCAGGGGGGGGGCTGGGGACGCTGCGGGGGACACAGGCGGCATAGAGCCGGGCAGGGGGAGCCGGCGGGAGCTGTCAGTACGGAATAAAAAAAAAAAGCCCATACAATGAATGGGCGGCCTGTGATTGGCTGAGCGCTCTCTCAGCCAGTCAGCAATTGGCTGAGAGAGCGCTCAGCCAATCACATGCTGCCCATTCATACATAGCAGCAGCGGGGACGGGCAGCGCAGTGGCGGCTATTATATTTTTAAAATACTTGTCAAATGACCGGCCGCTCTCTGATTGGCTGAGAGCTCTCCGGCCAATCAGAAAGCGGCCGGTCATTTGACAAATATTTTAAAAATCTAATAGCCGCCACTACGCGTCCCGTCCCCGCTGCTGCTATGTGTAAGTACACTGCCCGGCCAGGTCAGCAGCGCTCACCGCACCCGCCGCCCGCCGCTGCCCGCCCCCACCACCGCCGCCGCTGCCCGCCCCCACTACTCCTCACCGCCCTGCAGCTCCCCGGGTTTTTTTTTTACATGGGATAAATCGCATGCGATTTATCCCATGTAAAAAATGGCACATCAAGTGCTAAATTGTATGTGAGCCTCCCGGGGAGCTGCCGGGCGGCTCGCAGGTAAATTGGGTCCGACTTGTCCCTAGGACAAGTCGGCCTAATGTATGGGGGCCTTAACCCTTTGACCACTCAATGGCTTTATCATCATTTTAAACATTTGAAAAACCAAACTCAAACTCAAGCGCTGAATCTATACACACTTACACACACGCACGCATAATAACATTTCACCGTTCGTAGGATTCAAAAATATATATACAAAATATAGCCACAAAGGCACACACTTCTAAATACATTGGAAAATCTTGGTATCAAGTTTTTCAATATATGGAAAGGATGGGTGGGGTTTGCACTAATCATACCAGGAGCATAATATCTGAGGGCAGCCTAGCGAACAGTTAAATGCCACCTGACCGAATGAACTCCCCCCTGCCGCGTGAATCCTCCACATGTGAGTGTATATGTTCACTAATACATCCCTCTCGCATGCATCTGCTCTGTAAAAAATTATTCTATAGTCGTTGACCATCGAATGATTTTACACCCTTTCGCTAATAAAAGTAAATTGAAATAGATCATGTCACGTCAGCCGATTGCCCCAAGCAGGCATTTACACTACGTTATCAGGGGAACGCCCAGAGTTTTAAAAAGATTTTGGCGTTCCCCTGCTACCGCCCATCTCCTTTCCGCCCCTTCTGCAGCGAACGGCTCTGTGAGTGTGAAACTCGCTGAAGCCATTCGATCCCACATTTGCACATGAGCATATTTGTGCATGTGCAAACACCAAACATCGGAGATGGGGCCGAAGTCATTCCCTATCGAATGGGTCTGAATCGGCAACGGCATTAGGAATAAACAAGTGTACAAGCTGGTTATCCATGTGTATGGATTTAAGGGCAAATTTTAACAAGGAATGTGGACATGGAACTATTGACTGATAAAGTACTCCTTCATGCTAGACAATATTGCACTATGTTGGTTTTTTCTTTGGAGTTTTTTAGAGCAACTCCACAGAAACAATAAGATTGTCGCTTGGAAAAGGACAATAAGAGGGAAGTAACTGTACTAATCTATTTCCGGTGGTTTGATAACTATAGGTGGCGCTAATTTTAGAACACGTTTGTAAAAATTTCCTGAATGCATTGAGGAGTATTTTCGATGAAGGCTCCAAAGAGTAACCATAACGGTGTGTGTGCACTGGGAGACAATATATGTTCTGTTAAACTGTAAATAATGTTAAATACTTTTCTATTTATTAAGATTTGATATAAAATCAATAAAACATCAGGCAGCCACCTGTCATCAACACTTGGGGGGGAGGGGTGGTGTGGGGGGGGGGGGGGGGGACTAAGAAATAGCAGTAGAAAAACACTTCTATTAAAATATCATAATAAAATGTCTTTGCATTTTAAAACTTGTAAAATTGTGTATGCCACAATTTGCTCCAATCCTGTGTGTACAGATGGAGCCGGACTTATCCTTGCAGTGGATTGCGTTTCCATCCCGGCAGGGGGAGACGCCCCCCGTGCCCCGTAGCAACGTAGCTTGGTGGGGGTCCAGATGCCTCCCCCGCCGTCTCCACCGGTCCCCCTCGCCGCCCGACCCCCCCCCGAACTGAGCAGCATCTCCCCGAAGTGGAGACGGGCAGGGAGACACTGTCCAGCTGCCGCGATACTGGGACGCGCATGCGACGCACGCGCATCCCAGTCTCTCTCACCAGCGCTCGCCAGCGCAAGGGATCTGGCGAGCGGCGGCCAAAGACAAGCCCTGCTTCATCTGTATGTTTTGGAAATATTTTATGTAGAGCTCAGTGGAAGCGGTTAATGTCTGCTATTTGAGAGGGTGTGGATCACTAGGTCACCAGCATGGGAGTCGACAGCCATTAGGTCAACACCATTAGGTTGTGCATTTAGGTCGACATGAGTCTAGGTTGACATGCAGGAAGGTCGACATGTGTTAGGTCGACAGGGTCATTTGGTCGACAGGGTCATTAGGTCGACAGTCAAAAGGTCGACGTGGGGTTTTCCGCTACACTCGGAACACTATTTTATTCTCCTGCCATGCCCTAATGGATGGTAGGGTATGAAATACCACCGGTCGGCACATGTCGGCTCAAAAAATTGTAAAAAAACCCATGTTGACCTTTTGACTGTCGACCTAACCCATGTCGACCTGGACTCATGTCTACCTAAATGCATGTCGACCTAATGGTGTCAACCTAATGACTGTCGACCAACATGATGGTGACCAAATCACCGTATCCCATTTGAGAGCCCATAAGAAAGAAGCAAATAATGTGTTAAAATACCTGCATATGATTGACTTCATGCATAGGCTTTCCAAGAGGGACATCTGGGGATAAATTTACTAAGAAAGGAGTTATATTGAAGATGCATAAGCAAACGAAGGGAGGGGGAGGGGGGTTCTGGTTACCCGGAAACCCCCCTTCTCTTGGCAAGTGAAACATAGAAACATAGAAACATAGAATTTGACGGCAGATAAGAACCACTTGGCCCATCTAGTCTGCCCCTTTTTTTAAACATGTTACCTCAAAGCATATTTGATCCTTATTTTTTTGTAAGGATATCAATATGCTTATCCCAAGCATGTTTAAATTGTACTACTGTATTTGCGTCTACCACCTCTGTTGGGAGGCTATTCCACTTATCTACTACTCTTTCTGTGAAAAAATTCTTCCTCACATTTCCCCTGAATCTTCCTCCCTCTAGTTTCAGTGCATGTCCTCGTGTTCTGTTGCTCCTCTTCCTGTGAAGAACGTCTCCCACCTGTACCTTGTTAAAGCCCTT
Organism: Crinia signifera; assembly: GCF_055691185.1. NCBI lineage: Eukaryota > Metazoa > Chordata > Amphibia > Anura > Myobatrachidae > Crinia > Crinia signifera. The sequence goes on along the minus strand of NC_139222.1, from coordinate 147,270,658 downwards.
GATATGTTTGAAAGTTTCTATCATGTCCCCCCTTTCCCTTCTCTGCTCTAAAGTATTAAGATCTTTTAGTCTTTCTTGGTACGTTTTGTGATGTAGGCCATGCACCATTTTAGTTGCTCTTCTTTGTACAGTCTCTAATGTATTTATATCCTTCTGGAGATATGGCCTCCAGAACTGAACACAATACTCTAGGTGAGGTCGTACCAATGACCTATACAGTGGCATTATTACTTCTTTCTTTCTACTGCTGATACCTCTCCCTATGCAACCAAGCATCTGACTTGCCTTCTTTATTGCTTTGTTACATTGCCTACCTGCTTTTAAGTCCCCTGAAATAGTGACACCTAGATCCCTCTCTTCCTCAGTAGTTTCCATTATAGTGCCATTTATACTATATTGAATCTTTGGATTTCTGAGACCCAAGTGCATGATTTTCCATTTTTTGGCATTAAACTGTAGTTGCCATTCTCTTGACCATTTCTCTAATCTGCCTAGATCCTCAATCATTTGTTTTACCCCTCCTGGTGTGTCTACCCTGTTGCATACCTTTGTGTCATCTGCAAAAAGGCACATTTTACCCTCAATTCCATTTGCAATATCACCAATAAAGATATTAAAAAGCACCGGTCCAAGTACAGATCCCTGGGGTACTCCACTTTATCTTCCCCCAGTAAACCCATGCTGTTTTGGATCCTGTAAATTGCTGGTTTTGAGATATTCTACAACTCTTTGTTTTAAGAGTGTTTCCATCAATTTCCCTACTACTGATGTAAGGCTCACTGGTCGATAGTTGCTTACCTCTTCCTTGCTTCCACTTTTGTGCAGTGGGGCTACATTCACTGTTTTCCAGTCCTCTGGGATTACTCCAGTAGCTAGTGACTGGTTGAATAATTCTGTTATTGGTTTTACCAGCTCCCCTTTAAGCTCTTTTAGTATCCTTGGATGTATCCCATCTGGCCCCATTGATTTATCCACTTTCAGTTTTGAGAGTTCTGTGAGGACTTTCTCCTCTGTAAATTTACATGTCTCTCCCTCAGTTTTCTGACTATACTTGCAACTTAACTGTGGCCCCTTCCCCTCTCTTTCAGCAGTGAATACTGAGCAGAAATAATTATTAATATTATCTGCTATTACATTGTCCCCCTCAAGAAAACTTCCACTCTCTGTCTTCAGTCTAATTATTCCACTTTTTGTTTTTCTCCTTTCACTTATATACCTAAAAAAAGTCCCCCCCCCTTTACCCACTGACAGGGCCATTTTCTCTTCAGCCTGTGCTTTTGCACATCTGATTACCTTCTTAGCCTCCTTCTGTCTAACCAGATACACCTCTTTGTCCTCATTCTTCTGCGTCTGCTTAAATTTCTTAAAGGCCAACTTATTTGCTTTCACAATACTTGCTACTTCTTTTGCAAACCACAATGGCTTTCTTTTTCTTGTGTTTTTCCTAACTCTTTTGACACAAAGCTCTGTTGCTTTTAGAATTGCACTTTTTAATTTTTCCCACTTATCCTGCACTCCTTCCAAGTTCTTCCACTCTGCCAAAGAAGCACTGCGCATGTGCATATTCGCTTATGCACATGTGCAGGGCTTCTGTGTGGGCGCCATCATTGACTTGCTAATTGACATTGCTGTAGAACTTGCATGACGGGGTGGCATAGAGGAGGGCAGGGGGCATTTGCATGCATACCCTCAGGAAAACGCAGTGCATCACCATATGAACACAGACGGGCAGCCGCCTTTTCAGACCAGACGATGCAAGTCTAAGTTAGCCCAGACTGACTTAGATTTGCAAGCAGGGTTGAAATCATTTTGATTTCAGCCCTGTACACTACCTTGTAAATGGATGTTTATGCAATGTATGCGGTATCCAAACAGGAAGATTTTAGTTCTGGTATTGCCTATGGTTTTAAGCTGCCAGTGGTGAGTGGAAGCTAGTTGCGGTGTCTTTGAGGGAGCTGGTCTGCTGTTATACAATGTGCTGGTGGGTCCAGCCACGGCACTCTGCAGAGTCCAGCATTACAAAATAGATTCATTGCCTTGTGGGCACTTGGCAGAATCTCACAATGGCCTGTGATGGCACAGTGACAACTGTCATGAGATACCCATTATCTTAAATTACACCCTTTGTGTGTGTGTGGGGGGGGGGGTTGCTTTGCTGGTTTCTGATGTAGCTCTAACTATGCAGTTTGTGCAGCTTTGTGTACTGTGGCAAGTTTGGGTCTGGCTCCAAAGGTTTTTGGTGCTCACTGTTTTCACAACCTCAGCTGTCTGGAGGCTCCCAACAAGGTTGTGGGGCAATAGAAGTCTTCAGCATACAAGAAGTATATTGTACCAACAATCTAGTGGCATCCAGTAAACTCCTCGAAGACCAACCAGCTTGTTTCATATCACTTAAGAGTGGAGTTGTAATGTAAGTAGGTTGTTTTTTTTATGGGAGAATTTAATAACCTTATTTATGAGAGTTTGGGACATGTTCCTACCACTCTAATAATGACAGAAAAAAATAGAGTTATTGCATATGATTTGTGAATATACTGTACCTCCCACTTAGGGCAAATTCAAAATGTCCATTAAATAGCACCATTAAAGGTATATGCAACCCAAAATAACCGAATAGGCTAAAACTTAAACCAACAACCAAAACCAACAGTAAACTACCAAGCTGTTAGGAGCCACCATCATGGCTCACTTCTGCAGCAGGTCCTGGTAGTTACTAAGTGATATAGTTCTGGCTTGGATGACAGCTTAGGTGCAGCCTTTCAGCTGCATTTAGTGGTTTCATAAAGGGGCTGGTCTGCTAGGCTCTTTACAGCAGCTCCTATTTTTGTTATTCTGCAGCCAGCCCTGCACCTTGCTGATGGTAATAGCTTCATGTTGCAATTCTGTTGTTAGGGGGTATGCTGCTTGGTCCTGCTCTGGTCCTGAAACCCCTGGTCAAGCTCCAAACGACTTTTTTTGTGTTAACCATGCCTGTGCATTGCCTTTGTACTTCAGCCCTGCTTTGGAAACCTTGGTTATTTCTGTTTAACCTCTAGTCTGTGTCAGCTGGACATAGAAATTACAGTGTCCATTGCAAACTTTATTATCTACCAGTAATTACTGTATCTCAGCCCTAAGGGGTTATTCCTGTTCCAGCACCCTAATTCCATCTCTATCCACTCATGCTACTACTGTACTTAGTTACACCCAACAAATGTTTAAGCCCCTACTGGTCAGGGTATAAGACCAGCAGGCATCCTAGGTACCGATGAGTTTTTCATAAGTGAATAATGGGCAGCTGTTATTGGCAGAATAACTTAGGGTATGGTGGTAAGTGCCAGCAAACCAATGCAAACAATGGTATAACAATACACAGGGCATTGTAGGCAAAATTTCTTAAAATAAATCTCCTTAGGACTCTTTGCTTACCTGTTCATTATTTACAGATCATAGGAAAAGCTCTTCTTTGTTCCAACATAGGCAATAAAGGTACAAATTGTAAAACCATTACATGCCTCTTATGAAGCCTCATCAGTAATGGCAGGTCACTGGTGGGCACATCTATAGCAATGAATCCAAGCACTGTGATTGGTCAGAGTCAGACCATTGGAGCTGCCATGGAAACAAATAAAGACATTTAAGTTACTTTTATAAATATTATAATTTCTTTGTTTTCTGTGATTTATTTTTATTTTTATTGAACATAGGTGTCCTGGTTCTACAAGTAAGAGGTGCACATACACAAGGGAAGGATCAGATAGGATCCCTCTCTGTCAAGCATTCTCAACACTAACTTGCTATCCCATCTGTAGATACCATTAGACAAAGCATTACAGGTGCAAAGCTATATCCTACTGTATTCAAAGCTGGATATATTTCAAACCATTGCAGTTTCCATTTGGTTCTACTGGAATAGTGTTATTATGGATGCTAATGCAAGAGGTATTTGCAAAATCTCCTGCATTACGGTTAATCTTTTAACACATTAGAGCAATATTAATATGACAGCTAAAACATTCAGAATTCACTCGTGGGGTACCGGAATTGGCAAGTGCATACACATTTGCTGATGCCAGTTGGGAGGGAACGACAGGGGGAGGACCAGGGGCCATGCTGCAGCTGCAGCATGACCGTAATTAATGAGGTCCTCCTTCATCTGAACTATTCAGATGAGGAAGGGGGTTGGTAACGCTGTAGCGCACATTGTTAACTTTTACTATATCATCTAGTGTGTACACTTTTATCACTCAGAATGGCCCATCCAAAATATGGCCCTTATTCTGGTTGGTGCGGATATTCCCGCATTCTTACGGAGCGGTCCGCACGCCACGGTGTTCTGCCGCGTGCGGCCATCGTCCGTAGAAACGCCCACGGGTCCTCCGCATTTGGACGGACTCACTCTTTAAGAACAGGGCGTGTTTACGGACGACATACAAACCATGCGTGTGCGGGAGAAACACTCCGATTCTGCACGGTATTACAGAGTATTACAGAGTATGCTCGGGAATACCGCATCCGAACGGGAGCCAAGCGGTGCTACCGCACGTAAGCGGAGTATTTACGCCAAACAACCCACTATTATGTATCTTCTGCAATACATCACATGACCCACTTATTCAATTACCTATCCTCATAAAAAACTTCTTATTTGGAATTGGAATCAATTAGATGCCAATATATCCTTACAAGCATGCCTAACACATGCATTGCACACATTAACCCTTACAGCAATTGAAGTGCAATGGTTTCAATTAAAGCACTGACAAGCGTCCTATTAGTGAGTAATGAGTAAAGGAGTCGATTCTATTGGGTTCAGGTGTTAATGCTTGTAGTCATTAGGCGTACGTTCGCCTACCGCATGAACGAGTGGTGTCCGCAAAGCAATAGTACACTTGTGGACACCGCACATTTCTTCCCTTTTTGATCGCGTGCATTCGGAGTGGTATCCGAATGTACGCCCCCCAACATAAGTGTACTCCCCCGTGTCCGCCCATGTTTCCGCCCCGTTTTGCCCACTTTGAAACTACGCCCATGTGTCATTCCGCATGACGCCCATAATACGCCCATATTTCCCGACTGATTGCGGGGAACAGTTTTGGACGGGATTTGGCCGAACAGGTACGGAGTCAAGGCGTGGCACATGCGCGTTGCGTTCTCCACGCATGCGCAGACGCCGTAAAGACGCGATCCGAAAGTATGCGGTAAAGTACGCGTCAATCAGAATAAGGGCCTATATCTTTTACTTTATCATCTAATGTGTATGGGGCTTTATATGGTAAATTCTACCCTACCTTTACAAACATCAGCTCCTTTATTTAGTCTAACAATTTCAGTTATATGAACCCATAAAGATTTTACTGTTTGTAACAGACTATCTTGCATTAGAAAGGTTATGAAAGACTCTTCCCTCCATTGTGCTGTTTGGTATAATGATAATGGTTGAAGCCTGCTGCATTTTTAATACCTGTTTTATTACTGATGAGGTCTAGAAAACTGACTGTAAAATGAATCAGCATTCCAGGAACACACCATCCTGTAATTGCCTACGAAATATCTTTCAAAAACAGTCACCAGTTGTTGTTTAGCCTGCAGTAATATTGTAGGATTTGCAGTTTTCAGCTTTCATCAAAGTCAATAGCAATAATCGAAATTAACTTACAAACTGAAGAGCTGGTTTAAAGAATAATTGACAGCTCCTATTGCAATATGGCGATGTTTTATTCATAAAGTTCCAGCAAACATATTCATACTCAAAGTGTATTCTATTCTGCATCATTACAGAAATACTGTGTGAAATTCTAGTGCAGGACAAAATCATTTATTTTACAGATAAGCGTATGGATTGTTTTGAAACTTTAAATTGCACTATAGATACAGTTGCCACCGTTTCAGGATTGCTCCAGACATTTCAGTAATTACAGTAGGTCCTCTGTCTGTAATTTTGCCAATCCCTGACTGGGGCAATGGGCCTAATTCAGACTTGATCACAGGGCAAATTTGTTCTCAAAATGGACAAAACCATGTGCACTGTATGTGGGGCAAATGTAACATGCAGAGAGAGTTACATTTGGGTGGGGTGTGTTCAACCTGAAATCGCAGTGTAAAAATAAAGTAGCCAGTATTTACCCTGCACAGAAACAAAATAACCCATCCAAATTGAACTCTCTCAGCACGTGTTACATTTTCCCCACCTGCAGTGCACATGGTTTTGTCCATTTTGAGAACAAGTTTGTCCTAAAATCAGGTCTGAATTAAGCCCAATATCCAGAAAAAAAAAAAAGTTAATTATTTTAAAACATTACAACCTGTGGTTGCCATGTGGCAATTATGCCACAGGCCACGCGGTGGCTTGGGGGAGCCAGCACTGGCAGGGTCTGCAGGGAACACTGACGGCCGGGAAGGCTCTCTCCTTGGATTCTGGCTGTCAGTATGAGCAGGGCCGGCCCGACTATTATGCCGCCACAGACAGGAGGGTGCTGATGGGATTTCAAATGTAATTGGCTCCTGGACTGCAAGGGCCAATTGGCTAACAGTAGGCATTGGCACATTGAAATACCAGCGGCACTGTTTGTATCAATGGCTTCCCAGAGCCCTCCTGTCTGTCGCGGCGCAATGATCGGAATGCCGCTAAAGATAACATGGCATGTCCCAGCACCGCACAGTTCTTTAGAGGTGAAGGGGGTAGTTACTGGGGCCCACTCATGGGCGGTGCTTTAACAGGGCAGACACTGGTTACTACTGTCCGGTCCCCCAATGGAGAGACCTGGCTGCCCGGCCCTCTCTTCTCCTTTAGTGCTCCCTCTCACTCCTCAGAGGCCACCCTGTCCCCCCTCCTCCCTGCGGGCAGCAGACCCCTATGTTCAATGGAGCATGTCGTTACCACTGGCAATGAGCATGTAATCCCCATGGCAAAAACCATGTAACATCCCCCCCTGGAAATTAGCATGTAACCCACCATGGCAATGAGTTTAAAATCCCCCTGGCAATGAGCATGTAATTCACCATAGCAACAAGCAAAAAAAAAAAAACCTGGCAATGAGCTTGTAATCCCTGGTAAGTGGCATGTAGGTAAGTGGCACTTCAGGAGGCATTTTTTGGCAAGGGGGAGCTAAATTTATAGTTACGACACTGGTGTGAAGGCAGCACTTCAGGGGGCATTGTGTGTGTAAGTGGCGCTACAGGGGCAATGATGTGTAAGTGGCGCTAGTGGGGCAGAAAGCTGCATCTTTTGCTATGAAACCCCTTTGAAAGAGTAATTAGAAGCCTTTTTGTGGGGTATCATTTGTAACTTAAAAAAGATTGTTCCTGGTGGTAAACCTGTACCACGACTCCCGGTGCTGGGAATTTTTGTGTGTGAGACATAAAATGGGGTCAGCAGCATAACTGCGTGTGGCATTATGGTGTGCGGCATAATGTGTAATGGGCATTATGGTGTGTGCATATAGTGTAAGAGGCATTACGTTGGGTGGTGTAAGGAGCATTACGGTTGGGGTGGCCAGTCCTGGGATTGGGATCGGCGGGATCCCAGGAATTGGCTCCCAAAATGCTGAGTTTCCAATCCCGGGATTTCGGGATTAGACGGCGCATGGCAAGATCTACCAACAGTTCGCATTTTCCAGACCGCCTAGCTGCTGCACAGATATAACAGATACTTTAATGCTGTAGCATACTGCAACACCAGGGAGTCACTGAGCTGGGCTTCAGCAAGTAGGTGTCAGTAAGTGTACAAGGCTCAGTGTGTATAATTTGACTGGGCCATTGGGGGAAATTTACTAAGATTTGTATTCTACTTCACATGTGATGGGCAACCAATCATAATCTACTTCTTATTTATTTAGCACCCTCTAGAAGATGGTTGAGAAGTTCTGATTGGTTGCCCATAGCAACATCACATGTGAATTAGAATAGACATCTTAGTAAATTTCCCCCATTATATACATATTGTGATTATACAAGTATTTGGATACACACCCTGTCCAGGCATTTAGGGTGTGGTTCTTAGTTGGCTTTATCTGCAGAAATGGGATCTATACATGCATCACAAGATGCATCTGCAGTAGTAAGTGATGTAGCTCTGTCTTTGTTGCCTAACATGGATCAAGCATTTGTGGGTGGAAAATGTTTGGATATACAAAACAAAAGGGGGAGTATCATGATCCATCTCTGTATATGATGGATCTTTTGCACCCATTTTTCGCAGTCAGATGCACTAAGCTTCAAAAGTGATAAAATAGAGAGTGATAAACAACCAACCAATCAGCTCCTGTCTGACATTTTTCAAACACAGTCTGTGACAAAGCAGGTAGGAGCTGATTGGCTGTTTATTTCTGTTCATTTTTATCACTTTTGAAGCTTAGTGCATTTGGCACCCATAATCTTTTCAGCACCCTCTCTGGACACTGCAGCATGCAGTAAGTCTGGGCCTAATCGGCACTGCGAACAGAGGAAAAACCATTCATCGGTGAGTGAATTCGCAGCCGTAAACATGGATGGGAATATGCTTGTGCGGGGTGTCATCGGGAGGCCTTTACCTGATCACTGGGCTTCGAAAACTAGCTACCCAACGGTATCAGGTCTGAACCGGGCCCTTAAGTCCAAGTCAAACAGGGATCATAAGGTTACCTTATAGGAGGGCTGTCTTTGTAGCTTGAATGATGTAATGGTACCTGTGTTAAGTTTAAGACATCTAGCTTGGCAGAAATAGACAGGGAGAAGCTGATCATGCCCACTATGTTCAGCACATTGATGAGCTAGTGAGAGGCATATATATTTGTTCCACTATGTGGAATATTAAAAAGATGTTGAAATAACATGAGGAATGCAGATCTCTTTTATTACAGTAGGTGGCGATATTAGAGTATTATTTGGATTCCATAGGAATTGATGCAAGAATCACATAACCCAATATTTCAGATCTCATAAGAGTGCTTATGAGAATGGTCAGCTATATACAATGTTATGCAATAAGTTTAGGAACAAATTATCATTTTTTTTAGAACCTATTCAATCTTAAAATTTCTTCTTGTGTGTGCATCATATTTATTATACAGGTATGGGCATTAACAGGAATGCCTGAGTTATGAGCATTCTGAGGGGTAGATTTATCATTGGTGGCTTAAGATTCTTTATGCATGCAGGTTCGCTTCACCACTTAATCGTGGTGAAGTGAACTTGCCTTTCAGCCGAATGTATTATTGTTTGTGTGCACGTTATGGTAGTGTGTTATCCCCTGCTGACGGGGATACGCTTCCTCCGATAAAGAATGGTGCTTACCAGTCCGGCGGCGTCATCTGCGCATGCGCCAGATACCTTTGTCTTGCAATGTGTATACGGCGCATGCGCAGGTTTCGATGCTTGTTGGTCTCCGGCGTCTTCAAATTTAAACTGTGCATGAGCCGGGCAATGTTCGCCGGGGATGCTGTGTACCCGCGCTGTTTTAATTTGAAAACATTGAGTCAGCAATCGTCGCTGAACATAAAGCAGGAGACACGCAGCGCCAGAAGATGATGGCGATCCGGGACGGGGCTACATAAAGAACGAAGCCCCACATCGCCGGATCATAGATAAGGTAAGGCCAAGTCACTCTTTTTATAATAACGTCTCTGCGGTATGCCTCCTGCCCCGCACCGCCGCCTGTTTAACACCCGCATTGCGGGTGTCATAGATCAGGTAAAGCTCTATCCCCTGACATAATGTACGGGGATAGCGCATATTCCCCTGATCGCCTAATAATACATATACCCCTGAGTGACATATTGTTACCCCATAATTTAGATCACTATGCATAAAACATATTTATATATATTACCCATGTTTCCCCACGTTGTCTCCACTTAATTAATGTGGAGACAACCTATTGAAGGATCTACCGGTACATGAGGGGCATGTGGTTGAGTTTGATGAAATATAGTTTGATATCCTACTTTCATTTTTCTCCACATATATATATATATATATATAGTATGTTGTGCTGCCTGGCACTCTCCACATCCACAGCTGCCCCGGTGCCTCCCGGAACAATTAGATACTCCTTATATCAAACAGGCAGTGGCACTCGTAGGTCTTGTAAAAAAGCTGTATTTAAAGCAAAGTGGATGAAACCGACGTTTCGGGGCAACAACGCCCCGTATTCAAGGTTTAGAAGTGACAATGTGTATACATCTTACTTACCATTAAATAGGGTGTCCAGGTCTCTGCCGCGCTGGGTCACCGTGTACCGGAAACCGGAAGAATACGTAAGCCGGCAGTGTATTGCTTGGCATGTGGAACGCATATGACGCGTCTGCGCTTCCTGACTACTATCTCGGCTTGCGTTCCAGCGCCCGGGCTGGCCGGGGAGACAGTTTTATGAGGAACAGGTCACCAGAAACTGCAAAGCACAAAAAATATACTAAGTATACAAACATTATTAAGTGTACATGTGAACATTTCCTGAATACTAATAAAGTGCATGGTGCATAAAATCCAATTCTAAAACATGTGAGCAACACAATTAATGTGACTGAAATTGGTTCATGAATTGATCAATGCATTTAAGCCTGTAGGTTTTTTCATGAACCAAATCTCCACTATTTATTATCAGTTAATTTAGTGTGTGCAGAGCCCCTACAATGTCTGTTTAAACAATGTGGTCACAAGCCATAGGGCACCCCAAAACAAGGAAAGGTGAGTGCCGATGTTAAGTGTATATATTTTATATATATATATATATATATATATATATATATATATATATATATATATATATATATATATATATATATATATAATTGGTATTAACCAACATGGGTTTGTGAAGAATCGCTCATGCCAAACAAATTTGCTAGGCTTCTATGAGGATGTCAGCAAAAACCTTGATAATGGAAATGCAGTAGATGTGGTCTTCTTGGATTTTGCTAAGGTTTTTGATACAGTGCCACATAAGAAGTTGATAAATAAAATGGAGGATTGGACTAGGGGTAAGAATTTGTAGATGGGTAGGTAACTGGCGCAGTATCAAATATGATACCAGTACTAAGTGGAGTGCCACGGGGGTCGGTACTAGGGCCCATTTTATTTAACATATTTATTAATGATATTGGAGTGGGAATACTCAGCAATGTAACCATCTTTGCAGACGATACAAAACTGAGCAGAGTAATTAGATCAACCGAGGATATCTCCACGCTTCAAAACGATCTCAATAAATTAGATGAATGGGCAAAAAAGTGGAAAATTAGGTTCAATGTGAACATATGCAAGGTTATGCACCTTGGGAGACATAACCAATGTTCTAGCTATAACCTAAGCGGGGAGGTATTGGGTAACTCAGAAACTGAAAAGGACCTAGGAGTCATAATTGATAGAAAACTGAGGTGCAGTGCTCAATGTCACATAGCAATTAATAAGGCCAACAGGATACTGGCATGTATAAAAAAGGGGTATGGAAACTAGGGACTCGAAAGTAATTATACCACTGTACAAAGCATTGGTTAGACCACATCTAGAATATGGAGTACAATTCTGGGCCCCTCACTATAAAAAATACATCATAGAATTCAAGGGCGTAACTACCATAGGTGCAAGGGTTGCAGCTGCTATGGGGCCCAGAGCTGAAGGGGGCCCATCTTTACTGTCAAAGTAATATGATTTACATACATTTGTCACAATCAGTTGCTAAATAGGGGGCCCTTACAAACTTTTGCTATGATGCCTACAGATATCTAGTTACGCCACTGATAGAACTGGAAAAAATCCAAAGAAGAGCAACAAAGCTAATAAAGGGAATGGAGATTTTAAGCTGTGAGGACAGGTTGGAAAAATTGAAATGAATTGTTTACACTAGAGAAGAGACGCTTAAAGGGGGATATGCTTAACATGTACAAATATATCAGGGGCCAATACAAGTAACTGTCAGAAGCCCTTTTTACTGTAAAGAAGGACTCCAGGACATGTGGGCATGAATTTAGATTGAAGTAAAGAAGATTTTGTTCCCTTAGAAGGAAACATTTTTTTTACGGTCAGGGCAGCAAAACTGTGAAACTCTCTTCTGGGTGAGGTAGTGTCAGCAGACACAATAAATACATTTAAAATAAGATTGGACAAACATCAATTGGTTAAAAACATCCAGGGGTACTAACAATAATCATAATCTGTCTTTAAGGACATCAGAAAACACTAAAGCTGGGCATACATCAAGGCGATTTGGTCCGATTTCGGCCGATTGCGACCAATCGGCCCGTTAAATCGGACCAAATCGCCTCTCCCTGACATGTAGTCGGGTCTGATGCGTGGTCCCGTGCGAATCGGACCCGACTAGGTGGTCGGACCGGCTGGCCGTCCGACCACCCGTTCTGGGACGGGTGCTAAGCAGTGACACATGCGATCCATCACAACGGATCGCATGTGTCCCTGCCGCCGGAAGGTCCCGGCGGCTTGCAGTCCATCGGTTGTCCGTACACTGCTGCGAGACGTCGCAGGCAGTGTATGGGCACCTTAAGTTTAACTATGGGATAAGATAATAGATTATACTCACAATAACCAAGGTTGAACTAGATGGACGCAAGTCTTTATTCAGCCTTAACTACTATGTAACTATGTACACACATTTATCCTTGGACTTAATTTCTTGGGAATGCAATGATATGATGTCTGTACTTCGATCCATTGTTTTCCCCACTATTCCCTCCAGGGCAAGGTGAACGTGGAGGTATAAATCCTGTGAATACTCTAGTATATATGATATGTTTAAACATCAGTATAAAATACATTTTTCTGCAGAATTTTTTTTATTTCCAAGAGAAGCAGAAGCTGCACAAATGGATATTGCAACATCAATCAGTATAATTATTTCTGTTCAGATTTTTTCTGTAATTAAGTCTAATAACAGGGGCACCAGGTATTACACAGAGACTACCTCTGATAAATTGTGAAATGTTTAGGTAGAAATATCAGGAGTATAAATATTATTTACATTCTGCTACCTTATGTCCGTCAGATAAAGAAAGGAAGTGTTGTTCTTTTGTGGTCGCCGTTGCTGAGGAGACAACTTCCTGTTAACACTCATGTTCAGCGTGTGTCATGAAGTCACTTCACGTGAACATCTAATTAGAAACAATAGGTATTACAAACAACTAATGGTGTGTACACACAGTGAGATTCCCTTGCTATTCGACTGAAGATTCGAGTGCTATGCAATCTTTGCTATCTCTGTACTTTTTACATACAATTCATATAATCAGCATTAGATTTGCACTATATAGTCATTGCTGCAATGTCTATCTGGTTTTCGATTTGTGCTGTCACGGAAGCGCGCATCAGGATCGAAAGGTAAAAAACCTGTGCGATCTGCTTACGATTTGCATATGATCTGCATGCGATTTTGACTATATAGTCAAAATCTAATGTCAAATCTCACCGTGTGTACACAGCATTAGGATTTGTATTATTATTATTATTATTATTATTATTATTATTATTATTATTATTATTATTATTATGCTGAAGTTATTTTAGTATTTTGTTATAGAGTATGAACTGGTTCACTACTGTAAACTACAGCTGAATGATGTTTATACCATTTATACCCCTTTCACATCGCACTTTTAAATCGGTATATTGCCGTTTTTTTTCCATTTTAAAACGTTTAAGGCTGCAATGTGAAAGTGCCAAAGTTGATTTACCGGTTAAAGTTAACCGGTATTTCAACACGGTTAAAAAGCAGAGTCCTACATGTTTTAAAGCCGTTTTTTTGGCAGTTTGAACAGCTCTATTTCAATGGCTTGAAACATGTCCCTTGGGGGTTAAACGGGTTGAATGTTTGAATGGTACTAAATGATTTTTAAAACGGTTTCCACCTGCAATGTGAAAGGTCTCAAGGCTCAGACCCGTTTTAAGGGGCGGGATGTTATAACATCCGCAGCCCCCCTTCGCCGGACATCGCATTTTTAATAACGGCATATGCTATAACATATGCCGTTATTCATGCAAGGGACAGCTCTTGCGGTAAGAGCTGTCCCTTGCGATGCGGTGCCGGCACTGGACTTCCGGGTCTGTGACCCGGGAGTCCATCTGCGCATGCGCAGACCCCGGCGCCGGCCGCAGGGCACGCTGGGAGGGATCCGTGACGGATCCCTCAAACAGCGCTGCGGTAAGAAGCCCATAGGCTTCTGCAGGGATTCGCCAGCTTTAGCTGGCGATTCCCTCCGCAGCGCTGACACTGCGGAGGCGCCATATAGCATATAGAAATGCGGTAGAAACCCCGAAAACGGGGTTTTTACCGCATTTCTGCTATATAGCATCCCGCCCAAAGTCCCATTTAAGAATACCGTGTCATTACCCATTTCTGCAATGTGAAAGCAATATTAGTATGACCAGGCTGAAGGAAAGGTATCTAAAAATAATTCAGGTTTAATGATCATTTATTTGTGTTTGCATATTGTTATAGTCTACTTATACTGTATATGTTGACATTTAAAAATAAAAAAACTTTTTGCGCCATCTTTTGAAACACTCTACATTAAAGGACCTGGTAGAATTTAAAGAATATAGGCTTACAGGGAATATATTATTTAAGTGGTGTATTCTATTAACTCCAGTAAATTACCGCAGGTAATGGATTCCCTCAGGGCTAACTTATTGGGGAAGCAAAATCCCCAATAGCAGCCCCAGGAGACCCATTTTCTATTGATAATACATCAGTCCGGGAACTTGTCCCAGATCCTGTGTGTTATCGTCCAAAAATGGGTCGTTTACTGCACAATAAAAAGGGGCAATAATTGGATATTAGTAGAAACTATTGTGCAAAAAAACCTGTTTTAACATGCAGTAAATTAGCACATGTAATAGGAAACCCCCCTTGTCACATAGATCAGATAGCTGTTCTAAGTAATGTATTAAATAAACTTGTACTCATTACTAAGGTGGTCAGTGGTATAGTGTGGAGCCATGGTGCTTGGAGCATGCACACACTAGGAACCAGTGGTGTGCAGTGAGGTAAATGGTTGGGGAGGAACTGAGTAGGTACAGTGCCAGATTTACACACAATACATTAGCCCAAAGGTTCATGTGGGAATTATACAGAGGTGCTGCTGGAAAAAACACCTATTAAATATCGCCCTGCTATAGACAGCAGCTTGGGAACCTGCTGCCTCATGTCCTGACCATCGCTGCCACACTCACTCCCTGCCAGTCTGATATTTGAGTTCCAGCTCCTGGCAATGCTGTTGAAAGACACTCATCAATTGCAGCCACGTATCTGCTAGCCCGGGATAGCAGCAGCCACCGGGTCTCAGATCCAGCACCGATAGCAGCAACTGCGGAGTCACTGTACAGCAGCACTGGGGCCTACAACTGCCTGAGTCACCCAGTCTCCCGCACAGAAGAGTGGTGCCTCGGAGCAAAAAGTCCAGATGCCAGCATCTTGTCCTGCATAGGTACAGAGCTGTCCTCACCTCTGTCCCTGCAGCCAGCGTTAATCTTCTGCACTCCCAACTTGCGTGCATGCTCTCTCCATTTACCATGCCACCAGCTTGTTTTACTAGTCAGAGTCCATATACTCCCTCCCTCCTCCTCTCACCCACTCTGCATTAATGACCACCCTCCTACTCACTCTACATTAATACCCCCTCCTCACACACACCTTTAATGCCTCTCTCTCTCTCTCTCTCTCTCTCTCTCTCTCACACACTCACTCACACACACACACAGCTTTAATACCTCTTACTCTCACACAGCTTTAATACCCTCTTCTCACACACACGCCCACAGATTTAATACACCCACACCTTTTATGCCCCTTTCTCGCTCACACACACAGCTTTAATACCCCTTACTTACACACCAATTTAATACCCCCTTTACAGTGTTGTGTGTATTCTATAAGTGGCAGTGTAAGGTACATGACGGTGTGTGGTGTATAGTGTGAGTGGCAAATCAGTATGTATTGTGTAGTGTAAGTGGCATTAAGATGTTTTGCTTAATGTATGGGAAGGGGGGGGGGGGGCAGTAAATATTTTTTTGGGGGGGAGCAAAATTCATAGTTACACCACTGAAATAGTTACTTTGATTTTATATTGTGAACAGTGATTTTTAACTCCATTCCATATTTTGTTGCCTCTCCCACAATCTTGGCAGCCCACTGCAAAACGTATTGTTATCATATGTTTATCTTGGCTGAAATATTGTCTTATTTATATTTGGATAACCTTTTTGAAAAGCACAAAAGTCTAAAAATGGTGCCGGCAAGTTAGCCAAAGTTTTGCTGTTTCTGGAACAGTGTGTATTGCTTCTTAGCATACATATTACAGAGGATCATTGTGTGTCACAACAACCTAATAACCTTGATTCGTGCAAGAGTCCATAAAACAAGAGTCTAGCTTAGGAAAGCATCATGCATGACATGTGGGACACATTATATACTTTCATAGTAGACGACTACAAGCGGAGTATAAATAATGTATATACTGTACTGTACTCTATGGCATTCAGTGGCTTAAAAGGGACATTTACACTTTTTTAACACATATCATTCCACAATTTCTAAAAAGATAAATTTTTTAGACTTATGTACTCTTCAAGTTATATAATTAATACACAATTATTATTATTATTATTATTATTATTATTATTATTATTATTATTATTTTAACAAAAAATCCTTTGGTACTAAGTTAAAAGAATTAAACACATAAATAAATAAATACATAAATAAACTAAAGCACTTTTGGAACATGTTTTACCTTTAAAACAACATGTTTCATATCATTTTAAGCTTAGCACTATCCAGTCCACAACCTGCACAGTACTTCTAGAGAATGAAATGGCTTTTTGACAGTTGGGCAGAATACAGAGTTTTTATAAGGTTATGTCATTTTCCTTCAATCTGAGTTTCAGGTAATCAAGTTCCAGAGTTATTATAACATTACAGCAATTTTCCTAAATCTATAAAATTGTATGTTAAATTCATTTTTAAATGTACTTTATTTAGTTCCAGTATTGTGCTCATTTCTTGGTTCGTATGAAAGTATGAAATTTAACCTAATGCATCTAATATATGACTTGAATAATTTTTTTTTCTATTTTCCGTATTTGGAGTTTAATCAGTGGTGGCTGGTGCGCTTGGGCTGCTGCTCTGACCAGACACTGCAGGGTACTAAGTCAGCACATATAAACATACTGTACATGTGATGTTGTATGTAATATATGTGCCTTGCCACCATTGTGTGTATCCTTAACCTGCCGGCTGCCGAAGAACTGGAGACAGCACTTTGTAAGCCCACAACTCAACTCTTGTGAGCCAACAGGAGTCAGGGGCGGGCATTTAGAAGATAATTGACAAGCATAGTGCTGTCTCCCATGCTGCGGCAGCCAGTAAGCTATGAGCCAGCATATGGTTGAGGCTAGTTCTATTTCTGTTTCTTAACTTTTCCCATCATGCACAGGGTCCACATATACCTGGAGGGGGAATATAAATTTGTGGCGAGCAAATCGATCCCTGGGTCCCAAAGTGTGGCGGGCGAAGCAAGCTCGCGAGGGTACAATCCAGCTGAAATAAAAGAAAATAACATACACCTACGTAAATTACAGATAAAATAAAAAAACACTGTAAGGGCATTTCACAACTTCCGCCTTCACCTCACGTCACATCCTCGTCAATAAACAGAAGTGGATCTAGACGCAACCGCCAGCATATATTACATACAACATCACATGTATGTTTATATGTGCTGATTTGCTCACCCATGCAATGTAAGGTTAAAGCTGAAGAACAGAGGCAGCCTCCGCCACTGACAGATTCCTGTGCATGACCCAGCATCTGAAAACCCAGCTTGCGTGTCAACAACGGCTTATATCTGGAGCAAAAGAAGAGAGAATTTGCACCAGTCGCACAGGAAAAGTGTTGGTAGATATAAACAAGACCCCTTGTTCTGTTAGATCATATCACATAATTCTTGGCAAGATCTATATAATGATAGTCATATAAGGGGGTGCTACCACAGGACATGGAAAGAGACAATTTTATTGGAAGAAGAAAGAATGTCACTGGGGTGGTGCACTGGAGAAAAGGATTCTAAAAAGTAACTTTTAATTGAAGTAGTTAAAAGAATTGCGAAATATAGACTAAAATAAACATATAAGACACGGACAGTGTGGTTAAAAAGAGGACACTAAGTCCTCACACAGTGTTCCCCACTGTCTGACCGTCCCCTTATAAATTAATATAGTAAGTTAGTGTGCGTCACCGTCTGTACAGTGTTATAGTCAACCCTGTAATGTCACTTATCTTACAATATAATGTATCAGGGAACCAATATCGTATCCCGTAGGTATAAGTGGTGGTTCAGGTTGTGTACAGTAATAGGGGGGTGAGGCAAGTGCTTAACGTGCGTATGACAAGGGATACAGCTCCGAGCCTATGCTGTGAGGCTACGGGCATGTATTTCCCTGACGTTGGCCGGGTAACACCGAGGCAGTCACATCTACGCACCGGCGGCTGAGTCAGTGCTGCAGTGTTAGACTGTCCGGGGAGACCCGCTTCCGTCTGATAGCCGTGAATAGAGTGTCGGGTGTGCGCCGGAGTGTTAAGCGATAACACTACCGGTCAATCACCACCCCGTCGGGAGCTGTGGTGAGTGGCGCCACTACACCACTTCTGAGGCTCCACGGACTCACTGAAAAGTGAAGTCCGATTCGGTAACGTCGCACAGTTTAAACTAAACATATACAAAATGCATTTCAAAGGGGGAAGGGAGGCAGGGGGATCACTGCGGTAGCAGTCGGTCTGCGTACGCTTCGCAGTGGAGCTGCACTGCGAAGCGTACGCAGACCGACTGCTACCGCAGTGATCCCCCTGCCTCCCTTCCCCCTTTGAAATGCATTTTGTATATGTTTAGTTTAAACTGTGCGACGTTACCGAATCGGACTTCACTTTTCAGTGAGTCCGTGGAGCCTCAGAAGTGGTGTAGTGGCGCCACTCACCACAGCTCCCGACGGGGTGGTGATTGACCGGTAGTGTTATCGCTTAACACTCCGGCGCACACCCGACACTCTATTCACGGCTATCAGACGGAAGCGGGTCTCCCCGGACAGTCTAACACTGCAGCACTGACTCAGCCGCCGGTGCGTAGATGTGACTGCCTCGGTGTTACCCGGCCAACGTCAGGGAAATACATGCCCGTAGCCTCACAGCATAGGCTCGGAGCTGTATCCCTTGTCATACGCACGTTAAGCACTTGCCTCACCCCCCTATTACTGTACACAACCTGAACCACCACTTATACCTACGGGATACGATATTGGTTCCCTGATACATTATATTGTAAGATAAGTGACATTACAGGGTTGACTATAACACTGTACAGACGGTGACGCACACTAACTTACTATATTAATTTATAAGGGGACGGTCAGACAGTGGGGAACACTGTGTGAGGACTTAGTGTCCTCTTTTTAACCACACTGTCCGTGTCTTATATGTTTATTTTAGTCTATATTTCGCAATTCTTTTAACTACTTCAATTAAAAGTTACTTTTTAGAATCCTTTTCTCCAGTGCACCACCCCAGTGACATTCTTTCTTCTTCCAATAAAACGGCTTATATCTGACTACTCATTTTGTGTTCCTACTACTCTGATTATTTCTAACTACCAGTTTTATGTGCCAACCTGGAAAACCATATATATATTATGATAACGGATAGGGGGTGGGTGTGTATTAGGGAGACCCAATCTGGGATCACTCTAAGGCACACTTCCCGGCGCTAGGCAATATCAGAAAAATTCTAATTTATAATTATTCTGTATGTATAGATTTATACAGCTGCAGCATGCACTCCTGTGGGTCTGTCGTGACTCACACAGAAAAAAAGAGTAGGAAGGGGGTGGTGGAGTGAATTGCGCTGCTGATAAAACAATTAAATAAAATAATGGACACACTTAATCGCTGTACAGGATGAATGAGTGATGGACACACTGTTTGTAAATTGAATTATTTTATATGGAAAAATAGAAAAATAGCATTACATTTACGAACATCAGATTAAAACATTTAAAAAATAAGTACAATTAAATTATAAACAGTACATACAGCTGTGGAGTTAGTATCCGATTAAGTGGAGATATCTTAGATCAATAGCAGCAGACTTTCAGTACTAAAGTTGAAAAATTGACTTTAGTACTGAAAGTCTGCTGCTATTGATCTAAGATATCTCCACTTAATCGGATACTAACTCCACAGCTATATGTACTGTTTATAATTTAATTGTACTTATTTTTTAAATGTTTTAATCTGATGTTCGTAAATGTAATGCTATTTTTCTATTTTTCCATATAAAATAATTCAATTTACAAACAGTGTGTCCATCACTCATTCATCCTGTACCGCGATTTAGTGTGTCCATTATTTTATTTAATTGTTTTATCAGCAGCGCAATTCACTCCACCACCCCCTTCCTACTCATATATATTATGATGATCGAGAAGAAAATAAATATCAAAGCAAATTCAGGTTGAGTATCCCTTATCCAAATATCTGTTATCCAAATTAGGGGGACGCGCATCACTTCACATGTATTCCACGTCCCCTCGCGGGGCTCGCTGTACTCACCACGCTTCGGGCTCGGTGGCTCGCTGCGCTCGCCACACTATATAGAATCAACTTCACACCGACGTGGATAGCGGGGGTATGAAAAGGTCGGAGAACGCATACCGCCGCCGCTCGCCACGCTACGCTCGCCGCGCTTCGGGTTGGCGTTGATAGTACGGGTGGCGTGGGGGTGCTTTTAACATTGTAAGCACCAATTACGGTGCTTATAAAATTATTTATCTTATAGGGGGCACATTTAACATTGAAAACACCCATTAGGTTGCTTATACAATTTTAAATCGTATACCATTGTTTATGCCATACAATGGCATACAATGTGATGGTATACTATTTAAAATTGTATAACATTGGCTGACATCGCATAACATTGCATCGCATACCATCGTATGCCTTATGGTATGCGATGCAATGGGCGCCGTGCTAGGAAACAAGTATTCTCAAAAGTTATTGGATACAGCTAAACTTACCAGTATTGGGACTATTTTTTCTTATATGTGCACTTAACCACTAATACATTCACACATCATTTCCCATCTTGATTATTTCTATTTTGTGTATAGCTGACAGACCTGCTAATTTATTTCACTAATCTGTCAGCAATACCAAAATATGTTCCAGGCTGGATATTTGGTACTCTTTACCTAGAAGGGCGCCAGCGATTGGAATCGCGGGCGTCGGGGGTAAAATCGCAGTCATCGCGGGTAAATCGCGGGTACATAAAAATCTGCTGCCCGCGATGACCGCGATTTTCCCATAGGGAACAATGTTAAAAAGGCTGATTGACCGCGATTTTCATGTAAAATGCCTCAATGCCCGCGATTTGGCCATAGGAATCAATGTTAAATGGGCTACAGAGCCCAAATAGGCACAATTAACCCTTAAATGTCCCCCCAAATTTTTAACGCCACCCCACGATCCACGCCAACCCGAAGCGTGGCGAGCGCAGCGAGCCCGCGAGGGGCGGCGGTACGCGTCCTCCGACCTTTTCATGCCCTACTATCCACGTCGGCGTGGAGTTGAGAATAGAATAGTGTGGCGAGCGCAGCGAGCCACCGAGCCCGAAGCGCGGCGAGCGCAGCGAGCCCCGCGAGGGGACGCGGATACCTTCACAGGTAAACGCGTCCCTTCGCGGACTTCACAGGTGTCCGCGTGGCCACGGACACCTGTGAAGCCCACGAGGGGACGCGTTTACCTGTGAAGGTATCCGCGTCCCCTCGCGGGGCTCGCTGCGCTCGCCACGCTTCGGGCTCGGTGGCTCGCTGCGCTCGCCACACTATTCTATTCTCAACTCCACGCCGACGTGGATAGTAGGGCATGAAAAGGTCGGAGGACGCGTACCGCCGCCCCTCGCGGGCTCGCTGCGCTCGCCACGCTTCGGGTTGGCGTGGATCGTGGGGTGGCGTTAAAAATTTGGGGGGACATTTAAGGGTTAATTGTGCCTATTTGGGCTCTGTAGCCCATTTAACATTGATTCCTATGGCCACATCGGGTCCATTGAGGCATTTAACAGTAAAATCGTGTCCATCGGGCCTTTTAACATTGATTCCTATGGCAAATCGGGAGCATCGCGTCGCGGGCATCGCGGGTACATTTCCATGTTTAACATGGGTTTCAATGGGAAATCGCGGGCATCGCGTCGGTCGCGTCGCGGCCAGACATAAATGTACCCGCGATCACCACGACAGGCGCCCTTCTAGGTAAAGAGTACCGGATATTTCAATGAAGATGCAATTTACATTATCTTATTAAGAGATAAAAAGTCTTCTTTTTCTACAGTACATACCTCTCACGATATATGCTTCCAGATCTACCTACCATAGATGTACTTCCATCTCAGGACCTTATACAGAGATGGGTGATATATTGTAGCTAAAGATGCTGACTTGTATAATGTAAAAGCAGTAAAAAGCAATGCACCGTGAGTTTCTGTAATGCTGCCTGTTTTTGCCTGCATATGCCATCAACATGTCAATTTTGATGTTGCATTTGGGTCAATGATAGAGACATTGCAGTCCCAGTTCTGCTCATGCGACTAGTCAAATAAATGGTACCATCTAAAAGCGTGTCATTTGCCAATCCAAGTGTTTTTGTCAAAAGTGCAGCTGTTTTCGGAGTTTTTTTGATCATGCTGGGCCAACTTAAAAAAAAAAAGTGAAACTGCTTTGGAGAAATATGAATACAAACCATCTAAAAACATCCACAATGGAATAGTGAAGTTGGGGGGGGGGGGGGAGGGTTTGGGGGGTTGGCTAGCCGGAAAAAAAGCCTAATTGTATACCCCCTAAGTCATTAATTGGTAAAATTTATAGGGTGAGATTTAATAGGATGAGATATTTTGACTTTTGCGATTTTTTGGTAAAAAAAAGGCAGAATTTGCTTGTTTTTCCGAAATCGCCAATTTAATAGGGTCTGATCTGCGGTAAAAATCACACTTTTTGCTGCAAAAATCACGCATTCTGACCTGTCGATTTTGTCTCACATATCCAGATGTTTTACCATTAAAAAGTATACAATTCGCAAATTTAATAGGATGCGATTTTTTGGAAAATGTTCCCAAAAATTGCAAAACAAATAGACCCAGTTCAACATGTCAAGTTTGACAGAAACATGCACAGACCAGTGAGATCTGTGCATGGTTCTGTCCAAAAAAGTGTACAAGTAAAAATAAAAATGGCATGGGGTCCCCTCTCATTAGCATAACCAACCCCGGGTTCAAAGAACCGGTCCTGGTTTTGTATTTTCACAACGAGCACCGGGCCAAAACGGCCAACAGGGTAACGTCACAGCTGGGGGAAACTTTTTATTAAAGTTCCCCCGGCCAAAGCATTCATCCCTATGGCTGGTCAGCCGAGGCAGGAACCCTGGAGGAGTGGAGACCCTCCCAATAAAGGGATCCCTCCCTCCAGAGTTATCCCTGCCCAGACTGAAGCCCGGGGCTGTCCCCGGGGTCCCTGGGACTGTGGGCACTGGGCTGATAAGTGGTTAATAATAGATTAAACTATTGTGTAATGTTGTGGAATTACAAGTCCCAGCAAGCCTGCACTGCATGCAGGGACTTGTAGAACCACAAGTCCCAGCATTCAGGGCATTAAAGGGCCCGTTGGTAACTGTTGTTCCACAACAGTACAAATACTGAAATAAAACACATACACACATAAACACTATAACTTTATTACACACAAAACATTTATTCACACATACCTGTACATTACCTATGGATTCCCTCAAAGGCGTGTCCTCTTCTCCAAGTAGAATCCAAATGGGTTGAGGGAAATTATACTCACATGCCCTCCGTTGCTGAACGCTCTGCTCCTCCGCCTGTCAGTACCCCTTGCTGCACACAAGCTGAGATTATTTACAATTTCTCCTCCCACATACTGAGATTAGCCCTGCCCACCAACCAATCAGAAGAGACCCTTAAATAGTCGACTTTTTTAAATAAAAATAGTGATTTAAAATTTTTTGTGTGATTACAGAACCTAACTAAAAATCTCATCCTAGTAAATGTCACCCATATTCTCTGAAACGTGCATGTATTAAACTGCTGTAAACCACATTTAAATATTTTTGGCACCAAGAAGAAGGTTTTAAACAAATATATATATTTTTTTCAAAACGGTAGTAAAGCTCTTTCATTCATATGTCTTCTAGTACTATTTCAACCTTGTTTTGGTTTTTCCGATTGGCTGACATCTGTGGTTTTATTATTTTTTCAAAAAGAATAAAATAATAATAGTATTTGTACATGTTACACAAAGATTTTATTTTAAAAAGTGGAGTCAATTTTAGAAAATTCTCTGTGGCCTGAAAGGGTCAATTAACCTTATGACCTTAGATCATGCTTGCATACTGTTGAAGACTAGTTTCAGAGATATTGTAGATGGTGGTAGAATGTTGCACAGCGTACTGTTGTCATGCTCCACCTAAAGAGAATGTCTAGTACCTTATATGGACATATATCTACTTAATAATCTTATATATAAATATCTCACAACAAGCATTTAACTATATATTTTGGGAAATTTATCAAGTATTGATAATAGTATTGCTACCTGCAACATTGTATTTATTTCTTTACAACTACAGGTTGAGTATCCCTTATCCAAAATGCTTGGGACCAGAAGAATTTATAATAAAGCATAAATCCACATTTTGGAATATTTTTATATTTCAATGAGGTATCTTGCGGTATCTTGCATTTATGTATTCTTGTATAAGCACCTCAAATACATGAAATACACACAAATATACTTTATTTGTGCATGAAACAAGATTTTAAAACATGAAACAAAGTTTGTGTACAATCTCAGGCACTGAGGGCCAGATTCTGTAAGCTTCAAAAGTGATAAAATGGAGAATGATAAACAACCAGCCAATCAGCTTCTACCGGCCATGTCACAGACTGTGTTTGAAAAATGTCAGGCAGGAGCTGATTGGCTGGCTGTTTATCACTATCTATTTTATCACTTTTGAAGCTTACAGAATCTGGCATGTGTATGCTAAGCAATCATGTCCTTGCATATATTTAGTGCCAGTTATGTTATTTCCCCAGTAGTGTAAGTTACATGTTATTTCCCCAGTAATGCCATTTACAGATGTCCCCAGTAGGTTTTTAGCAAAAAATTAAAAATAAAAGTCCATTTTGGAGTTTTCGGAATAATTTGGATAACAGATATTTGGATAAGGGATACTCAACCTGAATTTGCTGTGATATTTATTTTCTTCTCACTTATCATAATATACATGATAATAAATGAGATGCCTATGTAGTAAATTCCAAACTCAATTTAGTCTTGTTTAAATTCTTAAGGTGCATACAAACAAGGCGTTTTTGCCCAGCGTGTATGGATAACGATGATGGGGAAAATCGCTGGGTTGAAAAACGCTCAGTGCATACACAGTGAGCGATTTTCACCCATTTTAGCAAAGTCCAGTCCGCCGCATCAGCATTCCCCGCTCATCGCTTCCCCATACACACTGGGCGGCTTTCCAGCTGAAAGCTGCTCATGCGAGTTAACTGAGTTGTTTTCAGCTCAAAGTCATCCAGTGTGTATGGGCCTTTACTTCTATGAACAGGTTTTAAAACTGTGTATTGTCTTTTTGTGTGTTTAACTAAAGACTAGTTGGTCCAAGTCTTTCTTATCTGACATCAATATTTATGCTTCTTGGGACCTGACTCAGACCTGCTCGCTAAGCAGCTTTCTTTTGCTGCTTAGTGAGCGGGTAAACACCATCTGCCGCCCCACTGAAGCCCCCCCCACACACACACACACACACTCCCACCACCAGTGCCGTACACATCCCTTCAGTAACATGTTAGGAGAAGTATCTGAGAACTCATCCCCTCACATGCAGCCGACTGAGTAGATGCATCGACAGCAGCATCGCCTGCACGCCAGCTCCTTCCAAGGCAGGCTACACTGTGTATCACCAGTTTCAGGAAGAGGCCCAACACCGACAACCTCTTAGAGAAACTGAGGGAAATTATCTCCCAGTGGCTTACCCCCTTTTGTGGTGTCAGACAACGCCAGTAACATTGTGCGGGCATTACACATGGGCAATTTCCAGCATGTGCCATGTTTTGCCCACACAATAAATTTGGTAGTGCATCATTTCATCAGAAATGACAGGAGTGTGCAGGAGATGCTTGCGGTGGCCCGCAAAATTTGCGGACACTTTCGGCATTCTACCACTGCCTGCTGAAGGCTGGAGTGGCAGCAAAAACTCCTCAACCTGCCCTGCCATCAGCTTAAACAAGAGGTGGTGACGCGCTGGAACTCCACCCTCTATATGCTGCATAGGATGGAGGAGCAGCAAAATGCCATTCAAGCCTACACTGCAACCTACGACATAAGCAGAGGAGCAGGGCTGCACCTGACTTAAGCGCAGTGGAGGCTGATTTCCGTGTTGTGCAAGGTTCTCCAGCCATTTGAACTTGCCACACATGAAGTCAGTTCTGACACTGCCAGCTTAAACCAGGTGATTCCCCTGATCCGGCTGTTGCAGAAGCAGCTGGAGAAAGTGAAGGAGGAGCTAAAGCATTGTGATTCCGCAAAGCATGTAGCTCTTTTGGATGAAGCTCTCCATACGCTTTGCCAAGATACGAGGGTGGTCAGTCTGTTAAAGTCAGAGGAATACATTCTGGCCACCATGCTCGATCCTCGGTTTAAAACAAATGTTGTGTCTCTGTTTCAGGCAGACACAAGTCTACAAAGGTGCAAAGACCTGCTGGTCAGGAGATTGTCATCTGAAGGGGACCATGACACGGCCACAGCTCCTCCTTCATTTACTCCCGCAACTGTGGCTGTGAGGAAACAGCTGCGATTTCCCACACAACCCGCTGGCAGGGATGCAGGGCAGGCAGGAGGGAGTTTGGATATCTGGTCTGGACTAAAGGACCTGCCAATGATTGCTGACATGTCTACTGTCGCTGCATTGGATGCTGTCACCATTGAAAAAAATGGTGGAGGATTACTTTGGTGACAGCATCCAAGTAGACATGTCAGACAGTCCTTACCTGTACTGGCAGGAAAAAAAAGGCAGTTTGGAAGCCCCTGTTCAAACTGGCGCTATTTTACCTGAATTGTGCCCCCTCCAGTGTGTACTCCGAAATAGTTTTTAGTGCAGCGGGGAACCTGGTCAGTGAGCTGAGAAGGAGGTTGCTTCCACAAAATGTAGAGAAGATGATGTTTATAAAACTGAATTATCAATTATTCAATGAAGACCAGGA
Organism: Crinia signifera; assembly: GCF_055691185.1. Lineage (NCBI taxonomy): Eukaryota > Metazoa > Chordata > Amphibia > Anura > Myobatrachidae > Crinia > Crinia signifera. Next base: position 147,243,366 of record NC_139222.1, on the reverse strand, counting down.
ATTGCCTCCAGAGATTATAATGGGACCTGTGATTGTGGAGTCCAGCGGGGATGAGTTGATATTCTGTGAGGATGAGGAAGTACACACTGAAAGGGGCAAGGAATTAGAGGAGGAGGATGACGAGTGACAATGACATCTTGGGGGAAATTTACTAAGGTAAAATCGTATAAAATAATTGTATTCGTACTGCAAAATACGATTTTTTATGCATATTCGTATTTTCAGAATTTACCACCCTGAAAATAAGGTGATGTGTATTCGTATTCATGGTGTATACATGGCGTATTAGTATTTTTGAATACGAATACAAATGAATATGACATCGATAGAATACACCTATTTTTAACATGAAAACAACGTACTTTAGTCATTTACTAACAATTCGTATTTCAAAAAAATATGAATACAAATCGTAAACACATACGAATCGTAACAAAATACGCCAAACAAATACAACTTGATTTGGAAGTGTATTTCACATATTAGAATTTTACACATGAGGAAAAAATCAGAAAATAACCCCCAGCTGATCAAAATCCCAAATGTGTGACTTATAAAAGGCCACTGAGCACACATACACACTTCTGAGCTTCAAACACGGCACAAGGTTTGCATTCACAGACTATTGTGGGTTATGAGATACTTGGGCCGAGATTTAATGGAATGTTAAAAGAAAAATAGCATTTTCTGAAATCGCACCACATCGCACTTTTTTCGGCTAATTTGCATATTTAATGAGATTTGAATTTGTGGCAAAAGAGTGCGATATGGTGTGTTTTTAGTCATGAAAATGTGTGAATTTGAGGACATGTGGGATTTTGTGTAAAAAAAGTTATAAAGAGAATGGCGTGGGGTCCCCCCTGCTGAGCATAACCAGCCCCAGGCTCATTGAGCTGGACCTGCTTCCAAAAATACTGGGGACAAAAAGTGTAGGGGTTCCCCGTATTTTGGGAACCATGCCCGACCCTGGGGCTGGTTTTAAAAATTGTTGAAAACCAAGCCCAGCTCTTTGAGCAGGTTATGCCTGTGGGGTGGTGGGGTAACGTTTTTTTTAATTATTTATTTATTTTAAAAAAAAATAACTGGAGCCTGCACGGATCTGACTTATTAATGCAGTCTGACACCAATACGAATTTGTATTTAAAAATACGAATTTGGATTTAAAATATGAATTGTTATCAGAAAAAAATACGAAACAATACGCCATCGGATAATACGAATCAGTCAAATACAACTGATTAGTAAATTATCCTCCAGAATATGAATGGAAATACGATTACACCAGTCGTATTCATTCGTATTAAGAATACGAATACGATTTTTTGTATTCATATTCTTAGTCAATTTTCCCCCCTTGTCTCTGTGGAGCCAGTTTATACAGGGAGATATGAATTGGGTACTCTTTACCTAGAAGGGCGCCCATCGCGGGCATAGCATGTACCAAAAAATCGCATGCGATGCGACCGACGCGATTACCGCGATTTCCCATAGGGAACAATGTTAAATGTCCCAATTGACCCGATTTTCCATAGGGAACAATGTTTAAAGGCCCACAGAGGCCAAATAGGCACCCTGAAGTGTGAAATGCCCCCCCCCCCCAATTGTTAACGCCACCCCACGATCAACGCCAACCCGAAGCGTGGCGAGCGCAGCGAGCCCGCAAGGGGCGGCGGCACGTGTCCTCCGACCTTTTTTATACCCCCACTATCCACGTCGGCATGGAGTTGAGAATAGAAAGTGTGGCGAGCGCAGCGAGCCACCGACCCCGAAGCATGGCGAGCGGACGCGGACACCTGTGAAGGCCGCGAGGGGACGCGTATACCTGTGAAGGTGTCTGCGTCCCCTCGCGGGGCTCGCTGAGCTCGCTGAGCTCGCCATGCTTCGGGCTCGGTGGCTCGCTGCACTCGCCACACTTTGTATTCCTAACTCCACGCCGATGTGGATAGTGGGGGTATGAAAAGGTCGTAGGACGCGTACTGCCGCCCCTCGTGGGCTCGCTGAGCTCGCCACGCTTGCCACGCTTCGGGTTGATGTTGATCGTGGGGTGGCGTTAACAATTGGGGGGGCCATTTCACACTTCAGGGTGCCTATTTGGCCTCTGTGGGCCATTTAACATTGTTCCCTATGGAAAATCAGGTCAATTGAGACATTTAACATTGTTCCCTATGGGAAATCGCGGTAATCGCGTCGGTCGCATCGCATGCGATTTTTTGGTCGCATGCGATGCGACCGACGCGATTTTTTTTACCTTACGATGCCCACGATCAAAATCGTGGGCGCCCTTCTAGGTAAAGAGTACCATGAATTGTTGTTTTTTTTTTGTGTGGGGGCCCAAACAAACCAATCATTTCAGCCACAGTTTTGTAGGCCCTGTCGCTGAAATGTTTGGTTTGTTAAAGTGTGCATGTCCTATTTCCGCAACATAAGGGTGGGTGGGAGGCCCCAAGGACAAATCCATCTTGCATCACCATTCATTAATCCCACTGCTGAGAGTCATTGATATGTGAGATAAGTGGACTCTTCTTTAATCACATACAACTGTCTGCGCTCAAGTGGTAATAATCACAGAGCTGACCAATCCCACTGATGAGAGTCATTAATATGTAAGCTGCATGAATCGCCCACTGCTCCTCGGCTGGTCGTCGCCATGTTATATCTGGTCAGAAGGTTCCACTCCTTTGCAGCTCCGCAGTGCAGCTATTGCATTGCTGCACAAATAGCCCACTGCTCCTCGGCTGGTGGTAAACACGATCAAGCTAGATAGGGGTCTTTTGGGGCCTAGTTTTTCAACCTGCCATCCTGTCTGCTGCTCTAGTGCCACTCCTAGATGAGCCACATGTTTGTGCCGCACACTTGTGTGGCTTATCATAGATATCCAGCTACCTCGGTGCAACCTTTTGCCCTCAAAACAATATTGTGAGGTGTGAGGTGTTCAGAATAGACTGGAAATGAGTGGAAATGAATGTTATTGAGGTTAATAATAGCGTAAGAGCAAAAAAAAAAAAAAAACTGTGATTTTAGCAGTTTTTATGCTTTTAAATTTTTTTTTTAAATCAGAACCCAAAACCCAAAAAATCCAAACACAAAACGTTTAGGGGGTGTTTTGGCAAAACCCATTACAACCCAAAACCTGAAGGTCATCAGAACTCAAAACCCAAAAAGTGGCCGGTGCACATCCCTAACATTAATAATAGCAATAGATGGATGGTGGCAAATTCTTTTACAATAGGACAAGCTGGTATGTGAGCATTACAGTATTTGAGCAGTCAAAACAATGCCTGTGGCCTCGATACAGGGTGTGTGTATATTGTATATTTTACAGTGCAAGTAGCTGAATAATATATGAGTGTCTGTGAGGTAAAATGACTGGAGTAGCTTTTACATTTCATAACAGTAAATTGAAAACCTTAAATTATGTTTCCATCTATCTAGAAATGTGCTAACGTCATGTTCTGTGTACTTATTTAATCACTTAATATTCATATACAAAATGCAGCATTGGTTGCTGATGTCCATTAATGTATCAACTAACATAATTAATACAATACTGTTAGAAGACACGCTATATAATGGCAGCAAAATCTATAATAAAAGCAGCAATGCTGTATGTACACGCAGGATCGCACACAGGGGTGGATTGGGATTTTAAAACAGCCCAGGAAATTTCTCAAAGCAGCCCTAATGGGTGTGGGCTCTCGTGAGGAGGCGTGGTCAGCCAAGGGAGAGGGGATACTCCCACCTCATATATCACTTCCCCACTCCCAGCTAACTATGCCCCTGGGGGGGTTTTGAATGGATAGGATTAGGCTATGGGTGTGTGTATGGATAGGATTAGGCTACGGATGTGTGTGTGTGTGTGTGTGTATGGATAGGGTTAGTCTACGGGTGTGTGTATGGACAGGGTTAGGCTGCAGCTTGGCATGTGTGTGTGTGTGTGTGTGTGTGTGTATGAATAGGGTTAGGCTATAGGTGTGTGGGTGTGTAAGGATAGGGTTAGGCTACAGGTGTGTGTGTATGTATAAGGATAGGCTACGGGTGTGTGTGTATGGATAGGGTTAGGCTACAGGTGTGTTTAGATGGATAAGGTTAGTCTTCATGAAGGTGTGTAGTAGCTACTAACCTGGCCTTCATGTGGTTGAAAGAAGCCTGCTTTTTGGGGAGATGTATCGGACCAGATTTGCCTCATATCACCTCAGAATACCTCCAGCGGGGACCTCGAGTTCCCACGTTCCATTTCATGCAGCCTTAGCACCGTCTTGAGCTGAACTGACACCTTTCTCTCACATACCCACACAGGCCTCCATCTTTCTTTTTCCCAGGCAGCCCATCTTCCTCCCCTGCACAACCAGCCACCACCGGCCACACAACCCAGTCAGGGTCCGCAGCTGCACCGAGGGCCCTGAACACTGCTGCCCTGCCTGTAGGGTTACCACCTTTGTGTTGACAGATTCTTGGTCAGTGGCCCTCCCCTAGCCCTGCCCCTTGACCACCCTTATCATTTTATTTAACCTTTGCTTCAGTTCTGTTTTTGACATTATGCCACAAACCATGATACCCACTACACATTATGCCACACACCGTGATGCCCATTAAATATTATACAACACACCATGATGCCCATTAAATATTATGCAACACACTGTGATGCCCAATACATATTAAACCACATGCCGTAATACCTATTACACATTTTGCCAGTGTTAGGGTTGTCCTTCTCCCCACTATGACATTTGCGCTGGAGATCTTGCGGTAATAGCAAGATCTTGCTTATGCCCATTACAGCCGGCCGGGTTGGAAAATGAGATTGCACATGCGCTGGGATGCTTGGGGCAACAATAAGGAGAGCCGTTAATGCTGGGCATAACGGCTCTCCTTATCGGCGCTGGGGAGGTTAATACATTCGGCCGCTACAGGTGCCAGCTTCTCCACGTTATACAGGAGAAGCAGGACCCATTATTTAAAAAACGTAAGGGGCAAATTAATACATCTGCCCCATTGTTACTTAAATATTAGGCCTTGTAATAGTTGGCTCATGTAAAAGTTCCACCACTGCTGGTCTGTACAGTTCATTCTTTGGTAAGAGATAATCTCCTTCTAACATTATAAGGAATTGTACCCATTTTTACCAGTCAGATTGAGTGATAACTTTCATCTCCTCCCAGTATGGGAATTCCTAGAAGGTATGTTCATCCATGTCTTTAGTATCAAGTCTAAGTTTAAATTTACTAACATGGGAGATATAATGAAGTTGCGATGTTGGCCGTAGCAACCAATCAGAATCTTCTAAAAAGTTCTGAAAAAAAGTAGAATCTTATTGGTTGCTATGGGCAACATCTCATCTTCAATGGAACTCCAATCTTAGTAAATATAACCCCTAGAACTTCACTTAGCTGTATGATCCCTTCAATTCTCATGGAAAATAAGCATCCGCATATAAGAGCAGATAATACATTTCCCTTTTTTAAATGTGATCAGAGGCCTGGGTCAGCTTACTTCTTGTGAACTCTTGTTCTTGTCCATTGTTACTTGAATGGTTACATTGTCTTGCTGATTGCTTAAGAGCAAATAAAATTTTTTTTTGTTAATTGGAAATAAGATGTTCTTGGCCCTTTTTTTGACATAACCTTCAGAGTATGTCTTGTACGTTTCTTCTATGTCTCCAATAAAAAGGCAGTTTTGGATTTCATAAAGTCTCACTTGCATAATCTTAACCCTATTTTTGAGAAAAGCCCTTTGCCACTAAGTTTGCTTTATATTTGTAAGCTTTACCTTCAGAGAACATTTAGAGGTATATTCAATCCTGGGTCACAACTGTTGGGCTGGCCCAACAGCCGTGACCCTGTCCCGTTCTCGGCTGGCTAGACGAAGAATTCAACAGATTCAATGTCCCACCTGCCTAACACTGAAAAGGGGGCGTGACCACAAGGTACGGCCGTGGATCAGCAAGCTGCGGTCGGCAGTTCGACAATCCATGGATGATCTCAGCAGAACTGCCTCTAAAATCAAGTCCATTCTGCCAAGATCCCTGTTCAATGCTGTTGGAAAAGACAGCTATTTCCCCCATTGGGAATAGTGGGAGGGGATTGAATACCCCCTTAGTCTTAAAAACTCATTTCCATCCAATTGCATGTTTTCCTAGAGGAATCTGGCTCAGGTTATAGTTCTGTCCTAGGAAGATAAAATAACTGCATTGGTGATATAGTCTTGTTCTACCTAGTAGACTTCCTAATTGAAGGCAAAATGTGGTCTTCCTTCTTCAGGAACTAGTAACCGCAGGCTGCAGGACTTAATTGAACAGCCGCCGGAAGTCCAGCACTGCTCTGTGGCCACAGTAGTGTCCACTAGTAACTTCCCTCTGCTAGTAACTCCACAGTAACTAGCAGTGCTGGGAATAATTTAGTTGCAGTATAGTTGTGGCGGTTTCCTACTGGCAGGCAACTGCCACCGCCCCAGAGTCATCCGGTAAGACTCAGCATTGTGGGAGCTGCAGGTATCTGTTTTTATCCTGGCAGCAGTCACAGTAACAATCTAGATATAAAAGGACTATTCAAATGCCATATATTTGTTATATCATCTAACCCCAGTGAAATCCTAGTTTATTTCCAGTGTTCTGATTTAGTTTCTCTAACAATTCTCCTTGCTTACTCCCCTGGTACTACTCCCGGTGGTTTTCTGGTTATTCAGCTATTCCTTTATCCGACTCATCTCACTTCCTAATACCACAGTGCATAGCTGATTATTATTATTATTATTCACCGATAACTAGCCTACTGGTACAATGGTGGTCACCATTGTATATGGTCACCCTTTGTATATAGTCACGCAAGCTAAAATATTTGCATCTTGGCCAGAATAAATGAGGCACAAGTATGCTCAGATAATCACATATGGTATTGGTTATATTATATCCTCACTCCAGGGGTGTACGGGCTTCCCTTAGGGGCTCCTACGGTACTGCCGGCTTCTTCTAAGTAACGGGAGCCATGTGCTGAAGGTTATTTTAACACTGCAGCTACCAGTTCCTGTCACTGCAGAGGAGTTGACATCTGAGTGACAGGATGACACCTGGGTGCAGCCCTCATCTCCCCCTTATGACGCCACTACCAGGGACCCACACACACATGTGTGTAGGGGAATGAAAACTCAATTCTCACAAGACATTTAGGTTTTTAAGACATACATAACAAACCTTTATGTATTACATGATCATTTAAAATAGATAAAAGGTAATAATCTGAAAAATAGTTTCCATAAAAACTAAAAATAAAGACATTTTATGTATCAATGAATGAACTTGACAGAAGTTAGTAGAATGTGAGTTTCCGAAATAAATTTCTGAGTCTTAATGCTATGGCAGTGAATTCCATAGCAACTTAATGAAGTGATATATTCCGCTGGAATGCTGCAAGTATTAATATTTACTCTTGGGATCAAAATGAGGAATTCAATGGTGAAATGATCTTAAATAAATGGCAACCACACCAAACAGTGTTTTAGGAACTGGGAATCAAACTCTATTAAACGTAAAAGTTAAAAAAGACTTCCAATACAGAATGTTATACTGGCATGTAGAATGCAGTGTGATTCCTGGTCTTTGCAGAATATGTACATAGTTCTTCTAACATAAATATAATATCAGCTTATGAATATAATTATTTCCATAGCCTGAATACTAGAAACAGCCATTTGTGGCACAATATTCTGCCTAGTTACAAGTTAAGACAGTTAAGTCTAGGAACTAGTTACAACTTTGAGGTGCAAGACATGCCCCGAACACTACCTGTTATTACCTTTTTAGGGCCAGCCAATCTGTTGATAACTGAATTTACTGAAACGTGGTGAATTACATGATAGCTAAAAAATGTGTGAGCACACCAGCCGCAAAAAAATTACGTTACACGTAATACGTAATGCGTAAAACGCTTGTATTTAGCAACAAAAGTGTTTGTTTAAGAGAATTAACATCATCTTCAGATGGCATTAGTTCCCAGAGTGCCTCTCCTCCTTATATATAGATTCAAAGACAGCACAGACTGTGTGCCCTGCAGCTGTGCACATGCTTGAATTCAGGTTTTGCATGCAGAGTCGGTAAATTAGAAATGGTAAGTAATACTGCTACTTCTTTAATTGTGGGTACACAGTGACACTATACAATTTTAGTTAACGATATGCACAATAATGATTTTGTTAACAAAATGTGCATATCATTCAGTGTGTACCCACAGTATTGTTAATGATGCACACTCCTTATTAATGATAACCCCTATCATCTGACCATGCAGTCAAATGTGACAATATCAGTGACTGCATGTTCAGTGGGGGTCATGGTGACATCACCGAATAATCAGTGATGTAACTTCATTGAAGTTGCCCGGAGGCAAGAAAGATTTGGGAACCACCTCCCCGTGAAGACGGGACTGCTAAAGTAAGTCTAACAAACTTAAGAGAAGTAAGCTGCAGTGGCTGAGTAGCATGTTCTTCTCCAAGTGCGGTTGCTGCTGTGTGTGAGTGCCTTCCCATCCTCCTGCACAGTCACATTCCGTCCCTGCAGCCTGCGCGCTGTGCTATCACCACCAGCAGGCTGTAGGATTTCATAGCCGCCGGAAGGCCATCAGTGGTATGTGGCCCCAATAGCTGTCTGTCACTGCCTATGTGCACAGTCAGTTGTGCTGCGGATCATAAATAAAGACCTGATAAGCAGCGGGTAATGGGGGTGGGGCTCTCAGATAGGGAGACCAGGGATACTTGCCTTTAGAACCCCACTTAACCCGGCTCTGGCTATGACAATGGAAGTGTCCCCATCAGGGCTTGATGACCGGCAGCGTGAGCCTTCATTGACTCCCAGAGTTCCGCCACTTTTAATGATATCATTAATGATATCCTTCATTTTACGGCACTACAATATCGTTAATGATATCGGCAGTGCTGCATATTATATAGTGTGTACGGGGTACTACACACTGAACCATTGGAAAAAACAGGATGGTCCCGCAATAATCGGAACAGTTGGTAGGTATGTAGCTCATTTCATTGTGATGTTGATAGTCACCTACTTTGAAGCTTATGGCGAAGTGTACATTAATACAGAGCGCTCGGAATAAGCCCTGGGGAGAATTTGGCAAATAAACCACATTTTGTGGTGTTTCGTCCACTTTAAGGCTTAGCATTTATTTTGTTACAGAATGCAGAGTCACAGTTGTTTTTACAGGGTACGTTTTGAGGCTGAGTTATATTAACCGAGATTACATTTTGATTGGTCTCCATGTTAAACAATTCTCCACCATTCCTAGTTTTATAGATATATAATCATCTACAATCTGCTTCACTATATTGGTCCTTTTTGTATCATTAAGAATATGTTAATAGCAAGTCAGATACCTACTGTTTACCTAAGCCATACAATTGTTCTGTGAAAGTATTGCTGTCTGATTTATCCGTGATGGCATGGGTCAAAATGTACTGTGCTCTAGGCTCTCTATTACTATGGTTACTGAGCTGTAACAGATAGTGCTATATTACATCACCCAGTGACTCACATTGAATACGGTTACTGTAGCAGATGTTTCTCTACATTTCATCAGGTAAGTTGTTATTTATTCTCATTTTTATTTGCTATGAAATTACCTATTTGTTTGTTTGTGTGTATTTATGTGACTTTGAAAATCTGTTTACAAAACAGTTGGTGCCCAAATGCTACCCCCATTAATTTGCAAGATATGTAGGGCACTACTACTCTATGGCATAAAGTGCTAGGTGCACCAATACTACAATGTGGTGTAACATGTAACTACTACTACTGTGTAGCATAATGTATAAGGGGCACTAATAGTACAGTGTGGTGCATCCTGTAAGAGGCTCTTCTCCTACAATGTATTGTAAAGTGCTCTCCCGCATCATTGCCGGCTGCTGCCATCTGTTGGCCAGTTTTACATGCTGAGTGAACCACTTTCCACAGTCTCCTACTATGAAAATTGGTTCACCCCCATGAATAGGGAGAGAAGCTGGACAGTGCCGCACCCACCGTGGTTCAATGCAAACCGTGCACCCGCAACCCCCCCCCCCCCATGCCGCAGATAGACGGCGGGTGCATTCCTCCACACACACCCCGGACCAGGTCAGAGAGGAGGGGTAGGGGGATGTGGGGGGCCGCCTGGGCACTGAAAGAGGTTACACCGGCCCTGGGGCTGGGTGAAAATCATTCAATGCAATGAGCAATTTATCAGCCAGGGATTTTTACATGATCGCTCAGCAGACATACGAACTAGCATGAATTCGGTCAAACTGGCTTGAATATGGTTGACACTGTACGTTAAAGAAGAAATTCCACTGTATTTTCAACTTTTTGTACTTTTTTTTCTCTACAATAGTAGTTCTATCATAATCTATTCAATGAATCATTTTTGATGCATGAAAACAATGAGATTTTAGCCAGAAACTTAAATCATTTGATGTAACAGATGTGCCTTAATCACACAAACCATTTAGAGACCATGAACCAGCCAACCACATTACAGAATACCTTCATTTAAATTTCAAGTATAACGTGTTAGTGCAGGATAAAGAAAACTTTCCCCTGATATGAGTGAAATAGTTCATTCATTCTGATAATGTGCGATTTGGGGGCTATATTATTTTAAATGTGAAGCTTAATGTGCAGAAAATACATTCTTACTGAATAAAAAAGTACAAATAAGGCAGCTCAACTATGAGACCTATGTTTAATAAGTGGGGTTGAAACTATTAAACTGGTTGATAACATCGGGTGAATTTTAATAGGATGAAAGATTCAGAAAGTGAGAGATTTGGTAAGAAATCTCCAAACTTTTTAAAGCGGCAATCATTTACACTGCAAAATCAAACTGGTTTTGCAGTGTAAATGATTGCTGCTTTTAAAAATCTGGAGATTTCTTAACAAATCTCTCACTTTCTGAATCTCTCATCCTATTACATTTCCCCATCATGTGTTTGAACACACACATTTGTCCCCTTTTGTTTGCATTTTTCATACATCAGTGGCATCCAATTAAAAAGGCAGATTTACCTGCAATTACTCCTCCTACTCTCACTTATGCCCTTCAGCCTTATTCAGGTCTGGTTGGCCCAGTGGTCATCATTGCTAAGTAATGTGTATGCATGGATGATTCTTGCTATACATTATGCAGAGCAACAGCAGACTGTCAGTCTTGACAATCTGCTGCCATCTGTGGGAGGCAACAGCCTCTGTTTGAGAAAATTGATGTGTGGTTAGCAGGTGGGAAGAAGTTAGGAATCTCTGTCATAGGACAGAAACTTCTGGCTTCTGCAATGGGTTGCTTGCTCGGCACGAGGGATGGTGTAAGCCAAGCCAATGGTGACTGAGTAATCAGATGCTGCGTTCTACAACACAGGTTGGACTATTACTACTGCAGCAGAAGGCGTCTGTTTGTGAAAGATGCCTCCTGCTTTATTACCATACAGTACTATCAATGTGGCTTCCAAGGAAGCAGCAAGGATAGCAACTCATGACCACATCTGAATTAGGCCCTTTGTGTCAAAGCAATTTACTTCCTGAGTTATGGAGTCAGCATAAACTGCAAAGTGTCATTATCAATGCATGTCCTGATTCTCTTTTAACTGTTCTTTCTGTGCTTTTTTCCCAGCATCTCTAATAGCACTGAATTACACAGCTGGCAGATGTCGCTTTCTTTTACTCTGTCTCCCTGGTCAGCAATGGAGCATCCATTTCCTCTATTTAACTCTTTCATCCCCTCCGCCAAGTCTGTCCCACTGTTTTATAAGAAAGCAAATCATAATCAAATATATAATAGGTGCAGGATGTGCAATGCACTCAGGTGGACTTGTGCTGGTACATCCAGTGGTGCAGCCGAACCATTATCCCCCTGACCGGTCAGCCCAGGCAGGGACCGTGATGAAGTGGGGACCCCCCCAATGATGGGGTTCCCCCCCCTCCAGAATTAACCCTGCCCGGGCTGAAGCCCGGGGCTGTCCCCGGTGCCCCAGGGTGGTGGGCATTGGGCTGATAGCGTTTGTTTAGCCTCCCATGCATACTGGGACTTAGAGAACCACATGTTCCCGCATTAGGGACATTAATGGCCACGCAAGGACTCTTAATTCCACAGCAGAACCAATAGTCAAATAAAAACACATACACGCCAGAAATGTATAACTTTATTACACACACACATACACACACACACACACCATACATATTATACTCACCTACCTTGACACAAAGGTATCAGTCCCCTTGTCAAGTAGATATTCCATATGAGATACCAGCTCCTTGGCATGGATCACATCCTCTTCTTTCCATGTAGAAACCAGGTACTTGGCAAAAAAACAAACCACACACCCAAACCATGCCAAACAGCAAAAATCGCTTGTACTTGTTTACATTCAGCACTTCTTACGCCGCAGTGCACTATTGGCTGCATAGAGGCCAATCAGGAACCAACTTTCCGAATGTCTGCAAAATCGTCAAGCGAGGGGGGTGGCCGTTCGTGCGAGTGGCAGAGGGCGCCATTTAGTTGATTTGCAAAGCTGCAAAATTCACAGCTTTGCAAGTCAACCAGAATGACCGATTTTGTCTCTAGATTACAATGGAAGATCCATATTCCATCACTGTGATGTTAGTGTATTAGAATGCTTAAAATTTGTAGACACTCCTTTACTAATATGTTTAAGCCTGAATCTTCGGTGATGGTCCCTAGGACCAGGGGAATGCCGGGAAGTGGGTGTTCCTGAGGCAGTGTGTCTGGAGTTGGATGGAATAAAACAGCACAGCAGTGAACTCACATGTCTCTGTGTCCTTATGACTGGATTTACAAACATATGAACAAAACAATCACAGGTACTGTAAAACTTTATCTAAAAAATGAGAATCTCTTTGAATTTGTTCAAAAATGTCAGTACAAATTTGCTTTCAATTTTCTTTTTGTTCAGCATTGTGAAACCTTGTAGCTATGTTAGCATAAACTTTTGTCATGTTAGTTAAGCGCTTGTTGCAAAACCTGCCTAAACATTTGTTGATGTTTACCATTTTGCCAATTTTTCAGATGCTGAGTCATCCATCAATTTGATCAATTTTTTTTTTCAAGTTTTCATTTGTTTTTGATGTGCAAGGACTTCTGTGACATTCAGCATCTATGTCCCTCACTAAGGAGGTTATTCTGATCGGAGCGGCCAAACGTGCGTACGTTCCATATTAGCGTACGCTCTCCGTACGCGGCCGTTGGGGTTAAGTCCACCCACAACTCAGGCGCATACGTACGGCCAGAAACAACGTCAAAGGGGAGTGGCGTACAATTGAGCGTACGCCAACGTACACGGACGGCCCAGCCCTTACACTCCGACAACTGGCGTACAAGAGAGCGTACGCCACCGTTTACGGACGTCTCTCGTCCGTCTTCCCACCGACTTCTTGCGGCTATCTGAGCGTACGCCAGCTTGCACGGACGGGTCGCTATTGTTTTCAATGGAAAACTCAGCTTATGTCACCGCTCGTGAGAGTGAGCGTACGTCCGTGTACGCTGGCATACCCTTCACATGTATGGACCTGCAAATCTTGCCTTTCAACTAAAATTCAGACAATTAATTAATTATTCTAATTGTTATTCAATTATTGTTTTCTATTAACTCAATTGTCTACCTTAATAAAGACCCTAATCAAACAACATGTCACACGTAGCCGCGACGGAGCGCGGCGGGTACAGTACTCACCCGTCCGCGCCCGCCGCCGGCTAGCGTGTGCAGGCTCCGGTCTGCGGTGTGCGGGTAGCGGCAGCTCTGGGTAGGGATGGCAGCAGTAGTGGTGCCGGGAGGCCGGCGTCGCCATCTTGGTTGAGGGCAGGAGACAGATTGGCCCAGAGTGGAGGTTCCCTCCTCATCCTGTGCTGACAGCCAATGGCAGCCATCTCCTGGGGATATAGGGGATCTGCCTAGGCTGTTCAGTGTCAGTGCAATGAGTCTTTGGAGTCATTCACAACTCCTAGCTGATTCCCGGATCCTGGCTCTTTCTCTCCTGACTCTGGTGCCTTGCTCCCTGCATCTTGCTACAAGGAAGTTTTCTCCTGACACCAATGCTGCAAGTCCTACCTAGTGCTTGTTCCTGCTTGTGTCCCAGAATTACCCTGCACAGCTTCCCGCTGTCCTCCTTCATACAACTCATTCATTCCATCATCTTTCAGTCATCCGGATCCATTTCTTCTGTCATCAAATCAACCTCCTTCCGGATCCTCATCTATGTACTCTGGCTCACCAAGTATACGTTTCCAGATTTCCCTGCCCGTTATTAGTATTGTGCTGGACTCTATTTAATTTATTCCAACTGTCACTTAAAGAAGTATTTAAGTGAAGTTTATCATTTATGAAATCCGTTATTAAACCTGCACGTTTCAATCCTACTCCTCCTGGTCCGTCTCCGGTTCCTGTGCACCACACGACTCCATCCAGCCCTTTAGCCGTGACAGTTTGCACTGACCCGATGGAATCGGGTGAAGCACAGGCCTCCATGACGGATGTTCTTCAAGGCATCATGGCTCGATTGGAACAAGTAGAGACTACCCAGCGTCAAGTGGCTCAATTTCTCCAGACCTTGTCATCACCTCAGGCGGCTCCCTCAGTTTCAGCAGCACCAACCTCCGGAGCTTCGGCCCCTGCTGCTCCCCCTGGGCCAGCTGCTCCTCACCAGCTACACCTGTCAACCCCCAGTAAATATGACGGGTCCCCGAGGGGGTGTCGAGGATTCCTGAATCAATGTGACGTCCATTTTACCCTCCAGCCTTCCAATTTCCCCTCTCCCAAGACTCGGGTGGCTTACATCGTGTCCCTACTGGCGGGTCCAGCCCTGGAGTGGGTGTCCCCCCTTTGGGAGCGTGCGGATCCCATCCTCAATAACTATGAAGAATTTGTGGCCTCCTTCCGTCGCATCTTCGACGAGCCTGGCAGAGTGTCCTCCGCAGCCACGGAGATCCTAAGGATTCGTCAGGGCAGTCGCCCAGTGGGACAATATGTCGTACAATTTCAAACCCTGGCTTCCGAACTCAGATGGAACGAAGAGGCTCTCGTTTCTGCCTTCTGGAACGGCCTAGCCGGGCGCATCAAGGACGAGTTAGCAACTCGCGATTCTCCTTCCACCCTGGCTGAACTCATTTCATTATGTAACAAAGTCGATCTGCGACTCCAAGAACGCCAACTTGAGAGGAATCGCTCTGATCGCCTTCGCCCTCGATTTCCTTCCAATGTCGCACCAGCCTCCAAACCAACCCCGCCTCCTGCGGTGTCAACAGATGAGCCCATGCAAATCAACCGCTCCCGTCTCTCTCTCGAAGAGAAGTCCCGAAGACGGCGAGAGAATCTATGCATGTACTGTGGCTCCTCAGCTCACTTATTGGCTTCCTGCCCGCTGCGGCCGGGAAACGACCGCTCCTAATCTCCCCGAGGGAGGTCCGATTAGGAGTCTTGCTTCCATCTCCCTCTTCTTCTGATTCCACCATTCCGGTTACCCTTGTGTGTCCCCAAGGGAGAAAAAGAGTTCAGGCCCTATTGGACTCTGGAGCAGCGGGAAACTTCCTTTCTTCTTCTTTTGTTACCCAACATGCCCTGCCTGTGCAACCCCTGGATCACTCGCTGGTCCTCACTGCAGTGGATGGGAGTCGAATTCGTAGTGGACAAATCACCCATCAGACCACCCCGGTGACACTGCTCATAGGAGCTCTACATCAAGAGACCCTCGAATTCTTCATTCTTCCACAGTCCTCACACCAAATGGTCCTGGGCCTTCCCTGGCTCTCCAAACATAACCCACACATCGATTGGACCAATATGGAGGTCAAGGCCTGGGGAACAGATTGCCAGTCTACTTGCATTCCTCAGATCCTTCCGGTCTACCAGACCCATCCACAACGTGAGGGTAACTGTCCTTCATCCTCTTCAGCTCCACCCTTGTCGATACCCGCACCATATCGTTCATTTACAGATGTATTCAGTAAAGGTGGTGCCGACACCCTGCCTCCTCACCGTCCTTGGGACTGCCCGATAGAGCTGGTGGCCGGGAAATTCCCTCCTCGTGGCCGCATCTATCCCCTGTCGCTACCTGAGACTGAGGCCATGTCCTCGTACATTCAAGAGAACTTAAACAAAGGTTTCATTCGACCATCTACTTCTCCGGCCGGGGCCGGGTTTTTCTTTGTGAAAAAGAAAGATGGTGGTCTTCGGCCATGTATCGACTATAGGGGCCTGAACGACATCACCATTAAAAACCGCTATCCCTTACCCCTTATCGCAGAACTATTCGACAAGATCAGAGGGGCAGCAATCTTTACTAAATTGGACCTGCGAGGGGCCTACAATTTGATCCGGATCCGTCCAGGTGACGAGTGGAAGACGGCTTTTAACACGCGCGACGGCCACTATGAATACCTGGTGATGCCCTTCGGCCTTTGTAACGCCCCCGCTGTCTTCCAACAGTTTGTAAATGATATCTTTCGGGACTTGCTGTACCACTCCATCGTAGTCTATCTAGACGATATACTCATCTTCTCTCCAAATCTCCAACTTCACAGACAGACAGTGTCCGAAGTCCTACGACGTCTTCGCCAAAATCAACTGTTCTGCAAGTTGGAAAAGTGCGTTTTTGAGGTCACGTCCATTCCATTCTTGGGTCACATTCTCTCCGCCACTGGGATAGAAATGGACCCAGAGAAGGTGAGAGCCATCCAAGACTGGGCAGCCCCCACAACACTCAAAGGAATTCAGAGATTCCTAGGGTTCTCAAACTATTACCGGCGATTTATCCGGAACTTCTCTACTATCGCTGCTCCCCTCACTGCTCTCACTTGCAAGGGAGCTGATCCAAGCCGATGGTCGCCAGAAGCATCCTCTGCCTTCCAGCAGTTAAAGAGAGCATTCATGACGGCACCAATCCTCCTCCAACCAGACCTCGACAGGCCCTTCATTCTCGAGGTGGACGCATCCTCGGAAGGGATCGGGGCCATCTTGTCACAAAAAGGTGAGGATCAAGAATTACACCCTTGTGCCTTCCTCTCCAAAAAATTCCTCCCAGCAGAGAAGAATTACCCCATCGGGGAACAGGAGTTGCTTGCAGTCAAAACTGCGTTAGAGGAGTGGCGATACCTTCTGGAGGGGGCACGACATAAGATCACCGTGTATTCAGACCACAAAAATCTGTCCTTTCTTAAACAGGCTCAGTGTCTTACTGCCCGCCAAGCCCGTTGGGCCATGTTTTTTGAACGCTTTGATTTCCAAATTAAATTCCGACCTGGAACCACGAATACTAAGGCAGACGCTCTATCCCGCTCCTTTGAGATGACCTCTGACCTAGAGACACCTCCTCGTCCAATCCTCGATCCGCTGGCCTTCGCCCAAGTAACCGTACAGCCATCTCCTCCTCCAGGTAAAACGTTCGTTCCCCCCGAACTTCGCAAGAAAATATTGTCATGGGCACATTCTTCCCGCTTCGCAGGGCACGCAGGAGCACAAAAGACCTTGATGTTCCTGTCACGTTCTTATTGGTGGCCAACCATCCGCCACGACGTAACCAACTTCGTTGCCTCTTGTGTAAGATGTGCTCAGCATAAAGTGCCCAGAACAACTCCCGCTGGTCCTCTCCGCCCTCTAACCATTCCCACAGAACCATGGACCCATCTGTCAATGGACTTCATTTGCGAACTACCTCCCTCAAAAGGTCATACCGCAATCTGGGTAGTGGTCGACCGATTCTCGAAAATGGTCCATTTTTTCCCACTAAAAGGTCTCCCCTCTGCTCCAGTACTGGCTCAGCTATTCATCTCAACCATTTTTAAACTTCACGGACTGCCCAAAGAGATTGTATCCGACCGCGGAGTACAGTTCGTTGCAAAGTTCTGGAGAGCTCTCTGTGCCGCGGTACAGGTCAAACTCAAGTTTTCCACTGCCTTTCATCCCCAGACCAACGGCCAGACAGAACGGGTGAATCAAGACTTGGAGGCCTTTATCCGACTGTTTGTCTCGTCTTCCCAAGATGACTGGGTGGATCTTCTCCCGTGGGCAGAATATATGCATAACAACTCCTATCACTCTTCCTCCGGAACCACCCCCTTCTTTACAGTATTCGGCAAACATCCACGATCTCCGGATTTCTCAGAATTATCCTCTTCCGAAGTTCCTGCAGCAACCACTTCACTTCAACGCTTTGCTAAAATCTGGTCGGATGTCCACACCGCTCTTCTTAAATCTTCCGCCCGATACAAGAGGATGGCAGACAGGAAAAGAAGGGCAGCGCCCAGATTGAAAGTCGGAGACCGGGTATGGCTGTCTACCCGCCATATACGCCTCCGTCTGCCCTCTATGAAGCTGGCTCCCCGGTTCATTGGGCCATACCCTATCATCCAAGTCATTAATCCTGTCGCTTATAGACTTCAACTTCCTCCTTCCCTAAGGATTTCGAATTCCTTCCATGTGTCCCTCCTCAAGCCTTTAAGGTTGAACTCTTATCAAAAGAAGATTCCCAAACCGCCCAAGATTAACTCCGAAAGTGGGGCTGAATTCGAGGTAAGACGCATTATAGACTCTCGTTGCCGCAATTCTCGTACCCAGTATCTGGTGGAATGGGTTGGGTTTGGTCCCGAAGAGAACTCTTGGGTGGATTCCATTGATTTGCACGCTCCAAAACTGGTAAAGCAATTTCTCCAGAGAAATCCGCACAAGGCCCATAGGCGCCCTGGGGTCACCCTGAAAAGGGGG
Organism: Crinia signifera; assembly: GCF_055691185.1. NCBI lineage: Eukaryota > Metazoa > Chordata > Amphibia > Anura > Myobatrachidae > Crinia > Crinia signifera. Next base: position 147,224,625 of record NC_139222.1, on the reverse strand, counting down.
GGTACTGTCACACGTAGCCGCGACGGAGCGCGGCGGGTACAGTACTCACCCGTCCGCGCCCGCCGCCGGCTAGCGTGTGCAGGCTCCGGTCTGCGGTGTGCGGGTAGCGGCAGCTCTGGGTAGGGATGGCAGCAGTAGTGGTGCCGGGAGGCCGGCGTCGCCATCTTGGTTGAGGGCAGGAGACAGATTGGCCCAGAGTGGAGGTTCCCTCCTCATCCTGTGCTGACAGCCAATGGCAGCCATCTCCTGGGGATATAGGGGATCTGCCTAGGCTGTTCAGTGTCAGTGCAATGAGTCTTTGGAGTCATTCACAACTCCTAGCTGATTCCCGGATCCTGGCTCTTTCTCTCCTGACTCTGGTGCCTTGCTCCCTGCATCTTGCTACAAGGAAGTTTTCTCCTGACACCAATGCTGCAAGTCCTACCTAGTGCTTGTTCCTGCTTGTGTCCCAGAATTACCCTGCACAGCTTCCCGCTGTCCTCCTTCATACAACTCATTCATTCCATCATCTTTCAGTCATCCGGATCCATTTCTTCTGTCATCAAATCAACCTCCTTCCGGATCCTCATCTATGTACTCTGGCTCACCAAGTATACGTTTCCAGATTTCCCTGCCCGTTATTAGTATTGTGCTGGACTCTATTTAATTTATTCCAACTGTCACTTAAAGAAGTATTTGAGTGAAGTTTATCATTTATGAAATCCGTTATTAAACCTGCACGTTTCAATCCTACTCCTCCTGGTCCGTCTCCGGTTCCTGTGCACCACACGACTCCATCCAGCCCTTTAGCCGTGACACAACATTTTAACCCTCATTACATGTATATTTGTTATGTTCTAATGTGGCATTTTAATCACTATCTATGTGTCCCCACATTGCTTTTACTTTTAAATAAATTTATGTTGGTGTTTGTGTGTATGTACTAAATTATGTCCATAATTAGTTTGATCTGATTTTTTTAACATGTATACCTACCCTGATGTTATGTGTGATGTTTTAATCGAACATTCATGCATTTTCACTACGTGTTATTTAACTAAAAAACAAACACATTCACACAGCAATCGTTACCCCTCACCTCAAATTACAAATATAACTTACATTACACATCTGTATGTACCTACCCTTACAAACCCTATAACATATTTATGATTAAAAACACAGCCAACTTCTAACTCAACAAAAACGTTTATTTCGTACAAACATAATAAGGGGGGGGGGGGGGGGGGAATAAAAATAAATTAAATGAGGGCCTCCAAACGTAAAAAAAGAATATTTAAATAAAATAGGGTTAGGAATATCTCCCGCAAAATGTTGTCCACCTCCTCCTGGTGCTGTTCAGTGTCTGTAGTGAAGGGGAAAAACACATTATAATTAATATATCAAATACATAAATGTTTATTGCATTGTAACATAATATGAATTTGTGAGTTAAGTGTGAAGGCCACATACATTTTTCCACTACATTGAAGATGGGTATGCTGTAAACATGGTCCAAAATACTATTTTGTTGACACACACATACTGTACATATTACATAAAAATAAAAAAATTACTCCTTATTGGATGAATGTATGCTGTATCCCAATTGGTAGTTTTGTTTTGGGGGACTCACCTCTAACCTCACAATTAGGCTGTGCTATTTAAGGGTTATGACATTGTTGCGGCTTAAGCACTCCTTACTATTTTAAATTTAGGACATTGCTGTACAAATTATAGGCCTAAAGCTATGTTTGTAAAGCATGCATCCGCATGGCCTCACACACTATGAACAAAACAATCTATAAATTAATGTTGCACATCATGCTGGGAAGTGGAGTTACCCAACACCTGGACCCACATAACTACAACACCACTAATGTCGGATATCTCATTGGATGTACTGTTATGTCAATTATTCAAGGGGTGAGCCATGGCCACACTCCAAAAAAACACCAAGGGGACCCTTGTTCCTGGAGAAGGACAGGCCACACCTCATGGTCACCCTGCAGTGATATGTTGCAACTAATGTTGATGTTGGATACACATATGTGGTTGTTGTGATTGTTTATGTGTAGAAATGTGTAGGTAAACATTAGACACATTATTTACTTACGGCTAGTTGAGCCATCCTGCTCGCCGCTGGTTGGGTGTGCGGTGGTTGGGGGGGTCAGGAGCAAGGGGGATGGGATAGGACTTGGGATACTGGTAGTGGGTTGGAGTGGGGATTGGAGAGGTTTGGGGGTGGGTGGTGGAGAGGTGTAGGGGGGTAGGAAATGGGGTGGGGAGGGGGTGGGGGTAGGGGTGTGGGTGGGGGTAGGGGTGTGGGTGGGAGTTGGGGAGGGGGTGGGGGTTGGGGAGGGGGTGGGGGTTGGGGAGGGGGAGGGGGTGGGGGAGGGGGAGGGGGTGGGGGTAGGGGTGTGGGTGGGGGTTGGGGAGTGGCTGGTGGAAGGGGATGGCGAAATTTGGTGGGCCCCAGCTGGACCCATTGTCTCCTCCTCTTCCTCCTCCTCTTCCTCCTCCTCTTCCTCCTCCTCTTCCTCCTCCTCTTCCTCCTCCTCTTCCTCCTCCTCTTCTGGCTGCTCCTGGGCTGCCTGCTCCCGGGCTGCCTGCTCCCGGGCTGCCTGCTCCCGGGCTTCTATGCGTGCTCTTGCCCGTGCTGAAATGTTCATGTTGATGGCATAGAAATCGAAGATTGGGTTTCATAAAAAAGGGGGAAAGAAAAATTCACATTAGTCATGCTCATAACCTTCCAAATTATCATTGCTGTTATATTTCAGACATTTATCATGCAAACTAATTGATATGCTACACCCAAAAACTGAGCAACTACTTAAACCCCCCTATACACCCCATATACACCCCCTATACACCCCCTATACACCCCCTATACACCCCCTATACACCCCCTATACACCCCCTATACACCCCATATACACCCCATATACACCCCCTATACACCCCATATACACCCCATATACACCCCCTATACACCCCCTATACACCCCCTATACACCCCCTATACACCCATATACACCCCATATACACCCCATATACACCCCATATACACCCCCTATACACCCCATATACACCCACATACTCAGGAACATATTTATAAAAAGTACAGAAAACATTGCAAAAAAACGCAGACATACTAGTAAATAAAAACTTACATCGGGCAATATGGCGGCGAAGTGTAGAAAGCAACACTGGCTGCCGCCGGCGCAGGTCAGACCAGCGCCGCTCAACTTGGGCCAGGCTTCTGCGGACGCCGGTCCGGGCGTAGATTAGCCGGCGGGCAGCATTATACACCCGCCGCTTGTCCATGTTGGACACATATGGGCCCCTGGGCCCCAGGCGCCGGTCCATGACCTCAACCAAGGCCAACAGCTCCTGGGTAGAAAACGCCCTAGCCCTGGTTGAAGTCATAGTGGCAATGGCGCAGTTATTAATTGCAGGTACATATATCACTTTTGGTGCTTGCTGATTGGTGTAAAAAATTGTTTGTTTAGTATTAACTTTATTAATCCTTCTTACATGAACAAACTGGATGCGAATAGAAACTTACGCGGACCGTTCCGATATACACACACCATAACCAACAGCATGCATTCAATGTATAGAGAGGAACTGTATATACAGTGTGCGTAAAAGAATACACGCAACCGTCTACTAATAAATACGCTGCTAAAAGGGGCACAATGCAACATGTTGGTGTATGACAATTTCATACTCATTACATATGTAAGGAAAGCATTATAACGTGATGTTTTGAAATGTGACTCACAAAGCATACACGAACTCCAACAGATACCAGCTGACAACACTCATCATTGGAATGACAGGTGCACACATTTCACGATGTAGCACACAATGCTCCACAACCTGTGTATGTGCATATACAGGTGATTGATCAGGTGCGTTGAGACCTGCGTAATTTAAGCGGCAATTATCGGCGGGAAATATCGGCGTAAATTAGCAACTACATTGCGGGGAAAAATATACGCCCCTTGTTCATGGCGGGAGATTAACATATAAATATTCAGTCAGATGCAGGCCAGAATTGCTGCAAACATGTCTAGCTCAGACGATTCCGCAGCTGAGGACGCTCTACAGAGAGCTACAGCAGAATCCCTGCTTGAAGCTTTACAGAAGAGGGAACAGGAGCGGAGAAGGAGGGCTCAAGAGAGAAGTAGCCTGCAAGACCAAGCGGGCCCCTCACTAACAGGCCCTGTTCAACCTCCACCAGCTCCACAAGGGCCAAGCAACCAGCCAGAACAAGAGGTTGCATCTCTCCAAACAGGTGTGACCCAGCAGGTGCATGGTGAGAGAACTGGGGCCACCAGAAAACGAGCTGCAACATCTAGGGTGAGGACTGAGCAGGATACCACCACCAAAAAGAGAAACCCTGCATTTGTAGAGGCAGAATTAATAATTTGAGTGCCCAGAGCACGCGAATGGATCGAATTGCCAACCAGGAAGCCGGGTGCCAGTGCAAGGAGAAACCTTTGGGACAAGATCACAGAGGAAGTGAACCAGGTGTCACCAGTGGTCAGAGATTGGCTAGCGGTGAAGAAAAGGCAAGTGTGTTTGTCCCCCTGATAATGTCATATGTGTGTACATATGTTACATGTATGTTTGGAGAATAATAGAAAGGTGTGTTTGTAGATAGTGCTACACTTCAATGTCACATGTGAACACAACCATGTCTAATAACCCACATTGATATATGAAACATGCACCATTGGTGTGATGTGAGATTATGGGCACAGTTCTGCTCATGTGAAGTATGTGAAGTATGTGATGGGACAAGAGAAAGTGTGTTTTTGAAAGAGTTGTTGTAACATGTTCCATATGATGCTACTGAAACAAGAATGACCAAACTGTGCACATGTAGCTGGTGAGAAACTACACATCCCAGTATGCCATCCCATAGTTAAATTACTCCATAATAACCACACTGTCAAGCTATGGTGGAATGTGTAGTTTCACAAAAGGTGGAGGTGCATAATTTGGCCATGGATGATGTCATTTCTGCATAGTGATCTATGTATGTGCATTTAGTGGCCTAATGAATGAGATGAGACACTGAAATGCCTCCTAATGGAGACATTAATGTGTGTGTGGGACACATTTGGCTAAAAAACATAAGAACACCCACACTAGGAAATGTCACGTAGCACAGTGGTGCACATATCTCATGGTGATATTTGTATTTTTAAACTTGTAGGTGGACAGACTTCAAAACGACACTGAAGAGGAAGATGACTGACCGGTACAACCACAGCATGTCCACCGGGAGAGGTCCTATGCCAGATAATTTGGAGTATACCCCCCTGGAGCAGGACGCCTTGGACGTCATTGATGTGGCCGAGGTCAGGGGGATATCCAATATGGATAGTGAGCTCCCGGCGGAGGTCTTTGCTGCTGCTTTTGATGGTAAGTCACAGTAATGCATTGTATTTTGAAAGATATTTTTTTGTGCGTATGTGATGGTGACATTGTTTTCAATTATTATCCTAGAAGAAGCAGAAACCCAGGATGAACCGGCAGCATCTTCCTCTGCAGAGCCACAGGTGGAGCAAGTGGTCCAGCCTCCACCAAGACGACACCCCCAGCCACAGGAGACATGGGATGAGAGCGTGATGGTGATGCTGGAGAGGATCGAGCAGCAAGGGGTGGATGCTGCGATCCGTCAGCAGCAGGTTGGGGAATTTCTGGCGGAGTGGAAGGCCACAAACAGGCAGCAGTGTGAGGCCTTCAACCGCATGAATGACACTCTGGCGGCTGGCATGCAAAGCATTGGCCAACACCTCAGCCGCCAGAATGAAATTCTTGCGGAGCTGCTGACCACCGCCAGGTCCCTAAGGGACAATCCCCCATCTGCTGGCCCACCCCAAGCTGCTCCCCAACCTTCCACCTCTGCTGACCCTCCTGTGTCCACTAGGGGAAGACGCCGCAAGCCATCTGAGCCAAAGGCCCCTGTCCCCAAGGCCCCATCTAAAAGGGGGAAAAAAGGGCCCAAATAATGAGACCTGGTTCACTTCCTCTGTGGTTGGACCCCAAATGTTTAAATTGCACTGGACATCCACTTCCTGAGTTGGCCATCGATCCATTTTCGTGCCATGGGCATTAAAGTTCTTATTTTGACCTCTACAAATGCAGGATAAATTTTTGGTGGTGTGTATCTTGCTTAGTATTCACCCTGGTTGTTGCAGTACGTATTCTGGTGTCCCCATTTCTTTCACCATTGCATTTGCAGGGTAACACATGTTTGGAGATATGCAACCTCTTGTTCTGGCTGTTTTTTTATTTTTGTGTCTATTTTATTTGTTTATTTGATTTATGACATTAAAGTGTCAAATAAGCTGTGATGCTGAACAGCAAATAAATTTATTTTAACAATTAAAACAAAATTGTTGTATGTGTAATTTCTTGTGTGAAACAAATACTACATTTATGTGTACTTACTGACCAGGGTATTTTTGAACATTTGTTGAAGTGTGGTAGAAGTTTCCCATGTGTAACCCTCTCCATGGCCATTCCCATGTTCCTATCCAACTTTTCCCTGCTAATTAGTTTGTGTCAGCACATGTGCAGAGCAACTTAATAGGTGAGAAAGCAGTTTGTGTGCAGGTGAGGTAGCTCCTACAGTAGTAGGTAAAAGCAGGTCCAGAACAATGCTTTCCTCATGGAGTGGGTGAGGCAGACAAACAAGGGTCAAAAGGTACATTTGTGTAGGAATGCATATGTGTCCTCCCTAAAAAAAGATGTGTGAATCGGCCAAACATGAGAAAATTGCTTGTGAACAAACATGTATAACTTTTTAAATATATATGATTTTACAGTGTCATAAGCAGATGTAGGAATCCTTTGTTATAGAGATGTGAGTGCAATAATGTGATTGGTGGCATCTTACATCCAGAGTGTAGTAAAATCCAATTCATAGCAGATCAGATAGTGGTACAGTTCTGTATTTTGGGTACTATACAAAGATTGTGTGCAAAATAGTGGGCATGGGCTTAAAACATTGCTGAAACATCCTTTGTAGGTGTTAGATGTGGTTTATGTTATTGTATCATAAATACAAAACCTATGTTTGTATTAGAGTGAACACGTTGACACATGTCGACTTGTGTAGATTGAGTGTGCTACTGTGTAAAGTCTATGAAAGCACGTAGTAAATGTGTCTAACTGTTTAACAAATACCCACCTTAGCATATATAAGCAGGTCTTAAAAAGATTCTTACCTTAAATTAAACAAACCTTTAAATGTAGAGAAGTATAGAAAGATAAGCTTCCAATGTGTTTGAGTGCTGTGTGTGGCTTGCAGGTAGTGAAATCATGGTTTGGACTTAATAGACTGCAGCATTGCTTATTACATTCAGGTGTATGTGTTTGAGTAGTAATCAGCGTAAATTAGCAAACCCAGGCGCACGCAGGCATGCGGTATCTGTAGGGGTGGTCTGAGCTGGCGGTTGGCGGCCGCCTGTTTTGTGTCCGAAATGAACGGTGCTTTAGGCGATCGTGCGGTAGTAGCACCGCTCATTTTTGGTGCACACCCCCGTGTACGCCCATATTTACGCCCATTTTCCCTCATTATTTCGGCCGCTCCCCTCAACACGCCCCTATGCCGCCCCCAATGCCCGTACACTCGCGTACATGTTTTTTCGCACGGAGAGACCCGTCCGTAAGCGTTGTGGAGTGTTCGCGCCTGCGCATTAGCGAATGTACGCATGCGCAGATCATGGAAAACCCCGGAACGTACGCGTACGGCCCGGCCGCACCAACCAGAATAAGGCCCTAAATCTTTTGTGCCACTCAAACACACATGCATGTGACATAAAACTTGCCGTTTAAGCCACGGGTAGCATACAAAATGATTTGGCTGGTGCTTTGTTCAATGCAACTAAATATATGAAGTAACACATTGCTCTACATTTGAAGTAAGCGTTTCTCTGTCTCACAGGAAAAACACAACTTCTTCAAATGATGTGTGGCAGCAAACTATGTAAAACTTGCAAAACTGTTTTGAGATAATCCAAGCTCAATGTTCTCCCAGACCTTTTAACTCACGCAGTATGGTTTATTTTTTACAAGTGCAGTCTCATTATCTAATAGCCGCACCGATGATCACTGGTTCCTCAGAGTTCTTTCCCCAGAATTGCCCCTGCTGCAATAAATGGCATAAGCAGGTGTGAGTTCAGACTTCACCACTCGGGGCATTCAGCTGCTACTCAGCTCATTAAGTATTTAGCAGTTTATACCTATCACCTTTCTATCGCTATAAATAAGTCTCTCATGTCCATCACAATCTGATTATTTTTCCTCAGGCTAAGTCTTTTCCCTACAATTTATCTTCTTCCCATTCCACACTGTATAAGTTTCATGCTTGTTCAGTCTTGTGCTCCATGGGCTGTACTGTATGTCCAGTCTTCTCCACTGTCAGTCACTTCCTAACTACTTAGTTCTCTGTGCATAATAGTGTTTTATCTATCAGAGGGCCTGATTCAGAGGTGGATGCGGTTCACATTGCTGCTGTGTCTTTGGATGCAGCAAAGATGTGACAATATGATAATGTTGCTGGAGGGGTCTAAAGAAAAAAGACACTTTCTGCTGCCATCACAGATCCAAGTGCTGCAACCAAAGATGCAGCAATGTATAAGCCGTCTGAGTAACCCTGAGTTTACTCAGTTTGGCCCTTGCAGTGCCATGGCCAAGCCGGGAAGTCTGTGTAAGATGGCTGCCCAGTACTAACCCCATCACAACCTTTTATACACATGTGGTAGTGGGGCATGCAGATACAATAGCACAGGTGTGGCCCCACCCCCTAGTATACAAATCTGGGCTGCACAGCTTGCTAAAGTGGGAGGCGGGGCCACTGAGATATGATTCAATACAAATAATGCCATCAAGCTGGCAGGAGGTGACAGCAGAGGATTCTGGGAGACTTGTTTGCTCATCTCAGAGACCGAGAGAGCCATCTGAGATTATGGGATCTACTGAACACACTAAGAGTAGGAAAGCATGCAATGACTGCAAGCCAACATTTCTGTGTAACTATAAAATAGCCCACAAAGAATATATGCAATATAGTATGACCATTTGAAGCTTGTACCAAATAGAATCATTTTTCCACAGCTTGAAAATTTACCATGAGGACTATTTTACCTCTTGGACTGCGTTCCAACAGTCAGAATCCCGGCTGGCTTCCAGTACCAACTGGACTTTCAAAATTCAATGTTCCGACTGTCGAGAGTCGAAAAGCCTGCATAACGGATTGTCGGAAGCAGACACAGATTCGACAATCCATGGTCGTTTCCAAGAAAACAGATTCGCCTTTTTAAAAAAGTCGAAACTGACAGCCTTCAATGCTGTCGGCATTGGCAGCATTGAATAGGCTAGTGCCAATATTTTCACCTGTTGGAAAATATTGGCAAAGATTGAATACCCTCTTTGTCTCTGTGCTTTGCAACTGGCAACAAATCAGAGTAGGTTGGTACTATATAAATAATTGTTAATAAATAAAAACCTGAAAACTTGCCATTCACATTTAGAATTTTCACATTTATTAAAAACGCCATTATGACAATATTCTCTCTTGTGTATACAGTATAACACTTTATTATTTTATTATTGTGTACAAAATATAGGCCCTTATTCTGATCGGTGCGGCCAGGACCGTGCGTCCGAAACCCCGCCTTCCATACGGATCGCCAACTCCGTCCGTACGCGGTAAGAAGCTGTCCGAATGGACCGCATGTGTATTTCTCATGGAATACACCTCCTCCATCTCAGGGAACCTCCCCCATCATTCGATGGTCGCAGACCATCGAATGCAGGACCGAGTGGTCCACCAGCTCCCGCAACCTCAGACCACACAGGCATTTCTCCGTGCAAAAGCAGGGATCTGGGCGGGCAGCTGACATCCGGCAATGTCATATGTCCGCCCCCTACACGTGCGTCACGACTGCATTACCATACGTACGCCCAGCGTTTGCATGGGAACGCCCATGAAACGCGGGGCGTATGCATATGGTAATGAGCCCAAATAGCCCTTCACGCCCCTCTCCACCCCCTGTTCGGAGTGTTCACATTTCATGCGTAATTTGGCCGTACGCCCCGCTCACACATGCGCAGAGACGCTTCTGCACATGCGCAGACACAAAACATCGGCGGCACGAACGCACGCGGATATTACCGCACCAACCAGAATAAGGGCCATAGTGATACAACTTTAGCATTCGCTAAACACTGGGCCTGCCAATTTGTATGTAGTGGTGGTGCCAAAATATGCAAATGTTGCAGCCAGCAGGATTTGTATTGAGACACCCATTAGAAGAATCTTAGATGCTAAGCTTGTGTACAAAGACGCAACCATTCGATGCATACCTGCCAATATTTAACCTGAGTAACTCTATGGGTGAGTATACTGGCCGACAGAACTGAGATGCCAGATCCCTTTTCGCTAGGAACGGAATCATTCTCCCTCCAATAACCACCCCTACCCCCGCCATCGCTTGACGTGCTCAGCATCGGCAAATTTGCATACCAGCACCTCCACCGGGTCCCGTTACGCAGGACTTAGTTGGACACACATTTTGTGTAATGTGTACCCAGCTTTACATAACATAACAATGTATTATTTATTATTATTATTATTATTATTATTATTGTCAAATCTCATTCCATGACCACTGCATTAAGAGCCAAGTTGAGTGCCATCTATACAGTAAAAACCACTGTAGTCAGATTGTTTTAAACCCTTGAGTGCCAATTGAATTTGTCAAAATAGGTGTGAAAATTGCCAAGCTATCATTTTTATTTATCATAATGACCTGTAATGTTTACTTTATATAGGAAATATTATATTTTTTAAGCAACATTTTTTTTTTTCAAATGTATATAAGAAATGTGAGCGACACTAGCATTTTTAGTGGATATTTTGCACATCTCTAATGGCCCCCTTACACTTGTCCAACTTGTTGTCCAACAAGTTGGACCTGATTGACTTGAGATTTATCCTATGTGCAGAAGGATCAATCTCTTGGTTAGACCCAATGAACACGGGAACGTGCATTGGTCCTACACATCAGGCACATCAGATTTTGTCAGACAGGCACATCAGATTTTGTCAGATAAATTGGCCCAATCCATCTGAATTGGGTCAAATCTGAGAAAATCTCACAAGTGTAAGGGGCCCTTAACAGAGATACTGGCACTCAAAGGGTTACATTCCAAATAAAGAGAAGACGTATTAAAGAAAAAACACTAACTCACTAGCACTGCACAGCAGTGGACAGAGGCACAATGGGCCTTATTCTGGTTGGTGCGGCCGGGCCGTACGCGTACGTTCCAGGGTTTTTAATGATCTGCGCATGCGTAACATCTCCAATGCGCAGCCGCGAACACTACACAACGCTTACGGACGGGTCTCTACGTGCGAAAAAACCTGTACGCGAGAGTACGGGCATTGGGGGCGGCATAGGGGCGTGATGAGGGGAGCGGCCGAAATAATGAGGGAAAATGGGTGTAAATATGGGCGTACACGGGGGTGTGCACCAAAAATGAACGGTGCTACTACCGCACGATCGGCTAAAGCACCGTTCATTTCGGACACAAAACAGGCGCCCGCCAACCGCCAGCTCAGACCACCCCTACAGATACCGCATGCCTGCGTGCGCCTGGGTTTGCTAATTAATGCTGATTACTACTCAAACACATACACCTGAATGTAATAATCAATGCTGCAGTCTATTAAGTCCAAACCATGATTTCACTACCTGCAAGCCACACACAGCACTCAAACACATTGGAAGCTTATCTTTCTATACTTCTCTACATTTAAAGGTTTGTTTAATTTAAGGTAAGAATCTTTTTAAGACCTGCTTATATATGCTAAGGTAGGTATTTGTTAAACAGTTATACACATTCACTACGTGCTTTCATAGACTTTACACAGTAGCACACTCAATCTACACAAGTCGACATGTGTCAACGTGTTCACTCTAATACAAACATAGGTTTTGTATTTATGATACAATAACATAAACCACATCTAACACCTACAAAGGATGTTTCAGCAATGTTTTAAGCCCATGCCCACTATTTTGCACATTAATTAATTCAATCAATTAATTAATTTTCTTAATTATAGATGAAAGGCAAGATTTGCAGGTCCATATATGTGAAGGGTATGCCAGCGTGCACGGACGTACGCTCACTCTCACGAGCGGTGACATAAGCTGAGTTTTCTATTGAAAACAATAGGGACCCGTCCGTACAAGCTGGCGTACGCTCAGATAGCCGCAAGAAGTCGGTGGGAAGACGGACGAGAGACGTCCGTAAACGGTGGCGTACGCTCTGTTGTACGCCAGTTGTCGGAGTGTAAGGGCTGATCCGTCCGTGTACGTTGGCGTACGCTCAATTGTACGCCACTCCCCTTAGGCGTTGTTTCTGGCCGTACGTATGCGGCTGATTTGTGGGTGGACTTAACCCCAACGGCCGCGTACGGAGTGCGTACGTTAATAGGGAACGTACGCACGTTTGGCCGCTCCGATCAGAATAACCTCCAATGTTACTGTGATCAATAATTGTAATAGAATCATGCTAGCAGAAAAAAATAGATTTGAGTTACAGTACCTTACATAGGAAATAAGCAATACAAATATGCATACAGTAGCTCACAAGTACTATAGCATGCAAATAATGACAATGATCTGTAACAGCTACACATTCTCCACACACATATAACATTAATTTGTGTTCACCTACTGTATGTCGATGTGACTAGTGAAATATATGGCATTGTGGAGATTTTGGGTGGGAAGAATGTTGCAGAGTGTATGTCATATTTCTCCGTGAAGATAACTCATTGAAGATTGTTCACAGGTAATGCGTTATTGTCCCTTACTTATTTAACATTTCTTCAGATCAGAATTGCTAATAGGTGTGACAAAAGGCATTCTATTGTTTACCCACGCTCTTTTACCAATAAAGCTCTGCGGCCACCTACCAAACTAAGAAACCTCTATAGGACTCTCTATCCAATGATGCTTTTCTAGAAAAGATATCTCTTCCCATACCATGCAATGGTAAATTACATCTCTCTGTTGAGTTTCGAGCATTACTGCAGCTTATCCACATACAGTAGGGAACTGTCGATTGGTCCTGACCACATGGGTCTAATACAGTGGTTCCCAACCCTGACCCTCAAGTACCCCCAACAGTGCACGTTTTCCAGGTCTCCACACAGAATCACAAGTGACATAATTAGCTCCACCTGTGGATCTTTTAAAATGTGTCTGAATAATAAGTGCACCTGTGCACCTGCTGGGTGACCTGGAAAACGTGCACTGTTGAGGAGCAGAGTTGGGAACCACTGGTCTAATACATATGTTTAAACAGGTGAAATGGCAGAAATATTGGCACATGGCGTGTTAAAAAATAACGTGAATCAACTGCCTTTTCTTTTTAAAGTTAGAAAATTTCCCTTTCTGTGTTTGTCAGGAGATTATGGGGTAATTTACTAAAATGGGAATTCTATAAAATATGGGATTAGTAGCAACCAGTCTGTGCGAGCACTCTTGCCACCAAGCACTGTCGGTGTGGCGCTCGCATATGGGGGGGGGGGGACAGGTACAGTGTTGGTGGTCCAACATTGGAACGCTGGCAGCATGGCACTGTCTTTGGTCGGAAGCCTGCATTATCTGTCTCCACTGATGTATATTTGCAAGCCCTGGAGAAATCATTCGATGGTCGTCAAAGGAAAATGTTAAGCACCCACAGGGCTGTTTTTAAAGGGGGCTGAGCCGTGCAACTGCCTGGGGCGCCACACGGTTTGTCCCAATTTTTAATTGCTGCTGCTGACTCTATTGGAGGCTGGACGCTGGGTGGCTGACTCGTTGAGCAGCTGTGTGCTGCGCAGCACAGGGCGGGCGCCGGGCGAGGACTGGCTGGCTGGTGGAGGGAGGCAGAGTCGTGGAGCACTGTGTGACTGACACTCACGCTCAGTACCTCCCCCTCCTGCTGTGGGGATTGGCCACCCGGCCCGCGGGATGGAGGAGAGGGACAGAGGAGGGACCCGACACGGCTTGTGCGCAGGCCAGGCTGTCACTGCTGCACCACCGGAGGGAACAGGGGCGGGCAGTCAGAGCACATGACAGATGGGATGGGAGGTATGCTATCCCGAGGAACACGGGACTGGACAGTGGACTATTATATGAGTCACGTGAGTGTGTGCTTCCGCGGACGCCTAATATAAATTGGTATTATTTTGTGGCCACGCCCCTTCCCCATGAAGCTACTCCCTATATTTTTGGCTTGAGCACCCACCAGCAAAAACATAAATCGGCATCTATGGGTAACGTGCGAGCTTCGCAGCTTACCGAGCAGATCAGAATGAGAGCCAGAATCTGAAAGGTTGCTATGGGAAACATCCCATCTTCAGCAAAACTTCCTTTTATCCTTAAATTTAAATTTACCCTCATGATTCACAAGTCCTAAAGCTACATGTGGCTGCAGGAAATTCTAACATCATCCTTCTAGTAATGAAAAAATTAAATTAGTATCTTGGATTCTATCTTTTTACTGATTTCTTTAGGATTTAATGGTTCCATACAGCAGGCTTTGCTTCCTCTTTGCTGCCAATATAATGCCACTTTCCCTTCACCAAATCATTATTATGATAAGAATGGGGTTATTAACATTGGCATGTTTTAAAGCAAGTGAGTTTCACCTTGATGCTGGTAGATATTTGGGTCAGCATCTCTCTGTTAATTGCAGAACTTGTAATGCCTGACATAAGCATATTATTACAGGATAATATCCTCTTTGTGCAGCAGGAATGTTTGAGGCCCTTTTACTGTGTCTGATAATATGAGTATTATTGATCTGAATAGCAATATGCAATGCAGGGTGAAGATCTATTATTCTTTTTCTCCTTTTTATAGTGTTGCTCTTTTGACTGATAATTGCAATCCCATTCAGCCCATATAACTATATTGCAATAAACCTGAAAATATTGGGCTAATTCATATACTTCAAAATATTCATTAAACGGACACTTTCCTATATGTTCCCATGTTAGTTTCCCTTATGGTAGGCATTCCCAACTTTGGTTCTCAAAATCAAAATAACTGTACGGCCAAAATATCACTAGTCCATCAGCCAGGGCAGGCCTGGCCAACCTGTGGCTCTCCAGATGTTGTCAAACTACAAATCCCATCATGCCTTGCTGCAGTTTTGTTATAAAAGTAGTGGCAAGGCATGCTGGGATTTGTAGTTTCACAACATCTGGAGAGCCACAGGTTGGCCTGTCCTGAGCCAGGGTGTACCAGCTGTCGCAGCCCCAAGGGATACTACTAAGAAGCGTCCCCGTTTCCTACCAGTTAGGCCACTTGTGAGGGCGGTCTGGTAGTGTGCTGTTCACACAGCCACAGTGGTAGCAGAGATTGGGCCTGGGTCTTCTATGTGCAATGTTCTGTTTGGCCCATTAATATGGATGTTGCCATCTTGCTTCCTGTCTGTTAATGCTTCCAGCCAATCCTGTGTCATCTATAGTTATAAAGCTCCCAGCTCTCCCTGTGTCAGGTTGCAACTGCCTAAGTCACCCAGCTCTGTGTGTGAGCTTTCAGGTTGCACTCATCTGTGTATCTGTTACTGCTTAGTACCTGCATTCTCTGAGTTCTCCAAACGCTTCTTGCAATAACATCTGCATTCTAGTGTCATCATTTCAGCAGGGCCTGCAACAGAAATCTTGGGGCCCCATACACTTTTATCTCTGGGACCCCCCACCCCATCAAACACTATCAACCCCCTCCCATGCTAGAGCATAAACTGGACACACTCCCTCATCCCGCGGCCTGCACTCTAACACACTGAAACTAGAGATGAGCAGTTCGGATTCAGTGGAATCTGAACCGCTCTGAACATAGCGAGCCCGATGTCCCGCGAGCTGCACCTGCGATTTTCCGGCTTTGTTCGGAAACCCGAGCGCGGCCGAATGCGGGAATCTGGCGTCGGATTCTCGCGAGACGCAGAGTCTCTAAAAGCTTGGCGGTCCGAGAATTCGGCGCCATTTCACAGTCAATCTTCGGGCTGCACACAGCTCTGCGTAGCAATGGGCTCTGGGCGTTGTGCAGGCTAGAGGGGTGTTGTGCAGGTTAGTGGGTGTTGTGCAGGCTAGAGGAGTGTTCATAGTGTTCAATTAGTCTACTGTATATATCATATATAATAGATATATTTGTAGATCAATTGATTTACAGATATATCTATAAGGGTATACCCAGCTTTAGTGTATGTTGTAGGTGAGAATGTGTGCCGTGTCAATAGTAAGGGATAAATATGTGTATTTTTATATTGTTTTTATAAATTCCAAAATATTAACGATACATCAATCTCAAATTATTGCAAAGCAGTACAAAAAACATCAATTTACATTTAAACGAGTAGTAATAATTATCCAGACAATTATAAAAGACATTAACAAAGTATCTAAGTAATAAATAAGCAGCAAAACTAGACAATGGTATTAAAAAAAAAGAACAAGAACAAAGTAATCATTATAAGTTGCAAGTATTTACATATCCTGAGTGAACTCTGGGTAGTATTTATGATAGGTCCTGTTAGATGCTATCTGATTTGTTTTGAGTTCATTATTCTTGGAAATGTAAGCTTCTGATCTGCAGGCTATGTATTTACCACTAACTGGTCAGATAAATTTGCAAATGATTCATCCAAATTTTCACTTTCTTCTAAACATCATTTGCAGCTTTTGTTGTAAATGCCTGAAACATGGTAAGTTGTAAAAAAAAAGGTTTCAAATACATTTATGCAATGGGACATACTGTATAAATCACTGCTGCCAGTTTTCACTGTGAAACTAACCAAGGAATAGAATATTTAAAATTCTAAAGCAGTGGTTGCCAAATTGTGTGCCATAATATTATTTTTTTCTAATGAATTACAGTAATAATAAACTTTTGGCCTAGGGACAAGAAAATTCTGATACTCTAGGGCGCAGTGATTCAAAAACGTTTGGGAACCACTGCTCTACACAATGCAAGCACTATACAGGGTATAAACCTTAATAAAGCAGAAACCCTAAACTTTCATTGGTAATATCAATTGCTGTTCAGCATTGAGATGCAATTCAGTATGGTCAAATTACTGAATGCTTTGGTAAAGAAGTCAAATATGGACTATACAAAACATTTAGCAAGCGTTCTAACAACCATTGCTGACATTATCTAATTGGGATATGGTCGTTAGGTTAACACTGTGATGGTCGACATACATTAGCTCGACCACTAAAGGTCAACAGGGCTTAGATGGACACATGAAATAGGTCGACAGGATCGGAAGATCGACACAAGCATTAGGTCGACAATGGGAAGCTCGACGGTCAAAAGGTTGACATGAGTTTTTATTTTTTTTCCAAAACAGGCAGTATTTCATACCCCACCATCCACTAGAATGTGGAGGGAAAATATAATAGTAGCATGGCTAGTGCAGCGAGCCATGCGAGGGGGACGTGTGTTTTGGTCGAGATTCAGGACAAAAAAACGTGAAAAACTCATGTTAACCTTTTGACTGTCGACCATCCAATTGTCTATCTAATGCTTGTGTTGACCTTTTGAACCTGTTGACATTATCCATGTTGACCTATTACATGTGTCCTCCTAACCCAAGCAACCTTTAGAGGTAAATCTAATGTATGTTGACCTTCATACTGTCAACGCTGTGATCCATACACACCTAATGATAATAGCTCACCACATGTTGGGAGGGAGGATGTTCACCTTTAGCATTGAACTAAGGGCATCATTCTGATACATTTGGAACAGGGCAAAATTGGCCTCGTTCCGATGTTTGGGGATCTGCGCAAGTGCGTATTTGCACATGTGCAGACCTTGCCAATGAACGGCCTCGGAGAGCTACACACTCGGGGAGGGAGGACCTGGTGCAGACCATGGCGGGAATGGGGCTTGTCCATAGGAACGCCCACCATTTTATGTGCGTCCCCATGAAAATGCTGAGCCTTCCCATGGGGACACGGGAGGGCAGATGCTTTCTGGGGGCAGAAGGCTGATGTCACAGGACATGCCTGCCCCATCTTCATGCAGAAGCGCACAAATAAAAGTCAGTTTTAACTGACATATATGTGAGTATAATTTCTCCTGCAGTGGAGGCATGTGAGGGGATTTTTGTTACACATCCCCTCGCATGTTACCGAGGGGAATCGTCGTCGTATGCTATTATTGATGCCTGTCCTTGTGTTTCCCCCCTATATCCCTATAGATTGTAAGCTTGCAGCAGGGCCCTCCTACCTCCAAGTCTGTCTGTTGTTACCCAGTTTGTTTTATCACGTCTACTATTGTAAAGCGCAACGGAATCTGCTGTAAATAAATAAATCTCTCGCCTCTATACTTTCCAATGTCACTTCCTACCAGCCATCTACTCTTGTTACATTTCCCAAAACTAATTAATTAAAAGTCACCATCATTCATCCTGAGAAGGCCTTTAGCACCATCAACCTTTTCTTTTGTTTTGATAACATCTTTTTGTTCCATTAGTGCTCTCTCTGGGTGTTACTCTTGGTTCTGTTGATTCCTTATCCCACATCCAATTCCTCTTCCAAATCTAGCATTCTCTGTAATATTTCTGAGATCCAGCGCTTCTCTTATCCTTGAAGCTATTAAAACTCTTCTTCACGCTCTCATCAGCTCCTGCCTAGACTACAGTAATATATTCCTCTGTCATTCCTTATCACTTTTTAATATATCATTAGCATACAAATCACTAGAAGGAGGGTTAGGGAAAGTATAGCAATACATACCAGAATGTATGGGGGGTCAGATGTCTAACAGGAAGGCACAGTTACTTGACCCATAATCTGGCTCTTTTCTTGTTCCTACAATATTAATAACCTCAGTAACATTCATTTCCACTTAATGTTTTTTTTGTTTATTTTGTTTATTAAGGATTAAGCAAAAGATATTTATCAGATTCAGTGAAACGTTACATTCAATGTGTGTTATACAATTGTTTGTTTTTGCAGGGAATGGATATATATGTTTCCGAAAAACAGAAGATACAAAAACGATGCTGGATTCGGATGGACATGACCGTAAAGAAGCTTACGCTCAAGTGATGGGGTTGTGTGCTGGAAGATCAGTCGGTAATTTCCTGAAAGGATACATGTCTCATACCACTGGTGGAACAAAAGCATTTGTAAATCTGTGTTTTAAGATCGTTTGACAGTGAATCAATAAAATCCTCCCATATCTGGAAGAATTTTTCTCTGCGTTCTTCTTTTTGGAGAGACATCCATTCCATATGGAACACGTGAAAGAGTTTAGCCCTAAACAAAGGCATAGTAGGAGGTTCTGCATGAATCCATTGATGTAGAATACATTGTCGGGTGCAATCACTGAAATGATGAGCATTACGTTTCGTAAGATCGATGTTTTGGGAAGCAAAATCCCTAGAATTGCCCATTCTGCTGTCAGTGGGAGACAACTTAAAACATATGTGGTGGAAAATTCCTGTACCTGTTTCCGAAAACACTTTATGAGCCCCCACTATCCATGTTGGCATGGAACTTATTTTATATAGTGTGGCGAGCGCAGTGAGCCAGCGAGCCTGAAGCGTGGCGAGCGTAGTGAGCCCCGCAAGGGTACGTTGAAAACTAAGCCAATAGCTTAGTGGGCGCCCAACTAACATATAAGACCGGTGTTAATTACATTTTTATGTTGTAAATTAAATTAAACTCGCCACAAATGACACAACATGGTGGAGCTGTCTAAATGGTTAACATCTCTACCTTTAATTATTTTCACACAAATGGAGCAGATAACTTTACAAATACACACCCAAGAGGTAGCTTTTTTTTTTTTTTATAAGGGACAACTGCAGCCACTGGTGGCTGACTAACACAAACATCAACATTCTCATTCTGATTGTTAGATAGTAGTAGCATACGCAAATCTTCCTGTGCCAATACCACACAAGCATCCTCAATTGCTATTATGATCTCATAACCATATTTACTTTTACTTCTCTACACAGGTGCAGATGGTTTAGAAATGGTGGAAAGAGGGGAAAGTGGTTATTTTTCAAGAAATGTGTGAGAAATGTCATTTTCACACAAAGCTAAGGTGTATACCCCTAGAGTTTCTCCTGGGTGTGTATGACAATTCTAATGCCTTAGTGTTTTTTATATATCTGACACCTTGACTAAGTGAGAGGCTTACATTGTCATGAGAGGCAGACTATGCCCCACGGACAGTAGCAGAACCACTACTAATGGAGTCGTACTGCTTATATTTGGAGTGGATGGACACAGCACAATGGAGACAGCTCAACAAAGCAGTCACTACATTCAGTGTATGCAGAGTGTACACCGTGGCTGCTGAGCTGTGCTGTCTCATTGTGCTGACTGTGTCTATGGATCTTCAGATATGGGAATATGGCTGAATACCTTACATACACCTGCCCAATTGCTACAAGTCTTTGAAATCATATTAAAATGTTAGCAATTGCACAACTCTTGATTTACTGAATAATTAGTTTGTATTACCGCAGATCTGCATTAAGGGGACACAGATAAATGATTCCCAACTGACAAATAATTAGAGACAGCGTAGGAAGAGAGGATATTCATGAAAAGTATTACACTATTATGCCATATCATTACATGTATTGATTTAATTTCACATGCAGCATCATTTTCAGTAACCGATGACAAAGAGTGAGTCATCCTGAGTCCATTTGGTTGAACCATACAGTCTTGTTTGTGTTATCAATAAACTAAGCATGACTTCATGTGGGTTCAGAGATTGTCTTACAGTAGGATAGACTGCAGTAAGGGTGCAAGAGGCAGTTATTAAGCGGACTCCAGAGAAGCAAATGCAATTACATTAATCTATCTAATGAGGAAGAGAGAGGTTTCATGTTACTTTTAGTATGTGGCTATTTCATGCAGCGCACTATTACAGCAAATACAAGCATAGAACAATCTGGACATTATACTAATTTACCCCCTCTGCCTCTTCTACCAACAACTTGATTTTTCTTAGTGTACAGATGGAGCCTCTCGTTTTCCCAACACCCACCAGAATGTCCCCGCTGTTGAGCGCTGGCTGAGAGGGACTCCATCAGACTGGGACGTGCGAGTTAGGGGGGTGCGGGGAGGTGGTGGGGACCAGAAAATGGGGCGTGTGGATGGCAGCAGGGAGCTCCGGTGGTGGCGGATGGCAGCGGGGAGCTCCGTCGGAACATGCGTGCGAACGTCCCATGCGCACATGCCCCCTTCCGACGGATGGAGGGACCTGGCGGCTGGCGAGGATTGGCGATTCTATCGCCAGCCCTTGCAAAGCTGACACCGGCTCCATCTGTAGGGTAGCTGCTCGCCACTGGCAAAGGCATCAATAAGTCATTAGAAAATAGTATCCAATTGTAGAATCTAATACATATCAACCAGTGGCGTACGTTTATGCCAGTTGCCCGGAGACAAGATATGTATTGAAGCTTCCCATGCTGAGTACCCAACAGGCACAAAATATACAGCTGTTTGAAAACAAAAAACTTGCCAGTCCTCGATGTCTGGTGCATATTGCAAAGGACTGCTGCTGCTGTTGATGATGACGAGCGCAGCTACAAATGATTAGTTGAATGTCTAAAAATCTATTCACAGGATTTCAGTGACCTTAGTGCTTGGTATGCAGTAATATAATGTGTTCATCTTGTAACTCTTTGGCCATATACTGAAATGCATATGCAGCAATTTAAAGATAATGGACTTTATTGAGAGTTGGATTTATCTGAAAGTTCAACCTACTGTATGTTGCTGTGTAACTAAACTATGCAATGTTTCTTTAGATAAAATATATACCTTTAGGATTTCCTTTCATAAAGTATGATTCCATCAGAGGTAGGGCTGCCAAGACTTTTTGTAAATCCATGTGCTGGAGGTCATGGCCATTGAAACTGTACAGCTAATTAGTCTCACAGTTACATACTGAGGGAAATTATCACAACATTGGTGGAATTGTGATTACGCCTCTCCTCCTCAGAGGCCCAGGTTCCACGCACCATCAACATAGCCCCCCACTCCTACCCCCAGCACCGATGATTAGAGGCAATCATAATAATACAAAGCTGGATTGTGTCTGTGGAACTCTTTAATAAGCCTCAATGAAATCTTTTGCAAACCAAAGATAAATCCTTACTTCTAACAGTACAAAATAATTGGTCAGCTATAAACTAATAATTCAGACAATATAAAAGTACTAGCTTACATCAGTACCAAGTAACAACATAGAAATAAGTATAACCAGATATTACTGGAATCATATAGGAACATCAGTACAATAAAAATATGTTTCCAGATCTGTTATTATTGCTAGTGTGACTTGTAAAGGCAGGAGACAATATTTTAGCCAAACATCTGGGAAAGGGTGTGGACTGACACTTAAGCTTTTAATGCCATAAACATTTCATAAATGATTAAGAGCATCCATACAGAGGCACAGAATAATCACATATGTGATAAGTCAGACAAGGACTATGATTTAGGGAAGGGCTCTCTTCTTAAAGTCATTTAATTGATAATTATAAACCCATATATTATAGACTAAACTATTAAACACAAGCTGTAACGTACATTGCCAAATAACTAATGTTATTAAATTAGTGTTATTGTTATGGAACCGGGTGAAAACTAAAGTAGGATTTCAAAGTACATTCATGTATATTTTTGTTGCTGTAATATATGCCTGCTTCTGGACCACGTTTTGTTTAATAAGCACCTGCAGGTACAGTATATGCAATAAAGATAAAACAGATAACTTTGCTTTTATATATAATTATAAAATAGCGCATAAATAGTTTATTTTTATTTTTATACAAAAGTACAGCAGTACACAATTAATGTATATTATTTAATTATTATTTTTATTGGGATTATAATAATAATTATTATTAATATTATTAATAATAATAATAACAATAAAATTATTGGCAATAAAACAGGAAAAAATTTACATACAGAAGAAATCATTACAATTAATTTTTGTCAAAGTGTGGTAACATATCAATAGAGCAATGTCGCCATTATATTCATAAGACAAATGGTGAGGTAAGGGAAACAGGGTGGTAAAGCTCTCTGGAATTAGGCCTGTGGTATATATGTATTGATGCTGAAACAAGGTGAATTGTGAGGGAGGTGTGAGAGGAATACGATAGAGACCAGATGGCAATACCAGTGAAAATATCTTATGTATTTTACCAATCTGCCTCTGCATGTTTAGCACCCGGATTTAGAGGCCGTGAAGGATGCCGCAAAACTCAGACATTTTTTTAAAGAGGCAACCATATACAAGGCCCTTTTTAAAAAGTCCTGACTATACTACATAGCTGCCTACCCTCCTGCATTCTGCAGGAGACTCCCTGAAATAGCAGCAATCTCCCTCTCTCCCTCATTAGTCTAGCAATCTCCCTCATTTCACCTAGCCCACATTACACTGTTATTTTTTGGGGGGAAAAGGGAATGAGAGACAGATACATTTACATTGAATCATCAGTACCATTTCCCAGCACTTTACCAAGTATAGTAGCTCTTACTTACTGCTTTGGGGCTCATCTACATTTGTATATAAGTCATTTTAAAAGATTCCTCTCAGATGTAGCAGTACACACCCACGCTTCTAGGTGCCATGTTCACAATCTCTTTCCGCAATCTCTCCATATATGGAACTAGACACGCCCTTTGGGTGGAGCATGACAAGCCCCCTCAATGAGGTGCTTTGCAAAGTTCTATTTCCAACTATAATCTCCCTGAAACTAGTTTTCAAAAGTAGGTAAGTATGCTATACTAACTTGTGTCTGCCATTGATAAAAGAAAAATGGCATAGATATCACTGGGGTGGGCAATCAGCCGGGTAAGCAATTTAAATGGGTGCATTATGGGCTGTGTAGCATTTTATGCCTCAAAGAGAAGATACATACAGCGTGTAGACCAGCACTCCTTTTTAGCAGACCGTTACAGGTAATTTTTTGTAGCCGGGGTGCCTTCCCAAGTTACTGGTACTCCACGGACTTCTCAAAGTGCATAAATAGTTTATTCAACCGTATCAATGTTTCAAAGCCTCAGTGGTGCTTTTTCATCAGGCTAACAAACAAGTGTAAAACATGACTTACCTAAATACAGTGTAACAAAAGAGTGGGAGTTCGGCTGGAGGGGGGCACCTGCTGATGACATCAGACTCTGGCGCATATTGCAGTGCATTCTGGGAATCATAGTACAGTGCTAATGCTAGATAGTGTGGTAATGCAGGAGGAATAAACTATAGCTGTGTGCTGCATGGCCTCATGGGAATTGTAGTTTTTATGCATGTATTTGGTACTGATTGCTGTAGTTCCCCCCTGTCATACCCATTGATTTGCTGACAGTCATTACCCCGGGTCCCTCCTCTGGTGAAATCTGTGCAAACATACAAATAATAAAGTGCAAGATAGTTCATATATAAGAGGAGGTCTATATAACCTCTATTGCGTGTAAGCATGATACTAAAACGTGTGTTATTAATAAAGCATTTTATAACCACTGTTGAATATTCTGTATAAAAGCTTCAAAGAGAAGAAACACACAATAAAAATTATTGAAATCACTTTGGGAACGATGTACTACTCCTAATCCACTAGTGTGATATGGCCACTTTTTATGCGATTTACTATGCATTGCTGCGACGGATTGCATGAAAAGTTACACATTTTCCTGCAATTACGATGTGAGGCGCATTCACAAGTGCCTCACATTGCAGTTCCTAGGGGCTGCCATGAAAATTCATAGCTGTCTATAGCCCTTGCTAGGATCGCATAAGATACAATGGGTGAAATTTAATAGGGTGCGTTTTTTTTATTTTTGCGATTTTTTTCGCACAAACGGCCATTTTCTGACAGTTTCTGAAAATCGCATATTTTATATGTTGCGATTTTCGGGAAAATTAGCATTTTTTAAAGGTGCGATTTTTAGTTAGACTAAAAATCGCATCCAGATGTTTTCCCATTAAAAAGTATAGAACTCGCATATTTAATGAGTTGCGATTTTTAGTAAAGGTTACTAAAAATCGCAAAAAAAATAGACCAGGGTCTGACTGGCGATTTTGTCAGAAACATGCACAGATCATTGAGATCTGTGCATGGTTCTGTTGTAACAAAATAGTTAAAACAAAACAAAAAAAAAAAACGGCATGCGGTCCCCCCTCCTGAGCATAACCAGCCCCCGGTGCTGGTATCATAAAATCAGAGGGACAAACAAATAGGGGTTCCCTTGATTTAATGAAACCAGGACCAGGCTCAAGGTCCGGCGCTAGTTCCCAATACGAAGGACAAAATGACTAGGGGTTCCCCGTATTTTAAGAACCAGCACCAGACCCAACCAGCCAGCAGGGTAATCCCACAGCCGGGGGACACTTATTATATAAGGTCCCGCGGCCAAAGCATTATCCCCGTGGCTGGTCAGCATGGGCAGGGGTCCTGGGGAAGTGGGGACCCCCCCAATGAAGGAGTCCCCCCCCCCCTCCAGGACTTACCAGCCCATGCTGAAAGTCCGGGGCTGTCCCCGATGCCCCTGGGCGGTGGGCATCGAGCTGATGAAAAGTGTAAAAAAAAAAAGAATAAAAACTATTGTCTTATACTGTAGAACTATGAGTCCCAAGTAGCCTACCCTGCATGCTGGGACTTGGAGAACCACAAGTCCCAGCATGCGGGGCATTAAAGGGCCCGATGGCACTTGTAGTTCCACAGTACAAAAAATAGTTAAATAAAACACACACTGACACCCAGAAAAATAAAAGTTTAATACATCCACAGCCCACACATACTGATACTTACCTACCTTGAGCCCGTAGGTCGGTCCCTGGATCCTGGGTCCGGGGCTCCTGGGCTGAAGAGTCCGGTTCCAGGGCCTTGGTCCTGGTTCCGGGGCTGGTCCGGGGTCCTGGGCTCCAGGGCTGATGTCTCCGGGGTCCAGGATCTGAAGTAATCCAAAAGGGGTACCTGAGGAAGGAAATCCTACTCACCTGATCCCCGGCGACGACCCCGGCGCTGCTTCCGGCTGGTACCCGCTCACGGACTGGAGAGGCGCAGAGATGTTCATCTTCTGCGCCTCTCCTCAGAATGATTCCATTGGCCGCCTAGCGGCCAATCAGGAGCCGACTTTCTCTGCTTTTTTCAACACACCGCACATTACTGAAAATGTGCCGATTTTCATGACTGAAAATCGCACATTTTCAGGACTTAAAAATCGCACAAAATCGCACTTTATTGCGCCATTTTGCCGAGAAATCGCATCTCATTAAATATGCTAAAATCAGCCCAATAACGCGATTTTGAGCAATTTTTATACATGCTTAAAAATCGCATGTCATTAAATTTCACCCATTGTATGCAAAAGGACCACATACAATGTATCATATTCGACCCTGACGCCCGGCAGCTTCCAGGTGAGTTGGTGGGATTTTGCATGGGAGGTACCGCATACGATACCTAGTCCAAGTTGGATGGGGGACTTTAAAGTTGGTTGGTTGGTTATCTCTCCATATATTGGCCCTTATTCTGATCTCGGCGGTACGGCCCGCGTGCGGCCGTACCGCCGATGTTTTCACTCTGCACATGCGCAGAGGTCACTCTGCGCATGTGCAGGCGAAATCGCCGCACAAAAATTTTATACGCCGCAAAGGGGGCGTATAGGGGCGTGAGGGGCTTAATACCCTCATTTCCCTATGCATACGCCCCGCGTTTCATGGGCGTTCCCATGCAAACGCGGGGCGTATGCATGGTAATGAGGCTATGACGCCAGTGATGGGGGCGGAAAGCTGACATCGCCGGATGTCAGCTCTCCGCCCCCATACAAGCTTTCACACGGACGATTGTCCGTGTGGTCTAAGCTTGCGTGAGCTGGTGGAGCGTGCGGCCCTGCCTTCGATGGTCGTCGACCATCGAATGCAGGGGGCAGCTCCCACCATGGTGGAGGCGTACGCCCCACCATTTTCATGCGGATCGCCAGCCGTCCGCGTACGGACGGCCGTGGCGATCCGTCTTGTAGGCGGGGATTGGTTTGTGCGGCCGGAGCAACGTATGCGGCTCCGGCCGCACAGATCAGAATAAGGGCCATTATCTCTTTCCAATACTTAGTAGATATGCCCCCATATGAGTAACAGCAATTTTAAGCAATGGACATCCGACTCTAGTGTGTCTTAAATAGCAATCAGTTTTTAATTTAAGTACTAACTTACCATCATGTAAATAGTGGTGTGTCCAAAAGAAGTTAGTTCTGAAATAAAAGAGATAGAAATGCACCTTAACTTTCCTGTCAGGAGAGATAAGTGTTGAAGGATTCCAGCTAGACAAATATGTTGAAGCTTAAGTTTGGCGGAGGCAAGGTAAATCAAGGTATACTTCTTAACTGTATTGTTGGCTATTTAGCTCAAGAGTCTTAAAAACTCCAATATTTTATACTGTACATAAAAAATCTCACTTGAATTATGCTTCTTAAAAATGTATTTTTAATCTCTGGGAATAAATTACTGTTTTTTGGAGGTAGTTGCAAAAACTGTACAAGAAAGACAAAGGGGCTACCTCAGACATTGTCACTTGGCTGCATGTGTTCAATGCCTAATGAGCAGGTTAACACGCCCCCTGTGAACACACGCCCCCCACCCCCGTCGCCCGAATCCCTATGCAGGCTGAGAACAGATGTGTACGGATACACATCTGTTTGAAAGCATTCGCACAGAGCAGAAATCTTTTGATGGATTAATTACCTCCGAATGATTTCTTCTCCTCTGTCCGGCGCTCGTATCTGCCTCACGACCCAGAACTCATTTGGGAACTGCGCAGATCTACATGAAATATGGGCAGGCATCAATGTCATGCTCCTGCCCCTAGCAGGCAGGGGAATGCCTGCCTTTGTTTTGGCCCTCCTAGCATTTCTTTGGGCCCACTCACCTTTTTTGGGCACGCCCATGAAACACTGGGGGTCTATACAGGAGAACCCCTGCCTGTCACTCATGCTTGGAGCACCTTGGCGGGGCCTGCACATGCGCATTGGTGACATAGGGCCTTATTCTGGTTGGTTCTTTGGGATGCGCGTTCTTTCGGAAATTACCGAACGCCACGTGCGGCGGACATTCTAAGAACACACACCCACAGGTTGTCCGCATCCGTTCGGACGGACTCTCTAATGCTGCTTTCAGACCGCATAACTGGCTTTGACCCTGTATTTGAAAACGTTTAAAAAAACGGGTCTGCCATGTAAAACCCCTTTCACACTGCATCTCTTAAATGGTATATTACCGTTTAAGTGCCGTTTTTTGACACTGGCAGACCCGTTTTTGGAAACTTTCCAAATACAGGGTCAAAGGCAGTGCAGTCTTCAGGTTTTCCTATGTGGCAGCCATTTTCTAAAAGACACTTTTTTAAATAAGTGCATCGGTCCATACTGCCGGAATCCTCAATGCAGGAGGTACCGGCTGCATGGTGGGGGGGGGTTTCTTAAACACATTGGGGGGGGGGGGTTTGTTAGCGCTAGGCGGGGGGATGTTTACCCGAGCGCGGGGAGCTCCAGGGGGTGAAGAGCAGTGAATATTTAATGAGCACTCATTAAATATTCACTGCGCTGGTTCCGCTCATTGGCTGGATCAGAAATACCCTTTCAGACCCAATTTTGATGCCAAAATACCGGGTCTGAAACGGGTAGGACCCTCCATTTTAACCGTTTTAAATAAACTGCTTTTTTAAAACGGTAAAGTGGTTCTGCACCTTTCAGACCGCACAGATTACCATTTTGAAACGGTTAATAATCAGCAACATACCAATTTTAAGCGCAGTCTGAAAAGGGCATAAGAAGAGGGAGTGTCTTCAGACTGCATCCAAATGTGCGTGTGCGGTGGGAACTCAAAGATTCTGCACGGTCTTACTGCGTCCGAACGGAAGTGAAGCTGACCGTACGCACCGAGTTGGTGTATTCGTGCAAACCTCAGTAATCTATTCGGAAGTCATGCTTCAGCAGCATGACAGATTTATCCAATTAGGGTACCTCATAACATATATATTTATTTTTAATGAAATCAATTACTTCCTAAATGACACTTAAACACATTACTTGCACTTTAGATTAACCCTTACATCATGTTAAGTTTTATTAATTCATTTTTGCACCTTTACCTGTCTTAGTGGTTCCAATTGCACCTGTGGAAAGTGTTTAATTAATCACTAATGACTAGAGGAGTGGATTGTATTGTGCTCAGCTGCGAATGTTTAAGGTGCGGGCGTACTAATTGGGCAATCCGAATGCCTAGCGCATGAACCATTGCCCTCCCACGAGAAGTGAAAGCTGCTTATTGACACCGAAGATTTCTGCCGTGTTGGTTCGCTTGCACTCGGTGTCCGGTCCGAATGCACGCCTACCACTATTCGTGCACTCCCACGTGTATGCCCAGATTTATGCCCAGTTTTGCCCACTTTGAAACCGTGTCCTTGTGTATGCCCACATGACGCCCATATTACGCCCATATTTCCCGAGGGAGTTCGCTGCATATTTGTAGACGGTATTGCTGAGAACGAGTGCGAAGACACTGCGTTGCACATGCCCATTCCGTTGCTTACGCATGCGCAGGTAGCTAAACATCTCCATCCAAAAGAATTCGGAACGGACCGCACCAACCAGAATAAGGCCCATTGTAACATGTGCATGCGCAGACCCAATCATCGAGAGAGGTTGCGAATTCTAGCTGCCCCTCAATAATAATACCACAGCTAAACAGATAAAGGAAAATGAGCCCTTCCAAATTGCTGGTCAGGGACAGAAATCATAGATTTTTAATCGATTAACAGTAAAAGATCAGGAGAGCAGTCAGTGGACAAAGAAAATTGATTTATCAAGCATTTAAAAAAGTGGAGAAGTGGCTCATAGCAACCAATTAGCATTGATGAAGCATTTATAAGGTATATTCTATAAAAAAAATAGGTTGCTATGGGCAACTTTGCTAGTGGTCCTCTTCTTAACTCTTTGCACTACTTGATACATCAACCATAAGGTCTGTTTCACAGAATAGAATAAACTTTGGAACCTAATACTTATTATTATTCAGCCCTCCTTAAATATGATGACCTCAATTTGAACTTGAGGGCTGAATCAGCAGTGCAGTGGTCGTTTGCTGCTTAGCAAGCACTGATTTGCCGCCCGGTCAAATGTCCGCCCCCCGACCACCACCCCCACGCTGTGGAATTCCCTCGCGATCATGCAAGGGGATGTACGCAAACACATCCACTCGCATGCGACCGAAGGGGAGAGAAATCATTCAATGGTTGCCGATAATTGAATGATCTCTTTCCCCTTCGAAGTTCATCAGTCTAAACTGACTTTTATTTTGATTTGAGAGCGCCCAGGGGAATGCCAAGCATTTTCATAGGGACGCCCATAAAACGCTGGGCGAAATAGCTAAATAGCCAAATCGGGGAGCCGGAGTCCAGAACAGCATCTGCCAATACTTTACATGCAACCAGTCTCTATGAACAAGTAAGAGTAAATCGGACTAACAAATCCTGTAGGGGAGTAAAATGCTACCCCACCTTTTAAAGGAGAGCTACAGGAAGATTTTAGCGATCAGAAAGGGTAACCCACTCTTGCAGCTGGGCCAATTAAGGTTCTAGATAGCAAAGACGCAGATCAGGCAGAGCTAAACCCCCCTCTCTTCTATACCTAAATAGAGTCTTATGGATAATATAAGCTCTCTTATTCCCCCAAACAAAAGAGGTAAGACATCTAATAATAACTACAAACTGGGGAAGGGGAATATAATAAACAAGGGTAGAACACGGCTAGGACTTGGGTAGAGGGCGGTGTAAACGAGTACGCAGGGTCATCCGACACGGCCCCTGTTTGCATGAATGAGAGACGTCCAACCTGTGGACCGCAGCGTCTGCATCCCCTGCACCTTCTATAGTTACGCCACTGCCCATCGATATTGCTTCTGTGGCTGAATCCCCATCCTAAAATCATTTTTAGGACACCTTTTATTAGAACCCATGACATGTCTTACTGGAGAAAGACACCTTACTGATTGAGCTATTGAGCTATTTGGGGGGCACTGATATTTATCTTGCCTCTGGGCAACTGGGGCGAACTTATGCCACAGATATATAGGGCTCAAAGACAAATCCATAATGTGTGCATATAAACGTGGCAAAAACCTTAGAGATCATTTAGTTAAAAATAACATTTCCTACCCGCCACTCAATGCATCCACATTTTTAGGTACCCTGAAACCAGGATGCTTCCGTTGCTGTGGCTGCACAACGTGCAGCTACATGAGCACGGGTGACACATTTTATCACCCGTAATCTAGTAAAAAGTTCAAATTGAAACACCGTGTTAGCTGTCATACCAAGTTTGTTGTCTATCTCCTGAGCTGTCCCTGCGGTCGACATTACGTCGGCAAGACCGACAGGGCATTTAAGGAACGTGCCACAGCTCATCCTTCCAACATCAAAATTGCCATAGCCGCCGGACATGGTGAACATCCAGTCAGTAAACACTTCGTTGAGGCAAGACACTCCTTGACCTCCCTAAGATATAGGATCATTGACCATGTGCCCCCTCTCTCTCGTGGTGGTGACAGGTCATTGATCCTATTGCAAACTGAATGTCGCTGGATCTATTTATTAGATACACTGGCGCCACAAGGTTTAAATGAAAATCTCAGTTTATCCTGTTTTTTATAAACTGGGTCTCTGCTGTTCCATCATGTATACACATATATATATATATATATATATATATATATATATAATTTCATAATAATATTTGAACAACCTTATCTGAAGCTTGAAACTGCTGCTAGGATTTATTATGTATACATTATGTTTGCCGCTAGTATATATTCACTGTCTTCTTGCTCTTGTTTTTATTCAGTCATGATGTAACCTATTGTTGCATGTTTCTCACTATGTGTAACTCTATTGTTCTTTCATGCTTTTTAGATCACGTGCCGGAGGCTAACTCCGTGGCCCACTACGTTCAGGAAGCACGTGACGTCATCATTAGACGCCATGGGACCGGACGCTGTGCGCCGCTGTCCGCACTGAGGGCTATTTAGGTAAGCTCACATGCATTTGTATTTGTTCTATGGCACCTTGATAAAGTGGCAACACCGCCACAAAACGTTGGTTACCCCTGCCTGACCATGTGGTTATTTCATTGCGAGTGCCGCCGTCCTTCTACATTGTATTTACTTGTCTCCGGTTGGATCCAAGTTTGGAGGTCACCGCTAGTTACAGACTCTGTACCTGCTGGGACTTGTGCGTATTGGGAGTGCTGCCCAACCTCCCCTACAGATAGATAGATAGATAGATAGATAGATAGATAGATAGATAGATAGATAGACTAATCTTCACTGAAAAATGTCTGATCTCAAAGTTGCCCTATAGCTTTTGACTTTAGGATGCTTTGACTTGTACAAGTGCCCACCCATCATGTGCTGCTAATACTCTATACAATGAATAAAGGAGAATCTCTAGGGCAGCATTGTTTCTTCTGTTAGAGGAATCATCGCATTGCTGCTCTTATCCTATTACCTGACAAAACCTACACAAAGGCTCAGTGTCATCAGTCTATGTATAAATGACTGCCCCCTCTCTCCTTTGTGTGTCTTTTATTCTATTATGGCTGGAAGACATGTCTTATCTTTACTGTACAGGAAACAGTTTCTCTTCAAAACATGGAAGGTGATTATACTAATTATTGTTATAGAAAGGAGCTCATTTAAGACAGAGCACTGCATAAATAAGGTTACCTTATTCATATAAAATAAAACAGTCTGTTTAAGCACCATATGCCCCACAACAAACACTTTCAATTCAGAATTAAGTTTAATATATTTTATCGTTCAAATAAAATTAACTGTAAGAAGTCACTGCATGCATACTATCCATCATTACATAAGACGCAATATAATCCCTATTCAGCATTGCTACAGGTATATTGGTCATTGTCAGTGTGTCTCAGGTCAACGAAAGCTGCCTATCCCAAAAACAAAGGTGTGTCACCGCCATTGGGGGAAAGAGGTGGCAAAATTTTAATTTGCAATAAGTAAACCTAATAAAAAAAATTGAACAATACACAGCAAAAGTACTGTACAGAACGCCTCACAATAATTAATAGACCGGGTCAACCAAACTGGCAATGCTCTATTTAAAAAGATAACAGTCTAAAATTAAAATGTAGTTATGAGGAGAATGAGGTAAGTCAAGATAATGGGGTAAATTCACTAAGATGTGTATTCTACTTCACATGTGATCCCGTCTACTATCTTCTAGAGGGTGCTAAATAAATAAGAAGTAGATTCTGATTGGTTGCCCATAGCAACATCACATGTGAAGTAGAATACACATCTTAGTAAATTTCCCCCAATATCTCTTACCCGGATTCGGAATGGTTCGACATGCATTAGGTCGACAGTTAATAGGTCAATGACTATTGGTCAACATGCAGTAGATTGACATGAACAATAGGTCAAAACAAGCAAAATGTCAAAGGTCAACATGGTAATTGTCACATGAAAAGGTCGATATGGGTCATACTTTACCTTCTACATGGACTACGTTTGGTAATGGTAAAGTGTGCCGAGTACAACACCAGTGTGCCGAGACACAGAATATGGCGAGAAAGGGAGCCATGCAAGGGTATGCACTACACTAATTGGGCATCCATGTGCTCAAATATAGAAGATGTCACCAAAAAAAGTGAAAAACTTTTTTTGACCTTTTTAGACGTTGACCATTTGCTTATGTGGAGATTTGCTTGTGTGGACCTTTTTCCCCATGTCGACCATATACAAGTTAACCTTCTGGGGTTGAACTAGACACTGTAGACCCTATGATCCATACCCCATCTTACCTGTGCTCTGACAAAGCCCCATTGGTGGTGACCTTGATGCCTGTCACTGTTGAATAGGGAGGAGGTTTGAACTGCGCACTCTGATTTTAAACATAAAGGGCGTTTATTTATTACAAAGTGGATGTATATAAAGTACCAGCTAGCTCTTGTTATTTTTAAAACACAGCCAGTAACATAGCAGTTAAGAGCTGATTGGTTGGTACTTTATCTCCATCCCCTTTATCTCTCTCTCCAAGGCATAGTGCATGACCCCCAATAAGACATACTGTACTACCATGCTGACTGATGCTCAGGGGCGGATCCAGGATAAAATGACAGGGGGGGCACCATGATAAAAAAAGGGTTTGGGTGGGGGAGGGGAGGTGTTAGTGGTGCCAGTGTACATGCTAAGAGAGCGGCAGGAGAGGGTGGGAATGGAATTAAAAATAGGCCCTGGCATTTAAAGTATGCAGGCCCACCATGGCGACAAAAGTGAGGGATGTAGTTGCGTGCGCGTCTAAGGCGCGCTCCGGAAAAGGGTGTGTGGCCACTCAACAGGGGGTGTGTCAACACCATATACAACTTCTACACATTATGCAACAAAATACTAGACCCCATTATACTTGCCCCTTAAACATGATGCCAAATGGAATGAGCCAAAATTGACATAATGCCACATGGATTGAGCCAAAATTCAAATAATGCCACATGGATTGTGTCAAAATTCACATAATACCACATGGATTGAGCCAAAATTTACACAATACACACACACGGATTGAGCCAAAATTCACATAATGCCAAATGGATTGTGTCAAAATTCACATAATGCCACACGGATTGAGCCAAATGCATAAAATGCCATACGGATTGAGCCAAAATTCACATAATGCCACATGGATTGAGCCAAAATTCACACAATGCCACATGGATTGAGCCAAAATTCACACAATGCCACATGGATTGAGCCAAAATTCACATAATGCCACACGATTGAGCCAAAATTCACATAATGCCACATGGATTGAGCCAGAATTCACATAATGCCACACAGATAAAGCCAAAATTCACAATACACTTCATAAACAGGGACATTGTCCACCAAAGGCTCGCATTAAACATTTACACCATAATGTCCATTACACATTAAGTTACACGCCATTATGTCCATTATGTGTTATGCCAAACACCATAATGCCTATTAAAAATTATGCTACATAAATGCTACTTCTCTACATGCTCATTGCCAGAGGTTCCATGCTTGTTGCCATGTGGGATTACATGCTCATTGCCAAGGGGGAATACATGCTCGTGGTAAATGGGGGACAGCCGCCGCCAGGCAGAAGTGATAGCCACTGACAGTGGCAGAGCCTGGCTGTATTCAGAGCACTGCAGGTCCCGGCTATTTGAAATAATACCCCTTTCACACCAGAAAATGCATTCCCAGGTTGGCCCCTTTTACACCAGCCTAGTCCCTGCATTTTCTGGCGTGAGGGGGAGAGAAAACCACCCCTCCCCCCTTTAACCAGTTATCTCATTTAACCGGCTATATCTTCGGAACCAACTGACCCATTTACATGAGACAAGTATTATATTGAAGAACTTTTGGTCGGGCTTTGAATGATTTTGGTCCCGTGAAACTGGGACGTTTGGTTCCAGAGTAATCTGCCCTCAAAGAACATGAACAGCTATGAAATTACATTTCAAATATAAAAAATCGGTTTACACGCAATATCTCTGGAACCGATTGTCCGATTTGGACCAGCCTGATATCATATTGAAGGCCCAGCGATTTGGAATTGAATGAAATCAACCACAAGCTTCTGTGATGCCAGGGCGGGAACTGGCAGCCGTCGGAACCGGGTGGGGGTCGGAATTGACTGGTCCCATATTATCCTATGGGGAAAAAACGTTACAGGTTTGCCAGGCGATATCTCCGGTTCCCGGGGGGCTAGAGACACGGGGCTGGGCTCGTTGGAAAGCCCTGGTCCTCAGCTACAAAATAAATGACAGGGGGGGCACGTGCCCAGGTGCCCCCCCCCTGAATCCGCCACTGCTGATGCTGGACTCTGGATATGGAAGCAAGATAAGTATAGCTGTATGGGTGCAGGGTGTGTGGTGTGAGCTCACCTTGATTCAGGGGCTTGTGCACACCATGCTCACATTATAGATATGACACTGATTACATCCTCTTCAGATTGCTTTGCCTTTTTAAAAAAAAAATCATCAAGTTGTGTCCCACGATCAAAAAACTGAAAAACAAATTATCACTTTTGCTAAATGATATCCCTCCAACCAACCATCCACCCACCCAAATGTTAAAGTGGTTCATTTTTAGATTAACTTCATTCTTACAAAATATCTAAAAATAAAGTTTATAAGTAGGGTATATTAGTTAATAAAATATAATATAAACTTATATTACGCTTGCTGATAAGAAATCAAGCACCGTCAATATATTTACCTATATTTTTGCTACTGCAGAGAATGGCAGCAATCACCAAAAATATTGCATTCAGGTGCTACAGTATGTACCTTGTGCAGTCTGAGAAACTTTTGTTTTAGAAATATTGAAAATCAGGTTAATATGTGTTCAGACAGGCGTTTGGGGAGAAATGTATTGTATATACTGTAAGCATAGCACAAGTAATAAACTTTATGTTATGAGACTGAGGTAAAGGGACTACCCCAGTGGTTACCAAACTTTTTTGAATCACGGAGCTCTAGAGTATCAAAACAGTGCCCCCTAGGCCAAAAGTTTCTTATTGATAAATTTAGAGAAAAAATATTAAATTAAGTAAATTGTGTTTATATGTCATCTGTAGGCCAGTTATATGGGCCCTTATTCTAGTTCACTCTTTCTGACAAAATCCTTCTTATATGGACAAAACCATGTGCACTGCAGGGGGGAAGATGTAACTTGTGGCAGAGAGAATTATATTTGGGTGGGGTTTACTTCAAAGTGAGATCTATATTGCAGTGTAAAAAGCCAGTATTTACCCTGCACAGAAACAAAATAACTCATCCAAATCTAATTCTCCCTGCACATTTTACATCTGCCCCCCTGCAGTGCACATGGTTTTGTCCATCTAAGAAGGATTTTGTCAGAAAGAGTGAACTAGAATAAGGCCCATGGTGAGGGAGCAGATTTTCTTCTGTTTGTCTACACATCATGTTATGACTGGAAGCCACAAGCACTAGTTTGTCTACTACATTGACCATAAATAATTAGAATTGATCCTGCACCATCAAACCAGAGAACACATGCAAGGGTCCCAAGGCACCCCAGGGTGCCATAGCACACAGTTTGGGAACCATTGGACTACCCAGTTGTTTCCAGGGAGTAATGTGACATAAAAAAAAAAAAAAGTAAAAAAAATTAAACATTGGTTCAAGGTAATGTTTCATAAATGGTACATTACATTATATCAAGTTATATAATATTACAGTATATTGCTGTGAATAATGGAGACTGCAAATGTCAAAAGTGAGGCTTTTCCTTATACAAGTAACCTCCACTTTTCCTTCCTTATTCTTTAGTTGGAATCTTAATGGAACATTTTGCTGCCTACAACAAGCAGAGGAAGGACAAGCTGTGTGCCCGGCACATTTGGGACAGTCTTGTTAAATTCAGATGTCTTGGCAACACTACAATGTTCCCTTCACACATTCCAATGGTTTCTAGACAAATGCAGAGGATAAAGGCACAGTTCTCCCTGCCATGACCTATTTTAAAAGTCAGACCATATTATTCCACTTAGAAGAACACTAAACATTACTCTTATTGAGCTTCCATCACTTGCCTAGTGTTACAGCCATTTGGCTCAAATTCCATAACAGCACAAAGTACCATAAAGGTTTCTTAAAATTTCCTCATCTAAAACCCATTGGAACAGAGCAGAAATGAACAGGCTTCAGCTTACTGAGGTCCACAGTCAATAAAGGTAATTTCCAAAAGAGCAAAACTACACCCATTTTTACTAGAAACAGCACCTTTTATGGGCAGTGCACAGATGGGCACATTGTAGTGGGTACCAAATCAAAAACTTGAGTTTGGCTAGATACGGTGGGGTCAATTGAAGATAGGATGTTGCCCATAGCAACCAATCAAGGGATGTATTGGTAACATTTACAAGACTATTATTAGGTGAGTGAGAGGCCAAGCCCTTTAAATCTTTGCAATAGCAACTTATTTTTACACTAGGTGATTCATCGCACCCTATGGGCATGCTTCACACCGTCGTAATGGCTGTAATATGGTTTGTATTATATAGAGCAGTGGTTCTCAACCTCGGTCCTCAAGGACCCCCTACAGTGCACGTTTTCCAGGTCTCCACACAGAATCACGGGTGAATTAATTAGCTCCAACTGTGATCATTTAAAATGTGTCAGTAAATAATGAGTGCACCTGTGCACCTGCCAGGAGACCTGGAAAACGTGCACTGTTGGCGGTCCTTGAGGACCGAGGTTGAGAACCACTGATATGGGGGATTCCTTGCTGTGGGTGTGGGAGCAGAGGTGGTGTGGGTGTGGGGGGGGGGGGTTGGGTGCGTGGGTCTTTCAGATGGGGGAATGGACAGGTGTGGTGTTGCCGCGGCTGGGTGCAGGGGTCCGGGTGTGGAGGTGCTGTGGGCGGGTGCATTAGTACCACGGTGGGGGATTGGCAGGTGCAGGGTTGCCGCAGGGCAGGTGGTGGTGGTTGTCCGGTGAAGCTGTGGGTGTGGGAGGGGCGGGTGCGAGTGTGCTGCAGATGATGGAGTTGCAGGTGCGGGGGTGCCACATATGGGTAGTGTGGGTGAGGGAGTGGCAGGTGCGAGGGTGCTGGTGCTGCCGGTGTTGGCGGGTCAGGTGCAGGTGAGGGACGAGGTCTGGACGTGCTGTGGATGGGGAAGAGGCCAATGTGCTGTAAGTGGGGAAGGTGCTGTTGTAGTGTTTCCACAAGTGGATGCAGGGGTGCTGCGATTGGTGGAGGGGCAGGTGTGGTGGTATTGTGGGTGGGTGTCGCAGTGGGGTGGGTTTAAGTCAGGTGCGAGGGTGGGGCAGTGGCAGGTGCGGGGATACTGCAGAGGTTGGAGTTACACGTGCGGGGGTGCTGTGTGTGGGTGGTGTGTGTTGGTCAGGTGCGTGGGTGCACCGGTTGAGTGACAGGCAGTTGTGGGGGTGCTGTGGGTTCGGGAAGTGCGGGTGGTGGTGGTGTGATTGTGGGAGGGATGGGTGCATGGGTACTGGGTGGGTGATGGGCAGGTGAGGTGTTGGGTAGCTGGATGTGGGGGTACTGTGGGTTTAGGAGGTCCAAGTGTGGGGGTGCCATGGGTGGGTGCATTAGTACCGCAGGTGGGGGAGTGGCGGATCCAGGAGTGGCGGATGTGGGGTGACTGCAAGTCTCTGAGTGATGCTTTTCTCCTGATGAGATATTGGGGAGGGGCTATCTCGGCAAGTGCTGTGCTGATAGGGTATTAGCTCCGATTGGTCACTGTACACATGGGGCGATTTAAGCCATTTTTGTTGGATAAATGGTCGCTTAGGGACCATGGGAGTTATTCTGGTTCACTCGCAAAGGCAAATTCCTTCTCAAATGGACAAAACCATGTGTACTGCAGGGGGTGCTGATGTAACATGTGCAGATAGTATTAGATTTGGGTGAGTTATTTAGTTTCTGTGCAGGGAAAATACTGACTTCTTTATTTTTACACTGCAATTTGGATCTTAGTTTGAAGTAAAACCCCACCCAAATCTAATTCTCTCTGCACATGTTACATCTGCCCCACCTGCAGTGCACATGGTTTTGTCCATTTGAGAAGGAATTTGCCTTTACGAGTGAACTAGAATAAGGGCCCATATCGCCAGTGTGTTTTTTGTGTTGTGGGAGATAAATCTCTAGCCAGCCCTTAATCTGTGTATACATGGTGCAATATCGCTGGCAATATGGTCGCTGAGTGATTTGTTTGTGCTGCAGTGATAAATCGCCAGGTGCACGCTCCGATGTTCAGCCCCCTAATGGTAGCTTGCCCTCTGTGGCTCCCCTGGCAGAGTCTTCTGTTCATCAAAGACCATCTCTGGTTGCTGATGAAAACTGGACACTTAGAGCAATATATTGCACCATGTGTACACAGCTTTAATGGTCGCTGGTCGCAGGAACATGCTGCTTCGATTATGGCATAAATTTACTGGTCACTGGTGCACAATGCACTGTGCACCAGTGGCCAGCGATTTCTACTCAAAATGAGGTAGAGAAAGAACGAGACAGAATAACTTGCAATTTTCAGTCAAAACTGCTGGTCGCTGATGAAACGATCCACTGAGCAATATGATGCTGAGAGATACTAAGCCAAAATTGCTCAGCTACATATGTCTCCTCCCAGCATTATACACACAGTCACAGAGTGACAGATCTGGGCTTATATAGGAGATTTGCTCTTCCTATAAATGCTTTTTTAGACTGATAACGCCTTCTGTAATAGTAATTTAGTAATACTGCATGTACAATGTACAAAAGTAACATATATGCCCAGACGGGTGCCGGGCAGCAGTGGGTGCCAGATAGCTGGCAGAGGCAGGTGCCGGGTGGCGAGGTGTGAAGCGGCAGCAGAATTTAAAAAAAAATATTTTCAAAAAACTGGCCACACCAGCACCCGCCCTGTGGCACCCGCCGCTGTCCACGCCTGCCCATAGGTGAGTGCCAGCAGTGCTTCACCGCTGGCACACACCTAGAGGTCAGACCCAAGACATCATGGGTGCTAAAAAGCACCCGCAAAGTTCTGCTGATGGGTCCGATCCAATAGTGGATTCAATCTGTAGGGTCCAACCTGATGCGCACAGGACCGTGCATCGGGTCGGATGGGTTGTCACACTCATCCTATTTTGGCCGATTTCTCATCCCGATCCGTAGGTGCTAATTGGTCAGACTGATCCACTGGTCCACTAAGCCCCCTACGCAGGGCCGGCGCCACCACTAGCAGCGGTTCTGCCCGCACACACCCCGGGGCAGCGGGTCTGCCCGCACCCCCCCAGCAGCGGGTCTGCTTACACCAGCATTTCCCCTACTGTGGATTGTCAGTCTCCCCCATGAAAAGATCATCAAGTAACCAGACAGCCATCTTCCTCAGCCTGCTGTGAAGCATATCTGGTGCAAGGACTGCACTCATTAACTTTTCTTACCTCTATGGAGGCCTGCATCAGCTGACACTGCAGAGCAGCAAAAATCACTGCAAAATGGTGTAGTGTCCATTATCCTGGTGAGTTGTTCACGCGCAAATGAGTTCATGTTCCCAGAGAACTGCTTATGGGGTGTGCTTAACCCCTTCCCGACATTTGACGTATATATACGTCATGGCCGGGATGTACTTCCCGACACATGACGTATATATACGTCATGACTTTAAACTGTCACCGCGTCAATGTGAACAACCAATCGCAGCGTTTTCCTGTGTTACCGGCGAATCAGACGCGAATCAGACGCTCGTAACACAGGGATCAATCACCGCCGGGTGTGAGGGGGTCACCGGTGATGACCACACCTCACCCCACCTGCCCCCAAGGCTGTGATTGGTCCGTCGGACCGACGGACCAATCACAGCCATGGCGCGTGATTTAAACTAACGGTGACTGCGCTGCAGACGCCATTCCGGTCTGGAATTGCGTGCAGAGCGGTCACCGGCCACTCTGTCGTGCTATACATACCTGAACCTTGCCTGATACTTACCTGATCACCGCTGGTACCGTGCTGTCAGCAGCTGGATGCTTCCTGGATCTTGTGACTTCCTGTGTGCTGCTGCTGCAGTGTCATAGAGTGACAGATAGTGACAGATAGTGACAGATAGTGACAGAGAGTGACAGAGAGTGATAGAGAGTGATAGAGAGTGATAGAGAGTGCTATATTTTGTGTCTGCTGCACCCCTTTTGTGCTGATCAGTATATCTGTGCTGATCAGCAACTTTTTTGGGTTTTTTTTTTTATATATATACCTGTCAGTTGCACCAAAGGTTGTGCTGCCTGTGCAACTGACTGCTGCCCCCCCTGCTGCCCCCCCTTTTGTGCTGATCAGCATAAATTAACTGATCAGCAACTTTTTTTGGGGGTGCAGGTTTTTTTTTTTTTATATATACCCTGGGGTCTTGCTAATGCCACATAGCACCCACCATTCATTCCACCAGAATCTGAGCTGCAAAATCCAAAAATCACTCCTTCCCTTCTGAGTCCTGCCATGCACCCAACTGGTATTTTTTGGTCACATATGAGGCATTGCCATACTCGGGAGAAATTGGGGCACAGATTTTGGGGTGCTTTTTCTCCTTCATACCTTATGAAAATGAAAAATTTTGAGCCAGAACTGCATTTTTGTGTAAAAAATTTATTTTTTCATTTGCACAGCCCAGTTGTATCAAAATTGGTGAAACCCCTGGGGGTTTGAAATGTACACTATACCCCTAGTTGAATTCCCTGAGGGGTGTAGTTTGCAAAATGGGGTCACTTGTGGGGGGGTTCCACTGTATTGGTGCTTCGGGGGTCTTGCTAATGCGACATAGCACCCACCAACATTCCACCAGAATCTGTGCTGCAAAATCCAAATATCACTCCTTCCCTTCTGAGTCCTGCCATTTTTTGGTCACACATGAGGCATTGCCGTACTCGGGAGAAATTGGGGCACAGATTTTGGGGTGCTTTGTCTCCTTCATTCCTTGTGAAAATGATAAATTTTGAGCCAGAACTGCATTTTTGTGTAAAAAATGTAATTTTTCATTTGCACAGCCCAGTTGTATCAAAATTGGTGAAACCCCTGGGGGTTTGAAATGTACACTATACCCATAGATGAATTCCCTGAGGGGTGTAGTTTGCAAAATGGGGTCACTTGTGGGGGAGGTCCACTGTATTGGTGCTTCGGGGGTCTTGGTAATGCGACATAGCACCCACCAACATTCCACCAGAATCTGTGCTGCAAAATCCAAATATCACTCCTTCCCTTCTGAGTCCTGCCATTTTTTGGTCACACATGAGGCATTGCGGTACTCGGGAGAAATTGGGGCACAGATTTTGGGGTGCTTTGTCTCCTTCATTCCTTGTGAAAATGAAAAATTTTGAGCCAGAACTGCATTTTTGTGTAAAAAATGTAATTTTTCATTTGCACAGCCCAGTTGTATCAAAATTGGTGAAACCCCTGGGGGTTTGAAATGTACACTATACCCCTAGATGAATTCCCTGAGGGGTGTAGTTTGCAAAATGGGGTCACTTGTGGGGGGGTTCCACTGTATTGGTGCTTCGGGGGTCTTGCTAATGCGACATAGCACCCACCAACATTCCACCAGAATCTGTGCTGCAAAATCCAAATATCACTCCTTCCCTTCTGAGTCCTGCCATTTTTTGGTCACACATGAGGCATTGCCGTACTCTGGAGAAATTGGGGCACAGATTTTGGGGTGCTTTGTCTTCTTCATTCCTTGTGAAAATGAAAAATTTTGAGCCAGAACTGCATTTTTGTGTAAAAAATTAAATTTTTCATTTTCACTGCCCAGTTGTACCACAATTGGTGAAACCCCTGGGGGTTTGAAATGTACACTATACCCCTAGTTGAATTCCCTGAGGGGTGTAGTTTGCAAAATGGGGTCACTTGTGGGGGGGTTCCACTGTATTGGTGCTTCGGGGGTCTTGCTAATGCGACATAGCACCCACCAACATTCCACCAGAATCTGTGCTGCAAAATCCAAAAATCACTCCTTCCCTTCTGAGTCCTGCCATGCACCCAAATGGTATT
Source organism: Crinia signifera (assembly GCF_055691185.1). Lineage (NCBI taxonomy): Eukaryota > Metazoa > Chordata > Amphibia > Anura > Myobatrachidae > Crinia > Crinia signifera. Next base: position 147,180,958 of record NC_139222.1, on the reverse strand, counting down.
TTTTGGTCACATGTGAGGCATTGCCGTACTCGGGAGAAATTGGGGCACAGATTTTGGGGTGCTTTGTCTCCTTCATTCCTTGTGAAAATGAAAAATTTTGAGCCAGAACTGCATTTTTGTGTAAAAAATTTAATTTTTCATTTTCACAGCCCAGTTGTACCACAATTGGTGAAACCCCTGGGGGTTTGAAATGTACACTATACCCCTAGATGAATTCCCTGAGGGGTGTAGTTTGCAAAATGGGGTCACTTGTGGGGGGTTCCTAACTTTTAGAATCTTATGGTGCCTAGAAACCTACATGGTGCCTAAAAAATAATCTCATAAAAAGGAGGCTCCAAAATCAAGAAGGTGCTCCTTCTATTATGAAGCCTGTGGTTTGGTCAATGTGCACACTAGGGCCACATATAGGATATTTATGAAAACAAAAGAATTGGGGGAATCAATTTTTAGTCACATTTCTCTAGTAAAATCTACTGTGTTCCTTAGAAAAATGTATTAAAATTGCAAATCTGCAAAAAAAAAATGAAATTTTGAAATTTCACCTACACTTTGTTTTAATTCCTGTGAAACACCTAAAGGGTTAACAAACTTCCAAAATGCTGTTTTGAATACTGTGAGGGGTGCAGTTTTTGAAATGGCATCATTTATGGGGGTGTCTCACATACAAGTCCCTCAAAGTCACATCAGAACTGAACTGGTCCCTAAAAAAATCAGTGTTTGAAATTTTCTTGAAAATTTGAGAATTTGCTATTCATATTTTAAGCCTCCTAGTGTCCAAAAAAATTAAAAGGATGTTGAAATAATGATGGAAACATAAAGTAGACATATGGTCTATGTTAGTTATTAACTATTTTGAGTGGTATGATTATTTGTCTCACAAGCAGAAAATTTAACATTTTGAAAATTGCTAAATTTTCCATTTTTTTACGACATTTTGGTATTTTTCACAAAAAAACACAGACTGTATCGACCCAAATTTACCACTAACTTGAAGTACAATGTGTCACGAGAAAACAATCTCAAAATCACTGGGATAAGTAAAAGCAAAAAAAAGTTATCCCCACTTAAGTGATACCTGTCAGATTTGAAAAAAAGGGCTCTGTCAGGAAGGCAAAAACAGGCTGCGGCGGGAAGGGGTTAAAGCATGGGGCTAATGCAAGTTCCAATCAAGCTTCCGATGTCTGCAGCTGCAGTGGCTTAAAGTGGGTGTCCCAGCCAACACAAAATCAGACGCACTGTACACGATGTGGATACTAGCATACAGTTGCAGCCAGTGGCACTCTACACGATGTGGATACTAGCATACAGTTGCAGCCGGGACAATTTCGACAATTGCAGACTAATAGAAGTCTAATTTGAGGTTCCCATCATAGTGTATATGTGCTCATTGGCAGTCTAGGTGTTTACAGCCTATAAGCGGGCTGCTCCTTTGGAAGTGGCCATTGATTGGCTGCCAGATGCCCAAGTGACAGTAGTCACATGGAGCCCGGCATCCACAAGACGAGATACATGTGGAAAAAAACATCTTGGTATGGGTATATCGGCTTCTTTGTTACATTTAGGCAACCAGGGGTTAAAAAACAAAGGATGTGATCTGCACAAGCTAGAGGGGAGCAATTTTTTCTTTTTATACAGATGCTGGACAAGGGACATGCCCTACACAAGGTGAGTATGCATAAGGATGCATAAGGAGTAGGTGAGTATGCATAGTTGATATTGTTCTATCATAAACATAAAAGACAGGACACACACTATTTTATTTTGGTGCTTATATAATATCTGGGCTCCCGTTTTTCTTATGAGACCGCGTCCCCTCGCGGGGCTCGCTGCGCTCACCACGCTTTCGGGCACGGTGGCTCGCTGCGCTCGCCACACTATATATAATCAACTCCATGCGTAGTTGGATAGTAGGGGTATGAAAAAATGGGGTGCATTTAACATGGGAGCCCAGATAATACATAAGTACCTTTATTTTTTATAGACGGTCTATAGGAACAAGTGGCCCACTTCACTGCCGTCGTAGTTTGCTGGCAATGTAAAAAACAACATTATTTATTTAACCAAAACTCAAACTTGCTATCATCTCGGCCGCCACGGCCCAGGGTCCTGGGGATAGCCCTGGGCTCAACCCAGACCTTGGGTGCCTGGAGGGGGTATACACCTATACTGCTATTACTGAAATCGACCGCATCTGCATGTGACTCAGTCAGGCTCTCCTTGCCCAGAATTGCCTATGTATGTCTGATATTTATCTGGCAGGTACGTTTGGTGTTTGCGTTTTCAACAAGGAGTTTTTCAGACCATTCCTGCATAAATCTAAACTGACCTGGCAAAAGAAGAAGAGAGAGCATGGACGGGGAGAGGGATAAGATAGTTTTTTCTTCTTCAAACAATTGAAAAAATAAACATCACGCTACTGCTCAATGATATGCCATTGGTCTCCACCCAAACTGAAGTGATGCATGTGCTATATGAATAAATAGCTTGATGATGTTTTATGTTAAATGGCATGGTATATAACAGAAGGCTGATGATCAATTTAGTCCTATTCTATTACGGCAGGTAGGAAAATGGAGACTGGGTGGCCAAGCATGGCTGTGAGTTTCCAAGTTATGGGCGCATAAACAGATACAAACCTTTGAATAGTAAAAGAAAATAAAGGCAAAAAATGAAGGGGGCTTAGCAGTCAGTTGTGCTTAGCAGTTGATAGCCTTACTCACCCTCCCTTCCCCAATTTAAGTATGTGTTGAAGGTTCTGGTATTTTTCATTGAACTAAAGAGCAGCAATCCTTTATTTTATACGATATACACAATTCTCAGCTGCCCATTAACACATCATAACTCATAACACTGCTTACAGCTTACAGTTCGCTGTGCTTAACACTGGCATTTCTCATGTGCTTTCACACACATTCCTGGGAATGTTACAGGATGGATAACAATGGAACAATAACAAACTCTAATTCATGATCTTGTATTTTTCTTTGCAAGCTTTCAATATGGAAATTTCAGCATCGTTAACTCCTCGGGCTAATGCAGTTATGAGAGAAATGTAACTCATTTATGTAACTATGATATCTTGTGGATTACCAAATATTTGCCCATAACATGCATGAGAAGCAAGTCCATTATTAGATTATTCCTGGAACAATAAGGTAAACTGAAGAGCTGGACACAGAAGCCTACTTACAGTATGAACAAGTATTGCATACCTCTCAATGCATTAGAGGGTGTGGCTCTATACATAGTGGGCATCAATTTGTGGTTAGGGGCTTGGCCCACCAGCTTTGTCATTACATGCCCCTCTGCACAGCTGCTTTTCCCTCACATGCCCCTCTGCTCAGCAGCTTTTTCCTTACATGCTCCTCTGCACACCAGCTTTTCTCTCAAATGCCCTTCTGCCCACAAAGTTTTTCCTCACATGCACCCTAGCTCACTATTTTTTTCCTTCACATGCCCCTCTGCCCATCAGCGTTTCTGAAATATGGCTCTCTGCACACCAGCTTTTCTCCCTCAGGACATCAGATCTCGCATCCCAGGCACTGGTTCTTTCTACATCAGCTGATCATAGCTGATCACTATTTTAGCAATACATTAGTATTACAGTTTGAGTTTGGAATTAGGTACATGTTGGTCAAACCTCTCACACTTCAGACATGTGTAATACCGTAGCAGAGAGAAAAACCAAGCGTGCACTGGGACACTGCCCTGTACCATAGAGCTAAAGATGAGGGGTATTAGGACCCAGAAGACACCCAGTGAACAGTGGCGTAGCTACAGGGGTCGCAGCGGTCGCACCTTCGACCGGGCCCCTGAGCCAGGGGGGCCCAGCCCCCGCCACTGTCCGGCCGTCCTGGATGAGGGTAGTGAACAGTAGCACCCGTTCCCAGTGGTGCTTTGCGGGCCCGGCCAGCGTGCGTCGCGCTGACGTCACGCGGCTCTGTCACGTACCCTCCCGTACTCCTCTGTTGGCGTATGGTCTGCTGAGGCGCCATGGATTAGGAGGACCTCCCACACTCCTCCGCGGGCGCATACTCTGCAGAGTATACAAAGCGCCGTGGAGCAGAAGGACTGTGGAGCACCTGCGGCGGCTGGCGGGAGTCTGGACACAGTGAGAGGGGAGCAGTGAGCAGAACACAGAGTGAGTGGGCAATTGCATACATATAAATGTTGAAGGCTTCACCTTAAACTATCATTTTATCTTGCCTGCACCTTTGTGAAGGATAACACATTAGTTACAGACAGTGTTATGGGGATCTCACATGGAACTTGGAAGAGACTAGTTAGTGGTAACAATGCATGCACTGGACATTCTAATGGGAGTAATTGCTTGTTGCCACTATCATTGCATGCAGTGCTGCGATGTCACTGCAGACTGTCCTTCCCCACTAGGATTGCATTTTGAAAAGATTGAAAGCCAGGAAACTGCTAACCTGGGCCTCTCCAGTTTTATCATCTTTGTTCTTTTAATATTTTATTTAAATAAACTACTATCCTATGTTTAAATGTTAGTTCTATTATTAACATAATATACTTGACGTATTAAAATATAAACAGACCGAGATTTTAATTTTGTTGTATGTAGGGGGGCCCCAAGCTGACCTTTCGCACCAGGGCCCATGAACCCTTAGCTACGCCCCTGCCACTGAAGCAGCTCCACACTAGAGATGGACATATGAAGCTCACCATCAAATGGAGGTGGGCTTCCGCCATCATATCTTTTGATGCGATGGTGACTGACTATCGCATCTAAAAAAATTGATTAAAAAAACGATTTCTTTGATTTGCACATGAGCAAAAAAAAAAAAAAAACATTTTACGCAAACAGTCAGAGTGTTAGAAGAAAAACCTGAAGGATCTCCTGCTCAAGCCAAGTGCCGGATTAAGCCTTTAGGGGGCCCGGGGCACTTTAGACAGGGGGGCCCCCTTGCACTTGTCATTACTGGCCGCAAACTGCATGGGAGAATATTGCACTGTCAAAACACAGAGTAAAGGCAGTGTAAACTTGGTCAATGGGTTACTGCAGGGGAGATATAGATATATTATATATATATACACACACACACACACACACACATACACATAAATACATACCACATGAAAGGCCTGTGTTTGTCCCTCTGCACCTTACTCTGTAGGGGACCTCGCAGTCCCAGTGCTGCCTCTGATTAAAAACCCTCCCATGACTAGGCTGCTGCTGCTGTTCTCCATGGGCCTGAGAAGCATGTAATGAGCTCCACCAATCAGAGCTCAGCACAACCGTCTCAGCCTCTGCCCTCTGGTAAAAAGTCTCATGGGACTTAGTCAACTCCCAGTAATGCACTGCACACTTGTAGCAATCAGTGTGCCTTGGCTCCCAATGCTCAGCAACGTTAATCATTGTCATGTTGGAAGATAGGTGAAGCTGCAGCACTACCCCACTCCCATGCACAAAACCTTTAGCTAAAAAAAATACATGCCAACCACAGGGGGCCCCTAGCTAGAAGGGGGCCCAGGGGTACACACCCCTTGTGCCCCCATTATAATCTGGCCCTGCTCAAACCAATACAAGTGTCAAGGAACCTGGCAGATTGCTAGTAAGATTTTCTTATCTTATTTATCTATCTTTAGACTTTGGATGACTCTTGTACAGCTATATCTTTAATTTTTTTTTTAATAATTGCAAGTACATAAATACTGACACAAGACAAATGAGCACTATACCATTAGATGGCCAGAACACAGGCATTGTCTGAGTTCCCCACTAATGATTTGCAGTTTGAATTATTATGTTGCTGGAGTCTTGCTCTCTGGTCTGCTTGTCAGACAGGAAGCACTGGGGACTGCGGAGGAAGAATACAAGCATGTGGAGGCATTCCCAATGATTCCTAACATGAAGTATAATCCTTTTTCTTTAATGATTCACAGAATATTGCATTATAAAAAATAAATAAAGATTTGTTTGGTGAGCTTCCTTGTGTGGAACTTGATGTTCACATAACATAAAAGTTGGTTAATATCTCTTTGAATTTTTAAAAGGTGCTTTGCACAAGAATGGAGTATCCTGTTAATGGTGGTAAGAATTGCCAGGCAGCACAACAGCAGAATTGTATAAAGGGGCAACACTGTGGCATGTGTTTTGAGAGACCCTATGTCAGTCTTCCTTACACCACCATAAGAGCGCATTTTAACACTGCTGTCATGCATGGCAGAGCAAGAGGAGAGTGGAAACAGGGAGAGGGGGTGGACTAGAAAAGGAAAAATGGGTGGGCTAGATGAGTGGTGAGAGGCTGGGTTAGGAGACGGGTGTGTGAAACAAGGAGAAAGGGTTATGTGTATGTATATTAGGGTCATGGGTAAAGGAGAAGAGAAAGATTTTTGCCGGGGTGCTGTGATTTTCCATATTTGATTCAGCAACAGTTGCTTATATGTCCCATTTACTCCATTTTACAAATAAGATGCATTGTAATGGAAAAAGACTCATACAAAGACACTCAGTGTTACTGAGGGGTGAATTTATGAAGCTTGGAGAAGTGTTATCTATCCCCATAAAGAACGTTATGAGCAAGGTGATAATGGTTCAGCCAATCAGCTACAATATGTAAATTGACAGGTAAGAGCTGATTGGCTGAACCATTATCACCTTGCTCATAACGTTCTTTATGGGGATAGATAACACTTCTCCAAGCTTCATAAATTCACCCCTGAGTCACGTCCTGGCATGGTGCGGCTGGAAGGGCAGTTTAACATGCAAGGAGGCTAGATTGCCTTGCCCAATCCCACCCTCTACTGTCAGGTTCTACCTCATACCTCATTGGTATTCTGGCTTCCCCTTTGCCAATAGGTTCCGAATCCCCACCACCACCACCTCCATCACTTTGGCAGAGTACTGAGGGGGGGGGGGGTTAGCTGTGGGGCTCACAAAAATCTAGCTACACCCCTGTCAATACCCATTTGAAGACAATATTTATGAACAGCGAGTGCAAATAGCGCGAGGGATTATAAACTTCTAGGTTGAGGGGTTGTGTGAGCTGTGCATAGTTCAGTTAGGTAGTGAAATAGTTAACAGGCTAGACAGGGAGGGGTTAATCAGACATTTTGTGATATGCACTAGAAGATTCAATCTCTTTCTCTGGAATTTTTCCCACCCTCCCTCCCCAAGTCACCTTTTTGTCCCCACCTGTTTTTTTCTTTTTCTTTGCCAGTTGGGGTTTGTCAACCTATATTTGGGGCGGGAAAGAACAGCAGTAACAGTGGCTATGGCGCTGCTGTTTTTAGGGTGCACTCTTTGCCCAATACATTGTATACAGTGGCTTTCATACCGGGGGGTCATTGGGGTTTGGCTGTCTGGTCGGCTCCATAACGGTGTATTGGGGAGAGAATTGGAGACCCGGCATTTGTTGGCGTTGGCAAAAAAATTAAAGAATACCATGTCATTGACATGAGTGTCGGCGTTAAGTCGTAGTGTCACTGTGGGTCTGGACGTTCTTTCTTATTGCCACTATATTTAGTTTAAAGATTGAAATAAATTCTGGTTGACCAATTTTAAAAGGCACTTCAGTTGTCCGTGTGGTTATTTCTAGTTATAATAGTTAATTAGTGATAACATTATTATGCAATGATGTCACACAACACACATCTACCAATAGAAAGTTTATTACATTTGTTTAAATATTTTACAAACAGTGGAACTGTTCACACATGAACAATGAGCTGGAAGCCTGTTTTATTGCTTTAAAAGAAAATATATATATAAAAGACATACACATTTTCATGTTGTTTTGTCTACTGGTAAACTACTGTGTATGAGGACATACATTCTGTGAGATGGAAGAGTAATCTATGCACATCCTGTTCATGTACAGTACACTCTGGGGGTTTATTTACTCAGATTGAGAGTTCTATTGAAAATGGGATGTTGCTCTGGGCAACCAATCAGATTCTATCTAGTATATTCTAGAAGGTGCTAAATAAATAAGAAGAAGATTCTGATTGGTTGCCATAGCCAACATTCCATCTTCAATGGAATTCCCATTTTAGTAAATAAACCCCAGGGAGCTCTGTCTACCTACAAAAGTGCAAGGCATGTTTAAACATGCCCTGTGTTCCTATAGACCCAGTGTCAATGCATTATATGTTATATAAGACTCTTTTCTGAAATATTGAGGTATATTTAACAAACAGCAAAAAGCTACATTAGCGTCACAATTAGGAGTGAGTTCATTTTAAATTAGCCTTGTGTGTGAAATGGGTTACTGTATGTTATACTACTGTTTTCTTTTTTAAAGGAAACCTATTTATCAAGTATCATCTTAAAATGATATTTAAGAATAATTAAAATAATGATTCACCTATTTAATCATAAACTAAACTAAAGAATTTTAATGGGACATTTTTTTTTACTTAATTAAAAAAAAGTTTACTTAGTGGTACTTGCAGCTTTATTCCAGGCATTGAGTTCCAGTGCAAATGCAGCCCTGTAGTGGCTGGCTTTTCAGGTTAATATTGATGGAATGGGTGTGGTATGACGGATCAACATTCAGGATTCCGGCGGTCAGTATACCGACATCAGAATCCCGACCGTTGGTACTCCAACAGGGGGTGAGCACAAGAAAAACCCTTGCTGGCTTGCTGCGCTTGCCACACTACGGACTCGGTGGCTCACTGTGCTTTCCACAGGTTCTATTCTCCATCTACGGGGGTTGTGGAAACCAACAAGGGAGAATAGCCCCAGTCAGGCATTTGGACAGTCCCATTGAGTCCTTCAATTCTCTTTAGCTGTTATCTCAGACAATATATAACATCAATGAAGACAAAAAGAAGATGGTCGTAATAACAACCTATTAGGCGCTTGTGACGAGATGTATTGTGGAGCAGCTACTAGGGAAGGGGGTGAGAAACTCTTCAGCAAGAAAAAGGTACAGAAAAAATTGTAGCGCTAAACAAGATGAGATTTAAATGGAATTTAATAAAACAAAAAATGGTTAATAAAGCACAATAAAATAAACAATAAAGCACTGGCACCTGGTGGGCTACCTATTGTATCGGTCCATTCCTAATAACACCGACAAAATTTTTTGGGAAATTTCCGGATACAGTTCAAAGTCTGTTAAAGCTCAAAGTAGGCTGTATAGTTACCGCAGGGAAGTGTCCAATTGAAGATTTTTAATCCTTTTTGAGGAAAGCAATAACTGCAGATGTCTTCAGATGGAGAATGATGGAGTTCCCAAGATGTTTGCGGGTACTTTTTGCAGATAATGAGCTCCGGTGGCGGCTGGTCTGGAACCAAGTGGTAGTAAGGGTAGCAAGAAGGTCGCCAAAGTGCCTTACGGCTGACGCGTTTTGCTGTAGCAAGGTACAGCTTTGTATATATAACAACAATGAGCCAACTTACATTGCTTCAATAATTTTAGCCAGAATAGCCCCTTTTTTAAGGTTAAGATTTATTAAGTCTGCAGTTGATGATGGTGGTGGTTGACAGCATAGAATAGCAGCATTCATTCATTCAGAGTGAATTCTTGTTGTATTAACTTTGGGCCAATATCTGGATGGCACATAGTACCAACCAAGGCTCACCATAGCAGTCTAATTTATTTATTTATTTATTAACAGTTTCTTATATAGCGCAGCATATTCCGTTGCGCTTTACAAAGCAGATAGTCATACAATAAACAGGGTATTTACAGACAGTCAAAAGGTAGGAAGGCCCTGCTCGCAAGCTTACAATCTATAGGGAAATAGGCATTGATACATAAGGATAGATAATGTATTCTTTATTGCATCAATCCCACCAGAATGCAAGGTTCTGTGACTAGTCCTGGAATTTAATAAGCTTGCCTGAAGAGATGAGTTTTTAGGGAACACTTATAGGTTTGGAGACTGGAGGAGAGTCTTATTGTGCTTGGGAGGGCATTCGACAGAGTGGGTGCAGCCCGAAGAAAGTCCTGCAGTCGGGAATGGGAGCGAGTAATGAGTGTGGATGAGAGATGCAGATCTTGGGAGGAGCGTAGAGGTCCTGTTGGATGATATTTTGAGATAAGAGAAGATATGTATGTTGGTGTAGTTTGGTTTATGGCTTTGTGTGTAAGTAAAATAATTTTGTATTGAATACGGTAGAATGCAGGTAACCAGTGAAGTGACTGACAGATTAGCTAATCAGGGCATACTGAGGCAAGTCAATCATTGTTAACCACTTCATGGCACTAACGACTTGAAACAATCTGTTTTCAGAGTGGAAGTTATGAAGAACTCCTAAAGAAAGTATCAAACAGACATTGTGCAGAAGAAGCACTGCTAGAACGAAGACATTGCATTTAAGAGAGGAGAAAAAGTGCAGAAGAACAGAAGAGCAACTAGAAAAGCAACCCCTGGCCAAAAGAGGCCATGAGAAGACTGATAAAGAAGGCCCAGTAAGCAGTTGATGCAAGAGAAGGCAAAAGAGCTATAGCTAAGCCCTCATGCTGCTTTGATCCAATGTAATAGAGGCACTAGACCTGGTCCTAGTTAAAGCCATTGCACCAGAACAATTTTGTATTCTGTGCAGTAGGTAAAAAATCTGCCGCACATATTAAATGTATTAAACTGGGCACATTAGGAGGTTTCCTTGCCAATTGCTGATTGGGCACTCATTGACCAACCACTAGGTACTGGGTAGGGGGGATTTTTGACCCTGTAAAACCCCTTTTCATCCAGCATTGCTATATACTGTATTGCCACAATGATACTGCATACCTCCTGTCCGGATTCCAATGGAACATTTTTTGGGGACTGTCCTGCTGTCCCCTCGGTGGATCGTAGTTTCCTGTGGAGAGGGGAGGCTGGGGAGACAATCATGGCCATATGTACTAAGCTTTAAAAATAAATTAAATGGAGAATCATAAACGACCAACCAATCATTTTACAACTGCCATTATTTAAAAGTGCATGCAAAATGACAGTTGGGGGCTGATTGGTAATTTATCACTCTCCATCAATTTTCAAGGCTTAGTACATCTTTCCCTCTGACAATGCTCTATTTGTAAGGGGTAAGACCCATTCTAGTGTTTTTTTATGAAAAAATGTCCTGCTACTTTTTGAAAAAGGAGCTATATTCACTTAGGGGGAGATATATCAAACACTCAATAGATATAGTTGTGATGTTTTACGTGACAACAAATCAGCTTCTAACTGTCAATTTTTAATCTGTGCTAGATAAATGACAGAAGGTGATTGGTTTGCTAACTTCTCCACTTAATCATTCTCAAAGGTTTGATACATCCCATTCCTAGATGTATAAGCTTATAAATGATTTATATGTGTTTCCACACTTTGGATGAATAATTGCTTATTTTATTAATTTCTCAAATTATTACACTGGTCTCTTCCTGAAACTAGCAATAAACAGTGGTCGATTTTACCTATAGGCTGCAAGACTACACCCCCCCAAGTAAAATCCACCACCTCAGCATAGTGTCAGTGAAGACAGATGCAGTCTGTGGCTGCACTGGCTACACTGTGACTGGCAATGACTTCTTATTTGAAGTCCTACCTGTCAATCACAGACACAACAGGCAGTCCGATTGGAAGGTGTTTCCTCCCTCTAGGACTACCAGATTGGGCAGTGATAAGCAGAGAGCTTCCTGTATGAAGACACTGCCTGCCTACTTGACAGCCCTAGCCAGCTTCTATGGGCTGTAGCTGATGTAGTCCAAAGAAGCCGTGGGATTGATCATGCGCAGTCGCATGACAATGTCTGCTCATGTGCCAGTCATTTCCATTGTGCCTGTGTCAGGACTGGAGAATGGCGGCTGCCTCTTTCCGGGCATGGGGTAGAAGAAGCCATGCTACTACAATTAAGTAGGAGCCACAACTGGTCATAACAATTAGAAATCACACAACTAAAGGTGTCTGCTTTTTTGAAATGGTACTCAGAGGTGCATGCTGCTGACTCTTTAAAGGACCAGTGAAGTTATCAGAGCCGGCTGCAACCGCTAAGCTGCAGCATCAACCACATTATAATGTATGTAATATATGTGCTAGATGGATCCCCTGGAGATCGGCAGCGCATATATTCAGGGTTGCCATCAGGTATTTTGGGGCCAGGGACTCATTTCCAGTCTGGGCCCCGGGCCCCCCACTTTACTTATCTTACCTTACCCTGGCTCCTGCCCCCCCATCTCTTCTTCCGCTGAGCTACAGCCCAGAGGTCCCGGAGTGCAGGCTTCTTCAACTCAGGATGACGGCAGGCCAATTATAATGCAGCACCGGCTGGTGAGCCAATCAAAGCCTGTGTACCAGCAGACGCTCTGATTGGCTCAAAAGCCGGTGCAGCATTTTAATTGGGCACCAGCGTCCTGGGTTGAATAAGTCTGCGTTCTGGGACCTGCTTTGTTCAGTGCAGTAAGCGGAGCGGAGGCAGTTGGGGGGTTGTGGTGGCCAAAATGAGCTGCCCAGGCCCTTCCAGAGGCCGGGGCCCGGGACAATTGTACCCACAGCACCCCCCTATTGGCGGCCCTGTGTGTGTGAGATAGAGAGAGAGAGAGAGAGAGAGAGAGAAAAGGGAATAGGTAGAAATGGAAGAGAGAGGGTAAGAGAGAATGAATAGGGGAAATTGATGAGTTTTGACAATTTAGTACTTGTTTCCTAGCACGGCGCCCATCGCATACCATTACATAAGGTATGCGATGGTATGCGATGCGATAATCGGGTAAATGACCCGGATTGTACAATTAAATATTGCACAGCATCGCATGCGATGCGATTTTTAATTGTACAACCCTGATGGGTTCTTACAATGTTAAATGCACCCCCATTGTCCACGCCACTCCCACTATCAACGGCAACCTGAAGATTGGCCAGCGCAGCGAGCCCGTGAGGGGCTTCGGTACGCGTCCTCCGACCTTTTCATAGCCCCACTATCCAAGTTGGTGTGGAGTTGATTTTAGATAGTGTTGCGAACGCAGTGAGCCCCGCCAGGGGACGTGAAATACATGTTAAGTCATACGCGTCCCCCGTGGGGCTCGCTATGCTTGCCACGCTTCGGGCTCGGTGGCTCTCTGTCGCTCGCCACACTATCTAAACTCAACTCCACGCCGACGTGGATAGTGGGGTTATGAAAAAGGTCGGAGGACGTGTACCGCCGCCACTCGAGGGCTCGCTGCGCTCGCCATGCTTCGGGTTGCCGTTGATAGCAGGGGTGGCGTTTACAATGGGGGTGCATTTAACATTGTAAGCACCCATTTGGGTGCTTGTACAAATAAAAATTGCATCGCATGCCACTATATTGTATGCGATAAGATGTATAAGATGCAGTAAGATCAAAATCGTGGGCGCCGTGCTAGGAAACAAGTACCAACAATTTTCCCATCATGCCCTGGGTCCACATATACCTGGAGGGGGGATATAAATCTGTGGCGAGCGAAGCGAGCCACCACGCCCGAAGCGTGCGAGCGTAGCGATCCCGCAAGGGTACAATGCAGGTAAAATAAAACAAAATAACCGACACCTACATGATTTACAGATAAAAAACGTTGTGAGGGCATATAACAACTTCTGCCCTCACTGAACATCACATCCTGCAATCAAAACTGAAGGGGATCTAGGCTCTACCATAATACAAGTACTCACTGCAATAGGGGCTCACAGGGACAGTGGCGTAACTACAATTATTATAACTATACATATTGGCAGCGCCCCCCCCCTCCCCCTAGTGCTCCTCCCACCGACCTTCCCAAGTGAAGTTAAACACCCCCCTTACCCCTCCGCATGCCGCCGCCGAATTCAGGGTTCCACAGCGCAGATCTTCTCCCGGCTCCGTCTCCTCCTGCGCTGCGGCCGGGACCCTGAATGCGGCAGTGGCATGCGGAGGGATAAGGGGTTTGTGTAAGTTTACTTGGGTGGGTGGGAGGGCTAGGGGGAGTGGGGGGCGGCGCTGCCGATATGCCCCGCTCTTGGCCACAGACGCAAGTTGTAACTATAGCCCCGCAGATCGGCGCCCACAGTCCCTCAGCGCCTCCCCGCCACAGCGGGGGCTGCTGGGCTATAGTTACGCCACTGGACAAGGAGATCCTCACTGCAGTGTTTTCTTTAAAACCCTGTGACTTGCTGGGTCCTCCTCCTCCCCTCATCCACACAGGCAGTGCACTATCTCCATGCAACACTCTGTGCCTCCTGAGCAACAGCTCTTACCGAGAGCTGCTTTAGCCATCCATTAGTTTAGTCTACTCGTGTCCCGGACAGCATGGGCTGCTGGGACATGTAGGTTTTTTTTAAAGTGCCTTGCTGCCAGACACTTAAAAAAACTACTTGTCCCAGCAGCCCCTGCTGTCCGACACCAGAGCAGAGTCTGGCTGCAGCAGAGCCATTGGACACACCACAGGGACAGGGAAGATAGATAGCTGAAAAAGGGTGATATCCAAGAGAGGATATCAAAAAAGTCTCCCGGGTGGGGCACAACCTTCTAGAAAAATATAGGTATCAGTTAAGATACCTATATTTTTCTAGAAGGTTGTGCCCCACCCGGGGTACATAGAGGTTGTGAATTGAGAAAGATACCAAATGGCATCCACCAATTCACTTACCTGGCGCTCCAAAAAAATACAATAATAGAATATATATGTGTACTGATGGTTATAAAGGTGCTATATATTTTGCACCTATTTAACAATTATCCGGCTGCTGCACGTGTTGAATGAGCTAGCCAAGCTCATAAAGGTAGACAGAATGTTAGGGGGGGTTTCAACGCAATTGCTGTATATACAGACTCCTCCAGACGTGTCTCCAAGATCCCGCCTCTAACCTCAGTCTCCAGCCGCACAGCTAATCTTCAGTGTTTGCCGCTAACCTGATATCGGCTTTCCACGCGGCCACCGGCTTACTCCCGCTTCAGCTGCCGCCTCACTAGCTCTGACGAGCACAAGCTACACACGCTGCCACCGTGCTAGTCCCCCGGATCATCATATTGGGGACGCCGGCTGCTAGCGCTATTGAGCGCCAACACTACTGCTGTCATCTTTACAGTTTTATCCGGCCGTCTGTCCCTGCCTCCTGGAGGGACACTTACGTGAGGGTCGAGCTAAACAAATATCTATTTGGCTCCCCGCTACCATCAATCATCTGGGTGAGAGAAATTCATAATTTACCCTACTTTAACCACAAGAACTGCCTTACCATCTAGTGCATGTTTGCTTACATGCTAAATTGGCATCATTAATTTGTGACTGCAGGTTACCCCGTTATATTCATTCTTTGAACTGAGCAAAACCCAATTATTGGGATTTTTTTCCCACTATACCTTGGAGACACCCCTTAATACTCAGGATTTAACCCTATATGTTTTTATATTCATGTCTTAAGTGTTATTATGTATGTATATGTGTTTATATCCTTTTTACATTTATAAAATATTACAATTTACAAGCGTGTCCAGTGTCATTTCTTTCTGGCCATACCCATACAAGACTTGGAGTTCTTATTATATTATATGTACCCGGCAGCGCAATTGTGTTGAAACCCCCCCTAATAAACTAATGGATGGCTAAAGCAGCTCTCGGTAAGAGCTGCTGCTCAGGAGGCACAGAGTGTTGCATGGAGATAGTGCACTGCCTGTGTGGATAGTGCACTGCCTGTGTGGATAGTGCCCCACCCGGGAGACTTTTTTGATATCCTCTCTTGGATATCACCCTTTTTCAATTGCATTTATCCTACTCCCCGGGAGCACCTCCACAACTATATAACGCAATTTATTCATTTACTGTGTTGATTGGAGTAAACCTTCTTACCAATAACCAAACTAGCCCAGTGCCCTTGGCCTTCATCCCACTCCCCTTTTTCCCCTTTTTGCAAGATAGATAGCTGGTAAGGAACTATTTGATGTTAGTAGTTGTAGGACCAGGTCCGGGCCCCCTTCTCTGTGAGGGCCCGGGACTCCAGACCCCCCTGTCGGCGGGCCTGCATATATTACAAAAGCCTTCATACCCAACCGACCACGGGCTCCAGTTGGCTATTTTTACAGGAGTCCAGGGGGATGTCTTATGCTGATTCCTGGACACCTCATTGCAGATTATGCGAATAGTGCTGCCGATCCCTGGGGAATACATCCAGCACATATGTTACATACATAATAACATGTATGTTTATATGTGCTTAGCGATCCCCCACCCCTGCATTACATGGTCATCACTGAAAGTTGTTCTGGCAAGTAGAGCCTCATCACCCTACATATAGATTTTCCCATTACAGGAAGTACTTCCTCTTGCAGAACTATTTCAGCCCTGCAGTGTACAGCCAGTAATTCCAGCTAAAGCTAAGTGCCTGTCTGTATAAAACTTGTATTTAAACCCCCCTTTGTACTGTCAACATGTCCCGTCCCCGTCACTCTGCTCCCTCTCCCCGCCGTTTCCTGGGGGATTCCGGGGCCTCCCCCTGCCCGCACCGGGTGCTCCCGGCCAGCCGGCTGGCTCACCTCAGTTCCAGGCCTCCCTCTCTCCACTGCACCCGCCCCGCACTCAACCGGATCCTGCCCAGTCCCCGACATCCCTGCCGGGTCCTTGTTTCCCCAGTCTCCCAGAGGCACCCTCGTACCTCCCGGCGCCTCCCTCCAGCCCCCTCCTCTGGCCGCCCCAGGCGCTCATCCGCCAGGTGAAGCCTGCGCCGCGAGCCTGCAGACGGCACAGGCCTATGACTCGGCCTACACTTCCGCCCGCCAGCGCACGCCCGATCACGGCAGCTCCATGTTGGGCGTTGCACCCCCACCGCACCACTCCTCCCTGTTGGTCACCCAAGCACCCAACCCAGTCCCAGAGCAGGGGGGTACCGAGGAGACCGCCACTGAGGGGGATGGCGGGTCCTGGCCCCTGGGTGCACGGTCACCTGTGGGAGCCCCAGGGCCCCCGCCTCCATATCCACCCCTCCCCCCTGCATATCAAATAAAAGGTAACCCCCTGCACTTGCAGGGGGCCAGGCTCCCAACCCCAGGGCTGGCCTCGTGGCAACCCCCCTTACCCTACCCCTCTTCCCCTAGTTGAGCCGGCCCTATCACCAGCCCCTCCTGGACCTGGGACCGGGTACCCTTACCCGGCTCCCCCCCAGGGGGCCCATCCGCCTCTTCTGCACCCACGCCTGCAGTGGTCGTGGCGGAGGCGCCCATAACCGTTGCAGCCACGCAGGTCCGGGGGCAAGGGGTGGCGGGTGTGGGTGGACCCTCCCTTGACTCCCTGGGCATTCCAGGCACCATACGGGCTTAGGTGGTCATTTTGTCCCGCAACACAAGGCATCCGGGCGGCAGGCTACTGCGGGGCCCGATTGGAGGCACAGGGCGATTGCGCCCCTGGCCCCATTGCCGGGGTGGTCCAGCTGGTTTCCACCCAGTCAGCGGTATCGGCCACATTTGCCATACCCCTGCGGCTGTCGCAGGCAATGACCCATGGCTACCGTCAGGTTGATTGGTACCACCCCAACGGGTCATCCCGTCAGGCTTATTCCTGCCAGCAACAGGCGTTGCCGGCGTCCATGACCCCGGCATTTGCCCCTTCCCTTGGCACCCGCTTCCCCCCATATTACGGCCCCCAGACCACTTGGTCCTTCAACGCGCCACCCGGGGTCCTCCATCCCAGACATTCGCCGGTTACCCCTTTGGTGGCCCTACTGGGCCGTGGCTGCAGCATAACGCTTGGCAGCAGCCTTATGGGTTCGTCCAGCAGCTGTTGGGTGCCTACCCCCGGGCCCAGGGGGGCCCCCCCTTGGGCGCCACCTTATGCCTCTTTGGCGGTGCCTTCGGCCGCCCCCCACACATCCCAGATCACTGCTGGTCCCCCACTGTGGTCCCCCGATGGCGTGGTTGGTGCATTAGTTAACGTGACATCTTTTGTTTTTCCCGAAGGTATATCCAGGTCATCCGCTGTAGCCGCTGATTTATCCTTCCCGTTCAGCATGGCTCCCAGTGGGGCAGCTTCTCCGGCGATCCCCCCGGTCGTTCCATAGTCCCGCCCAGACTTCATTTGGGTCCATTGTACTAACTTACCTTGCCGTACTAATCAATGCAATGTATAATTACTGACGGTTAGGAACCTTTTCTTTCGGATTCCCCTTTATTGGTTTGAGGTTATTGTTGAGGGATAGTTTTCAGGTTAGTTTAGGAAGGCGGACACTTAGGTAGTTCTTCGTGGGTGGCATGCGGAGGCTCTTGGAGCCTATCTAGCGGCTCTTAGTGCCTGGCAGTGGCGGTAGGGCATCACGGTCCAGCGGTCACTTGTGGCATGAGAGGGCGCTGGGAGGAACTACCCCCTGGAAAGACGGCGGGGTGTCCTGCCTTTGCGGGGGGCGCTGTGGGCACTTTTTCAGCGGAGTGTCCACAAAGGCCAGAGAAGGGGTGGTGAGACTTCCCAGCCTTAGGTTGTGCCTTAGTCGAATGGGGCGTCTCAGTCGTCCCCATGTTAATATCAGTCAGTTGCAGTGTTTAAGTTGCCGCCATTTTTGATGTGACTAGTGTAGTAGTACGTTTATTTATAAGGTGCCCCAAAGTGTCTGCAGCGCCGTACATAGCAAACAAAAAAATAATTACAAGGTAACGTACAGGGTGTGTTGATAAAATACAGTATAAATAGGGTATAGCTGGTAGAACTAAAATAAGCATCAGTTCTGAAGTAGGTGTTGAAATTGTCAAGGAGACTGAAGATGAAGTAGAGGAAGGGAAGAACAGGGCAGGAGCACTGGTGAGGTAAAGAGGTAGGGTGAGTACGTGAGGAAGGAGGGCCCTACTCATAAGAGTTAACAGACTAAAAGGAGGTGGGTGGACGAATGAAAAACAATAGGATAAGTACAGTAGGAATGGATGGAGGGGTAGGGTAGGCAGGATAGGAGGAGCAAAAGATGTTAGAAGGAGGAGGGATAGGCCAATTGGAAGAAGTGGGTTTTGAGGGAGCGCATGAAGGAGGTAACGGAATCAGATAGCCTGATGAAAGACGGGAGATTGTTCCAGTGCAGGGGGGCAGCGTGAGAGAAGTCTTGGACACGGGAGTGGGAGGAGGTGATTAGGTGAGAGGTCAGTCGGCGGCGGAGCGAAGAGGACGGGAGGGAGTGTGGATATAGATCAGTGAAGAGAGGTAAGGAGCGGTGGCGGAGGAGAGAGCCTTTTAGGTGGTGGTGAGGAGTTTAAAGAGAACCCGGAAAGGAATGGGGAGCCAGTGAAGAGATAGACAGAGGGGGGAGGCAGAGGTGGAGTGGCGGGAGAGGAAGGTGAGCCTAGCATCAGCGTTAAGAATGGATTGGAGAGAGGGGCGTGGCCTGGCAGCCTAACGAAGCAGACGCATCTACACATTGCTCCTGCCTTTATCCCACAAACTACACCCTTTTTCCCCTTCAGCTCCACTCTTCCCTCCCCACATCGCCTCTCCTACATCCCCCCTGAGCTCCGGTTGTTGCTGGCCCCTGCTGCGGAGCCGGGAAGCGCTTATAAGCGCTTTCGCAGGTTGCGGCCTGGTCACGAGGCCGGAGACGGGACCTCAATTTTACCCGGAAGTGGACGTACGGAAACGGAGCGGCTGGACGGACGGGACCAGAGGAGGGTCCCCCGCCGTCAGCGCTCACCACCGCTCACCCCCGCCCACCCCCTGGAAGCCCCAGCCGAGGCATGGATCCCCCGGAACAGCCCTACATGCCTGCCGCAAATCGACGCTCCCACACTAGGCCGGAGCCGGCGCCAGAGTTAGACGCCGGAGCAAGCGGCCTGCACCAACCTCTCCAGGTCCAGAGCCAGGCGGCCAGAGCATTCCTAAGAGCCGTGAGTACACCTCTGGGAGCCCCTAAGCTGCCATCCAGGCTGTGAGGGGGACAGCTATCATCAATCACCTGCCGCCATCTTGGGGGGGGACATCCCAGATGGGGAGCAAGCCCAGGGATCTCACCCTCCTGGTCCCAGGCAGTGTTACTTTTGCCACTGAAGGAGCCACCTTTCCCTACTGTCCCCCTGGGTAGGTGCTCTCCCCTGCATCCTCTCCATCCTGCTGCAGGCCAGCATCTAACAGCACTGCTTGTGTAAGCTCACAACCACCTCAGTGCCCCCTAAAAGCAGTGTAATACCACCTCATACGGAGCCCAACACCCAAACCTGCAGGCCTCTCAATTCACTATTTGGGTGAACTCCTAGCCCCCCTGCAGTGCCTTAAGATGTGAAAAATCTACCTGCCTGTTGCCACTCACTAATGATGCCCGACTAGAGGTTAACATGTCAGTGTGACCCTGCTTAGCTTCCCCCCCCCCCGGTGCCATTCTCTCTGAAACTAATATATTCGCTACGAGTGCTTCCACCCCCCAATATGCCCTCTAAGATAGCTAAAGAGGTTGTGCCCTCTAAGATATCCCTCTCCTCCAAGAAATCTCTGCAACCCTCTACAGCTCAAAACATCCCCCTAGGCCATATCTCCCATGCCCGGGATGCGCCGAGTGTGACAACGCCATCCCCTGGGCTAGTGGATATTGACTCGGATGCGCCAGTGACGGTGAAGTCCCTGTGTCAGGTCTTCTCTGCATTCCAAGCGGAGATGACCAAAGATTTAAAGTCAGCTATCCGTGAGGTCAAGACAGAGCTAGTCGCCATAGGGGACAGAACCGACCACTTGGAGCGTAAAATGGAGGAGATAGTCGCGTCACATAATGACCTGATAACGTCCTATGATCGCCAACAGCGAGACATAGACCAATTCAAGTCCAAGCTAGCGGACCTGGAGGACAGGTCTAGACACAATAATATTAAAATTAGAGGCATACCTGATTCAGTGGCTAATGCTGAACTTGAAGACTATGCCACCACCCTGTTCCGTAAACTACTCCCCTTAACCGACCCTAAAGATCTCTTGATAGACCACATACACCGCCTCCCAAGACCCAAGACAGTCTCTCCCGATCTTCCGAAAGATACTCTCCTGCGGGTGCATTTCTTTACAATCAAGGAACGCATCCTCAAGGCGGCCCGGGAGTCAAAAAACACAGATGCACTAGGAGGTCTTTAAATCTTCCAAGATTTCTCTCCAGCTACTATAGCCAGCAGACGAGCATTCACCCCCATCACTGTAGCACTCCGATACCACGATATTCGGTACCGGTGGGGTTTCCCGGTCAAGCTGATCGTGTACTACGATGACTCCACCTACACCATATCTTCCTTGGACGCGGGGGTTAAACTCCTGATGGACTGGGATATCTCGGTCACCAGATCTCAGGAGACGAGACACCCGCAGGCCCTGCAACAGGACTGGTCCACTACTTGAGAATCCCCCTGGGTCCTGAAGAATGTCTAACCCTGTTCTGTGAACCCGTTGTCCCTGTTCCTGCGATCCCCTCCACCGGGATGGGATCCACATCCTAAGTATTATGTTTATCTGTTTATTATAATATGCAGGATGTACGACATTTGGTTCATTACGTTAGAGCTACTGTAGATCTAGTTTTCCCTCTTAAAAGTGTCAAACATGTTATACTGCTTAAGTTTCCTCTTTAAAGTTAGTTACCTGTTTATTTGTGAGTGGCAGCTCCTCTATACGTGAGCCGAGCAACCCCCCCCAACATTGCACACACTACTGCAAGATCCTTTTTTTTCCCCTGCAATAGTCATGCAGGTCCAATTTACCGGACCTTTTTGTTTTGTCTCTCCCTATTCTTTTCCTACTTCCCATGGCCCTGTCTCCCCCTCCCATCTCCAGCCCACCCCTATCCCAATTCCCGGGTCCTTAGTGGATGATGCAGATGTTAGCCCCCGGAGCAGGATACACCCCCCGATGGGCCCTAGATATCCACTACTACCCCCCCCCCCCACACACACCTATTACACAATGCCTAACTTTCTATCTTTGATTGTAAAGGGGTTGAATTCCCCTAATAAGCGACGACTGGCTCTATCCTTCTTTCATAAACAAAAAGCGGACGTAGTGGCTGTCCAGTAGACACACTTCAACTCATCCAACCCCCCTTTGTTTAGGGATTCAAACTATCCCACGGCTTATTATGCTAACGGTCCATTTAAACGCAATGGTGTCGCTATCTTATTTAGTAAACACACTACTTTCGTATTACAGTCTCAAATCCAGGACAAGAATGGTAGATACCTAACACTGTCCGGCCTGTTAGAGGACAAGCCGACTACTATTATAAGCGTAAGTTATTCCTTTTAATGCGGAAATCCTCAAAAGGCCCTTTGATACTACTAGGTGATTTTAACCTAACCTTAGACCCGAAACTTGACAAATCACATGTACCCACTACCTGCCTTTTAGAGTTTGATCTTTATGATGTGTGGAGGGCCAACTATCCTTCTAGCAGCGAATACACATTCTACTCCCCTGTACACAACTCATATTCTAGGATAGACTATATACTATGCGATAAGTGGACTTTACAACATACCAAGGATGTTGACATCTTACCTATCACCTGGTCTGACCATGCCCCGGTCACCTGGAAATGGAACATTCACACACCAAAAACACCCTCAAGACCCTGGAGACTTTTTCCCCACCTACTTAAAGACTCTATCTCTAAGACTACTATATTAAACTCTATAAACACCTACCACTCCACCAACTCCCCTCAAGATACCTCCGTCACGAACCATTGGTGTGCCCTTAAGGCGGTCACTAGAGGAGCCACAATTCAGGCAGGTGCCAACCTCAAATGAAGATCTACTAAAACCCAACAAGAATTAGAAGCCAAATTAGTTGACCTCGAATCTCAAAATAAATTGGCCCCGTCCAGAGAACTCAAAAAAGAGATCTCGGGTGTACGCAGCCAGATCCAGAAACTTCTCCTTGCCCATACTCAAATGGCATTAAACAGAATGCGTCTCAAATTCTATCTTTTCAGCAATAGATCAGATAGAATGCTTGCCCGAAAATTGCGAGCCCAACAGGCTAGAAACAAAATTAAGTATATTATAACTCCCACCAAGGCCAAAGTTATTAATCCCAAGGATATTGCGAACCATTTCGCCCAATACTACTCACAACTATACAATTTAACCTCCGATACCTCCACCCCCAAGCCCTCTACTGACTTGATATCTACATTTCTAGATAGGATACAATTTACAACTCTTACCCCGGAACAATTGGAATCCCTCAACGCCCCCTGGTCACAAATAGAAATCCAATTAGCTATTAATTCTCTACCGCGTAACAAAGCTCCGGGCCCAGACGGCTTCATTACAGACTTTTACATCACATTCAAAGATCTATTATCCCCGCTACTGACGGACCTATTTAACGAACTGTCCTCCCTAGGCTCTGCTCCCCCGGAACTATTGGAAGCTCGCATAGTGACCATTCCTAAGCCAGGAAAAGACCCAGCCTTCTGCCAAAACTATCGTCCCATAGCGTTATTAAACTGCGACATTAAACTGTTCGCCAAATTAATGGCCCTATGTATTAACTAATTTCTGCCATTGCTGGTACACCCGGACCAGACAGGTTTTGTCCCGGGAAGACAGGCCTCCGACAACACCAGGAGGGTGTTCAACCTGATCGACTCCCTCTCCGGTGAGCAAGACCTACTTCTCCTATCTCTCGATGCAGAAAAAGCATTCGATAGGCTGAACTGGCAATATATACAGGAGGTGCTTTAGCTTTAGATATCGTATTCTCACATCTATACACACACTCTATAGTTCCCCTACGGCCCGGGTGTTTAGCAATGGCTTCCTTTCTGACACATTCAACATTACAAATGGCACCAGACAGGGCTGCCCCCTATCGCCGCTAATTTTCGTTCTCTAAATCGAACCCTTAGTCATCACTATACGCAATGATAACAATATATATGGTTTAGAGATAGGCCAGTGCCACCATAAGTTGAGCCTCTTTGCGGACGACGTTCTACTTTTTGTAACCAACCCTATTAGAACTCTCCCATCCCTCCACGCCATACTAGACTCATATAGTGCAGCTTCCTATTATAAATTAAATACTACCAAAACAGACGCCCTCCCAATCAACCTCACTTCATCCATCCCCCACCTACAATCACTATACAAATACAACTGGCAAAAGGAATCGATAAAGTATCTAGGTATCTATATCCCCACTACCACGGCTAAGGTTTTTGATGTTAACCTCACACCCCTGCTTACAACCCTGACTGCTCTATCCAAATCTTGGCTTGCATATGATGTCTCCTGGATGGGCCGTATGGCAGCCTTTAAAATGTCCCTTTTGCCTAAACTGATGTACCTATTCCGAACTATCCCCTACAATTTCCCCCAAAAATCCCTTCAACTAGGCACAGCCATACTGACAAAATATGTTTTGACTTCTAGCCTCCCAAAGATCGCTCGCGCCAAAATGTCCCTACCCAGGGCATTTTGTGGCTTAGACCTTCCAGACATCCCGCTATCAGTTAGCCCCCATTAAAAACTATACCATACCCAATTCCCCCACAAGCTGGGTTACCATTGAGCAGGCCTTGACCCCTCACATACCCCTAGCCGATCTAATTAGAATCCCAAGACATATTAGACCGAATCAGCCCCACCTACTCCCGTCCACCAAAGCATCTCTACAAGCCTGGGACCAATTATTGGCCACATTAGCCACCACGACAAATAACTTACCCAATATCTCCATAACAACTGTGGCAAAACTAATCCCTAAGCTCAATTTAAAAACCTGGAAGGCCCACGGTATTGCCACCTTAGGTGACATACTGGATGCTCATTCCTTACTCCCATTCACTTCCTTACAGAGTACCTTACAGATCCCTGCTTCTGAATATCTTCATTATATACAAATAGCTCATTGGTGGAGAATCAACCTCTCAACGCTCCCCCCCCCCCCACACACACACACGCCTCACTCCAAACAATCTTCTCCAGGCCTTTCTCGTTAAATACTAA
Organism: Crinia signifera; assembly: GCF_055691185.1. Lineage (NCBI taxonomy): Eukaryota > Metazoa > Chordata > Amphibia > Anura > Myobatrachidae > Crinia > Crinia signifera. The sequence continues at coordinate 147,156,126 of NC_139222.1, read as the reverse complement.
AGGAGATATTTCCTTTTGGTACAAGACCCTGGTAACCCCCTCTGCCTTTTCAAAATCTTCCGCACATTTGAAATGGGAGGCCGACTTGGGAAGAATATTTACCCCTATGCAATGGCGACAGATCTTTCTTACCTCCTATGCAATGTCCCGCTGTCTAAACCATACAGAGATGCATATCAAACTCATCAACAAAATGTACATGACCCCAGAGCGTTTGCATACTTTCTGGCCATCATGTTCCAATAAATGTTGGCGACTATGTGGAAATATAGGGGACATATTCCATATCTTCTGGTCTTGTCCCATAATCCTCCAATACTGGACAGCAGTATTCGACCTAATATCCTCAGTGCTCAAGTCCACTGTCGCCCCAGACCCCTCCCTTGCCATGTTTCATATATGCCCTCAAGAGATCCCCCCCCCCGAGAAGAGACTAGTTATGGGCCACATACTCATTGCTGCACGAGCTAATCTAGCTCAACAATGGAAACAACCTACTCCCTTATCCCTGCCACAGGTAATTTTTGACGGAAGGTGAGGGAGCTAAGCTCTTCCCCCACACATCTCCCTCAGACCCCCCGCCAGTTTAGCCTGAATGAACCCACAGAGGTTCGATAGGGTCGTAGACTATACATTTCTACTCACCCACCCAGACTCCCCTTCCCTGCCAAAAAAAAGGGGAAAAAGAAAAAAAGGTACTAGGATTTGAAAGAAAGGATTAGAAGGTTATCCGCTCTACCTGTTATGATGTGTTTCTACTGCATTGTTCGCTCTGCGTAGCGAAATGTTTGATATCTTAAATGTCTGTTGCTCCCATCCCCCCCCTCCCCCCCCTGAAAGTAACCCCTTTTCTTTTTCTGTACCCCATTTAAAAAAATTGTGGTACTTATGTATTTTCTGGACTCCCATGTTAAATGCACCCCATTTTTTCATACCCCTACTATCCAACTACGCATGGAGTTGATTTTATATAGTGTGGCGAGCGCAGCGAGCCACCGTGCCCGAAGCGTGGTGAGCGCAGCGAGCCCCGCGAGGGGACGCGGTCTCATAAGAAAAACAGGAGTCCAGATATTACATAAGTACCAAAATTGTTTCAATAAAAATGTATTGACGTTAAAATAAAAAAAAAAGAATGGATTGGAGAGGGGCGAGGCGGGCGAGAGGTAGCCCAGAGAGAAGGATGTTGCAGTAGTCAAGGCGGGAGATGATAGCTCTTTCAACACACCCGTGGGGTGGCTGCCCAGTGTCGTTTTTTTGGGGGGTATCGCCAGTAGCCCTAATCCCCACTTTTCTTTCCTGTTCAGTCTGAGCAGATATTATCACAGACAAGGAGAAGTCCCAGCATCAGAAGCAGCCGCAGGAGCCAGGCTATGGTACCAGCTTGCTGTGATGGACCACAGCAGGTGACCGGTCCGACAAATCCCAGCTCTAGGAAGTGGCAGCAGCAAGAATAGTATAGAAACCAGCAGTAGATCTTCAAGATGGCAGCAGACCTGGGCACACAGCAGATGTTAGTGGTGGCAGACGGGTGTACACGGCAATGGCACAGACCCCAAGATATTACAAAGGGGCTGAGGGGTAGATGCATGAAGCAGTGATAAGGGAGGAGAAGTTATAAAGTACCAGGCACTTTATTACTTCTCCTCAATTATCACTGCTTCATACATCTACCCCTGATTGTTCTTATGGCCTATTGGTTCTTTAACGCCTGAATTTTTTCATGACTTTAGGTGTTTTTCTTGTCGCTGGTTTCTTGGGTGCTGCATTTATGAAGCTTTGCTTTTTGGTGAGCTTCAGCTTTTGGATGGGCTTCTTTATTAGCTGACGAATCACGGGCTTCTTTTCTTTCTTCACCGGCTTTGAGTCTTTTTTGCCGCGTTGTGTGTGTTTCTCAGCCTCGTGTTCTCTGTGATGGTGTTCTTTATAATGGTGTGCCTCATCATGTTTGCGGTGGTAGCGCTCCCCTTCATATTCCATGTGGTATGTAGATTAATGGTGTCCGGGGTGATGGCACTCCATTCCTGCCTCAATATCTATATCTGGATCTATATCTGTACCTGCACCTGTCACCATCAGCTTTAGAGCCTGATATTTGTTTTCCAGATATTCACGTGCACTTTGGTAGCTGAAATATAACAATAATGAGAAGCGGTCAGTTGATAATAGTGCACACAGCACAGAGACATAAAATAGCCCATTTCTCCCTATAACGTCCCAGATAAGGTGATACGGTAATTAGATGTGTCCTCCTGTACTAGACCAGGCAGCCATTTTGTGGGTTAAACCAACATGCATGTATCACTGGGTACCATAGACCTCCCTGAGGCACCTCATGGCCAATCCTCACAAGGCAATGGCTCCTACTGAGGTGTTAGGCTGCAACCTAATGCGTTTTGGTTACATCCACAAAATGGCTTCCTCCGTCGTGTGTCCATACCATGTGAAAGTAAATATTTGAGGCCAGAGACCTCTGTAGTGTAATATTATGTGTAGAGAATGTTAGTAACTTACTATTCCTGGATGTGCTTATACAGTGTATAAAGTCCACACAACATCAGGATGCCTAAGGGGATCTTGCCAAAGAATAATCCCATTTCCAGTTTTGGTAATGCTGTTCAGGAAAGAGAGACAGATAAGATAAGCACATGATGCACGTTACATGTGTATAGAGACAGTGACTATGGGACATTCTTATAATTACAGGGACAATGCATATGGGTAAGGCGGGGACAGGGGTGGGCTGGGCCGGGGGGCAGGGTGCCATGTGCCCCCCGGGCCGCTCAAACAATTGGTGTGCGGGCTGCCTTATTACTTCGGCTGATGCTGCAGCCACGGGGCTGACCAGTCTCTGGTCTCCAAAAACATGGCCGCCGGCCTCCTGCACTGAGGACATGTCTAGTGCAGGAGGCCGGCGGCCATGTTTCTGGAGACCAGTCAGAGACAGAGACTCCATGTGTTTTAATTTACTTCCGGCCTGCCTGTGCGTTCTTCCACATCTACTGTACTTTCCCCGTGCTGCAGCCCGCTTAGGTCCGGCTTCAAGATCAGGTAAGAGGGACTGTACAGGCAGAGCAGCCTGTGCGGTCCAGTTATTATACAGGTGAGCAGCCTGTGGGGGTCCTGTTATTATTATAAGGGGAAGCAGCCTTTGGGGTCCCTTAATTATTATACAGGGGGAGCAACCTGTGGGGGTCCCTTAATTATTATACAGGGGGAGCAACCTGTGGGGGTCCGGTAATTATTTTACAGGGGGAGCAGCCTGTGGGGGTCCTGTTATTATTATACAGGTGGAGCAGCCTGTGGGGTCCTGTTGTTATTATTAAAAGACAGGGGGAGTAGCCTGTGGTGTCCTGGTATTAAAAAGGGGGAGCAGTCTGTGGGGGTCCTATTATTATACAAGGAGCAGCCTGTGGTGTCCTGTTATTATTATACAGAGGAGCAGCCTGTGGTGTCCTGTTATTATTGTAAGACAGGGGGAGTAGCCTGTGGTGTCCTGATATTATACAGGGGGAGCAGCCTGTGGGGGTCCTATTATTATACAGGGGAGCAGCCTGTGGTGTCTTGTTATAATTATAAGACTGGGGAGTAGCCTTTGGTGTCCTGATATTATACAGGGGGAGCAGCCTGTGGGGTCCTATTATTATACAGGGGAGCAGCCTGTGGTGTCTTGTTATAATTATAAGACTGGGGAGTAGCCTGTGGTGTCCTGATATTATACAGGGGGAGCAGTCTGTGGGGTCCTATTATTGATTTTTTTCTTAATACATATTTTTAAAATGAAAAACCTCAATTTAACGATGCACTGTTAAGGATGTACACACGGGGCAATATGATCGCTGGCAATATATTGCTAGCAATATATTGCTCAGTGTCCCGTTTTCATCTGTGACCATCTCTGGTCGCAGATGAAAAAGAAACTGCCGGGGGAGCCCCCGCTGAGCGACCATATTGCCAGCGATATTTGAAATAATCTTCCCTGTGTGTACGCACCTTTACTTATGGGCCGGTGCTCTGGACTTGCCCCCCAGGCTAAAAGTTGCCAGCCAGCCCCTGGGCTGGGATGTGTGTGCGGAGACTACATGTGCTGTGATACTCAGAGGCGTAGTGAGCCCGGAGCCGGCGGAGCACACGCTCCGGGCGCAGAAAGCTAGCCTGGCGCCGGAGCTGTGCCGGCACCGCCAGCTCGCTCGCCTGCCTCCGCCGTTGCCCTGCCCGCTCCCCCCCCCCCCGGAGAGACGTGCTGCTGCGGCTAATCGGCTATGTGAAATTCACATTTCACAACACGTCTCCCGCACGCTGGACCGCTAGCCAATGGGCGCTTGCGGTCCAGAAGCCAATCAACTGGTGGCTGCTGGACCGCGAGCGCCTATTGGCTAGCGGTCCAGCGGGAGATATGAATACATTACATAGTGCAGTGCGCGTCATACAGCAGTGCGCGTCTCTCTCCCGGCCCTGGACACAGCGGGGAGCGGGAAGCCAGGAGGAGGGGAGGGAGGGGTGGACGCGGCGCAGCACAGCACAGCAGAGGGAGGGGTGAGGTAAGGTGCACCCTCCCACCCTGCTGCATCCACCCTGCATCACCCGCGCACCCACCCACCCTGCTGCACAAAACCACCCACCCTGCTGCTCAAAACCACCCACCCAGCTGCACAAACCCACCCTGCTGCACAAACCCACCCACCCTGCTGCAAGCAGCCACCCACCCACCCTGCTGCAACCACCCACCCACCCAGCTGCACAACCCCACCCTGCTGCACAAACTCACCCACCCTGCTGCAAGCAGCCAGCCACCCACCCACCCTGCTGCACAAACCCACCCACCCTGCTGCAACCACCCACCCACCCAGCTGCACAACCCCACCCTGCTGCACAAACCCACCCACCATGCTGCAAGCACACACCCACCCACCCTGCTGCACCCACCCACCAACCGTCCCACCCTGCTGCACCCACCCACCCTGCGGCACCAACCCGCCCACCCTGCTGCACCCACCCACCCTGCTGCACTAACCCACCCACCCTGCTGCAAGCACACACCCACCCTGTTGCACCCACCAACCATCCCACCCTGCTGCACCGACCCTACCACCCTGCTGCACCCATCCTCCCACCTTGCTGCACAGCGGGCCGCTGCACAGTTCTGCACCCCTGGGCAACGAGCAAATTCAGTCCCCCTTGGTATCGAGCATGAAGCCCCTTGGCATTGAGCATGAAGCCCCTGGCATTGAGCATCTAGGTAAGTGGCACTTATGTGTCAAATGTGTAATGGGCATTGCGGAGTGTTATATAGTATGTCATGGGCATTGCAGAGTGTTATATAGTATGTCATGGGCATTGCGGAGTGTTACATAGTATGTCATGGGCATTGCGGAGTGTTATATAGTATGTCATGGGCATTGCGGAGTGTTATATAGTATGTCATGGGCATTGCAGAGTGTAATATAGTATGTCATGGGCATTGGGGAGTGTTATATAGTATGTCATGGGCATTGCGGAGTGTTATATAGTATGTCATGGGCATTGCGGAGTGTTATATAGTATGTCATGGGCATTGCGGAGTGTTATATAGTATGTCATGGGCATTGCGGAGTGGTATATAGCATGTCATGGGCATTGCGGAGTGTTATATAGTATGTCATGGGCATTGCGGAGTGTTATATAGTATGTCATGGGCATCATGTGTGGGCTTATGTGTAATTGGAATTACAAAGTTCACTAAAATGTGCAATGGGCATTACGGTGTGTGGTATAATGTTTGTCCGTGCCAACTTTTCACTGCGCAGGAGCCTCACCTATGACATATTGGGGGGGAGGGGGGGCGCAAAACATGCCCTTGCTCTGGGCGTCTGGGGACTGAATTTGGCACCTAACTACACCACTGGTGATACTGCAGCCATTGGCCAGGTATCACAGCACGTGTAGCCTGAGCACAGCTGAGGGAAGGGGACAATGCGCACATGACTGCTGTCGGCCTATCACGTGCAGTTATCTAAGGCCAGGCTAAGAATGGCTGCCGCTTGTGTAATGCACAAACTGGCCAACAATCCTGTCACATGCCCATGTCAGAGACAGGGACATGTAAATTTCTATACCTGCCGCCCGTAGTGCTTTTCTGCTGCCTGAGGGGGGCGTCTCTTACACACACTGCCATTAACATCTATACGGGGATTATGTGCACTATAGGGGGCTAACAATGTCAATGTAACTGTCTTAATTTAGACTTTAGCATCAAAACATTTGGTATAGGGCAAAAACTCAGCAAGTACTGTACCTGATCTCCAGCTTATCTGGGCAATGGAACTTGTCTCTGTAGCACCTTTAAAAATAAACAAATACATACAAATGTGACTTATTTAATAGAGATACATATACATGTTACTATATACATTGTATTTATAAAAAAAAATTTGTTTTAATAATTAAGGATAATAATAATAATACAGGTTGAGTATCTCCTATCCAAAATGCTCAGAACCAGAAGAAATTTGGATAACAGATTATTCCGTATTTCAGAATATTTTTATATTTCAATGATGTATCTTGCATTTATGTTGTACAGACACATGAAACACACGAAATACACAAAACAAGGCTCAAAACATGAAAGAAAGTTTGTGTACTATCTCAAGCAATAATTTTCGTGCACATATTTAGTGCCAGTTAGATATCATGTCCCCAGTAGTGCCAGTATGATATCATGTCCCCAGTAGTGCCAGTTACATATCATGTCCCCTGTAGTGCCAGTTACATATCATGTCCCTAGTAGTAGTAGTGCCAGTTACATATCATGTCCTCAGTAGTGCCAGTTACATATCATGTCCCCTGTAGTGCCAGTTAGATATCATGTCCCCTGTAGTGCCAGTTACATATCATGTCCCCTATAGTGCCAGTTAGATATCATGTCCCCAGTAGTGCCAGTTACATATAATGTCCCCTGTAGTGCCGGTTACTTCAATCCCTAGTTACTATTTTAGTCACTAGAGGCACTGTTGTTTTTCGTTTGGTCCCACTGTGACTAAATACTCAGACTGGTTGTGGCTAGTTGTGTTTGGGAACTTTTAAGGCCTTGCCAGTTAAAAGTAGCGTTCTCCTTTCTCTTACAGGGTAAGTATAGTTGATGTTGTTGTATTGACTGCTTCAAATGATTGGTTGTATTGACGTTTGAGGTATTTGTAAGGACCTATGTAAGCGCTTTTTAACAGAATCTCTGTTTACAGTATTCTCTCACAGAGATAAATGTAATTTTCTGCTGCAGATGCACTAAAATAGACAGAAAAAAAGTTAAATATGTGCTGTATCATTTGATTCACTGGTTTTCCCCTTTCCATCCAATTTCATTGTTATGTGGGGTACACATCAGGACGATTTGGCCCAAAATGTATTTTGTATGTAAATTCCACGCGGCCCCGCGGGTTGTTAGGTCTTTTCTGAGATCCTACCTGCAGCAGAGCCTTCGGGGGGCCCGGGGCAATTTAGAAAGGGGGGACCCCCTCCTACTTGTCATTACTGGCCTCAAACTGCACAGGATAATATTACATTGTCAAAACACAGAGTAAAAGCAGTATAAACTTGGTCAATGGTCAACTGTGGGGGGGGGGGGGTTAATATAAACATATATATATATATATATATATATATATATATTACCACATGAAAAGCCTGTGTTATTCCCTCTGTACAAGACCTGACAGGCTCAGCACTGCCTTTGATTAAAAACCCTCCCATGACAAGGCAGCTGCTGCTGCTATTCTTCATGGGCCTGAGAAGCATATGATGAGCTCTTTATTATAATCTGGCCCTGACCTGCAGCAGGTAGGATCTGAGAAACGACCATTGAAGTGGGTGCAGGTCGTGATCGTATCGCGATCACATCAGGTGCATTTTCTGAGCGGGTCGTCGGCGGGTCGTAGGCTCCTGTCAGCTCGTGAGCGGGATGTACGTTACTGTAACGACCCGCTCACGAGCTGCATCGTGCTGGTGTGTACCCAGCATCAATGTGATGCAACTCAAATAAGATGTCTATTTTTATTTACACCTTATATTTACATTTATGAATGTTAAAGTACATTTTATTCAGAATCCGTAAGACTAGGGTGGTGGGGGGTTGCAGTTCTCTGTCCATCTCCTGTGATGTGCTTACATGTTCATTGTCAGTAGAAATTGATTCCAATACACAGTGAAATTATTATAAAATATTTGCAATGCTGGGGTAGCACTTCAGGGATACCAGGGGCGGGATGTTGTAACATCCGCAGTCCTGTTCGCCCCCCCCCCCCCCCCTTTGCCGGCCACCGCATTATTAATAACGGCATATGTTCTAACATATGCGGTTAGTAACGCAAGGGACAGCTCTTGCGCTAAGAGCTGTCCCTTTGCGATGTGGTGCCGGCACTGGACTTCCTGGTCTGTGACTCAAGAGTCCATCTGCACATGCGCAGAGTGACGCGCCGGTCGCAGGGCATGCTGGGAGGGATCCGTGACGGATCCCTCAAACAGCGCCGCGGTAAGAAGCCCATAGGCTTTTGCAGGGAATATGCTGCCACTGCGGAGGGGGGTTAGAGCATACAGAAATGCGGTAAAAACCCAGATAACGGTTTTCAAGTTAAAGCCCTTAGGGAAAAGAAATAGGGTCGGGGGGACATATAAGAGGTTGATATAGGTATGCCTTACTGGGTAGGTTATACAGGTTGGGGGGAGGTGGGGGGGTTCTATGTTGAGTATATTGTGTCTGTATTGTCTGTATGGTCTGCATTCTGCCTATGCCTCTAAAAGTATTGTACAGTTTTTTCAGCCTTGCATGAAAAATTGTTTATTATTGAAGTCGATGAATAAGGATATACACGTTCATTTCAGGTGCTATGAAGCTATATTTTTCTTATGGATGTTGTTATTTCCCAGTGGTATCAGCATGAATCCGGGAAATGGTTAAAATCATGACATGGAACGTCCGGGGCATAAATAACAGGATCAATAGGTCTCTGGTTCTTAAGCAATGTAAGGCTCTGGAGGCCGATATAATTTGTTTGCAGGAGACACATCTGTGTGGGGAGAAATTGCTATCCCTAAAACGACCATGGTTATCTACTGCATTTCATGCACCATTTCCCTCATCTTCTCGTGGGTGTCCATCCTGATTAAAAATCAGTGGTATATGAGCATATTACGGCCCAGATTGATCAGGATGGTAGATTTTTTTTTCTGGAGTGTTTAGTAATTACAGTAAGGCTGAGTCTATTAGCGGTTTATGTACCTCCTCCATTTAGATTTGATGTTGTACGGGCGGCCCTGGAATTCATTGCAGCCAGGCCAGATAATTTGTTTTTGTGTATGGGTGATTTCAACTCGGTGATGAACTATGGGCTGGATATTTGGAGCTCCAGAAGGGGCTGTCAGACTGGGAATACTACTCTTGCTGGGTTCGCAGATGAAGTAGGATGGCATGAGGTCTGGAGAGAAAAGCATCCAGCGAGGCGCCAGTTCTCATGCTGTTCTCCCACATTTAATAATTTTTCTAGAATCGATTTGGTTTTCTCTTCTAGAGAATTACTCAATAAGATCTCAGATATCGAGTATAAAACTAGGGGCATTTCGGATCATGCCCCACTCATATTACAGATGGATCCAGAGCCTTGCCGAGGTAGCCAGTACTGGAAATTTCAACCGGTGTGGCTGTCTCGGCTGGGAGATCTGGAAGATATAAAAATGGATATTGACGGTTTCTTCGGAATCAATATAACCTACACAAAACCTATAATAGTGTGGGAATCCTTCAAAGCCTTCTTAAGGGGTATTATGATTTAAAAAATTACCCAGGCCAGAGATTCAATTAAAAAAACAGAGCTGTTATTGGAGCAGAAAATGTTGAATTTGGAACAAAAATTTCTATTAAATAATTCCGAACCCTGCAGACAGGAATGGTTGATAGCCCAAAAAGCCTGGGTTGTACACCTGCAAGAGATGGCTAAGTTAAGGCGTTTAAAGACAGCCCACAAAAATAGGTATAGAGCAGGTAAATTAATGGCTTATATAGCAAAATCAAAATCAGATAAAGCATCAAATGTAATTCCAAAAATTGCCACCAATACCGGTGAAATAGTCATGGAGACCCCTAAAGTTGCGGAGGTTTTTGTGACTCACCTGAGGGAAATATAAGTCTAGGTTTAATGTGGGTAATAATGAATGCAAAAAATATCTACAAGACCTTATGCTCCCTAAACTATCCCAGGAGGCCACTGAATTATTGGAACATCCGATTAGGTTAGAAGAGGTTGAGGCTGCAATAAAGGGGCTTTCGGCGGGTAAGGCCCCAGGAATTGATGGCCTCCCCGCAGAACTATATAAGGCGTTCGAGAGCAAATTGGCTTCGAGGCTTCTATATTTCTATCGGGAAATGGAGAGTGAGGCTACCCTGTCTCAGTCAATGACAGAGGCGGTTATTACAGTAATACTTAAAAAAGATAAAGATCCACTCAGGGCAGAATCGTATCGACCTATATCGTTGTTGACAGTCGACCCTAAGATATACGCGACAATTTTGGCAACAAGATTAAATAGAGTAATAGATGAAATAATACATGCGGATCAGACCGGCTTTAGGAGGGGCCAGTCTACTGCAATAAATTTACACAGGGTATTTACCTATATGCAGACTGGATATTTAGCCTGTACTGAGATAGCCCTGGCCTCATTCGACACCAATAAGGCCTTTGATTCCCTAGAGTGGATCTTTTTGAGAAATGTCTTGGAAACATTTGGCTTTGGTCCTCGATTTATAGACAGAGTTTTCTCTATTTATTAATCTCTTACTGCCAGTCTCCATTAATGGGTTTGTGTCAGACACATTTCCTCTGCATCGGGGTACGAGACAGGGTTGCCCACTCTCCCCCACCTTATTTGCTGTGGCCATAGAGCCCGTTGCGTGTAAACTCAGAAACATCCTGTGTACGGCACAGGTGGATGGGGGAGAGGTGTCTGGCCTTGTTTCGTTATACGCCGATGATTTACTGGTGGGTATGTCTGACTATAAGAGAGATCTTCCTCAGGTCCTGTTTTCCCTTCAGGAATTTGGGTCATATTCCGGCCTGGTAATAAATCAGGATAAGTCCCATCTTCTAATGGGTGCTTCGGGGCGTGAAATAGAGGATCCTTACAATGTAAATAGTTATATTCCCAGAGTGGATAGATTCAACTACCTGGGTGTTATGATATCTGCCGACCCCCATGAATATGTCACACTTAACCTTTCACCACTGATAGAGGAAACCAAATGAAGATGTAAAAATTGGATGAAACTTCCATTGACTATCATAGGTAGGGTCAATTTAATCAAAATTATAGTTTTACCGAAAATATTATATGTGCTACAACACTCTCTCATTTACATAACTAATTTGGTTTTTAGAAAACTGAATGGGGTACTATTGTTGTTCATTTGGAAGAACAAAACCCCCAGGATTAGGTGTGACATACTTAAGAGACCAAGAGATCGGGGTGGCCTTGCCTATCCAGATTTTAAATGGTATTATATTGCTGCCCAATTGGGACATTTGAGGGAGTGGCTTGGGGAGTCAGAGCAATCAAAGGAGTTATTAAAAATGGTTGATATGGCCATTCCTGGTTGTTCACCCGTACAGGCCATTCTCACAAATAAGTGTCGGAGAAAACATCCACCGATCCTTAACCAAGCCATAAAAATATGGAAATGGAGTAGTGAGACTCAGGGTTATAAAGGGTTAGACCCTGAAACAGCTATCTTTACACTGGCCCATATGGAAAAATTGGAAATTCAGCAAGGTAGGGTTAAATGGGATCGGTTAGGAATTAAAACTATAGGTCAAGTTACTCATCAAAATAAAATAAAACCTTTTAATCAGCTCCAGGAAGAGTTCGGAGTGAGTATGAATATGTCTTTTCGCTATTTCCAGATGAAGAGCGCCTTAGATTATTATTTCAAAATCTCACATATGGTTATACAGGATAACCCATTAAAAAGCTTTATTAAGAAAACCGGTAAAGAAAAGTGTATCTCTAAGTTCTATAAACAAATAATAGACATATCTCAGATAGACCAGCTTGAATCTCTGATGAGGAAATGGATTGTAGATATTCCAGATTTAACAACTGAGTTGTGGGAGAAGGTTCTTGCAAATATTAAAATATCCACCAACTCGCTAAGGGTACAACAGATTCAATATAATATTATCCATCGAACCGACCTAACTCCAGTTAAAATAAGTACATTTTCGGGTAACGAGAATACTCATTGCCCTAAATGTAAATAAAGTGGATGTAATTTTTGGCATCTATTGTGGCAATGCCGTGAGGTGCAAAAATTCTGGTTGGAGATAAGAGGAAGGATGATTTGTCTTGGAATACCCCAGCAGGAAATTAATCCTCTTTCCTTGGTATTGGGAGTTTGGCCAAATAGGGTGATGTCCGCAGATATGAGACAATTGGCTATTACCTTACGTTCATTGGCAAAAGTATGTCTATAGATTGTAAGCTTGCGAGCAGGGCCCTCCTACATTTTGACTGACTGTGAATACCCTGTTTTGTTGTATCACTGTCTGCTATTGTAAAGAGCAACGGAATATGCTGCGCTATATAAGAAACTGTTAATAAATAAATAAATAATCAATAAAATATGTTTAGCGCGTACATGGATGGCCAAGAAAGCCCCTGGAATAACTGAATGGACTAACTTGGTCAACGATGTCTTTAAGCACGAGAGGGAGACATATATTATAAGGAAAAATATTGATAAATTTTATAAAATTTGGGGGGTTTGGATTCATTCTAATTATTATAAGGTACACTAATGTTTCTAATTTACACATATAGTCTATTTGAAAGTATAGGATAAAACCACATTTTAATTAAATACACAATGTATAAATTATGTTGAAATATTGTACGGATGTAATTCAGTCTTAAAGTTTGGTATGATTGATTTTTATTTAATATTGATCACGGATAAACACAGATTACACTGTTGGATGGTACATTTATCTCATTGAATTTTTTTTTTCTCTCTCTTTCTCACTCTCCATGTTGTCCCATATGGCTCACCCCCACTAGATAAAAGATAGTTGAGGCCTAGGAGGATTATTAAATAACATAGGGACGCACTATGTGGATATATAGGATTCATAGTAACAGTAGGATAAGAACTTGAGTGAATGTAATGATTAAGCAAGGCTGATGTAATAAGTAGGAGGTATAGGAATGTTAGAGGCAGAAATTTGTTCTGTATTGTTGTTATATTATTAAATTGTCATGCTGTATAGATTATGTACTTATATGGTTATGTATGTATGTTTTGGTTTGGTTATGTTTAAAACATCAAACATCATGTTTAAAGTCAAATAAAAATTATATATAAAAAAACCCCAGATAACAGGGTTTTTACCGCATTTCTGTCTTAGAGAATCGCCCCCCAGATTGCTTAAAAAAAGAGCACTAATCGCTCTGTGCAGCGATGGCGATGCTCAGTCCCGTGCGCCACTATTTATAGACAGCGTATGCACTGACTTTTCTGCTAGATTACGAGGCTTTGCCTAATAAAATTAGACAAAGCCCTGCTCAGCATGATTGCTCAGCACACATGTGCATCGCGATGTGTGCTGTGCAATTGCGCTTAAGTAAGATGCTCAGCAAAATAGCTGGGTTTCCCTGTGTATAGGGGGCTTAAGTCTGTGGATCGTGTATACGGTATAAAGGTGCAGTCAGGCCTTTGGTGCATTGTAGGCGTATAGAGAGCCTGTACTCCTGGTAAATGACCCTGGGCATTAGGCCACACATCACTGCAGCATTATTTTGAAGTGGGGTATGGAAATATCAGGGAGGCTTAAACCTGGGGCCAGCCAAAGTAAAGCACCCCTGATATTACAAATGCAATATTTGTACTGCAATACCGTATATCACCTGTATGCTCCTAATTGCTCAAAGTTAAAAAAAGAATATGTACTGAAGTAAACTTTTTTTTTTCTTGGCTTCAAAAAAATTCACTTGGCCAAGGTTTAGACTTACTAAAGTAACTTGTCACACTGAGGTATTTGAAAAACAATTTTTTAGGGTAAATGTTGTAGTTATGTTGTCTAAAATGACTGATAACAGAACTTTTGTTTCAATCTGCTGCATAATAAATGTAAACGCAGTCCTAAGCATAAGTTCTGTCAAGCTTTGATTGCCTAAATGTTGGGAATTATGAATATATGCATTTTAAACAATTGTGTATTAAGTCTAGTGGTCTTTTAAATCAACAGATTGTACAGTAACATTGCCATGGCAACAATGACGCCTTATGCCACCAGTGTTCCAGTCCCAAGAGTATAGTCTCTGCTTGGCAGAGAATTTTGTCATTGCTTAATGCACTCTCTATTTCCGATGAGGAAGCTGGTCATGTGATGAAGTTCCCTTATTATGTGATCTTGTTACATATTCACAAACCATATTATCTTGGCTGATGATTATTTCAAATACATCAATAGATGATTCTAGGGCCAATCTGTGGTATGTGCCACAGAGGATCACCACCATGCTACTCCCTTATCTGCAAAATATTATACAGTATGCCTGATTCAGACCTGATCGCTCATCTCATAATTTGTAGATGACTACGAGTGATTAGCACATAGTTGCCTACATTCTGCAGGAGACTCCCTTAAATAGCAGCAATCTCCCTCTCTCCCTCATTAGTCTAGCAATCTCCCTCATTTTACCTAGCCCACATTACACTGTTAATTTTTTTGGGGAAAAAGGAATGAAAGATAGATACATTTACATTGTATCATCAGCACCATTTCTCAGCACTTTACCAAGTATAGTAGCTCTTACTAACTGCTTTGGGGCTCATCTACATTTGGATATAAGTTATTTTAAAAGATTCCTCTCAGATGTAGCAGTACACACCCACAATTCTAGGTGCCACATTCACAATCTCTTTTCATAATCTCTCCATATATGGAACTACACACGCCCTTTGGGTGGCGCATGACAGGACCCCTTAATGGGGGCACTTTGCAAAATTCTATTACCAACTATAATCTCCCTGAAACTAGTTTTTAAAAGTAGGCAAGTATGGATTAGCTGCCACTCAGACAGACAGAAAACCTGCTCTGAGTAAATCTGCAAGTGAGTTTTGAAAATATTGCTAACAACTATGGTGACACACATCCATATGCAATTCACAAACCATAGAATGAGTTTTCCAGTTCCAGTTTTCCAAATTGTAAGTCTGACCCTTCCACAACTCTGGGTAGAGGTTAGCTCTGACGTCACAGACCCCCACTTAACGTGCCTGGACATGCCTGCTTTTTTTGGACACTTCCAGAAAAGATTTGGTTAAATAGTGTGCCGAGCGTAGCGATGCACCGTGCCCGAAGCATGGCGAGCGCACGTGGTGCTACGTTTTAGTGTCCATGTTGACTGTGTCGACATTCGGGACAATAAATGTGAAAAACCCCATGTCAACCTTTTGACTGTCGACCTTCCCCATGTCGACCTAATGCTTGTGTCGCCCTAATTACCCTGTCAACCTACAGTCATGTTGACCTTAATGCATGTCGACCTATTGGTTGTCGAGCTACTTTCTGCTGACCAAATTACATTTACCCCCCCCCCCCCCCCCTGTACCACTAGCCCTAGTGCCATTGCCACAGTGGTGCAGAGCATCTGTTTGCATGGACAGAGACCCTCCAAAAATGTCCCCTACTTTAGAGGAGACCGACCCTTTGGACCACTAGAATCTTTCATGAGAGTGCAGCACACCCATTGCTACCCGGAACTGGTGGATTCTGGGAGCGCTGGCAGGCAGTATGCGGTTATACCCAGGCAAGGAGCATGTAACCCTCAGGCAACAAGCATAGTGGGGCAGGAATTCCTACTAGGGGCATTATGCGTGTAAGCAGCACTGCAGCAGCCATTATATGTGTAAACATTTTTAGCAAGGCATTATGCATATAAGCGGCACTATAATGCCATGGGTGGGTTCCGTTTTATAATTATGCCACTGTGTGTATAGCGTTCATCCCATCAGCAAGGTACATTGATGTGCAACATGATGTGATGCACTACAGTGAAATCTACAAAAGGGCTGCACATAACCATTATCTCAGCAGTCAGTTAAACCATTGATTTCACACAGTACCTGTAAAATACACCCATTTGTTTTCAAGATTAGCAGGGTTTTTATTGTAACCAGAACAAGTGTTACAAGCTCTGCCAAACAAATATGACCATCCACTGTAACCAGTTTTTCTACCAGCTACAAAGTATGTGAGACTCCAACAGGCACTTTTGTGCAAAGATGTTTCTGTCAATCTGTTGCAGTTGTTGTCTTTAATGTCCCCATGAAAAAGTCTGTTCTCATGTGTATGTGTAACTGGAAATGGTCACTAACATGGGTTTTGTAAAAATGCCATACATGTCTATAATCTATACTGCACGGTAGGAAATAACTTCTTAATTAAAGAAATATATGGTGATACACTTATACGGTATCCATGATGACATAGGTACCAAAAAATGTGAAAAACTCATGTCGACATTATTAATAGGTCGACATTGACAGAAGGTTGATACAAGCTTTAGGTCGACATGGGCATCGTCGACATTAATAAGGTCAACATGATTTTTTTACATTTCTAGGTGTCAACTATTCTTATGTGTCAACCTAGTGACTGTTGACCATAAGAGGTCGACCTTTTGACTCGACCTAGACATTCTCGACTCAAGGACTGCATACCCTTTCTCGCAGAGAGAAACAAAATGGTGTAAACTGTACATCTCACCTTGGAAAAAAAAAATGAAATACAGGTGCACAATATGGGCCCACCTACCACGGCCAGGTAAAGTCAACAGGCTGGTATCTACACTACAAGTCTCACCATGGTAGCACCTCATCTTATGTTTAGAATTAGGGCATGCAGTCCAGCCTCCCTTTGTATTCTATATTACTGTATTTACATGTGTATACTCATACATCCCAACTGTCCCAGTTTCCGCGGCAATGTCCCTTTTTCTGGGGGGACGTTCCCGTGTCCCGCGGTGGTGGTCAGGGCCGTTTCTAGAGGCGGACAAGCCGTGCAGCAGCCCGGGGCGCCGCACGGCTTGTCCGCCTCTGAAACAGTCAGGGCGCCCGGCAGTCTCCCCCAACGCCGCCGTAGCCGCCGCCGCCTCCTCCCTTCCTCCTCCTCCGCCGCTCTGTCTCCCCGGCCCGACTCCAGTCCACGCACGACACAGACATAAGCAGAGGCTGAAATTTCCCTGGAGAGGGGAGGGGAACGCATTGTGCGTCTCTCCTTCCCCTCGCTCACGTCACTGGGCTGCCGCTGTCAGCCAATCAGAGCTCGGGCGTGAGGTTTGAATGGCTGACGGATCAGCTCAGGTACACACTGAAGGGGAAGGAGAGAGGCACGATGCGCCCCCCTCCCCTCGGAAGCAGCGGCAGCAGAGGGAGAGACAAAGTGAGTTTGGCATTGTGGGGACATATATTTGTGTCACTGTGGGGGCATATATTTGTGTCACTGTGGGGGCACATCTGGCACTGTGGGGGCATATATTTGTGTCACTGTAGGGGCATATGTGTGGCACTGGGGGGGCATATGTGTGGCACTGTGGGGGCATATATTTGTGGCACTGTGGGGGCAAATATTTGTGTCACTGTGGGGGCATATGTGTGTCACTGTGGGGGCATATATTTGTGTCACTGTGGGGGCATATGTGTAGCACTGTGGGGGCATATATTTGTGGCACTGTGGGGGCATATGTGTGGCACTGTGGGGGCATATTAGTAAACGGCATCAGTTGTGCGGCAGCGGCACATGGGGCATAATGTGTAATGGGCATTACGATGTGGGGAGTATTGTGTAATTGCCATCACAGTATGGGGTCTAATGGGCATCATGGTGTGCGGCGTAATGTGTAATTGTCATCACGGTGTGCGACATAATGTGTAATTGTCATCACGGTGTGCGGCGTAATATGTAATCGTCATCACAGTGTACGGCGTAATGGGTAATTGTTATCATGGATAAATAGTGTATAATGATTTAAGTAGCCTGTCATTGTTTGGCCTTGATCTGTGAGGCGTACTAAGTCACTGTGTGGCCTTCAGCCGGCCAACTTAAGTGCGGGAGGACAATAACAATTCCTGCAGTAACCAATGTCTGGTCATGCAGGTTGCAAAAGTGAGATATAAGGTAATTGTTTTCCTGCTAGACCACGCCCTATATTAAGCCACACCCCTTTTAAAATTAAGCAACACCCCCTATTTCGGCGCGCGCCTCCACCGCGCGCAATTTCTATGATACCATGGGTTTTTTTTGGGGGGGGGGGGCGCATTTTTATTTCTTCGCCCTGGGAGCTAAATTGTCTAGAAACGGCCCTGGTGGTGGTGGTGGGGATGAAGTTGGGAGTCGTGTGTCGTCGTCCCCCCCCTTTCATCAGTGATTAGACGCTATTCATGTCCCTCACAGTGGCGAAACTGGGGGCATGGCCTTGTGGGAGCATTGTATGTATGTATGCTTGAAGGCAGAGACTCCTTCAGCAAAAACTAGCACATCTTCCCACATCTTGGGAGTTTTTAATTAGTATGGATCTTTGCATTTGCAGTTACATATTGTACAGGAAAGTCCTGGATAAATTTGCACCCATGTCTGCAGACTGGACAGATTTTTATGGGACAGTAATGAATCGTAGCTCTTAATTTAGCCCAATTTCAAGTGAACGTAACTATTGGGTGTATTGTGGACCGTATACAATTTTATCCAACTACAAAATAAAGGTAAACTACCTGATGTTATAAATACATAGCTGAAAATGCAGAAAAAAGGTTCACAGAAAATCCTGTCTTTAAAGGCAGAAGAAGTGACTGTTGTATTAAAAGCTGACTTGGGCATATTTGTGTGGACAGCCTCAGGGCTGTGATCTTAGTGATTGTTACTGATACAGCTACCACATAACTCCTGCTACTTAACCTTGATCTCTCATTTGTAAATAGGAAATGGAGTTTCCTGTATCTGTTCACATGGAAATGTAATGCACATGACCCACCCACTTTGTCCTCACGACTCATTCACTGCATACACAGTACACATGCCAAGTTGTCTAACACGTTTTCACACATACAAATGGGGAGAAAATGATGCCTTGCTAGGTTATTATTTTCTTGGTTTCACCTGACTACTGGGTGGTTTAATCTTTTGTGGTAAGGGGAAAAAAACCTTTAAAAATTAATAATTTTTAAGCAAAGCAAAATATATTAAATCACATTTAAGCAAAATGGGGATAATCCCTAAACTGCCTCATGTTCATTTACAGTAAGAGCCCAATACTCTAGTCCGACTTGTCCTAAGGACAAGTTGGACCAAATAGTTCTTGAGCCATACTTGCCTACTTTTGAAAACTAGTTTCAGGGAGATTATAGTTGGTAGTATATACACAGCTCCCCATTGAGGGGGCATGTCATGCTCCACCCAAAGGGCGTGGCTAGTTCTATATATGGAGAGATTGTGAAAATAGATTGTGAACAAGGCACCTAGAACATAGTTGCCGACTTTTTGGCTGCCCCCTCCGGGAGAGGGCAGCCAGCTCAGCAAAGAAGGGGGGCGGGGCCATCTCCGGGAGGGGAAAGGGGGCGGTTCGGGGGCAGAGCCACATGGCTGGCTGTACTATTAGAGGCGTGTCCATAGTGAACTCGTCATTTTAGCCCCGCCCCCCACCGTGCTATGCCTGTATTTCAGGCATTGCACGGCAGGGGGCGGGGCTAAAAAGCCACTATTGCGTCATTTAACCCGGGGACCCCCCGCCGGGTGTGGGTGTCCGCCGGGGATGAAGGGCAATGCGGGAGGGTTGCCCCCCTTTCCGGGGGGCCGGGAGGGGGACCCGATTTCCGGGACCCTCCCAGCCATTCCGGGAGGGTAGGCAACCCTGACCTAGAAGTGTGGGTGTGTACTACCTATGTGTGTGTGAGAGGAATCTTTTAAAATTACTTATATCCAAATGTAGATGAGCCCCAAAGCAGTTAGTAAGAGCTACTATACTTGGTAAAGTGCTGGGAAATGGTGCAGATGATAATGTATCTATCTCCCATTCTCTTTTTCTCCAAAAATGTTACAGCTACATAATGGGGGTTATTCTGGTTGAATCGGTTCTGTTTGTATTCGGACGGAACGTCTTTTTTTTCTTCTGCGCTTGCGTGCCATGCCACAGCACACCGTTCGCGAACGAACCTCGCCGATCAAAAGGTCCTGTCCGCTCACAGACGGACAAAGTGGGCGTAATGTGGGCATTTTTAGGGGAGAGGCCAGAAAAGAGGGCAATACTGGGCGTATACCTGGGCGTACACAGGAGTGTGTACTCAAACTGCACAGAGGTGCATCCACCTCGGTTGGAGAGTGTACGGGACGCTTCTGGGCCCAAACCCTCGGCACGCCAAAGAGTGCTCCGTACCACTCTTAGACCATACGCATGAGTCCGGCTGCATTCGGTCGTCTAATTAACGCGAAACACACCTAAAATACTTACACCTGAACGCAATATTAAGCAATGCTGCAGGAAATTTAGTGAAATAGCTCATTTGAGTACCTGCAAGCCAAACACATTGGAAGATTCACTTTCTACACTTGTCACCAAGGTAGGATTATTTGTATTGTTTGTTAGGCCAAATACACATGTTGGAATATGTGGAATTAGGTCTCTTTTAAACATCTACACCCTTAATGCAAGTGTGCCTGTCATGTTAGGACAACAGGACACACAATTCACAGGAGTCGACATGTGTCAACTTTCACAATGTAAAACAAACATACACTTCACATCATTAAATTAAACACCTCTCTCACATCTAACAACAACACTGATGTTTTTGTAGACCTTTTTTCCTTTCATGATGAAGCTCCCATTCTGCTGGGACACCTGCAGTCCCTTTATTTAATTTTTTTTTTTTTTCATATTTTTTGGGGGGATTATTTGAAATAAAAGTTTCTAAATAGTTAGAAGTTGTCTGTGGTTGTTATAGTAATACATTAGAGCAGGGGTTCCCAAAGTTTTTGAATCATGGCCCCCCAAAGCATCAGAAATGTTTTCGCGGCACCCCTAGGTTAAAGATTTCTCATTGAGAAAGTCAGCAACAAATATTAAGTTAAATACATTGTGTTTATCTCTCATCTTTAGAATCAGTTATGTGGTAATGGGCAGGATTCACTTCTGTTTGTCTATAATTTGACTATTATAATGGACATAAAGAACTTGAATTGGTCCTGGACCACCAACCCAGGGCACCCCTGCAAGTTCCCCAAGGCACCCCAGGGTGCCACGGCACACAGTTTGGGAACCACTGCATTAGAGTGTTTCTGAGGGCAGGTGGACATAGGTACATGTAACATGTGTAATGTAAGTTATATATGTAATTTAAAGTGAAGGGTAACGAATGAATGTTGTGTGCATGTGTGGGTTGTAGGGTTAAATAGCACATGATGTAAAGGCATGAATGTTCGTTGTTGGTGGAAAAAAAGCTTCACCCATATCATTAGGGTAGCAAGATAGGTAAATATATAGGAACATAACTATTATCCCCATTATTTACAGCAGGCACACAAACACCCACATCCATTTAATATAAGCAAAAAACATTGGGGGGACACATAGATATTGAGGAAAGTGGCACATTAGCACAGAATAAATATACATGTAATGAGGGGTAAATTGAAGATGAATTAAGGTAGAGAAATCAGGTAATAGGAAGCAATCCATAAATCCCACTGAGGATAATTGAGCAATTGTCAGAAGTTGAAAGGGAATATTTGCATGAGCATACAGGTGAAGCATACGCCACCGTGGTTGGACAGATGCTCCGCTTACGATCGGGGAAACACGCTCAGTCTCTGTGCGAAAAGGCTGAGATCTGTCCGAGCACGGTGGAGTACGCTCATATGCACGCCACTCCCCATTGTCGGTTTATCACACCGTCCGTATGCGGATGTTCTGAGGGCAGACTCACAGAAAGAGTGCGGGATCCGTTCGGACGGTCCATACGCACACGTGTTTGACCAGAATAAGGCCCAATGGGGCAGATGTATTAAGCTTTAACAAGAGATAAATGCAAGGGTGATAAGGAGAGATAAACGTCCAGCCAATCACCTGCTAACTGCCATGTTACAGCCTGTGTTTGAAAAAAGTCAGTAAGGAGCTGATTGGCTGGATGTTTATCTCTCCTTATCACCCTTGCATTTATCTCTTGTGAAGGCTTAATACATCTGCCCAGGGCCGTCTTTTCGTATGGGCTTAATGGGCACTTGCCATGGGGCATATGTATATAAGGATGTTCTGCTGATAGCTGAGGATCCCCTTTTTCCAGGGATACCAGAATTTTGAAAATTGGCCCTGGGGAACTGGAGATATCCAACTTCAAAGCAGCAGTCCACATCCAACCTGTAAATTGCACTTCCCAGTCATATTTATCAGGTTCTCTCTGACTTAGAGTTTTAAATTGAATTACAGTTAATAAAGTCTTGTATCTTATAATTCGATCCTTCAATCTCGATACCTTTACTGACCAAAGGGCAAACCTTACACCCATTGCATGGGTAACAGCCCTTAATGGAGAGAAAGATGGAGGTTCCTGGTTTATTATCCAGGACCTGTAACTGGCTTTTCGAAACCATAGACTTAACTGTCTGGGCTCTCCTATATACTATACGCGGAGCATCCGCAAGATGGTTACCTAAAACTGTATCTAAGTTTAATACATTCCAGAGATTTCTAAAAAAATTCCGGATCTCTTTTTCTTTGTTGTGATATTGGATTATGAACATCACTTCATTTTCATGACCCTGCCTGGTCGACTGGTTTGTGTCGACACACAGCTGTTGTATGGTCTTTAGTGACCAAAAGATCATCCCTCACAAGTGCTCTGGCTCTAGTAAGGGAACCATTAATAATACCCATGGGGTAGCCCCTTTCCTTAAACCTCTGGATATATATCTCTGACTGTTCCTCAAATTTCACTACGTCCAAACAATTCCTCCTTAATCTCAAGAATTGGGAAAAGGGGATATTGTCTTTCCAAGGTCTGTAATGACAGCTGCTGTAGTCGAGATAACTGTTTGAATCTACAGCCTTAAAATGGGTGGATGTTTCAATTTTCTTCATATTTGGAAAGTTTTCCACACTCAGAACAACATCTAGAAATTCTATTTTCTTTTTTTGATAATTCGATGTAAACTTTAAATTGTATACATTGATGTTTATAAACTTCATGAATTCGTTAAATGATCTTTGGTCACCCTTCCACACTATAATTATATCATCAATGTACCGTTTCATTATATATATATATATATATATATATATATATATATATATATATATATATATATATATATAATATATTTATTATATATGTATATATATGTAAATATAATAGACAGAAAGGTTGTTTTAGATTTTTAGATAGTGTGGACCCCACACCCACTTTCCTGTGTAGACCATGCCCATTTCATGAAACCACACCCACTTTTCCAGGAGCGTGCGCATAAGTTACAAAAGGGGGATCTCCAGGAATTGATGATGAGTGAGGTGGCGACCCTATGTAAATCCATGCAGAGGAATGTGCAAAGATTAAAGCACCTACTTTAGTGCTGCACCCCCTCTTTTACCGGGGCCTGGCAGAGCTGTTGGTGCTCCTGCCTGCTAATACAGCAATCCTTTTGCTACCTAGAGCTGCTTAGCTGCAATGGTTTATCCTAAAAGCTGGGACTCTCCCCTTTCTGTCAACATTAGCGGCTTGTCTCTATCATGCCCAGAACCATAGATATCAGCCTTCCAGCAGGTCCCTGCTCCAGCTCCAAACGTCTGGTGTACAGTTTTATATTTTTGTCATTGGATTGCTCTATCTCCTGATCTCTGATCCCCAAGTTCCCAGCACCTCCTGAAAGTTGGGACTCTAGGTTTTTATACTATTGAAGGCTAAGAAATCTATTTCCAGATAATGGCGATATCTGCAGTCAAACAAGCTGCCCTTCCACCGGAAAATGACGAATATTAAGCCCACTCCATTATCCAACCCTCCACTGCGTATAAAACACCCCCTACCTCCCTAGAAGTCATTTACAAGGGACCCTTCATTCAGCTCAGTGCCCCCTTCCACACGTTAGTGTTCTCCCTCCCACCACCTGGGCAGTAAAGGAGTAATTAGCAGAAGTTACTGCTCCAGGTCATATATGTTGAGTGGAAGATAGAGCACCCCCTGCCACCCGTGGGACCTCAAAGCTGCTGCTGATAGCACCCCCCACCCCTAGCAGGGGAGAATGGGTAAGGGCTCCAGTACATTGCTTTGCCCAGGGGCCCACACTGCTGTTAAGATGGCCCTGCATCTGCCCCAATGTAAGCTAGGTGAAATGAGGGAGATTGCTAGACTAATGAGGGAGAGAGGGAGATTGCTGCTATTTCAGGGAGTCTCATGCATGAGGGTAGGCAACTATGTCTTGAGCAACCCCAGCAGCTCCCTGGGAGGCTCACCTACACTTGATGTGCCATTTTTACATGCAATAAATCGCATGCAATTTATTGCATGTAAACTCACGAGGAGCTGCAGCAGCAGGTGCTGAGTGGGAAGCAAGTCTGAGTGGGAAGTGGAAGCTGAATTGAAAAATATATATTTTTAAAAGACTGGCCGGCCAGTTATTGGCTGAGAATTCTTTTAAACATATGTTATAAAATGTTGCTTCTACTGCTACCAGCTCCCGGCACTACAGTGGGTTATGGATATGGCACTACTTGGGGGGCATTCTGTAAATACCACTATAGGGAAATTCTGTATATGGCACTACGGTGGGGCATTCTGTATGTGCCACAATGGGGGGGCATCCTGCAAATGCCATGCGGGGGTGCAAAAGCTATAGTTACGCAACTGTGTGTATAGTGTTATCGGAAAGAGCTGGGAATGCTGGAGCCGCCTGGATAAAATGTAGGAAGCTGCATCTTCTGCTATGAACAGCCTGACAAAGAGCAGGGAATTTTAAAGCAATAAGCAGCCTTACTGTGCGTCATAATTTGTAAGAAGCATTATAGTGTGTAGGATATATATTGGTGTCAGAGGCATAACTGTGTGTGGCATTATAGGTCATTATAGGGTT
Organism: Crinia signifera; assembly: GCF_055691185.1. Lineage (NCBI taxonomy): Eukaryota > Metazoa > Chordata > Amphibia > Anura > Myobatrachidae > Crinia > Crinia signifera. Next base: position 147,130,990 of record NC_139222.1, on the reverse strand, counting down.
GTGGCATAATGTGTAAGGGGCATTATAGTGTGTTGCATAACTTGTAAGGTGCTTAAATATAAGGAGGAAAAGTGACAAATATGGTAAGGGGCAGGAATCATGAGCACTACGTGCTGTATATTGTGACTACGATTGTGCTACTGTGTGGTGTAATTTGCATTGGGGGTACTGTTGGTGGCCATGCTTGTTAGACCACACCCCTTTAGCACACACTGTCTCGTTATGACATATGGAGTGAGAATGCAATTTTGTCATTTGCAGATGGTGCTGAACACTCTAACACTGGCTCTCAGGGTTTCTGTATGGACTGAAGTGAGCAAGACTGAGCTGTGAGAAATAGCCATGTCACAACTGCGTAAGGCTAAAAATGATGGCATTTTGCATCAGGGTGTATGAATGATGTGATGATGCAAATGCATCTATTATTACCACGGCTGGCTGGTACTCTACAGTTGCAGAAGTGTACATGCTTCTAAATTGGTTGGGTGATCAGGTTTCCTAATCTCTAAGCAGGTATAAAAAATTTTTTTTAAAAGGCCAGGTTTGGTTGAAAGCAAAAGTCGTGTGAGCGTACACACTTTTCCAATGTTGGTCCAGCTGATAGGTCAGAGATTGGTTTGGATACAAATTGTAGAAGTGTCTGAAATGTAGAAGGTAGTATTTTCCTTCCCACTATTAAATGACATGTTTTAAATTCAAGCTATTATTTACTTTGCTTTGTGAATGTGCTTAGACCACATGTTTTGGTTCTAATACTCGTATTTTGGTTTAACAATCCAAAACCCAAAATTTGGAATGTAAAATTCTATTTCCAAACAACGTGACTAGAGTCATATTGGATTTCCTCTGAAGATTGGACCGGATTTTGGTTTGGTTCAGATACAGAAAATTTGGGTGGATTAGAATTTGTGGAGAACCAATCCGCGCATCTCTAGTTTCAGTGTATTGTCTGTTTTATATTGTCATTGTCTTTGTCAATACTGGGAGTTGTTTTTCTGCACAATGGAACCTGTATTGCTGTGTAAAGGTGGCTTTTCTGTGTATGGAATGGTATATACAGTATACAGACATTGTTTATCCTATAATCACATGTTTGTGTGCCTATGGGCCAAGAGCTTTTAACTAACCTTTCCAAAAGTAATAGATTATTGAGAAAATCCTTGACAAAGGCTTCAATTTATCGATCTATCCATCTATCTAATATATATTTTTTTTCTTCACTTTTGGCATGTTTACATTCTCAAACAGGAAATCTGTCATACAATGAAAAAGATTCGGAGCTAGACCATCATAGAGAATGGAATGCAGTCATATTCGACAATCACAGAGGTATATTCAATGCCAAACAGGTGAGCTATGATGGCGAGCAATAGGCAGTATTCAACCCACCACCCTGCACTTGCTGTTTTGTATTATACCACACCATGATGCTAATTGCATATTATGTGCAGGACATTCTAATATCCGCCGCCCGAAATAGCTTCTCTCTGCCGCGAACCGCATTCTTAATAATCTCATATGCAATTATTAATGCAAAGGACAGCTCTTCAGAGTATCCTTTCCATTGCCACATTAGTGCTGCTTACCTACATACTCATTGCTAGGGGTTTCTTGCTCAATACCAGGGCTTTCATGCTTGATGCCAAGGGGGATGACATGCTCATTGCCACAGGCTAGTTAAATGCTTTTTGCCACAGGCTAGTTAAATGCTTGTTGTGAAGGGGGGGGGGGGTAAAATGCTTGTTGCCACAAGGGAGTAAAATGCCACCGCCGGTAGCCGGTAAGAATTGACAGCAGTGACCGCCGAGCAGAGAGCGGTGGGTGGCCCGGCTGTCCTCCGAGCAGATCAGTGGCTATTAGAAATCTCCCGCCAACTCATGAGCCAATCGGAGATCACGTTCCTGCAACCAATCAGGAGCCACCACTGCTGCTCCTAATTGGCTGCCGGACTGTAGGTTCCCAAGCACCCTTACTTTGCATTCACTTGGCTCACTGACCTGCTGCCTTTTTCTGCCTGGCCCTGCACACAGTAGCATCCCCCTGCTGTATCACCTCTGCACCTGGCCCTTAGCAGCTTGCCCACTCTCCTCTTGTCAGCGGCAGCTCTGCATCTCTCCCAATAGCTCTCCCTGGAACTCTGTCCACACATCCTCTCCCTGCTTCCCCTGTCCCTGCAGTACGCTGGGGCAGTGGCAGCTCTGTCCCATCCCCCCTTCTGACCAGTCAGCGTTAGCTTTGTGTCTCTCCCCAGCCCCTCCCTGCAGCTCTGTCCGCTCCTCTGTACCCACACTCCGACGTGACTGCCTCCTCCCATTTTCGCACTTGTTGTGGCTCTAGGGCCAGATGCACTGATAAAATGGAGAGTGATAAACAACCAACCAATCAGCTAATGTCTGACATTTTTCAAACACAATCTGTGATATTGCAGTTAGAAGCTGATTGATTGGTTGTTTTACACTCTCCATTTTATTACTTTTGAAGCTTAGTGCATCTTTCCCCTAGTCTCTACAGCTCCTGCACTACGCTGCCAGCAGCTCTCTGTCAGCGGGGGCAGCTCCTTGTCTGCCCACTTCCCTCTTCCCCGTCCTCGCTGCCGGCAGTTCTGTGTCTCCCTGCTTCCCCCTCCATTTTCCTGCAGCAGCGGCTCAGCTCCCTATCTGTCTCTGAACCCCTTTCTCTTCCCTTGTCCCTGCACTCTGCTCCCGGGCAACAGTGTGGGACATAATTAAAATGTATTTTCAAAATAATGGGGGGCATGTGCCTGGGTGCCCCCTAAATCTGCCACTGAACTCACCGGTACTTATTTCCTAGCACGGCGCCCACGATCTAGATCTAGTATGTGTGGGGCTGATATCTCAAGCATCTCATGCATCTTATGTGTTTGTGCGGCATAAGATGCATGAGATGATGCAATCGACACAATCGATGAGATTGACAAGATTTTTACATTGCAAGCATCTCATGCATCTTATGTGTTTGTGCGGCATAAGATGCATGAGATGATGAAATCGATGCAATCGACGAGATTTTTACATTGGAATCAATGTAAAAAGCCCCCAAAACCCCAATTTTAATTGATAACCCCCCTCATGGGTGAAATGCCCCCCCCCCATTGTTAACGCCACCCCACTATTGACGCCAACCCGAAGTGTGGTGAGCGCAGCGAGCCCGCGAGGGGCGGCGGTACGCGTCCTCCGACCTTTTCATACCCCCACTATCCACGTCGGCGTGGAGTTGATTTTATATAGTGTGGCGAGCGCAGTGAGCCACCGAGCCCGAAGCGCGGCGAGCGGACGCGGAATACATGTGAAGTAGTCCGCATCCGCTCGCCACGCTTCGGGCTCGGTGGCTCGCCACACTATATAAAATCAACGTGGTACAGTCCAAGCAAAGGACTACGTCAGCCATTGTCCGATTTGGATAGTGGGGGTATGAAAAGGTTGGAGAACGCGTACCGCCGCCCCTCGCGGGCTCGCTGCGTTCGCCACGCTTCGGGTTGGCGTTGATAGTGCTGGTGGCGTTAACAATGGTTATTGGGGGCTCACGATTTTTTATCTCATGAATCTCATGGATCTCATGAATCTCATGCATCTTATGGATGCATAAGATGCATGAGAATAAAAAATCGGGTCCATCGCGTTGATTGTATGCCTTAAGTACCTTAAACTTAAGGCATGCAATCAATGAGATGGGCGCCGTGCTAGGAAATAAGTACCAACTCACCCGAAAAAATTACTTTCTACCTTGCCTACCATAACATCCTATTCAGTGACTGTTATACTATATAATGCATTCTGGTTAATATTAAAAATTCAGACCCTTCCTGATCTAAAATTACTGTCAGAAATTGGATCCGATTTGTATTTGGAGCGTTGAAGACACTCGTCCGGCTTGGAGTGAATTTTTCCCATATGCTACCGTCGGCTCCCATTACATACTGCCCATTGTCTTGGGCACCAGGACCAAGGTCTATTCGCACAATTCTTCTCACTGCTTTAGGTGGCATCAAAAATAAATATTACCCCACAGCTAAGGGGCATCTAAATGGAGGAACAATTGAAATGTACCCTTAGTGGTAGCTGCATGGAGAAACATTTGAACCGCCTCTTCTATCATAAATCTCTGTAATGGTGTGTACACACGGCAGGATATGCCGTGAGATGCGAATCCCAATACGATCAGAATGTATCTGGACTCGCATCTCACGGCATGCATGCAGAGGGACAATTTGGACTATATAGTGCAGAGCTGCACTATATAGTCTTGGCTGCCCTCTCTATTTCACTGCCGATTTGCACTCACACGGGACCGTGCATCGGCAGCATGCGATATGGCTTCCGATGTTCACTATATCGGCAACATCGGAAGCCATATCGCCCCGTGTGTACACACTATTACTGAGGGACTACTTTTAACAAAGTACATTTGGTTACCCGTTAACTCAATGTCGTTTTCTCCAAACATTCCTTAAGCTGGGTACACACTAGACATGAAAATATACGATGTAGCTCATGATTTCCCTTGGACTCCTGGACAAACAATCTAGTGCATCTAGTGCATATAAGCTTAGCGATTTTACAAAAGATATGGTCAGTGGCCACATCCACGAGTATAGCTGTTGTTAACAATAAAGTCATATTGAGCGACAAATGCAGACGACAAAGGACATTGCTAATGACACACTGAACAATTTATGAATTTGTCAATGGTCGTTATCAGCAATATTGCTTAAATTGTCATCTGTTGTGTATGCAGCTTTCCTGAACTCCATACTTAGTGCAAGGAGTTTCCACTTTGCTTGCTGCACTTATAATTTTAGTTTTACCACACATTTCTATAATGCCTGCAATTTACTAAAAATCAAGACTGATGGAAAATCGAATGGGAAAAATGAAATTCAGTCAAACATCGAGAAAACAGTATAAAACAGTATCAAATTTTTATAAACTAAAGGTCGGTTTTAGAACTGACCAAAACAGTACACATAAAGGGCCTGATTCTGGTTCACTCGCAAAAGTAATTCTCTCTCTAATGGAAAAAACAATGTGCATTGCAGGAGCGCAGAGAGAGTTAGATTTGGGTGGGGTTTGTACTTCAAACTGATATCTATATTGCAGTGCAAAAATAAAGCAGCCAGTATTTACCCTTGCACAGAAACAAAATAGCTCACCCAAATCAGCTCAGTTTGATGTCCCCTCAGGTCTGATGTGTGGTCCAGTGCGCATCGGACTTGAGCTGGGGTGGGCAGCTCCTAGTGGCAGGTCAGCGGGGTCCGTCCGAGAGACGACGGCTGGGAGCTTGCAGCGGCATTATATTGGGTGACGGGGCGGGATGTAGCTGCTGAATATTTTGAAAATGACTAGCTGGACACTGATTGGCTGATCGGCTTGAATTCTCTCAGCCAATCAGAGTCCGGTCAGTCATTTCAAAGTATTCAGCAGCCACATCCCACCCCGCTGCCTGGCAAAATACTGCTTCAAGCTCCCAGCCACCGCCGCTGCTCGGGCATACAATGAGCTGCTCGCCCTCCACCACCACCACCACCAGCTGGCTGCCCCCCGCCACCACAGCAACTCCCTGGGAATATTACATGTAATATATCGCATGCGATTTATTGCATGTCAAAATGGCACATCAAGTGCCAGATCACATCCGGGGAGCTGCCGGGGGACTTCGGCACACTGGTCCGACTTGTCCTTAGGACAAAATGGCCCAGTGTATGGGGGCCCTTAGTCAAGATCTACCTCTTCTTCTCTGCCCCTTTCTATTGTCTCCTTACTCGTAGCTCCAACTCTCTATCTGCTAATTCTTCCTGTGTGTAGCAGCACTTTCTTAATCTTACTATCAGTCAAAGACCTCCTGAATAAATACCCTCACCTTCCTCAATTTCATTATCTATGAATAGCACCACCAAGCATGCTCTCATGGACTTTGACTGTTCCCTCTCCATCAAACTACTCATTCAGGGGTAGATTTATTAAACGTCGATCAGGGGAATATGCGCTATCCCCGTGCGTTATTGCAGGGGATAGCGCTTCCGCTGATCTATGACACCTGCTGAGCAGGTGTCTAGCGTGCGGCGGTGTGGGGTAGGAGGCATAGCGCAGCTACGATATTTCATACTGCGTGCCTGCCTCCTGCCTAATTTATCAACGGTCAGCATGAGCAAAAGCTGGTGATACCCTATAGAAGCCTATGGGCTTCTTAATGCACCCACGCCGCCCTGAACGGACCCCCGCCTCCTCGCGTCGACACCCCCCTCACCTGTGTCCAGGCAGCACAGCGCTGTGCTGCCTGGACCTGTGACCTCCTCCTCCCTGCACGGTATCCTCTTCCGGGTGCAGGGAGGAGGAGAGCCCACACACGCATGCATCAGCAGCAGCCCCGGGTAATGGAGGGAGAGGGGAGACGCCGGGACCCACAGCACATCGCCGGCAATATCGCAAAGGACAGCTCTTAATGCAAGAGCTGTCCTTTGCCATAATTATTGCATATGTTAAAGCATATGCGATAATTAGGTCTGCGGTAGCCCGCGATGTGCGGCGAACAGGGGGAGCGGATGTTACAGCATCCCGCCCAATGAGTGAGAGAGGGTGCCAGGGAGAGAAAGGAGTAGAGACAGGGAGTGAGAGAGTGTCAGGGAGAGAAAAGAGGAGAAAGAGGATGTCAGAGATAGAAAGGAGGAAAGATAGAGAGTGAGAGAGGGAGCCAGGGAGAGAAAAGGGGTAGAGATGGATTGAGAGAGGGTGCCAGGAAGATAAAGGGGTAGAGACGAGTGAGAGAGGGTTTCAGGGAGAGAAAGGGGGACATGTGTTGTCAGGGAGAGACAGGGGTATTAGGAGGGGGTAGAAGATAAGAGGGGTAAAGGACAAGGGGGGAAGAGTAGTAAAGCACGGGGGGGTAAAGGGCAAGGGGGGTTAGAGAATGAGAGTGTGAGGAGAGGGCAGAGGATAAGAGGGGGAGGGGGTGTAGAGGATGGCAGAAGGGGTAGAGGATGAGAGGGGGGAGGGGGTAAAGGATGGCAGGAGGGGTAGAGGATGAGAGTGGGTAGAGGTCAGGGGGGGGCTCTGTCCCCAGTCCAAGCAGCAGGACATGTACCTTTAGCAGCACAGGGCCCCCATCTCCAGTGCCGGGTCTTCAGCTCCTGATGCCTGGCGCCAGCAGTGCAAAACTGCTTGTCCCCGGCATCACAGTGTTCCCATCTCCAGCACGGGATCTTCAGCTGTGTATCCCCTCTCCCAGGCATTGCAGCCTGGCTGGCTAAGGGCTCCACGGCATTGCAGCCCGGCTGGCTAAGGGTTCCCCAGCATTGAAGCCCGGCTGGCTAAGGGCTGCCCAGCATTGCAGCCTGGCTGGCTGAGGGGTCCCTTTCAATGGCGCTAGATCTTCAACTTCTGATACCCAGTGCCAGCAGCGCAAAACTGCTTTACCCAGTATCGCAGGGCTGACTGAGGGCTGGCAGCGATGATCATCTCCCTCTCCCTGGCATCACAGGGCTCCCATTTTCAGCACCGGGTATTCTGCTCTTGATCCCCGGCGCTGGTGAGTAAGAGCCACTGAAGGGGGCACAAGACCCTCAGACACCAGTGTGCCCCAGCAATTAAAAATAAAATAAAAAAAAATATATAAAAACGGTGCAGGGGATTACTACGCCGGGCCCCATAGCAGTTGCATCCCCTGCACCCCCGGTAGTTACACCACTGCTGTGGACCTTTCTATAAAGATCCTTGTTTGCAGCTGCACAGGAAGGCTCACTCCCTGTCCATGCCTGGTGTGCAGCCCTGCCCTCCATTGTCACTCTATCGCCAGCTAGGTCTCTCTCTCTTTAACCAGCCCACCCTTCTGTCTCTCCAACTGCAGCCCCTGAAGGCCACAGACACTTCAGTTCTCCTGTGTCTTCTGGCTGCGGTTGTCCTCTTCACTTTGAAAAAAAAAGTATTAATAAGTATAAAGTAATTTCTGGTAAGTGCTGGCAGCTGCACAGCACCAGACCCCACACCACAGTAATTGATGGATCCATTCAACTCATACTTATCTACTTTTGAAAACTAGTTTCAGGGAGATTAAAGTTGGTAGGAGAATTTTGCAAAGCACCCCATTGAGGGGGCTTGTCATGCCCCACCCAAAGGGCGTGTCTTGTTCCATATATGGAGAGATTGTGAAAAGAAATTGTGAATGTGGCACCTAGAAGTGTGGGTGTGGACTGCCACATCTGAGAGGAAACTTTTAAAATGACGGTACTCTTTACTTAGAAGGGCGCCCATCTCGGCCATCTCGGGCATTGAATGCACTAAAAAATCAGGTGCGATGCGACAGACGAGATGCCCGAGATTTCCCATAGGGAACAATGTTAAATGTCTCAATTGACCCGATTTTCCTGTTCAATGCCTCAATTGACCCAATTTTTCCATAGGAAACAATGTTAAATGGGCCACAGAGGCCAAATAGGCACCCTGAAGTGAATAATGGCCACCCGAATTGTTAACGCCACCCCACGATCAACGTCAACCCGAAGCGTGGCGAGCGCAGCGAGGCCGCGAGGGGCGGCGGTACGCGTCCTACGACCTTTTCATACCCCCACTATCCACGTCGGCGTGGAGTTGAGAATAGAAAGTGTGGCGAGCGCAGCGAGCCACCGAGCCCGAAGCGTGGCGAGCGGACGCAGATACCTTCACAGGTATCCGCGTCCCCTCGCGGGCTTCACAGCTGTCCGCGTACCCTCGCGGGGCTCGCTGCGCTCGCCACGCTTCGGGCTCGGTGGCTCGCTGCGCTCGCCACACTTTCTATTCTCAACTCCACGCCGACGTGGATAGTTGGGTTATGAAAAGGTCGTAGGACGCGTACCGCCGCCCCTCGCGGGCTCGCTGCGCTCGCCACGCATCGGGTTGACGTTGATCGTGGGGTGGCGTTAACAATTCGGGTGGCCATTATACACTTCAGGGTGCCTATTTGGCCTCTGTGGCCCATTTAACATTGTTTCCTATGGAAAAATCGGGTCAATTGAGGCATTGAACAGGAAAATTGGGTCAATTGAGACATTTAACATTGTTTCCTATGGGAAATCTCGGGCATCTCGTCGGTTGATCGCACCCGATTTTTTAGTGCATTCAATGCCCGAGATGCCCGAGATTTTTTACTAACGATGCCCACGATCAAAATCGTGGGCGCCCTTCTAAGTAAAGAGTACCAAAATGACTTATATCCAAATGTAGATGAGCCCCGAAGCAGTTATTAAAGTTATTAAATTGCTGAGCAATATATTGCTCAATGTCTCCTTTTCATCAGCGACCAGAGATAGTCACTGATGAAAGGGAACCTCTGCCGGGGGAGCCGCAGAGGGAATCAGCTGGTCGCAGGAGGAAGCTCCTGCGACCAGCGATCATAAGGGGGCTAAAAACGGGAGTGCGCCGCCGGTGAACACTCCAATTGCTGGAAATCTGGTTGCTCAGCGACCATATTGCCAGCGATTATAGCCCATGTGTACACACCTTAAGAGCTACTATACATGCTAAGGTGCTGGGAACTGGTGCTGATGATTCAATGAAATGTATCTAACTCTCATTCCTTTTTTCCCAAAAAATGTAACAGTGCAATGTGGGCTAGGTAAAATGAGGGAGATTGCTAGACTAATGAGGGAGAGAGGGAGATTGCTGTTATTTCATGGAGTCTCCTGCAGAATGCAGGAGGGTAGGCAGCTATGATTCAACTTCACTGTGTAGTAGGAGCTAGGGACATGCCCATCTCTCAGGCCTGGCCCAAGACTGCAACCCCGGGGCTTTAACAGAACAACATTTGCTGTGAAATTTCTATTGTTTTCAAACATTTCAAAATTATCCTAAATTTTACTTTTTAAATATTTTTACAACCTCTTTGCATGGATGTACATCTGCTTTTAAATCCTTTATCTAGAAGTTTTCCATATAGTGTTTGTCAATGAAGAGGTTAAAGACACTGTTATGTGCAGTCATATATAAGAAATCCCCTAGGGAATCATTCTACTGCATGTAGGTTGTGCATTTGCAGCTGTCTACCTATAGACTGGGCTCCGCTTAAAGGCTTTTGCATGCCTAATGCACTTAAATATAATCTAATTGTCTTTGTTCAGCAAACTGCTCAATTATAAATGATTCTCAGAACAGTTGTGCGCACACCAGGAAAAATGTGTTTTTAACTCCGGTATAAAAACAGTGGCCCCTATAAGTGGGTCTCACTTCCTTTCCAGCATCTGTTCTTCATGTAGTTGTTGTATACTGTACCTGTATATTCTCTAACCCGTATGAAGGCTTTTCTTGTAGGACTGTGGTTCCCTAGTCTGCAAGGGAGAAAGCAGCCCAAAAACTAGGGATTGTGACCAAGAATACACCAATGTACAGTGCTTATCCAAGGAGTGGTTTAAGGGATATGATGCATATTATATTGTTTGTTTTAATAGTTATTTAGCACACAAAAATATTCAGCCAGTAACATCAATCAATAATGTGTCTGTTTATGATAACATCAATGTAGTAGACAGATTGAGGTTCTCCACTCTATCCAGGTGAATTGCTGATAAAGACATTTTTGTTCGCTGCAACAACCTTAACACAGCTATAGATTTGTTCATTTGGAATTTAATTTTAAAACAACTTGTGATGAATTTTCAATATTGACTTCCAATTTGCACGGTGGACCATCTGTTTGAAACGTCTTGAGAATCCTGCCTGGTTGACAACGTTGTCCCATATATCTCGTATTGTTTTCCTCACCATTCCCCTATATCAGTGATGGGCAACCTGCGGACCTCCAGCTGTTAAACTACCCTTCCCAGCATGCCTTGCTATATTTTTAGCATTTCCTAATAGCAATGCTCTGGCAAGGCATGCTGGGTTGTGTAGATTCACAACAGCTGGAGGTCCGCAGGTTGCCTATGCCTGTCCTAGATTGTAATCTCCTTTTCCCTCCTGTTCACATCTCTTCTCACTCATAAGCGTTCATCTCTACCAACGGCTGCCCAAACCTAATAGTACACCAATTACTCCTTGAGTCCTTTGCGTCCTTACACCTTGTGCTGCTAATTGTTTACCTATGCTCTTTTTTAGTTACTGCAATGTTAAGTTCTGTTTACCCTGTGGTGTTCTAATGTGTATTATTATATACAGCTCTGCAAAGCCTTATAAATAAAATTTAATAATAATCATTCTGACACAACATAACTGTTTAAAATTACTATTACTACAGATATTAACCCCTGAGGAAGTCTCATGTATAGATGAAATGCTTAGGGTAAGGAAACTGTAAGATGTGTAACAATATATTGTGAATATTCTTGTTTTAAATATTTTTAATATTTCCCATTTTGGAACTCATTGTATAAAAGATCATAGAATTGTACAGGCATCTACATTGGTGAATAGTACTTGAATGAAACATTTTCCTAATAGGAATACTCCATTTTCATTGTATACCAATATATATATATATATATATATATATATATATATATATATATATATATAGGGTATGTATGTATGTATGTGTATATATATATATATATATATATATATATATATATATATATAGCAGGGATATCCGGCAATATAGAACTAAGAACGGAGCATACAAGTATAGAATTCGCTCCACTGTTATGAAATAGAGTGACGCACGTCACAGGAAGTGACGAGTGCGTTCCACCAATCCGAAAACCGGAAGTACTATACCCGGTTTTCGGCAGAATTGAATGATTGAAGGGAATTACTGTGGGTATAAATACGGGGACTGTCATGCAAGCTTTTATACACTCCTGAAGAAGTCCAGCAGTAATATGCGGAGGATGAAACGCGTAGAGGATATCTATTGATGGACATTGACTGACCTCAAGGGTGCTGGCAGAGCACACATCAGATAAGCTTTATCTCACTTTTAACATTGTAAGGGCAACTGTGTTGTCATTGTGTAGTGTAATAAAATTGTTGTTTACATATTACACTATTATCTCTATTTCTGCTTTCCAACAACATATCAAACCGTTGTGGAGTAAACGGTGGGATGTACTAGGTTTCATAGAGGAGAAAACCCCATAGAAGTTTTGGGAACCCTGACTACAACATCTGTCCATGAGGGAATTGTAAAACAGGCTCAGATTACAGTGGTGGTGGACCACCTATTACGGTACTCATTCATTTGTTGGGGTGAAAATCTTACATGCGATGAAGGGTATCGCACATTTAGAAGATACTGCACTAGGAGGCGCTCTCTCTCATCCCCTTTTTTGCAGATCCATTTTTCAAGTGTTCCAGGATAGGAAACACACAGGATATTTAAGAACGTGGAGTATTAAAAATACTCCCAAGTTGTGACATTACCCGAAATACTGTTGGGAAAAGGAAGTGGAGACTTTCATGGGGTTTGGCGCTAATACCACAAACATTACAGCGTAAAATATATATATATATATATATGTATAAGATGACAATGTAATACACATTGAAACGTTGCTAACAGTAAGCCGTGTGTGTATGGAGTGAATTATTTACAAGAGAGTCCGTTGCAGCCGTCGTTTGGTTTGTATATGTATAAGAGAGAGAGAGCTGCTGTTTGACAGTTTATATGATCGTATTTGAGTAAAACTGATTTGTGTCACTGGCTGCACCTCATAGGAGACAGATCAGTGTTTCAGGCTGGCTATAGGACTGCACACTGCAAGAGAGAGGTTTTGAGGGATGTGGGGGGGAGGGGGCAGCACACTATGGGGGTAGAGGATTTTGTGGTTGGCTACAAGGGTGTACACTATGAGGGGAATTGAGTCTAGCTAAAGGGAAGCACACTACAAGAGAGGTGTGCTAGGATACTGGCTACAATGGTGCAAACTATAGGGTGGAGGTTGGAGACTGACTGCAGGGGTACACACTATAGGGAGGATTGCAGACTGCCTGGCTACAGGGGTGCACATTCTGGTGGGGGTAATCACCTCACAGTACACACATCACAGGTGATACTGGATGTATATGAGGAGGAAGTTGAGGGTATGGGTAAAAACTGGACCAGGACAAGACCCCGGACCGCCGGACTGGACATCAAACTCTGCATTTTGGAGCTTGTAGTGTCCGGTCCGGGGGTTGTCCTGTCCGGGGGGGCTGTCTGTGAAACCTGTCACCAGGGAGAAGAGGAGGGGGAGAATAAAGCCTCCCTGTATGGTCCGGACATGTAGCAAAAACCGGACGGTCCGGACCACATGGGAAGGCTGTAATCTCCCCTTCCCCATGTCCCTGGTGATAGCTATCACAGGGATCCCCCCAGACAACACAGATCTTCGCTAAAACAGCTGTCTGACCCTGACAGTTGAAATAAGCATACTGGGCCTTATTTTGGTTTACTCTTAGAGGCAAATTCCATCACAAATTGACAAAAGCATGTGCACTGCAGGTGGGGCAGATGTTACTTGTGCAGAGAGAATTAGATTTGGTGGGGTTTTTCTTCAAAGTGAGATCTATATTGCAGTGTAAAAATAAAGCAGTCAGTATTTTCCCTGCACAGAAACAAAATAACTCACCCAAATCTAATTCTATCTGCACATGTTATATCTGCCCCCCTGCAGAGCACACAAGGCCTTATTTTGGTTGGTTCTGACAGATGCGTATTTGCGGACTGGCCCCGCCTTCTGTATGGATCGCTCACACCGTCCGAATGCGGTAAGACGCCGACCGAACAGACCGCAAGTGGATTTTCCATGTGAACACCTACTCCATCTGTGAGAACCTCCCCCATCATCCGATGGTCTGCGACAATCGAATGCTGAACCGAGTGCTCAGGCAGCACCGAGTGCTACAGACCACTCGGGCATTTCTCCATGCAAACGCAGGGATATGGGCGGGCAGCTGGCATCCGGCTGTCAGCTGTCCGCCCCCCACACGTGCATCACGGACGGATTACCATACGTACGGCCAGCATTTTCATGGGAAGGCCCATGAAACACAGGGCGTACGCATATGGTAATGAGCCCAAACAGCCCTTCACGCCCCTCTCCACCCCCTGCTCGGATGGTTCCATACGATAATTTTCTGCACGGAACTCACGCCGTGTACAGACGTGTGAGGTGTTTGCACATGCGCAAATACCAACCATCGGCCGTCCGTACGCATTCGGAGCCATCCGACTCAACCAGACAAGGTTTTGTCCATTTGAGAAGGAATTTGTCTTTAAGAGTGAACCAGAATAAGGCCCACTATGAGTGGCTATGCATAAGGGGCTTATAACAGAGTGGAACCGTTCAGATCCCTCTTCCGGGAATTTTGTAAACAGTAGGTTGCCGTGGCCAACGCCATCTACTAGCATTGGCTATTTGACACAAGCTCTTGAAAGTTGCATGAATGGAACTTGCTGCAGTAGGCAGGCACATCGCAGACCCACAGAATACTTTTTTTTCCATAGGATTTACAGCATTTTTACATTTGCATCCCATTTACTGGGTAGGTAACATGAGGCCCTCCAGCTACTGTGGAACTACGTATTACAGCATGTCTTATCAAAGATGGGGCGGGGCATGCAGATATATGTATTACCACAGCAGCTGGAGGGCCACGGGTCTGTCTGGAGGGTTATTTTATATAAAAATTTATAGCAATCATAGCACTTTTGTTTTCTATTGCATTTAAAAAATATATATATAATTGGTTATACCTGTATTGCTTTCTGCTTCAACAGAATTCAAAGTTGCTTTACAAGCATCAGAAACATGGCACATGTTTAGCAATTCAGCATAAGCGGGAAAAACAACAACAACAGAAAACAGTACATAACATTCAGTTGCAAGTAATTTTCATCCCACCCACAGGCATACAGGTGAAGTGGCCATCTTGGGCACACTAGAAAGGTTACAATGTGTGCGTTAAGCCATACAAGCACCTAGGCCATATAAAGGTGACTGAAATGTATTTAATATGATGTAATACGTACATACATTTTTAAGTTTTGTAGTTCTTTAGTAATGTGCTACATCATTATTTTGATTCCCCGATAATAAGAAAAAACAATTCGCCATATTCAATGGAGGCAATTCGCCACAAATGAGCAGCGAATGTCTGCCGATTCGCCGTAAATGATTCTCCACAATTCGCTTGTGATTTTCAATGGGGTTTTTAGTGGAATTCGCCGACAGTGTATTCAATGCTGAAATGGAGAACTGCTTTCTCCACTGATTTTTGTCATTTTGCATTCGTCATCTTTTTATGGAGAATTGTTATGTGTACTTGGAAAATAAATGTTTTCTTTTCTTTTTTTAATGTAAAAAAAAAAGTTTTCATTTTATTTGAAGGGTCTTGCTTTTTTTCCACATTACAAGCACCTCTTTATTTTATTTTGTTCCCCCCTCACCAAACTGACAGCCAGCTGAGCGGGGCTGGGGGGGGGGTAGTTCGGGTAGGGATGCGGGTGCCATCAGCTGACAATGGAAGGCAACATATGCACTCCTGACACTGCAGTGAGGGGGTCGTGTAATGCAGGCAGAAAGCCTAGCTCCTGCAGCCCCAGCAGACGTCCCACTGGTAAAGGCATGCTGCTACTTTTAGTTCTACCACAGCTGTAGAGAAATAGCCCTCTAACTCTCCCAGGTACCACAGACACCCCGCATCCATTCCTTGTTCCCTGTCAGCTCGGGTCCATACTGAGCCTCCTGAGATGAGAGACCAGGGACATCTGGAAGTCCTGCTGCTGTAATGTTGTTTCCACCGATATCCTCACCTCTGTCCTGCCAGCGTGAAACAGCCGCCGCTCTCCCTCCCCTGCCTCTCTCCTTCCCCTGCCTCGTACAGCCCCAGCAGCAGCGAGAGTAGGAGGGGAGAGAGCCGGGACACAGACAGCCAGGCAGCCGGGCGGAATGAGATCAAATAATAATATAGACACATGGGCAGCCGGGGACTGGAGTCTGCCTGGTCCTGTGCGCACAGGTATCGGGAGCCCATGCAGCGGAGCTGGGGTACAATACCACCCCCCTGCAATAGTTCTCCGGCAGCCTGTTCATTAAAGTGAAGACCTCTGTGGAGGGGAAAGGGGGGGCGCCTGGAGGAAGATGCCGCTCAGCAGCCTGGGACACCCCCGACACGGCGCCAGCTCTGCTCCCCGATCCAGAAGGGCAAAAGGCGGGACACTGACCTGCCTCTGCCTCAGCAGCTATCAGTAGGGAGAGACGGCTCCAGCAGCAGTAGCAGACCTCCAGCAGCCCCAGCGCGATGATAGCAGATGTCAGCGCTGGAGCCGGAGGTCTGCTACTGCTACTGATGCTGCTGCTGGACCCGTGCTCAGGCTCCCGGCGGCATGTGTGATCCCCCGCCGTGACTCCGCTCCATCCCCTGCAGTGGCAGTGTAGCCACAGAAGCAGGGGAGAGCAATTCGCCATGGGGGGTAATTTTCGCTGTCAGGGGCTGAGAGCCCCTGACGCGTTGAATACAGGGGACGGGCGGCTGCCGGCGAATCTCCCAGCAGGGAGAATCCAAGGCGAAAGGGCAGCGAATCCTACACAGGATTCGCTGCCGCCCACGACCCCCGGCCATTGAATACTGGCCACTGTATTATTTTTTTGGTCCAAAAAACACCATAGGGCATATTTTCGGGGTAGGTCTTATTTTAATTAACATTGACAGCAATTTCAATAATGCATGCACGCCAGCAACATTCACAGAAAATGAGGGGAGGGTGCACACTGACTGTGAGAAAGTGAGACGCTGCAGACCTTGAGTCCTGTTAGTGAAAGTGCACTATATAAATAAAACGTACTTACTTACTAGCTGTGATTGGATGCCACTGTTAAATCTTTAACAGCGGCATCCATTTCATGTGGGGGGGGGGAGCTGGGAGCATTGTAGTGTAGCTCAGGGACCGGGCAAAATGGGGATATAGCTAGTTCTTATTTTGGGGGTAGGGCTTATTTTGGACCATTCTGAAGAAGGAAAGGTAGGTTTTATGGTACTTGTGAGTTATCCGGACGCCCGATTTCAAAATCGGGTCGGATCGGGCACATCGCATCGCATCGCATGCGACCATCGGATGCGATGCGATGCGATGCGATGACCCGATTTTTCCATAGGAATCAATGTTAAAATGGACTGAGTCCATTTTAACATGGAATTCAATGGGAAAAAGGGGTCCTTTTCATACCCCTACTATCCAAGTGGGCATGGAGTTGGATATAAACCTGTGGCGAGCGTAGCGAGCCACCGAGCCCGAAGCGTGGCGAGCGTAGCGAGCCCCGCGAGGGGACACGGAATACCGTCCCCTCGCGGGGCTCGCTTCGCTCGCCACGCTTCGGGCTCGGTGGCTCGCTACGCTCGCCACAGGTTTATATCCAACTCCATGCCCACTTGGATAGTAGGGGTATGAAAAGGACCCCTTTTTCCATAGGAATCATTTTAACATTGATTCCTATGGAAAAATCGGGTCATCGCATCCGATGGTCGCATGCGATGCGATGCGATGCGATGCGATATCGCATCGCATCGTATCTGATTGTATGCCTTAACTTAAGGCATACAATCAAAAAATCGGGCGTCCAGATAACTCACAAGTACCGGTTTTATTATTGTGGTAGGTCTTATTATAAGGGGAACATGGTAGGAAGTGTGCTCAATTATTTTCTGGGCTAGAGTGTATGTGCTGTCACAATCTAGGTGGACAACTACTATACAAGCAACTGTGCTAGTTAATGCCCTGTAAGTCTCTGACAGACTTAAGGTGCGTACACACGGCATAAATCGCTGGCAATATGGTCCCTGATGAAAACAGGACACTGAGCAATATGATTGCTGAGCAATATATTGCCAGCGATCATATTGCTCTGTGTGTACACAGCTTCACAGGGCCATCATCTAGCACGGTTGCTAATAAACTAGGACTTCTTTTTTGGTATATAGCAGAAACTTTTACTTCCTTCAAATTCCCATATCCCCCTTTCACTCCCTTTTCCTTCAGGCTGAAAAAAGTAGATTTCCATAAATATGTACTATGAAGCTACACAGTGGGTACTCTGTTCATTTACAATGTCAACATTATATAGGTGATAGTGAATGCAATGCACAAATATTTTTTTCAAGCATCATGATGATATACTTAACTTTTTGGGGTTCTTAAATGTAATAGAAACATCTATTAGTAGCACTTAAAGTCCTTGGCAGCATTCCTATGGCAATAGCTTACACGTGAAAAGCATGAGGAAGTCTATTTTAAAGAGGATTGTGGCTAACAATCCTCTTATAAGTATCGCCAACGAATGCCGTGTTCTCAGTGCGGGTGATAAAGACACTGCTTTTACCGGGGACTGCCGCGTTGGACCCCCGTTCTCAATGCAAGGCAAATTCCCGGGTGAAGAAGTTCTACCCGGGAATTTGCCTTTAAACACGGGTTTTTCGGCAGTGTGAACGGGTCAACCCGTGTCTGCATACCCGGATCTCAGACACAGGTAAAAAGAAGAGTTATACCCGTGTATGAGATCCGGATATGCGACCCGTTCACCCTGCCAAAAATCCTGTTAAAAGGCAAATTCCCGGGTCCACATGCTAGACCCGGGAATTTGACTGCAATGAGAACGGGGTATCAGCCTAATAGGATAGCCTCACATTCATTTTATTAGGATAAAAGTATTTAAAGAAAAAAAAATGTACTCTCCCTCATCTCATATAGTTATTATTAACAGTTTCTTATATAGCGCACACATATTCTGCAGCGATTTACAGAGAATATTTGAATTGACATCAGTCCCTGCCCCAGTGGAGCTTACAATCTACATTCCCTACCACATATACACGCACACACACATATTTCAGAGTTAATTTGTTGGGAGCCAATTAGCCTACCTGTATATTTTTGGATTGCGGGAGGAAACCGGAGTACCCAGAGAAAACCCACGCAAGCACGGGGAGAATATACAAACTCCGCACAGTTAGGGCCATGGTGGGAATTAAAGCCATGACCTCAGCGCTGTGAGGCAGTAATGCTAACCATTACACCGTCCGTACTCATGTTATGACATCTACATGACAGGATTTCATGCAGGACATCAGAACCTAGAGAAGCGCAAATTAGGGGGTGTCACTGAGTGGGGTATGGGTTGTTAGGTCGACAGTGTCCAGAAAAACAGTCAAAAACAGTCGACCACTATTGGTAGACAGTCAAAAGGTTGACACAAGAAAAAGGTCAACATGGAAAAGGTCGACCTATTGTGTGTTGTTGTTTTTTTTATTGTGTCTATATCGGCATAGGTTGACATGGACACCGTATAAGTGTTCCCCGGCCCCTCGCATGGCACGCTGTGCTCGCCATGCTTCGGGCACTGTGCCTCACTGTGCACACTATTTTATTTGCCCACAATGCCCATTGAGATGGTAAAGTTTGAAAAGTTGGTTTAAAAAAAATCGCAAACTCATGTCGACCTTATGCTTTACGACATGGATCTTCAAACTGTGGCCCTCCAGATGTTGTGAAACTACAAATCCCTGCATGCCTTGCCACAGTTTTAACACTCCCTTATAGCAAAACTGTGGCAAGGCATGCTGGGATTTGTAGTTTCACAACATCTGGAGGGCCACAGTTTGAAGACCCATGCTTTACGACCTTTTTCATGTGTTAAGCCTTTTCACGGTCAACCAATAGTGGTAGATCTTTTGCCCTATACCTAGACACTGTGAACCTAATGTCCGCATCACCACTGAGAACTGAATGCTATATATATACATACAAGTAATCCAATAGTAGCGCAAAAGAGTCCAGTTATACTGATCCGTCCGTGTATGGAAGTCCACATGCAGTGCAGCTGTACTCCGTTTGGTGTTTCACCAAACACCACAATTTGCAGACATGTAGGAAAAAAACAGAGAGTGCACAAATGAGCAAGTATGAAAGTATAAATTTACTATAATATAAAAGCTCACATACATGTAGGATTAGAACAGCAGATATGCGATCAAATAGAAACCAATGCGGCAGTAGTCAAACGTCCTCACTCAGACACTTAGCGATAATGCGGCTAGACTTCTGCGGCCAGGTTCGGAAGGATCGGGAGACGGCACAGCGTCAGGAGGGTAACGTCAGCGTCAACCAGGGAACGCCCCAACGTGTTTCATCAGCTTGTGACTTCGTCAGGAGGCGAAGTCACAAGCTGTCAGCATTGCAGCACGCCTGCTCTGGCCCCAGCAGTGACAGTCCCTTCAATCTCACTCTCTGATAGAGTAACCTTATGTCCTGCTGTCCCCACATAGTCTGTCCTGGCTCTTCTCTAATACGCAGCACTCCTTGTCCTAATACAGTACCAGCCAATTCCTCCTTTCCCCAGCTTCCACCGCAACCTGCATATCTCTGCCCTCCCTAGAACCCTACTTCTCTCTCGCACCCTGTGCCTCTCTGCCCTCCCTAGCGCCCTGCGTCTCTCTGCCCTCTCTAGCGCCCTGCGTCTCTCTGCCCTCCCTAGCACCCTGCGTCTCTCTGCCCTCCCTAGCGCCCTGCGTCTCTCTGCCCTCCCTAGCACCCTGCATCTCTCTGCCCTCCCTAGCGCCCTGCGTTTCTCTCTACCCTCCCTAGCGCCCTGCATTTCTCTCTGCCCTCCCTAGCGCCCTGTGTCTCTCTGCTCTCCCTAGCGCCCTGTGTCTCTCTGCCCTCCCTAACGCCCTGCGTCTCTCTGCCCTCCGTCACTGTCCCTGCATTGTGGCCCACTCCATGTGCCATAATGTTCATTTTGGCTCCTACTGTGCAGCATAATGTGATTTTTGGACCATTCCGTGTGGCATAACGTGAAGGTTGGCTCATTCTGTGTGCAATAAGGCTTATTCTGTGTGGCATAATGTGAATTTTGGCTCAGTCCATGTGAATTTGGCTTATTTCGTGTGGCATAATGTAAAGGACATGCCCCCTTTTGAGTGGCAACACACCCTTTCCCTGTGAAAGAGGTACATACATTTAGTACATAAGGCGGCAGTCTTAATATTTAAAAAAACATATGTATATATATATATATATATATATATATATATATATATATATATTGTACCGAAAACCTCAATTTTCGCCTTTACATATGGGCCGGAGCTATGTAGTTGCCCCACAGGATAAGGGTTGTCATCCAGCTTCTGCTTATACCCATTTTACACCTACAAGCCGAGTCACACCTGGGATTTTGTAACCGGCTCAAAACCGGTATCGACCCATTTTACACCGGTGTCCCCACCCTGCATAATGCTGGACGGGTGATGTCACTGGAGGAGGGTTCGGAGCAGATGCTGGGAAATGCAGTCCGTCATTGCATTTCAGTGAATGGGTCCCAGGCCGCATCGTCCAGGGTTACCCATTTACACTGTACAGTGAGCCAGGTTGAACACGTGTTAAAAGGTCCAGCAGCCTCTGGGCAAAAAAGTATTGGCCAAATGTGCAGAAGGTACAGCAGTGTAATGCCCCTGTAAAAACTATTCATAACGTGACATAAATAGGAAAGAGTTAAGGAGAAAGCAGCACTGCAGGTAACTCAACACGGGAGCTAAATTTGTATTGGTTTATTCCATAAGTATGAGTTCCCTTTTCTGCTTTTACCTTCTAACATAACTGTCTCTAGAAATGTGCTTGATACTGTTTCTTTCTTTTTTCCCTGGCTTGTAAATCTGCTGCAAATGCTGCATACATGTAAGCGGTGTACTGTGTATGTGTACATGCTTTGCATGGATTCCTGCCTGTCCCGCTCCCAGCTCCCCCCTCTCCTCCTCCTCCTCCTCTCCTCCATGAATGAAGCTCGTTCTGTTCTCCCTCTCCGATTTATGAATGAGTGCCAGAGTTCTCAATGGAACTCGGGCCAGCCCCGCCCCTGATTGGCTGCCGGACCCTCCCCTCTTTCTATTGGCTGGGCGGAGCATAAGGCGAGCCCCGTCATTGGCTGACAAGTCTCAGGCTGGCTTTCATTCACAAAAAACTCAATGAAACAAAAGAGAGAGAAGGGGAAATTTGAGAGCATGAAAGAGGAAACTCACCAATCGCTGGCTCCCCTGGGCAAACAACTGTCTGAGCAGCGAGAAAAACAAGTCCTTTCAAATCAGCACTTTAAATCTGGGGCTGCAGGGCTCCATTCCCTCCCCTCTGGTGATTCCACTCCTGCTGCAAATCACAGACACTGAGACCTTTCTGCAGCACCTAGAAAATCAAGGTGAGGGATCTGGGGCTGTTTATATAAACTTATTCCCTGATCTTGTGTGTTTTTTCTTTGTGAACGGGTACTCACGCTGAATACGCCCTTGAAAATAAACAAGCATTGTAAGGTCCCGGTACCTTTATCCTGTATGAATCTCACTTTTTAATGTGGTTTACCCTCATTGTGTGGCAATGGCAGCTAAAGATCCAATCCGGTGGCGCTTTCAGCTGCAAGCAGCGTGAGGTTTTGTTCCCTGGATTCTAGTGCCCTTCTGCTAAAGCACCGTGGCTGCGGTTACCCTACGGTGGGAGGAGGAAGTGGGGGGTGCGCGACTTGCAGCCATATGTTTTGTGCACACAGCCTAGAAAATAACAGCTCTCTAGAAGCAAGAAACGTTGGGGTATAATCAAAACGATTTAGCAGCATTTCTTTTATTTTGGTAAAACTATACCTTGTTGCAGCATTCGCAGTAGTAGTTCCTTAGCTCTAGCAATCATAGAGCTAGAAACTTTCGCTAGAAAGAAACTAGGGGAACCATTGCACTACAGCGATTTTACAGAACTTGTGATACTTCAGCTGGGGAATGTGTGTGTGTGGTGTTTGTGATCTTGCCTCTGTTCTATTGGTTTAAACCCATGGTTAATTGGCCCCAGCTTTTCTGGACTAGACACCCCACTCTCTTCTGCTCCCCCTCCCCCTACAGTGTGCATTTTTGTGAATGGGTCTCATTATGTATGCATGTTTGTGCTCTCCATTCATTCCCCTCTCTACCCCTCCTCCATCCTGTCCTTGCAGACTGCAGAGTCCTCCATGACAACACACAGTTAACAAATGGACCATAGGATGAGAGGTTATCTGGATCAGCAAGTGCCTTACACTCTGACAAATGTGAGTCTTCTTGTGGTTTTCTCCTGCTGCCGATTCTGAGTTGTCTCCGCAACAACTTTTTTTGTAATGTTTTCAGGATTATCTTGAATACTTAGGACAAATTACACAACCTCATGTTGTGTCTCATACACCTACAGATATATTTTCATGTGATGTTCACAATCTTCTTTTGGATAGAATTCTCAAGGGCATGGAGATGCAGACCGATATTGTATGACTAGCAAGAGAAAATTAATGGATACAGATCTCCCTCCCCAAGAATCTGAAGGTAACGTCAACATGCACCTTTTGTCTTCTGCCTGGAGCACAAAGTAGATAAATATTTGCATGTCAGCAGAAACCTATTGTTATAGAATTATTGTGAATAAGTAAACATTTTAGTTATTTTTGCATCTTTTGATAATGAACCATGAACTATTAAGTGCTGTTTTGTTCATGTCATTCATGATGATTTCCCAAGTTACTTGCCATGTCATTTTTAATGCCTCTGAAATGAATCTAAATCTATCTTGGATACAACATAGATGAATGCTACTACTTAAGACACTTTTTAGAGAATGTATCCAGGTTTGATGATTCATATATAGTATGGCTTGTGTGGATTCTTGTATCACAGGCAATTCTGCAGAGAGATTCTTATATACAATATATCCCCCTACTCCTATGGGAATCATCATTGTCTTATATTTCAGGCCTTGTCCACTATTAGGATTCTTCTAACAGATTTATGTACATCTTTGCCAAAAAGTCTTTTGGCTGATTTGTGTTTTCTCTAATACTAGCTGCAGAAGAGGTACATATCTTTTTATATGTAGATAAGGGTGGAGGTTAGCAGATCTCTGAGCATTAAACATTCCTAGGGACAGTAGCAAATGAAAGCAAACACTGTGTTAGGGAGTGTCTGCATTATAATGCTAACATTTGATGAAAACTATGCTCTAGTCTAAATTCACACAACTTGGCTTATTCCAGATCTCTTCCAAGATTTAAGCCAATTCCAGGAAGCCTGGTTAACAGAAGGTAAGTTTTTAACTTTTCATTATTTTATACCACCTCTATGGCTAGACCATCTGTATTTCTCTCTTCCCCCTGTATTTATTTTAGCCTGTTCCACAGATGAATGATATTTTCTTTTCTGCCAACGTTTTGGGACTTGTTTAACTTCAGGATTATGAATAAAACAATTGTGCTGTTATTTGCTTATGAATAGGATCTGGCTGTTGGCCCGTTCCACACCCCCCATAACCCCCTGTTCAAAGTGATGTGTTTTTTATGTTGTTTCTGTAGTGTGTTTTTTCTGTTCTGTATCAGCCTAGTGTTTTCAAAGCTGGTGGTTGTGCAAGAGTTAATCCTGAGTTTTAATATTCATTGCGTGGTCTTTGTAAAGCTGCTTGCTTTTATATCCTTTCCTGATCATATATTACTCCTAATGCTAATTTGACAGGAATATAAATGACTCGCCGCCTACATAGCAAGTGACAGAAAATATTTTGAACTTATTTTTTTGGGTGCACTCTATAAGGCGTTTTTAATTTTTTTTTTTATTCAAATAGACCCAACCTGTGTTGTATTGCTGCACTTTTAGTGAGACTGAAGAATCTAATTGGAGAGAGATTGCTCACAAGAGCTGACAATCCAAAACTGTTGCAGGATTGATTTGCTTTATTTTCCCAGCCGATGTGCAGTCCCTGCTGTCAATTTAAATTTAGAACACCTAGTTCCAACTTCTTAAATATGTTTCTGAGATCAGCAGGATGTAAAATGGCTACCATATTCTGGATTTTTGCAGCTGCTTCTACCCTTTCCATGTGCCTGTCAAATCTTATAAGTGGCCAGGGGTGGTTAATTTGCTTACAGTCCATTTTTTTTTATTTTTTATAATGTGCATTTATTAATGTTTTTATATGGTTGGTTGTTTTTTAATGCTTATGATTAAATATCTTCTACACTGTTTCAATTCTGTACATTTTTTATTTTTGATACGCTTATGATGACAATTAGGCAGTAGCATATGGTGTACATTAACACAGGAAATGACCTCAAGGGTTCATGTGTACAGAATTGTGGAGTAAATCCATCTATAGCTTGTACCTTGGTCACATTGGAATATATTTGTATTGCTTTAAGAAGGAGTAATCTTGCATGCGTAATAATACTGGAGGTTTCACTTTGGCATATTGCATCCTTTACAGAGAATATTGGCCCTTTAATGTTTTGGTCAATGGCAGCATATTTACCTGTTTTTATATACTGTACTGTACATTTAACTTGTATTAGGGACGGGTGGATTTTCTGTTTTCTTTTCTCTCTGTTATTGGGAGTAGGGTTTGGTTAAAAATGTTTGAGAATTTGGAAGAGTGGTGCTTTGCATATAGAAAATAGTTTCTATATTTATGGTGTTACTTGGAGACAATCATGAACTGTGTACATGTACACCACACCGTACATTTCATTATAAAGTGGAAACATGTCTTGTTTATATTTTATTTTTTTGATAACTGTTACATGTACGACCTAAGAATTTGCATGTAATTTGTATTTTCGTGTAAGAAAATATTGAAAGTCCAGTAAGTGCATCTCAAACTGCACATTTATTTTCATGCATTTGAGTTTTTTTCCTCTTGCTCTTCCTCTATCTCAGTGTTTTTCAACCAGTGTGCTGTGGCACACTAGTGTGCCTTGAGCTGTTCTCAAGTGTGCCCCCACATCTAGAGATGCCCAAACCCATTTACAGCCACCACCAGTTCAAATGTTATTTACTTTACTGGTCTCTTCTTTTCATGTAAAGGGCCAATGTATTTCATTTGTTACCTGTGAGGACCAGTGTGATTGTTTTTTAATGTGGGGGCCAATAGTTTTTTTTTTTTTTCTTGTGGTGGCCAATGTGTTTTACCCTGTGGGGATCTTAGGGTGTGCCTTGGCAATTTTAAAGTCTTATTAAGTGTGCCGCAAGGTAAAAAGGTTGAAAATCACTGCTCTATCTGGTGTTGATCAGTGTTTTTCAGTCATTGAGACAATATTCTCAGCCATTGTTCTCGAATGTAAACAAGGTCCCTGGTTGTTAATGAGCTGTCCAATCCCACATAAAACCTGTCTTTGTTATAGACAGGGTAAAAACTATGATGGGTGCATTGCTGTTCCAGTAGAATAGCAAATACTACACCAGGCATTTCCAACCTCTGTGCTCAAGGCACACACCTTCCAGGTTTTTGTGATATCCATGCTTAAGCACAGGTGACATGAATACCTTGGTTATTTAAACATCTGTGCTGAAACCAGGATATTGCAAATAGGTTCAGTCAACAATATGACAATTTTGTAAATAGTGGGCATACTTTTAATACATCACAGTTTGTTTTTGAAATGTAGGGGGTTTCCCTTTTTCCCGATATATTTAGCACAAGAGAGGTGATTTTGTGCTGTAACTTAGTAGTGGAAATACAGTTGATGTCAATCACTGACTAATGACAGTGGAATATGTCATTTAAAATAAAAATGTGTGTACTGTATAACGTATCATAGTATCTGGTTGGCTTAAATTAATGTTGGATTTGTAGACCTGATATAAGACCTTTTTGTGCCAAATGTAATAGGTGGCTAGTTTTTGAAAGTTCTGAGATTCTGGAAAAGATAGCAGCCCGATTTGTAGCTGTAATGTTCACTAAAGCAAAAGTAGGTTGGTTTTGCCTTAATAAGCATCGCCATTTTAAGTCGGACTGATAACATTCCTAAGACTCTGCACTTTCAAAAACATACAGTATTCCTTTTGGCCCTTCGTGAGTAAACCTTAATGGATTTGTGACTGTGTGTTAAGGTTTTCAAGAGATGTGTTTTTTTTTTTTTTCTTCAATGTGCTTTTGCATGTATTTGCCAGACAGGAAGTACTATTAAGTTTGGTTTGCCAATCCAGGCCTTTGGACATATATTTTGTGTTCTGGAAACTAAGCATATCCATTTTCTATGAACTATTTACATATGTGGATAGGTACCCTTGGTTCAGGCTTTGCAATGGCTCTCACGATTGCTGGTCCGAATTAAGGTTGACGTGGGCCCCAGGGCATCAAACTTGTGGGAGACACTACCAGTACATTTATCAATATGGTACACTGACAATGTTATTAAAAGTATAATGTGTAAATACTCCCAGCACCACAAACATAATAAAAACACTTTTGTGCTCCAAGTTTACATGCTGCCACAGATTAACCCCAGTTAACATATGACACAGTGCCACCCTACCCCCCACACACACACATACACACACATACACACACATACACACACATACATACATACATACATACATACATACATACATACATCTATATGATGTAGCTATGTGTGGGGGCACCATGGTGATCACCTTGTTAGCTGCCCTGTCTATCCAGTACTGCATGAATGTGTATGTAGCATGCGCTTAATCACATTCTGATACAATTCTTATGTAGTGTTCATTCTAGCACCCGCTATATTTGAAAAGCCATGCAGTTCATCTTCCCTGCCTGGGGTGTCGCTGTCTGCTGTGGTGTTTCTAGCACAGGTCTGGCTGGCATATCAGTGCTGATATACAGACCACACTGTGCTAGAACCTCTACAGCAGACAGCGACACCCCAGGCAGGGAAGAGGAACTGCATGGCTTTTCAAATATAGCGGGTGCTAGAATGAACACTATTATGGTGTTGAAACATCTTTAAAGTTAGGGATTTCTATGTATCTACTAGCCGAGAAAGTCTTAGAAAAGTGTTGGTGAAAATGCAGTAATTTTTTTTGTACTTACAATATCATAGGAGTTACATTTTAAGCTTTCAAAGAAGATGCCAAAATGTGATTCTAGTCTATAGCCCCAGTCTGGTTAAATGAACCGATCAAAAATGCGAGATTGTCAATCAAATATAAAAATATAGGATCTAGGGGAAGGGAGTATAACTTATAAAGGGCCAAAAATCAGGAGCCGGGGAGGGGGAGCTATGTTGACTTCGAGATTTTGGTATTTGTCCAGTCCTCTGAAGACCTGAATTTATGCATTAGTACTCAATGTCCTTCCACAGCAATAACCATCTCTCTCTCTGTAGCTCATAATGACTTGCACAGAGTTGGAGCGTTTGGTCTCTCAAATCCATGAAGAGGTTAAGAGACTAATGAACATTCAGGTCTAATGAGTTTTGCTTTAAAACAATTGGATAAGTGGTATGTCAGGGTTTACATACTGTCGCTGGGTTATTATACAATCAGACAATGGACTGACGCTTTTAATGCAGGTGAGCATGCCAGTCTCTCTATGCACTACATGTAAGGATGGATAAGCTAACTATTAGTGGTTGGCACTACAAGTCCCTGAACACTGGGACATAAGCCTCCTCCGTCTTCCTCAAAGGACTGCTGTTTTTACCAGTTCTGATGTAACCGACGCCATGCTCTTTAATATCGGCATAACAAAATCACTAAGAGCCCCTGTTTCCATCTGGTTTGATATCACCGGTAGGTTTTTTTTTTTTTTAATGTTTTGTATGATCTGTTGCGTTTGATATGTCACTTTTTGCCATAGCATATGTTTATATAGATGAACATTAGAAGTATGTCATTGTGTGGATGCAAGTTCAATTGATACATTTAACTGGCTAACTTAATTGATTTCAATTGTAAGCTTTTAAAAGTATTTGTATCCGTAACTACCCAATTAGAACAAGGAAACTGAGTACAATTAAAGTTTTTTTTGGTTTTTTGGTTTTTTTTAGCATTATTTTTTGTGGTGGTCTCCATATGTTGAATGGCTTTTTTTGTTGTCGAATATTTTTTTAAAGGTGTTGCTAAAATCTTCATCAACATATTTACTACATTGCAATAGTAATAGCTATTTACTAGAATAGTAATAGCCATTCCTTGCTACCTGATTGACTAGATCCTGTTTTTTTCCTCTGTAGTGACATTGCTGTGTATGACTGCTATTAAGATCTGTTTATTTAGTGTACAAAGTTGTGTTAATAGTGAGATTACAGTTTGTGTCTATAGTGAGGTTAATTACAAAAGCAGTCATTTTAACATATTGTCAATATTCTAATTACTTTGTTCTTAAGAGAAGTGCAAACTTCAGGTCTCGGTGTGTCAACTCTTAGCAATTAGATGTTGAATTATTTATCACAAACTCATTATGTTTGTAAACATTGTTATATAATTATGGAAATATGGAACTACAGGTATTAGGTGTTCTCTTTTTGCTTCGGTTTGGTACTATGCTATCACTTTCTACATCTTTTATTTCCTTATTTTAACAATCTGATCGTAAACACAACTAAACTTAGATGGTTTTGCAAGTATTTGGTCATTGAGGTATTAAGACTAGCTCGTATTATTATACAGAATCCATCATATTCCCCCAAAGGCGCCTGAGTGAAGCTGGTTAACAACACCCAGGGATAGAAAAAAAATGAACCCTTGTCTTGCACTTTACATTTATAATGAATGCAGTTTACTAGCTTTGTAACCCTTTAGCAAAGCAGCGGATAACCTGCATCATTACACACAGTTGAAAGGCAACACAAGGCTCTCGACTGTTGCGGTATTGCATGTCCAGCAATGCCCTTACAGCCTCTGACTGACCTTCCATAGTGGGACTTGCAGTTTCACAATGACTGAAGCTTGCTTTAGATGGATATAATATTAAAGCACAATGTAAGACTCTGGGCAATTCAACTGAAACTTAAGGTGCTAGTTCAGTGTGGTGATAAGTGTGGTAATGTATACATTATACCGTAGAGACTTCCACAAATAGAACCTTGAATAGTGCATGTAGATTGTCTCCTTTGGAAATTCAGCGACTTCTTTTAAGAGAGGGTTTCTCCGTGAAAGGTTTTGTGTTTTTAACATCACTTTTGAAATTTGGTTCCCTAAATAATTTAGCTTTTATCTGTAATGTCATCTGCAGGTCAAATGAGCATGGCCTAAATGATCTTGATTGTAGTGGTGCATTGTGGCCTCTGTAAGCTGCATTATTAATGGTTGTACATGAGGCGGTCAGTCACAGAAAGCGCTCACATGTAACACCTCTTGTTAAGTATTCCAGGGTCTCCCATAGTTTTGTATATTTGTTGTTTAATTGGAGCCTTTGAAGTTCCAGTTCAGAAAATCTTAATTTACAAGTGTATTCAGAGATATGGGAAGTGGCAGCGTCAGTGATTGTGATGTTGGTTTAAGATTGGTCTTATCAGCTCTGAGATCTGCATTACCCTTGCTGACAGACGAGGCACGTGATACAGGTTATGATATTGCCGGGATACTGACTTCTATCAGGTACATGTATAGCGACAGGCTGAAGATCAAGGTGAACTGCACAAGAACAGGCTGCCGTCCGGATTTGTCTACTAGTAGTGTTAAACCATGTAGCCAGCAATATTTTGATATCCACACATTTGACTCATGTGGATTTGCCCATTATCTTGCATGGTACATATATAATGGATTGTGTTCATGTATTATTATTATTATTATATTGCTCTGCAGGACTTTACCATCTTTGGAAGCTATATCTTTTAGCAGAAGTATTTGTTACATGTTGCATGACCAATATGTGGGTATAACTTATCTACTAATAGTTATGTATATTTCAGGATTTGTGACCAAATATTTATTGCTAGAATAGTATTTTGTGTCACTCAGGAATACATGTGATTTTATATTTATTTGAAAGAACAACAAAATCCACAGGCCATAATTACCCGAGCTACTGATAATATTGAAACCTATATATATATAAATGTATAGTCTACTACATGGGTCTTCAAACGGTGGTCCTCCAGATGTTGTGAAACTACAAATCCCAGAATGCCTTACCACAGTTTTAACACTCCCTTATAGCAAAACTGTGGCACGGCATGCTGGGACCCATGGTCTACTACTTTCAGAACAATGTCTAACTAGTAAGGTGCCTCTCTTCTGCTTTTTACTTTGGTTGGGGCACCTCCACTGGGACCCCTACAATTTTATTCATACAGTATAGGAGGATCTTGTCACATGTATATATTGTCAATTACTGTTATTCCCTGTGGTGCTATATAAATATAAGATGATGATGATGATGGTAGCGCTGCCTGTCTAATTGGTTAGCGCAGCAGCTCCTCCATTCAGCAGCAAACTTAGATTGACAGTGCTGCAATGAGTCTTTCCTGCTGTGACAAGCAGGGATCATGGCTATAAGCAAGTGCATCATGCTATATACAGTAAATGATGGGGTTTCGGGGCCTCCACCGAGGTAACATATTAATCAAAATATAAAACCCATTTAACCTTTTGCAGTCCCCTTTTTATTTATTTTTTTATTTATTTTGCAATTCAAACAGTCTGGTTTAAATGAATTGTCATTTTTATTCAAAAATGGTTTACCTTGAATTTTGAATGATTTTAATGTTCTTATTTTAAAGTGACTCCCCATTGGATCTGTTACTAGCGCTAGGGCTGTTGAGCTGGACTAGACTTTGGACTTGAAAGGGTTAATACATGATATTTACATTTACTATTTAGAGACAGTCAAACTGTTGGTGTACCAGCTAGAGATTTAATGCAGTATGCCTAATCTGTTTTACTTAGTATTTACTACCTTAGCTTGATTTAAATATGGCGTGTTGTGTTTGGTTGCCTGATGACATCTTGACAGTTGTGATTCCGACGGCCAGTACTCCGACATCAGAATCCTGACTGTTTAAATGCCGAGAGTTGGGAGCCCTAGTGAAAGTGGCTATTCTCCCTCTTTTCAGGTCCGCGACCCTCGTAGAGGGAGAATAGATCCTGTGAAGAGTGCAAGAAGCCCGCAAGGGGCTTCATTAGTTCATTAGTTAGCCTTTTACACTGTCATGTACTAATTCATCCCATGTCACTAGGATG
This sequence comes from Crinia signifera, assembly GCF_055691185.1. Taxonomy (NCBI): domain Eukaryota; kingdom Metazoa; phylum Chordata; class Amphibia; order Anura; family Myobatrachidae; genus Crinia; species Crinia signifera. Next base: position 147,099,098 of record NC_139222.1, on the reverse strand, counting down.
TGTATGCTTTTTGTTTGACATTAATACCTGATGTGTAGGAAATGGTCTCTGAACTATATCTAATCCCCTTACATTGTTCATGTTTTATCAACAAATAGGTTCATACTGTATTGTAGTTATTTTGTTCTTTAACAGATCATTTTGGTTTCAGCAAGTGCCTGATGTAAATGCCTGCAGACTGTATATTATGTAGTAACATTTAAAGTAGCTGTCCTATGATTATATACTATCACGTATTATGCTCCACAGTCCTTTGATGTGCGGTCTCCAAGCCATTTGGTTGGTCTTTGGCCTGCATAGGAGCTTGAGCAAACCCTTAGGACTGTAGTGGAGGTCTTAAGCTGCAGAAAACAGGAAGCGCTAGGTGATGAAGGGACAATAGCAGACTCACTTCTTGGGTCCACAAGTGACACACTCTTTGAAGTGCAAATAATTGTGCTTACCCAACCTTACTTCCTTAGCACAGCCTCCCCCCATTGTTAGAACTGAAGGTGATCATTGGCTGATTTGGCCAAAAGTAAAAGTATTTTTGTTTATAACATTTGGTCAGTGCCTTTTTCATTTCAGCTACAGTAGATTACAGGTGGCAGTTTGCAATAAACTTTGCTAGACAAAGTGGATTATTTATTTTATTTTATTTAGAAATGGTTTAAGTTGCTTTGGAAATATAAAATCATTTCGAATGATATTAGTGCTCATCACTCTTATATTATATAAAAATACTTTAGGCAATGCCTGATGTTTAGCCTAACTCTATCTGGTTGCCAGATTAAAAAAGGATTACTTTACCCCAACAATGATTGCAGTCAAAGGTTTTTCGATATTGGCTGCATGTTTTGGGTCCAAAGGCTGTCTAACGTTGCCATTTGTCCATAAGAATTGCAGCATGCATGACGGAGATTTGTGCAGAGTGTCACAAAGTGACAATCATGTATCTGCATTTTTTATAAATCTTATTATATGTTTGATAATATTTTTGCAAAATTTGGAATAAACAAATCAAGATTGCAGTGATTTACTCATTTTGTTACCCCAACTTGCCACATACACATTTTTTATATATTTTTTTTTGGGGGGGGGGGGGGGGGGGGGGGCATAGCTTATTTATTATTTATTTATACTTATACTGTATTACTGTGAATGTCACCATATTATGGTTAAGGTTAGATGCACATTGGAGATTGCTGGGTGTATCTTGCATTAGGGAAATGACTGGTACGTGCAGTAAGTGATTTCCTCTGCCATACTGGTCCATTCATGACATTTGGAATATCATGGCTACACAACACTGCTATTATAGTCACAAAGAGAGTCGTGGCATCTCGTGACCTGTCCTGTATGTGTGACCTCTGCTGAAAATCATCTGACATGGTGAATGAGTAAATAAATATATATAGCTATTTATCCTGATATCTCCATCGCTGTTGACAACTCGACAATCTACCCTACCCCACAAGCTTGTTGCTTAAGGGTCATCCTCGACTCTGAACTGTCCTTTCTTCCCCACATTCAATCTGTCTCCAAATCATGTTACATGCATCTAAAAAACAAACGACTGTATCTCACACAAGACACTACTAAATCTCCTCTCCATGCACTCATTATATCCCGCATTGATTATTGCAATAGTCTCCTAACTGGTCTTCCCAAGATCAGACTCTCGCCACTGCAATCCATTCTAAATGCTACTACTAGGCTGATCTTCCTAGCAAGACGCTCATTGTCTGCTGATCCACTCTGCCAGTTCCTCCATTGGTTGCCTGTATCTTACCACATTCAATATAAAACACTTCTACTTGCATATAAAGCGATTAACCATACTGCACCAGCATAAATGTCTTTACTTATCACAAAATATCTCCCATCTTGATCACTGCACTCTGCACAAGATCTGTGTCTCTCTTCTGCACAGATCACTAGCTCCCATTCACTATTACAGGGCTTTCATCGGGCTGCTTCCACCCTATGGAATGCCCTTCCACGCACAATAAGACTCTCTACTAGCCTCCAAACTTTCAAGTGTTCCCTGAAAACTCACCTTTTCAGGCAAGCCTATCATATTTAAGTTCCATATGCATAACCCTCTGAGGCACTTATGTATTATATAGTTTCCCTTCTGGACATACAAGCTATGCTATTACTGATGCCTGTCCTTGTTTTTCCCTTCTATATCCCTATAGATTGTAAGCTTGCAGCAGGGCCCTCTAACCTCCAAGTCTGTCTGTTGTTACCCAGTTTGTTTTATCACGGTCTACTATTATTCAACGGAATCTGATGCGCTATATAAGAAACTGTAAAGAAATAGCTAGAGTATTTTTACTTTGTTTTCCTTTTTGGTTGTATTTTTCTAAGTTGATCTAAATTGGAAATGCATTCATGTTTGTGGTTATACTTGGCAGCAGCCTTAGCTTCATATTTTGAGTCCTGATTTTATGTAATTATGCCTTGGCACAGGCAGACTTGGTTACTCAGATTGCATCATTCTGCCTCTAAACAGGGTATTTTTTTTTTCAAATGTAATGTCATCTGTCCCACTACAGAGATTGGAAAGTCCAAAAACTTTTTAGGAACCTATTGACAATTTAACTATCATTTCCACACCAAAAAAACAAAACAAGAAAACCCTACATGTTAGGATTTAATCTCGTATCAACGGGTTATGCTCCTGTGCCCACAAGTTTATATATAAATTAGTCATGTGCATTGTGTAAAAAATCTTATGGTTTTCAAAGTCTAATCAAATTAAATATTTTAGTTTAGCACAATTTAAAAGTCTTCTAAGTATTGGTGGATAAAATGTCTAGTTGTGTAAAATCTTGTTGCCAGCAGAATATTTTCAGGGGAGATGTTTATCAGTAGACTGACACATTTTTGTGGCATTGGTTAACTGTCTCCTAACAATCGAGATAGCTGAGCGGTGGATATATTCAGCCTGGTCAAGTGATAAAGGGGTTATAAAGTGGAAGGTAATAACGCACCAGCCAACCACCTATGTTTAAAAAAAGTCAGTTAGGAGTTGATTGGCTGGTGCATGGTCACCTTCCACTGTGTCACTTTACGGGGCTTAATACATCTTCCTCTGAATCCCTAGATTGAAAGGTGGGCCTTTAAAGGACTTGTTATGACCAGAACATATTTCAGTTTTTTTGTCCTAATTCACTAGTATTAATTGGTTCAATGTCATGCTAAATATTGTAACTTAAATCACTGTAAGTTATTGCACATATGTTGTGATTATTACAGCCAAGGACACAAGTTTTTGAACTCTACAGGGACCAAGCCTTGTTGCCAATCCATGGATTAATGTTTTGGGTCTTCTGTACCACCAAGGTCTGACAGCCTTTCCAGTGTGCAATGACAGCACTGCAGGTGCTTTCTTTTTAATATGCTTCTGAGGACCTTAGCAGACATTTATTTCTCTGTTTCCTATTTGGAAACATCAGGGTAATGGAAGTTCTTTGGGCAGGTTTGCCTTGTTTATACAGTTCTACTTGTTAAAAAATCAAGTCCAACATCAGCATTTATGAAAAACAGGACACATTAAGCTGTAGTTAATAGTAAAAGGATTTCTGGCTTTTGCTTATGGAAAAAGACAATTTGGAAAAGAGTTTTAAAGGATGTTAAACAACTTTCTGTTCACCCCTGGCTCAGTGTGCACATGATCTGTGATTCTTTCCCTGCGACTTTATGGGCTCTCTGAAATATTTCATGTGGCTGTAGTGGCAGAATAGAGCAGGAATCTGGATTATCGTGAATGGCCTCCCCAATGGGTGTTTTGGTACTCTGCTAATATATTATGCCATGCGAGGCCAGCTTCTAGCTATTCATAAAGTTGAGTTTATAAGACTAGCTAGAACTGACTTGAAGCTTGAAAAAAAGGATGTGCTGAAGTCAAACTTGCGTTCAGTAGCCTGTCTCTATTCATGTTGTGGTTTCCCACCCATTTAACACTCTCAGAATTATTTTAATGATGTGTGTTGCTATTACAGCATACCGGCCATCTTTAGATCTAATTTCCGGGAAATAGCGGATGGAGCCTATACAATGCGGTCTTTCCCGACACAGGGATCTTGGCAGAATGGACCAGACTTTAATAACTTCAAATCCATATGGAAAATGCACCAACTCTTGTGATCTGAACTGGTCCTCCTCTCCATCTTGGCCGTAAATAATAGGAGCGGATCCCAATTTGATTCACTATTACAGTGGCTTTCTGAAAGCGTTATACACTTGTTTTTTAATATATGTTATTGTGTCATTGTATGTATTATTAATTAGTAAATGTTGTTTTTAATTTTCAACTCCTCATTGGTTTTAGCGCTACTTTTTTCTCTTCTCTTTGTTTTTACATGTAATAGGGATCCACTCTTAGGTAGTCTCTGTTTTTCCTACAACCTGGTTTTGTGCAGTATTTGACAGTAATGGGGCCTACACAAGGGATGACTGTGCTGAGTGATCTGAGCAATGTAGATTACTCAGATCGCTCAGCAAGATTGCACAGCGATGTGTGCTGAGCGATCTGTCAGGGCCAGTGTTTGCGAACGCTGGCCCTAACTGGCGATCTAACTAGATTTATCCTGCATACAGGATCTTAATCGCCCGGCGATAGCTATGCCACATATCGTTATCGCTATGGCCCCTACACACAGAGCGATGTGGGTCATTTTCTAAGCAATCTAGTCATATCGCTTCGAAAATGGGCTGAAATAGCCCCATAATACTCATCAATCATGTCCCCATTGATCCTTACAAGATTGCCAGTGCTTTCTGATGATAAAGCATCATTGTAATCTGATATTATGCGCACCATATTTATGCTGGTGATTGCTGGCTGATGTCTAGTGTTTGCATTTCGTGTGGTGTATCTTTTCGTTTTTAAATCATAACTTTCAACCATATGCTTTTGACATGGTGACATTGTTCGAATAAGTCTCTAGCATGCATTAGAACCTCAGAGAGAGATATATACTTTTACGCAGTCCACTTTCCTACACTTATATACAAAGCAGTATGAATACATGTGCTAAATGGGAAATGTGTAGTAACAAACCTTTTTCAAGAGGAGATGTTGCCCATAGCAACCAAACAGATTTTAGCTAGAATTTATCAAGTGTTATGAGGAACTTCTCCCTATATCCTTTTTACAACTTTGATGTACATGCATTACTAATAGGACACCCTCCCTACGTAGTAATGAAAGGTTTATATGTTCAGTCATTTGTGGATTAATCCCTACTTTTACAATATATTTTAATCTGGATATACATTAGGTGACCCCGCAAACAACGCAATCTCGTCAATGATTTCCCTTGAACTGGCTGTTCTCCCTGACAAACAATAAAGCGCATACAAATCAAACAATATAGTTTAGTGGCTACATCCATGAGCATGCTGTCGTTGATGATCTAGGGCGGGATGTTTTAACATATATCGCCGGGCTTCGCATTCTTAATAATCGCATATGCTCAAACATATGCGATTATTAGCACAAGCTCTTGCGATGCGGCTGCGGCACTGGACTTCTGGGTCTGAGACCCGGGAGTCCATCTGCGTGTGCGCAGAGTGACAGTCGCGGGGCATGTTGGGAAGTATCCGTGATCCCCCTCACACAACGATGCGGTAAGAAGTCCATAGGCTGCTGGCGATTCCCTCTGCAGCACTGACACTGTGGAGGGGCAATAGAGCATACAGAAATGCGCCATAAACCCTGATAATGGGGGTTTTACCGCATTTCTGATTTAGAGTATCCCTAGTCAGGATTTTTTGGCATATACAGATGACAGAGGGGGTCTATAACGACCTGCAAGAGCCTGCATCATAAACTATATAGTGCGTACACATTTAACTATAGGCACAGAAAATATCTTAAACTATGTGTACCAATCTTCTGTAGATAAAATTAGCAAACTATTGTATGATGACTTCCCTTTTTAATGAACAGTATGGCTCTTACTGATGAAAGTAAACTTTGCCAATTTTCCCTGATGAACGTACCTGTACCCCTATCCCAACTGTATCAAACAGTAACATAAAGTCCCCATAATTGTCCCAGCTTTATTTCTGAACCATAAAACCTATAGATATACATTGTGAAATGGCATCAAAATTAAATGTACTCTACACTTACCAATGTACTTCTGTTTTTTTTTTTGTTTAACTAAACCAGATTTGTATACTTCATGGTTTTTTTTGTTATATATACTTTCATCCATTTATTTATAACATTACAGCACCTCAAATTAACATTATTCCTTTTTGTCATCCTCAAGGCCACTTTGAACTCTTCAAAGCTTATTACTTGATTGCGTCAGAAACTAAATGTATTTGATTTTTACCTTTTCGGATTGATATTTTAGTGTGTTTGTTTAATGGAGGGAGAGATTGTTTTCTGTTTTTATTTTTTTTTTATTTTTTATTCCTATGTATTTTTATGGCCTGGACCAAAAAAGACGCTAGTATCTTGGGATCTTTTAGCTAATAAAAAATTTCTTTACCTTTTTTCATATTATGCGATTTTTGCATTTTATGGGATTTGAGCGGAGTAATGAGGGCCTTGAAGGCATGGTTTTCATTTTAGCAGCACATAAAAAAAAAAACCTCTCAAACTCTTTGGCCCACCCAGTCTGCTCTCCTCCTTCTACCTACTGTTAAAAACCTCAGCCCTGTCATGGGCAACATGATGTAGAATTTAGGAGCCAGTCTGGCTACACATTGTGCAGTGGGAAGCTAGGTGCCAGTAATTCACACTTTAAGAGCCGTAGTTCTATTGGTTTAGAAGCTTGTTGATCAGTACTACCCTCCCACCTTGTTTCAGCACTATATCAAGCCCAATAACAACCTCACTTGATTTCTTAGCTGCTTTCCATACCAAGACTATGAATCACTTTTAATGCTAGTTCTTTAGCCCATATCCTAGAGACACTCTCATTTGTGCAGAAAACCAGGTGCTACAGTACATTGTCACCGTAACATCTCTCCTGTTTCACATGTATCTAACAATTAAACCACTAGACTTGTGTTAAACATAATTATAGTGTTGGTGTGAAGGAGCCTGTAGGTCAAATACATGATAAATTACATTGTAAGACTAAGGGGAGTATGCAATCTGGGCATTTTTTTCTTGGTGGTACTGATAGCTTCCACCAAAAATGGGCATGGTCATGTGTCATCAGGGGGCGTGGTCACACAAAGCTAGAGGAGTGAATAAATGACAATAGAGGCATGGACACAGGAGACAGGGAATGAGAAACAGGGAATGACTGGGGGTGGGTTGGCTCTTGCTTGGGGGAGAGCCAGGCAGCTTGTGCTTACAATAGTGGAGCCTGCTCTTCATGCTGTCGGCGCTGCTGATGCCTGTCAGTGTGACAGGCTAAATCAGCAGTAGCCGGTAGCTGCATACAGCACCAATCATAACGCTGGGTGGGCGGGCTGCGGATGCATTATATTTAGACTTAAAATGAAAATAGAAATTACAGTGGATCAGGGGTAAGTGGTACTGCGTACCTGCAACATATTTCTTACAGGTACTCCGTACCACGCCGTACCCCCTTACTTGCAACACTGAATCTGGGATCACGGCTGTCGATCCCCGCCGACAACCGTGATCCTGACCCGTTTGTGGTCAGATCGACCGCATAACGACAGATGGGATTCAATGTCCCACCTGCCGATGGGCACAAAGGGGTTGTGGCCGTGAAAGCGGCCTGGATCACGACAATCCACGGCCGTTATCGGCAGAACGGGCCCGACAGCTTCGGAAGTTGGGCCTGATCTGCCGTGATCCCGCATCAATGCTGTCAGTAATGACAGCATTGAATAGGGAGCCGCCTCCATTTCCCACGTCGGAAATAGCGGCGGCACATTGCATACCCCCCAAAACCTCTAGATAAGCAGCGTGTTATGGAACGCTCTTACTATGTTCAAACCTATTTATATTGCATAAAATTTTAATGGTACATACTCGTATTCTGCAAAAACTCACCTTTATCTGCTTGTTTTCCCATTGTGTCATGGTGGAGCATATTAGAAAACCCCAGGGACATGATATTAATCTTTGGTGACTGAAAGCAGCTATGATTAGCTCCCAAAATATGTGGTACTAAACTGTATATTGGAGGAAGAGGATTTGTAGAGTAAAAATACTTCACTGAACCATGTTGTTTTGCTTATTGGGCCATTGTACATATACTGTATATTAATTTGTTCTGTAATGTATGTAGGCAAATAGTGTTTTTGTCTGTAGAATTGAGGAATGTGCGCCAAGCAGGTCTGCAGATTATTGCATTAACACGTTTGTTTTCGGAAGCACTGGGCAATTCCATAACACACCCTCATATTTGATATTTTTCTTTTTGCCATTCTTTTTATATTTTCCACAGAATATCTTCAGCACATCACATTATTCTATATAGTCTTTGTTTATATAGTGACCGAGAAAGCAATACAGGAGTCTCAATAACCTTTTTACAATCACAGGTGTCTGTTATGCAGGGTTAAATGCCTGCAGGTCATATCTACGCCTGTTTTGTAACCGGGACAAACGGACTGCAAGCACACAGTGGGTGGAACAGGTCAGGGTACAATGGAAATGCATTAAATTTCCATGTGAAAAGATACAGGAAACTCCATTTCCTATTTACAAATCAAGGTTAAGAAATAGAAGTCACCGAAGTAGCCACGGGTCACTCCCATTACAACAAAAAAAAAATAACAAACTGAGGTTTTTTTTTTATTATTATTATTTAAACTGGCCTTCTAGTGCGGAAATCACTTTGTGACTCCAGTTATATTACACGCAACTCCACTAATTTGTGATTTGCGATTGTCGTTCTTTTTTATTATTCTTTGAGGGAAGTGGGTGCAATAGTTTCTTCGCTTCAAAAAGTGACGTGTACTGTAATTGTTTTTTTTTTCTTTTAACTCTACCAGATTTCTTTTGATTTCTGATTCTCACACCCTACTACATTTGGCCATTAGTGTAGACTTTTAGGGATTTCTGATTCATAAATATGCTTTTGGATCTTGCTGTTTTATAGTTTGTTTGACATCTGATTTCAAGCACATATTACATGAAATTAGATCTGATTCTTCAACCCATTGCTTGTAGGTAAACCTTTATGAGTATATGCCATAAGAATAAAATGGAAGTGTTCTTGTTGTACCTTTTTGACAAAATACAGGAAAGTATAGGATTTTTTTATATTATTGTAATATAAACCTGGCTCCTGACCATTTTTAAAGCCTGTCTTGCACTTAGTATAGATCTGTTGCTTCCTATATCACTTTCCAGTACTGTGCCAACGTGCCAGCTTAAAATAGTTCCTGATATCTGAGGATGGGATTTGGGAATGCACCGGAAGTAACACTGCCAGTTTAGTGCTGCTGTGTCTTCTACTAGTGTTACTCAATGACCAGCAGACAATAATACTTCCTTCCCAAATGTCAGAGTGCAATATCTAACCTATTAACTGAGTGGCTAATTTTAGCTTGGATCTTTGCACTGCTCTTTGCAATTTTTCCACTTTAGGAAGCAATAACCTACATCCATGTTCCGAACCAGATTAATAACAAAGATTTATAACAAACTAGGTTAAGCTTGATCAATCACATAGTCGTGCAGACATTTTTTCCCCATAACTTGTGACTGGGAGTAAAAAAGCTACATGCTGGAAGCAGGCCATACAACATGATCTCTTTTAACATGATACAAAATACTCTGCTCCTATACCGCTCTCACTGCAGTTACTTAAGCTGAAGAATTGGGATGTTGGGAAGCCGAGCGCTTGAAACACTTTGTTGGCACTTAATCAAATTTAATTTATGTGTTGTCTTTGTCATGCACCTGTTCCTGCTATACACCGTGGAGGCAGACATTTTGTGTGCTGAAAATATATTCGTGAGAATGCAGTAATATATTACTGTACATAATACTCGGGTGTGAAGGCAACTAATGCACTATAGCTGTTTGGGTGATTGTTACAATGGCCCTTATTCTGGTTGGTGCGACCAGAGCCGCACACGGTGCTCTGGCCGCACAAACCAATCCCCGCCCACACTACGGATCGCCACGGCCGTCCGTACACGGACGGCTGGCGATCCGCACGAAAATGGTGGAGGCGTACGCCTCCACCATGGTGGGAGCTGCCCCCTGCATTCGATGGTCGTCGACCATCGAAGGCAGGTCCGCACGCCCCAGCAGCTCCCGCAAGCTGAGACCACACGGACAATCGTCCGTGTGTTAGCTTGTATGGGGGCTGAAAGCTGACATCCGGCGACGTCAGCTTTCCGCCCCCATGAGTTGCGTCATACCCTCATTACCATGCGTACGCCCCGCGTTTGCATGGGAACGCCCATGAAACGCGGGGCGTATACATAAGGAAATGAGGGCATGAAGCCCCTCACTCCCCTATACGCCCCCTTTGCGGCGTAGTAACGTTATGTGCGGCGAATTCGCCTGCACATGCGCAGATTGACCTCTGCGCATGTGCAGACGGAAAACATCGGCGGTACGGCCGCACGCGGGCCGTACCGCTCGAATCAGAATAAGGGCCAATGTCATGTGACCTCTGCAGCACCTCCCGGCAGGCATTAGCCTGTCCACGTACCCATGGGAATGGCCATAAAATGCTGGGCATTCTCAGTGCTGCCACCAACCCCCATCCCTCCCTCTTCTCTGCAAACTCCCTGCAGCTGTTCGCAGTCGGGTTTTGCACATACGCAGAAATGCGCATGCACAAATGTTGGTCATCGGGGCAGGCGCCTATTCGGATCCAGAATCGGCCTCATATTCCTTCACGATAAAGGTGCATTGCTCATCAACTCCAGTAGACCAGCCCCCAAATGCTCAACTACCTGTGGTATTTACCCTGCGGGGTAAGTACCAGGTGTAATGCCCACCCGTATTCAACTATTCTGCATTTTCTACGCATGGCAAACTCCTGGGTACCACATGTTAATCCATAGATTTTGCAATAGGTACCCAGAATCTGTGGGTTACCTTGCGCAATAAACCTCAGGTGATGCATTTACTGGAGATTTTCTCCAGAGCTACATGGTAAAATATGCCTTTGATTCACCCTCTGGGGCTTATTGCGAGGGATGCGGCACTAATTGGCTAAGTTGGGGTTGACCCTAATGTATTGTCTGTAGTCTTTTATCCATGACAGTGATGCTGTGATGATACTTTGTTTTTCCCACCTGTGTTGCCCCTGGGAACAGCATAATCAATTTAGAGATTATACACCGTAGAGTGCGATGGGTGCACTCTGTGACCTGTATTAAATATCTTTGATCATGTTTTATTGCTATACAAATGAGGAAGACTGGCAGATCAGTTTACAGTTCCATAGCTACAGATTACTGCCAGCTTCAGTCTCAAAATAACGTTGGACAAATATGCTAGTTCACCCCTGCCTGCAGAGCAGCAGTATTTGAGGTTTTAAACTGTTACCCCAGTGTTTTTGTCTGCCGATAACTGCATCAGGGGGTTAATGTGAAAAGAAAGGGAGTTCTCATGAATGCTTCAGGTGGATTTAGGTGATGGACTGCACTGACCATCACTTGTAGTCATAACAGCACAACATGACATGTCAGGCTAAATGTAATATCTCCTACCACATACAAATTTAGGTACTTGTTTCCTATCTGGGCGCCCGTCGTGGTGATCGCGGGTACATTTATGTCTGGCCGCGACGCGACCGACGCGATGCCCACGATTTCCCATTGAAACCCATGTTAAACATGGAAATCGCGTCGGTCGCGTCGCGGCCGGCCATAAATGTACCCGCGATGCTCCCGATTTGCCATAGGAATCAATGTAAAAAGGCCCGATGGACACGATTTTACTGTTAAATGCCTCAATGGACCCGATTTTACCATAGGAAACAATGTTAAATGGGCCTTAGAGCCCAAATAGTTACCCTGAACTCTGAAATGGCCCCCCCAATTGTTTACGCCACCCCACGATCCACGCCAACCCGAAGCGTGGCGAGCGCAGCGAGCCCGCGAGGGGCGGCGGTACGCGTCCTCCGACCTTTTCATGCCCTACTATCCACTAGGGCGTGGAGTGAGAATAGAATAGTGTGGCGAGCGGACGCGGATACCTTCACAGTTATACGCGTCCCCTCGCGGGCTTCCCAGGTGTCCATGGCGACGCGGACACCTGGGAAGCCCGCGAAGGGACGCGATTACCTGTGAAGGTATCCGCGTCCCCTCGCGGGGCTCGCCACGCTTCGGGCTCGGTGGCTCGCTGCGCTCGCCACACTATTCTATTCTCACTCCACGCCCTAGTGGATAGTAGGGCATGAAAAGGTCGGAGGACGCGTACCGCCGCCCCTCGCGGGCTCGCTGCGCTCGCCACGCTTCGGGTTCACGTTGATGGCGGGGTGGCGTCAACTACTTTTGGGGGGACATTTTTATGTTCAGGGGTGTTTTTGCCCCATTTCCCATTGTTCCCTATGATAATTTGGGAAAATTGATCCATTTAACATTGTTTCCTATGGTAAATCGCGGTCATCGCGGGTAAATTGAGGCATTTAACATTGTTCTCTATAGGAATATCGCGGGCATCGCGTCTGGCACATCGCACCCGATTTTTTATCGGCCGCGATGCCCGCGATGGCCCCGATTTTACCCCCGATGCCCGCGATTTCAATCGTGGGCGCCCAGATAGGAAACAAGTACCCAAATTTATATATGTTTTGCTGTCCTATGACTTACAGTAGACCTAGTACAGAGAGGCACACTTAGGCAGTCCATATGGAGTCAACTATTATATTTTTATCAGACTGATCTCATGACATTTTCTCATCCAACTGTCACATTTAAACAATTATTGTAGAAAATCTGTTTGCAATTTTGTTTGTTTCCTGTCATTGGTGTTGGTCAGTAAATTCATGCAAATAAATAGCATTTTTTTCTGATATTAAAACATTATAAATGATCGCACATATATTTAAGCTTTCCTTACTATCCCTTTTTAAAAGTGGTACACTCATGAATTACACAGGTTCTGTGGCAGGATGACTTTGGACCCGGGTTAAGGTGCGGTGTGAAAGCACCATAGCTCATAACTCTGGTCGACCAACCCGGCAATTGGTCTCGAGTTATAAGAAGGGTTAAAATTGGGTTACCCTCTGTATAATGGGTGATCCGGGTTTGTTTTCTCAGTGCCAGAACTGGAACCGCAATCCTGGAGCCAGGTCGGATTCCGGGAGCGACATGGCTTTTCGATGTGAAAGGGGTATCAGCTAGGATTTCAGTTTAGACACACAGAACATATGTAATTCATGTGTGTCCCAGTTTAAAGGGTGTTTCAGCACTGTGAAGGTAACATTTGACGTCTATAATGTTGTGTCTTCAAGCCTAATATGTTAAAACACCCCATTTTTGAGGCATATCTAGTGTAATGTACCTAACTAATGATTGAAAAGAGACCTGCATCCATTTTCTATTATTTTGCTAGATCGTTTATCAAAACCTATTTTGCATATTTATTTTTGCATTAATTCTCTGCTGACACTTTTAATTGATTTGTAAATTATATTTTATATATATTTTTTTCTTTGTTTAGCTCAAGTGCCAGACAGTGATGAACAGTTTCTGCAGGACTTACAGTCCGAGAATCGTAAGTAATATTTCACGTTTCTTCCATTGCATGATAATGATGAAACATAAGCCACGACTGATAAATAATATCAGAAAGCACTATTAAGCTTTGCTGTTGGGGTTATCACATTATATGGCCAGAGAGTGAGGCTGCTATAGTGCAGGGTAGCGGCTAGATCCCCTTCACTGGGAGGACCTTTCCCATCATGCACTGGGTCCACATCTGCTTAGAGTGGGAATAGTAACCTGTGGCGAGTGAAATTAGCCTGCAACGGTACAATGCAGCTGAAATAGCAGAAAATAACCTACACCAAACCTAGATTAGAGACCAAATAAAAAATGCTGTAAGGGTATCAACCAACTTCCGTCCTCATCTGACATCACATCCGGGTCCTTTCAGCAAAGGGGAACTAATCACAACCATATAGTGGGAGTATGTTGCTGAGACAATTTGACATATACATGGTTGCATACCTCTCAACATGACCCTCTCCAGTAGGGCCACAATGCTCTGTTTCTGTACTTTCCTCTTAATGTATGATTACCATCAACTGTGGAGAAACACCTTTCTTATCACTTAACCTGTTCAACACAGGTGATGGGAATCACACATTAAGAGGGAAGTCCAGAAACATAGCATTGTGTCCCTCCCGGAGAGGGTCATGTTGGGGAGTGTGTGGTTGTGCAGATCTTACATATAATGCCCCACCTCGGGTAATGCTTACATTTATTCCCATGGAAAAGGTGTCCACCTGCAACATTATTAGTTCTTATCTCCTTTAAAGACAACTCCTTTATAAGACGACTCATTATTATATTTCGGGATTGATATTAGTTACTTGGTGAATTTGTAAGTATGTTTGTATTATGTATATGTTTCACTTTATATCATATGTTTGCAGAGAGCAGCTTAATTTGTGGATTGATTTCACATATTTTGTAAGTGTGTGTTCTTTTGTATGCTATTACATACCATTCACACTGTTCCCCTTGAGGCATATATTTTTGCTGCTCTCTAGACTAAGAAGGTAACTGTAAATTTGTCATTGGGTGGCTAGGAGAGTTGCACTTATTCATGTTTAATAAAGATTTGTAACACCACTTAGCCACTAAGTGCAACAACTCTGTGTGATTCCATTAGAGGTCATTAGTGCCCTGTGTCTTTGCACACTTCTTCTGAGTTCCCGATCCTCACGTGCTGGCTACAGGACTTAAGACACTGCATTGACTAGATACTGTACACCAGCTGCAGGCCTTTCTACACAGCTGTCAACATTTTAACCATGCCGATTTGATAAAGAATAAAGGCTGTTCCATTGTCTCATCACCCCCCCCCCCCCCCCCCCTCCCTCTTTTATCTTCCATACATTTTCATTGTGTCACTGGTAGTGTAGCTCCTGTTAAAGTACAAGACTGCCAACACACATGCTGTACCTTGTATATATATGTCTGGCCGTGAAGAGGTTAAACGTAAGGTGTGGGGTAGCCGCCTCTATAAATAGTATAGGGTTTTGTAAGAGAAGCTGCATGATAAAGGAGTGTGAATCTCTGTCTGCACACCATGCCTTTCCCTATGTTATGGATGCAGTCTTTTCAAAGGGTTTGTGTGTTGCTCCCATAACAGATTGTGTGGAGCTGTTTCGGAAGTGTCTGGTCTGGCCTGTGGGTGTGTCACGTTCAGACTTGTTCCTGAACTATGTGCAGTGCTTTATGTGCCCTTAGATTAACCCCTTAGTGCTACAGTTGTACTGTCAGCGTTATACGTTTGTTTTATATTGCCTCTTGGTACTAGCTGCAGTAGTCTGCCCACCCCCTCCTTTGTAACTTCCTGTTCTGTTTGTTATTTCTACAGTCAAAGCTCTGGCATGTAAAGGTTTAAATTTTTGTCAAAACAGCTGCTGCCCCATCTTTTCTTTAATGAATCCCTTTTCTTCTGGCAGTAGAAATGTCAGTACTGCTGTATCAGGCTTTGGTGACGTATAGCAGAGATAGGAAGTCTGTCCTCCCAGCTGCAACTTGTTGTTCCACATTGGCCACAGAGCACATCACATGCTGCCTATTGGCTTGCAAGCTACGGTATAGAGATTTTATTAGGTCGCACTCCATGAATGAGATATTTAATAAAACTAAAGAAATCACATTTGTTAGCTGATTTATTTTTTGCTATTCCTTAAACTGGGTAATGCCTGGTACACATCAGGATGACTAGGGCCCGATCCCCTCAATCTAGATCCAATTCCGACCAATTGGATGTAGATCGTGTGGTGATTGGGCCCTTTTCTGTCCTGGTGTGGACCGATACCGATACGATGCACGGTCCCGCGGGTCGGTCGGCCGTTATTCAGATCCTACCTTCTGCAGGTAGGATCTGAATAACGACCATACTGCCGGGTGCGGGTTGCCATCGGATCGGACCCGCTCACGGTGCACATCGTGAGCGGGTCGTGCCCCCCCCGCATCATCGTGAGCCGGTCTGAAGAAACACTGACGACCCACTCACAATGTGCATCGTGAGCGGGTCGTCGTGGTGTGTACCCCACATAAGATTAAACAGACCATTTCAGTGCTGTTTATTAATGCATAGTGTGTATGCTTGATTCGCTGACTATGAAGGCTCTCTCTCACATTGTCAGTAGCCACCTCTGTTGGGCCTGCTACTGGACTTCACCACCCACCACCCTGCAGTGTGGGGAGAGGTTATTCAATGAAATAGCCCCTTTCCCAGACCGAAATATCAGGACTCTCATGCAAACCTGCTGGTTCTGTGTAAACCGAATCAATGGGCGTGTGCAAGCTGATATTGAGGTTTTTTGCAGACTTTACCTCGCAGCTCGACGAGCTGGGATGTTTAATCAATCGGTGGGTACTCACGTGCGTGTCATTCAATGCTTATTGAATAGCACCAACAATTAATCGAATAGCCCCCTTAATTATGAGTTCTTCTGGCACCAATGATAAATAGGCCCCTTAGCTACTGCATTCAGAATCTGCTGTTCACTGAAAACTTGCACTATGGCTTTTTTTTATGGTAGATGGTTCTGTTTCCTTGCCTCCCCATCCACATGTTCAGAGCAAGGTCTCTCCTCATGGCTGCTGTAAAACAATTAGAATAAGGTCAACCTGTTTACTTTAGATTAGCGCGGTCAGGGAGTACAAGGTAGCTTATACATAGTGAAGGCAAAATCTGCACAGTGCTACAAAACACTGCTTAATAGCACTATATTCTTTATTTATTGATTTATTTATTTTAAATGTGATGTTAACAGGAAATACAAAACAAAATTAATTACAGAATGTCATGTTAATTTGTCAAGAAAAGTTTTATTGTTCCTCAGTGAGAAAAACAAAATAGCAATCTAGCAAATATGATACCTTTTAATGGCTAACAAAAATAAATGTTGTTAAAATGCAAGCTTTCGAGACTTCTTAGGTCTCTTCCTCAGGCATGGTATAACAAGGTGTGTGAAGAACCACATATATATACACAGCAGAGTAGGAACAAGATGTGATAGATGGACATTCTTAAGATCAGAACAAAACAAAATAACAGAATGAGCTTGTAAATTGAGTCCTTAATTGGTTTGTAGATAAGTAGTGTGAAAGTTTTATTGTCTCTAAGTTGATGACAGACCAGAGTTAGAGCTCCGATGCCCTCACTCTCTCTGGGCCAGTCTCCTCAGATGTTGTAGTGGGCCATAAATCCCTCGGATAGATTCAGTCCTGTGTTAAGGGTGTCAAACGTTGTCATTAATTTGTATTCCCAGACCCTCCTGTCTCTTTGTGATTTGAAATTTCCTTTTAGTATAATCACTTTCATATGATCCTGATTGTGTCCTGGGCTGCAGAAATGTTTGGCCACAGGAAAGTGTGTCTTTTTTTCTTTTATTGTGTGGCGATGGGACCTCATCCTTGCCTTAAGTTTTTGTCCTGTTTCTCCAACATACAGACCCCATTTGTCTTCACACAGAATATGTCTGGAGAATTACATGTAGCATAGAGGCCACAATTCTCTGGTTGACTGGAAGTGTGGTTTTACCAAGTTGTATATAAACAATTAAAACAAACTGGCCCACATGCCAATCAATAAATTGCACGACACTATTGATCAAGATCACATCTTTCTATTGAGCCCCATCTTTACCATGCTAATCGTAAAGATCTTAGTCCGTGCAGCAAGCTGCCAGGTAGGGGAGCAGATCAAGGTAGTAAAATACAATAAAATCATGGGGAAAATGTAAAATCCATGTACACCTTTAAGTTATGCTTTCTATTATTTATCAAATAAAAATGTAATGCCCCTTTTTTTGACCTGGTCACCCATGTAAGCGTTGCACAATGTACCTTGTATGGCTGATTATTGTGCACTTAGAGATAAAGTAGTCTAGCAGATGGATTTACCATTTTCTTTTATCTGCATTTGTTACTTAGTTAATTCTCTTTAAGGGCTTATAAAATATTAATGCTGTAATAGAGAAATGGCTCTTAAATACTTAATTACAATATGTTTTTTTTTTTTTTGTGTAAGTGACCTGAAAACACTGATGGAAGGGTTTGTCTGTAAATTGCAGTTTTCTACTGCCTGCAGTGTATATGGGAATCCTAAACCCCTGTGTACATATTTAGCCCTAAGGATATTCACAGGGAAGTATCACTTTTCATCTGTTAATACCAAATGCCATCTACCAATACCAACATTGCTATAGGTTTTAAAGGTTATTGCATAGTTGCCTACCCTCCTGCATTCTGCAGGAGACTCCCTGAAATAGCAGCAATCTCCCTCATTAGTCTAGCAATCTCCCTCATTTCACCTAACCCAGATTACATTGTTAAATGTTTTGGGGGAAAAGGAATGAGAGACAGATACATGTACATTGAATCATCAGCACCATTTCCCAGCACTTTACCGCGTACTGTATAGTAGCTCTTACTAACTGCTTTGGGGCTCATCTGCATTTGGATATAATATACATTATAAAATGACTATTTTAAAAGATTCCTCTCAGATGTAGCAGTACACAGCCACGCTTCTAGGTGCCACGTTCACAATCTCTTTTCACAATATCTGCATACTGTATATGGAAATAGACACGCCCTTTGGGTGGAGCATGACACGCCCTCTCAACCTGTGCAAAATTCTACTACCAAGTATAATCTCCCTGAAACTCATTTTCAAAAGTAGCCAAGTATGGGTTATTGTAAGCACTTTGCTGGAGTTCTATTTGGTATGAGATGGATTTTGCTGTAAAGGCCAACATTTGTTGTGCCCACATTGCTATTATCCGTTTCTTTAATTATATAACTTCACTATAGGACCTATTTGTTAAAGTAGTTTTGCAGTAATGTCTCCAAAAACCTCCATTAGCAAAGAATCGTTGCATCATTTAAGTATGAGGGCATGAGCCAAAAATTTCTTATTTTTGTTTTATGGGAACCCCTCTGGCAGGTTATTCTAGTTGACACACAGCGCTTCAAAGTTTGCATCACTGCGTGTCTGCTGCTTGCACAGGTCGCCCCCCCCCCTTCGCAGGGTAAATTCTGCTGCACGACTGAGAATGGATGTTATGCATAAACTTCCATTCATAGCCTACAGGGCCAAACCCACATCATTTGATGGTCGCCGACCATCGAATGATATGGAAGGTACACGCAAATCTAAGACACTCTCAGGTGTCTTAACTTTGCGTGTGTTCTGGTGGGGATCATGGTGGACAGCTGCCTGCCCCTGGCACCCATGTCAAAGGGTCATTACTCCCAGCATTCAACTTGGCCGCTCGCACCCACAGTTAGGAAACATTGCTCACCAGAATGAGGTCTATATATCCAGATCTGGCTGAGGCGAGGGGCGCAGAAATATCAGCCATCCATATTTAATATGCTGAAAATGGCAAGTAGCTGCCTATACAGATCTGACTTTTTCAATAGTGAAATCTCCATTGTCGAAAACAGCCGCTGGATTGTTGAATCCGCGGCTGTTTTCGACTATCATGGACGTTTTTATCGATCCTTGGACTTTTTGACTGTCAGAATCTATTCGGATTCTAAAACGGACCCAACATTGAATAGTTCAAATGTCCGCTCGACCTTGTCTTGTCTTGGAAACGGTTGATATTTCCGGCAGGTGCAAATATTGTCCATTTTCAACAGGATTAGGTCGAACTGACGTTCAATGTATGCAATGTCGGGTCTGATTGAATACCCCCCTTAGTCTGAAAGGGTTTACCTGGGGTCTGTGACACTGCAACCGACCAGGGTTATTCCCAGTACTACCACCTCAGGTCAGTGCCTTGATTCCTGTGTGAAAGGTATGACACAGGTTTTAAAGACCCATTATGCCTAAAAGGAGCTTATTGATTGGCAATCGTAACACTTGGAGATTACCTCATTCCCAGTCCTGGTGTGAAAGGTGACGGCCCATGAATTTGACTCATTTCTTATTATGGAACAATATATTATAGTTTATATGGACACTTTGTAAAGTAAAATAAATAGGTCCCCATGTTTTTATATTGAGCCTGGCTATATTTCATTTAACAAATTTTTTTTGCACATCATGCATTAGGTAATACTGTAAGCTGTGTGCAACAATTTATGTTCCCAGTTGCATAATATTGTTTGCCCAATTTATTTTTTTACAGAACAATTACAGAAACAAACAATATTACTTTTCCTGACTCATTAGTGGAATAGTGTTTGCAATCTTCTTGTGAAACTGTTATGTTTACACTTGTAGAATTTCACTGTGACCAGACTTGGCAAAATGATGTTTTAAGGCAGTAATAACCTTACCACCATCTGTATCCGAAGGAAGTGTTGTCCCAAGTGAGAGCCTTGCAACTGTTACACCATCCCATGGTACTTCTCACACAACTGCACTGGGAAATGGCAAACCAGCTGAGCGTAGGTTCATAGAGACTAGTGACAGGAGGACCAATAAATACGTCATTGCCTGGTTTCTAATTATTTTAAATGCGCTTCACTGGGCTCTTCTTGTGTCTCTTGAATCCTAGGGGAAAATGTGATGCAAAAAAGTTTCTTTTTTACAATGATATGACTTTCACTTAGTGGATCAGCTAAGCAAAAGCTATTATATATGTTCTATATATTAAAATTTCAGGTGTGTAAATGTTGATGAGCTAGTTATAATTGCAAAGGGAGAGATCTTTCTACATAGAGCAGACTGTCCGTAATCTCATTGAAAGATGGATACTACAGCGATGCCTAGATAAGTTTAGCACAAATTCATCTAAAAACTAAGTAAATACATTGAGTATTAAATAGTTACAGTCATTATGTATTTAATTTAGAATTTTTGTCATTGGTATACGAAACTACATTTATATGGTGTTCAGTTGACCATGAGGTCAGTAGCCAGGCAAGTTGTAAACATTACCAAAGAAGTTACAGCAGAATACTGTTGGAAGACCAAACTAGAAGGCCGAAAAGCCTAACAAATATGCACTCCGTTGACAACAGTCCCTTTTATCCGTGAACAGTCGGTTCTGAAACAGTTTTTTTGAGTATTGACCGATTGCACAATAAAAAGTGCTAATTTTCTGCATATTAGATGTATTTCTTACTACTTTTATTAACTTGACTAGATAGTATCTAAACCAAACATCAGTATACTTCTGGACAGGAAATTACACAATGAAGAGTGTATTGGTCCACGATCGTATGAAACCATATTGTGCATAGCCTCAATGGATGTGTTTGCGCAACAGTGTCCCTAGGTACTGTAGAATTTTAAAGTGAATCAACTTATGAAGTAAAACACATATAGGCAATACACTGTAATAATCACACCCAAAGGAGAAGCAGATTTCTGTAATCTTGCTTCTTTGTTGAATAATCTGGTCATATCAGAGGTAAATACATTTGTCATATGTTACCTCAAAGCACCTTAAAAATCTCCTGTCTTTGCACAATTAGCTGTAGGGTGGGTCTTCAAAATACATAGCAAACTCCTTTAAGTGTTTATAATTAATTCTCATTGCTAAGTGAGAAGTGCCTTTTACAGCTTTCAGTATTAAACCTTGTTATTGCAAAATGGCCTAAGTGTTCCTGTAAATTAGAAATGACTGAGAAATTGCTGCTTTTGAGTATATATTTCTTAGATTATTTGTTTTTGTTAATTTAACAATAACCAGAACCATTTTTACTGAGCAAATTTTGGGGCCAAGCCACCACTAGGCACAACATTATTGGTCAACCCCATTCCTGATGCTTCCAGACCACCAACCTCACCCCAACCACCACCAGGACCACAAATGTATTGCTCATTGCCCCACTTCCATTAGCAAATTAAATAAGTAATGACAAACTTGTGCCTACCAGGACCTCATGCATCAGATCCTACTGTGCCTCCCTGAAAAAGTGGCACCCCTGGACACATGCCTAGTAAGAAATCTATAACTGATTATTAGGTGAGATGACTTGACTTTTTTTATAGGGAACGCTAAAATACAGGCATTATGTCTGTTTATATGTTGCGGTTTTTACACATAACATACATTATTAAGTTCTAAAATTGGCTTACAAGTGTTTTTTATTTTGCTTCCGTATTGCTTTATTTTACATTGAAGCCCTACTATTTAATACTCTGGGGGATAGTCATCAAAGCATGGAGAGAGATCCAGTGTAGAGAGATAAAGTTCCAAAAATCTGAGTTTGTATTTTTTTTTTTTGCCAAACACAGTCTATAAAATGACAGAAGCAGATTGGTTGGTACTTTTGTTTTGAGAAATGACAGGAACTGATTGGTTGGTTATTTATTTCTCTCCACTTGATCTATCTCCAAGCTTTGACAGAACTTGCTGACTTGTTTAATGGCCTATAACCCAAATTAATTGCCATTGAGTAACACACAAATTCATTTTTGCATTTGGTCACACTGACACTACGCATGCTCCATAGGCAACAATACACAACTTTTAGCAGCTACAGTTGACTTACTCATACCCATCTCAGTTACATCTCTAAGTGGCTGAGTGAATGTAAATGTTCTCCAACTAGGAATTTGTAGGAGTTTGAATGTTCTGATGGCATTTTGTGGGTTGTGTAGGTGGAACTTGGAGCTATGAAATGCTGAGCATACAGAGATTAGTCTGATTTCAGATGGTTCTCTTGCATCAAGGACAGGGCTGGTACAAATGCATGCTGATGGTGATAATGGCTACTGTAGCTTTCTCTGAATACGTGTATATACTGTATCCACAATGATTTCCTGCCATGCTTTGTGGAGACATTTGTGGCTGACTTATGTGCAACTCTGATTAAAACCTTCTCTCTCCAGTTGCTTTTCACAGTCCTCCAGTGAAAATAAAAAAAGAACAGCCAAGCTCTTGTTCAGACCCCAGTCTTTCATGCAGCCAGAAACAACAGTATCAGTATCGTAATGGGGAGCAGTGCCTTTATGCCAGGTGAGCTCACTAGATTCACATAGCTGTATTGTCTACTGTAAGCCACTAGTGCAGTATATTATGGATTGCTGTATGATTCATGTCTCTATCTACAGTACATATGACCAAACAAGACAAGTTGGCATCAAGTCTCCAAACCAGGGTACTCAAGTATCCCCACTCCATCACTTTTCCAGACAGGATCGGGGATATGCCAGTCAACAGGGCACGTCACAGCCTGTTCAATCTGGAGGATATGTCATGGAGCATGGGTAAGCAAAACTATGGAAAAATCTCAATGACCCTTAAGTATATGGGACAGATGTATCAAGCTTCAAAAAGTGATAAAGCGGAGAGTAAAAAACAACCAACCTATCAGCTCCTACTTTCATCCCACCCTGTATCTTTACAGTTAGGAGCTGATTGGCTGGCTGTTTATCACTCTCCGTTTTACATCTGGCCATAACAGTTTTATATATCTTTTCAAAGGTTGTGTAATATTTATTGTCCATAGTAATGGAATTTGGCATGAGGAATAACTGAGGCTATTGGTATAGTTTCTGGACCCTAATTATTACCATTATTCAGCGTGTCTTAAGCCCTGGTATAAAATTACACATCTGTTTATAATAAAGTAATGCATCGGGACTGAATATATTTGTGATGTTGCAAATTTTTATTTTTACCATAATCTCCTATTTTGTAGCTCCCGATACCAACAGCAACTGCCAGAGATGTGCCACTCCTTTCCATCTACACAGAACATGAGCAGAGAGTCTCCAGCCAACTACCAGCGCCAGGTATCTGAGCCATGTCTCCAGTACCCACAGCAAGGCTTCAAACAGGAGTATCATGACCCCATGTATGACCAGGCTAACCACATTGGTACCAGCCGAGCTCCCAGATACCCATCAAGTGTGATAATCAAGCAGGAGCAGACAGACTATGCATACGATTCAGGTAAGACAACTGGTATTGCCTTTTTAAATTGCTTTTTTCTAAGCCCTTGAATTAGGGTGATAAACAATATATCTTACCTGGAACATTTTTAGAGCTAAACAGGCCAGTGTTTCCAGGTTTCTCGGCTTGTAATGCATTGTCTAAGTGGAGTGTAATTAAGAGATTTCACCTTCAGATGACTAATGTATTAGTCTGTACATGACCTCATGTAACCTTTTTATTTAACAAGCAGAAATTACTTCATGCTTCTTCCTTTCTTTATATCAATATCCATAGAAAGTTCATTTTTGTTTTTTTTTTCACATAAGAATATGGTGCAACTCAGCTGCCATTGCATTTGTTCCTATCTAGAGCGCATCTGTGAGTTCCTAGCAGCCGGATCTTCCTCTCTCCTGTTCTCATAGTCCTATTGCTAGAGGATCCTTAGCCTGTACACGCCACTGAGACTAGCATAGAGCTTATGACAACACTCCCAAAGTCAGTGTTGATATGCAATTGCATTGTCACCGCCCAGTTCATACTCCCACGTGCCCTTTTTCATAAAAAACGACCCAGCCAAGTTGTATAGAGCTCAAAATTGGAGGAATATAAGCAAAGATGCACACATTTACAATTGTGCATGGACTTGGCATTTTGCATCTGTGAACAGAGATCTGCATGACTCCTCCAAGCACAAATTTTGGACTACAATAACAAATAGAATTGCCTCTCACTTCAGTGCTGTCTTAACGGCATTGTGGGCCCTAGGCAAAGCAATGCACTGGGGCCCTTACTTAAGTAAAAAATATAACTTCCTGCCGTGCCTCTCCACCTACTATCAGCTATCCAGCAATTGACAGGCTTACAGACATTAACTGTTTGGCTGCAGGCCGGTAGGGAACGTTTCCAACAGCTCTTATTTTGTGTAGTTCACAACCAATGCAGCCGGGCAGTAATCTCTTCTAGCCTCACAAGAAACTCCAGAGACACCAGCAAACCCCTGCGTGAAGGCTCCTAGAATTGTGGGGCCCTAGGGCAGCTACCCAGTATGCTCATGTGTTAAGATGGCCTGTCTTACTTGTGTGGCTCGGCTTAACATTTACATTCTAAACGGGATGCAGTTTGAAACCCGGCGGTCAAAATCCCGACCGCCGAAATTCCGATTGCCGAAATTCAGACAATTTCTCCCTCTATGGGTGTCCACAATAAGAATAAATTAGTGTGGCGAGGCACCGGGCCCGCTGCTCAGCGAACCCGCAAAGGGAGGCGTTCCAGGTCCCCCCCATGTCGGGATTTTGACCGCTGGGATTTTGTACCAATCCCTTCTATACAATGGACCTAATGCATTGCTTTTATTTTTTTAGACTACTTGGATTATAAACTTCTATGTTGGCTAATATTGATGGATTATAAAATAGAGGGAAGGAGCATTAGTGTCTTAAATTTATATTACCACAAGCTTACTTAGAGGTGTACTTCAGTTTTTGCCAGACCCACTGGGCAATTTTGAGCGGAAAGCTGCTCAAAACAGTCCGTTTGAGTGGCTTTCAGCTCAAAGCCGCCCAGTGTGTATGCCCCAGCGATGAGCGGTGAGCGCTGCTGCACTCTCCCACATCATCGCCGGGAAAGCAGCTCATCTGCTGGTTATACCATCAGATGAGCAGCGTTGAGGAAGGCTTTGCATAGCTCTGCGCTATGCAACGCCGTCCTCCCCCTCCGATGGCGGAGGCAGGGGAAAAGCCGCTCCGTGTGTATGCACTGAGCGGCTTTCCCCGCAGCGCTGATTGACATCATCTCTGTCCACTCCATACACGCTGGGCATAGTCGCCCAGTGTGTATGAACCTTAAAGCACGACGGTGTTTTACAGCTTTGCAGACTTGGGGGCCTGTTAATGAAGTGTTTTTCCCCCATGAAATTATGTAAAAACTGCATCATGCAGTGTCATGCATTATGCACTAACAGCCTAATTCTAGAGATTGTATCGAAATTTCCTGCAGAAGGCTATTAGCACTGCAAATCGCAATTCACATTATTTTATTTTCAGTGATAACTATGGTCTGACCATGATTGCCCTCACTGGGGCAGGAAGAGGTTAATAGATTGTAAACTTGCAAGCAGGACCCACTTACCTCTGTCTGTCTGCCTTGTTTGTCCTATTGCTGTTGATACCACTTGTAAAGCACAACGGTATATGATTCGCTATATGATACCCCTTTTACACTATCAAGCCGGTAGCACCTGGGATTTTAGACTCGGATCCAACCCGGGTGCAACCTGGCTTGTGACCCCTTTTACAAAGGCGTCCCTACCTAGGACAATGCTGGGCGGGTAACGTCACCGGAGGAGAGGCCTGTGCTGGGAGATTTGCACATCTAGCTGCGCTGGCTGCAGTAAACTGATCCCAGATCGCATCGGTTTTTGTGCGCTCACATGCAAAAACCCAGGTTATTGGGACTGGTGTAAAAGGGGTATAACAAACTGTAAATAAAATAATTACCTGGGCATGGGCTTTTGACAGCCGGTCCCCTGTGCACAATGACAGATTTTCTAGAGCAGGGATGAGGAACCTTTGGCTCTCCAGCTGTTGTTGAAAACAGCATGGCCAAATAGCAAAACTGTAGCAGGGCATTCTGAAATATGTAGTTCAACAACAGCTGGAGGTCTAAAGGTTCCCCATACTGTTCTAGAGGAATCTTCTGCAGCAGTGATGGCTAAGCTTGACACTCCAGCTATTGTTGAACTACACATCCCTGCATGCCCAGCTACAGTTTTACTATTTGGCCATGCTAAAACTGATGCTGGGATGTGTAGTTCAAGAACAGCTGGAGTGTCAAGGTTAGCCATCACTATTCTACAGATTCCACCAACATGCTGAGGAAGTAACACGCAGAAACATCTGCTATCACTATCCCTGTGTGTTTAGTACATAGCAGGGATATTTTAATTTAGATTCAGAATGACACTATAAGTCACAAAACAGATTGTTAATAATCGAAGCAGAGCTGTGGTGATTAGTACAAGGGTCCTTTGATGTGAAAAAAGTAGTGTCATCTGGAATAATTTTACATAAAAAATCTGATCAAATTATGCCCTAAAGATGTGAAATGAGTTGCATCTATCTGTAGTGGAGCGTAGAAGTACTATATATGCATTTTACCAGATCTGCATGAAATAGTTTACTGGTTCCTAAATTAACATTTTGGGGTTAATTTGTACTGTAGTTTATTTTTTATTTTATTTGTTTGCTTAAGTGCTCCTTTTAACTACTTGCCTGTCCTTGTATTCTTTCTGCCTCGCTGCAGTCTGTCTGCTAATGAGCTAACGTCTGTCTGTTTCATACAACACTGCGTCGCCACGGCAGATGGAATGTAAATAAAACGGCTTGTTCCAGGCACCTATATGAATTCAGTAAAGTGTGTTACAAAAACTCATAAGAAAGGCTGGCCGTGAAATGACACAGTCAGACCTGTCAGAAGCCTGTTTTGTGTTGAGTTTTAATTTCCTTTAATTTCCTTGGCTCTTGGAAAGCATGTGTAGTATATAACTGAGTAAATGGTTTTGCCTTTTATGTACGCTGCTATTTTATATGTGTTTTAATCCTAGTAATGTTTGGTATTGATCAACTGAGCAGAGTGGTGGGTCTGTATTCTGGGATTGCGACACTCTAGGCAGCCTGAGGCTCAATGGCTGTATGCATACCTCCCAACATTGAAGTGGAGGGAAGAGGGACATGGCCTCGCAGCAAGGGTGTGTGGCCTACTGCCACACGGCCATGCTCCGTTTTCGCCACTGTGGGGCATGGCTAGCGGGTCTGAGAGCTGATGGCTATGTCCCCAGCCCGTTAGGCTGCAGGAATAGTAGCTCCCAACACTGCCGGCACCAGATGGGATGTGAGTTAATAGCCTGTAAGTTGCGGGTATGGGGTGAGATCCAGCAGTTTATCCCATGATATTTTGCAGCAATACTTTAAAAAGCAAAATCAGCCTGTGTTTGCCTCTAAATATATTGCCATTTTATAAAAACTGACATACTCAATGTCCTACAACTAGCAGGCTGTTCAATAAGAGCCTCTGAGGTAGAATGAAGCAGTGATAAGGGAGGAGGAGTGAGCCAGAGGAGAAGTGGCTCATGGCAACCAATCAGCTAATCTGTATATATGTTTTATATTATGCAAAGTTACGGATGTAACTTCAGTGTTGATTGGTTGCTATGGGCCACTTCTCCTCTTGCCCACTGTATTTATACATGTGCAAATCATACTGCACATGTGTAGCTCTCTAAGAGACTGGCGCCTGCGTCTTAATCCTGGGACAAATCTACTGCAAATGCGCAAGTTACTGGAAAAATTGCCACATGACTCCGGAGAGTGAAGTATAATTATGTGGGTGCAGGGGCCATGTGCACCACACACCATACTTTCCTACTCTCCCACAAGTTGCAGGAAACTTATGATTTTTGCGGGCAGTCTCCTACATCCACTGGAAAAACTAGGAGATTTATGGGGAATATTGATTTGGAGAGAAGTGTACATTGCTTAAAATTAAATTATTGGATTTAATGACTAAAAGGGCATAAAGTCTTTATTAAAAGTGTGAGATTACTCAGTATGCACCTTCAAATGCTTCTCTGCTATGGTACCATATACAAAACGGCATAACCGTATAACATTTCTGTGCGGGTCTATTACCCAGAATGCTTGGGTTCTTGAGGTTTTGCTACATAATGGGTGGTTTTTCTTTCTTTAATTTTTCGGAACACGGTGCCTAAAATATACAGATTTTCCATTTGAAGTTGACCTGTTTTTTTCCCCATCCATCTACATACCCCTTATTAAATTGCATGACAGTGATCCTCACTCAGATGTGTTATATTTATGTCAATTTTCAAAATCTCAACATGAAAATGTCGACTTTAAACAGGCCTAATGAAAATGTTGACATTTTGGCAATGTAGACATTTTGTAGGTGTCAATATTAATGATGTTGACATTTAACAATGTCATCATCCTCGTCAATGTCAACCCTATGAATGTAATCATCATGACTGCATCTGCATTCCCCTCATTCACTCTATGAGGAGAAAAACGGAAACCGTTTTTGGATAAGGGGCATCTAAATTAGAGATTTTGTAGGTGTATGTGTTTATTAAATTCTGTGACTATACAAGTCCCAATTCGTATCTGCAGTGTACAGTACAGTAAGGAAACCAGCCAGGATGCCTGTAACTTCGGCAGAAACTTTCACTGGCTGCACTGTCCTGTCCTTGCACTTTCATGCTGCACATTTTCTGCATCCCCTCTCAGGATTGCACTGCGACCTTGAATTGTAGCTGGCTCCCTCCCACCTGCCTGCCAGTCACAAACACGCATACATGGGCTCCTCACTCTCTGAATGGAGTCAGAGGAATTTCATTCACAAAATGGAGGACGAGAGAAAGACAAGAAGTCCCTGTAGGGCTGATCTGGTGCTGGCTTACACAGCCCGGCTGCCTTTTCATAGGTAGCTGACATCATACCAGAAATATGGGCTGTCTTGCGGTAACACTATCTGTTACTGTATTTCTGCCCAAGGCTATTAAGGCGCTGGGAAAAAAAACATCCCTGCTACAGAGGTTTCAAATACACGGCTGACAGAACCAAACTTGCAGCCTTAACATTAGCACTTAAAGGAGCAGTTCCAAGAACAAGCAGAAGGAAAATGCTGCTTAGTCATCGCCAGCAGGAGCAGATGGCAAATCCACTGTAAGAATCTTACTCAGCATTCATGTATTTTATGGATTGCTTGATGCCTCCATTTTTATTTACTTTTTGTAAATTGGAAAATAGTCCATTATAGTTGGCTGTTTGTTTGTGGCCACATAAAAAAATACCAGGCCGTTCTCCTGCTCTCAGGATTTTGCCATAATGTCACATGCACACAGTGTTTTGTGTGTGTGTTTTTATATTGCGCTGTTTTGTTCCATTTCCGTGCACCAGCTGTGCATCAACGCAGTTGAAAACTTAATTAATCTCAAAACTGCCTGTATGGTGAACGCAAACAGTTGCTGCTCACAAGTGTCTGCGCATGTGTTTGACTTTCCCAACATAATGGTAAAACACTTTTCTTTGCAGATGGACGATGTTTATTTGCGTAAAACTGGGCTCATGTTGGCCCTGAGAAAATGCAAGACATTTTCTTATTTGCCCTACCTACTAAAATAGTGTAAATAAAGTATTTATCAGATGTAGCTTGGCACAATGTATGCACCTAGCAACAATTGTTATGCCATTTGTCTGATATTGATATGCACCCATCTGTATTTATATTTGACTAGTGCCCCTCACCTCTATGCTGCTGGCTTATGCTCACCTCCGTACTGCTGGCTTGCACTGTACTCCGCTTATGCTACCCCCACCTCTGTGCTGCTGGCTTGTGCGCCTCCTATTCTGTACTGCAGGCTTGCTCGTCCCTCACCGCCTTGATGACTTGCGCGCCTCTATCCTCCGTAAAACAGACAGAGTTGAGCGATATGGATACAATGCTGGAGTCACCTCCCTTTTAATACAGAATTAAAAACAATTGAATGCAGGATATGCAAAAGAAAAGAAAAACACAATAAAATGAATGAAACTTCAGATGCTAATCTTTCTTATTATTAATGTACTCACATCAATCAGGTGAGCAATGGATTTTGAGAATTATCTTTAGTCCTCTTCATCTCTGGAGCACCTTCTCAGGGAATATGCAATATGGGTCCTTCTTTGTTCAGCTGAGGGTCCGCAGCTGAAAACAATAATGTGCCTCTGCTCGCTCTATCAAACATGCATTGAAAACTAACTGTGCCTCAAAGTATATTCTGCCAATATTTGACCAGGTCTCACCAGCACCCACTTCCCTTGGACTTCCTGCTCTTAGACAGCGGTGTTGTCACTTGGGGGTCCAGGCCGCTCCTAGGTGGTACCCTCCGAGTGTTGATATCAAATTGCCGGCTACTTCTTAGTGACAGCTCCCGGGTGCTGCACAGTAACATTACATGCAGCACTTGAATCCTGCAACAGTCTTGCTCGTAGCCATGCAACTGAGAGGGGGGTATTCAATCTGGGGACACAGGATTCAATGTCCCTTCTGCAGCGGGGCGAGAAGGGGGTGTGTCCATGAGCTGCGGGCCGGGAAGAGGCGAGATGCAGCCGAAAGCTCGACACTTCCCGGCCTTTCTTGGCAGATTGAGCCTGACTTCTTGTGATGTCGGGCTCGTTCTGCCAAGTTCCCCTGTTCAATGCTGTCGAGGAAGACCGCATTGTATAGGGCCCGGCGGCCATCTCTCCCGCTGGGCGATGGTCTCTGGGGATTGAATACCCCCCAGAGGCTCTACTGCTAGTCGAGCCGTCACTATTGGAGACCGGTTCCATCTTTCTCTGATTACTCACTCCTCTTGCTTCCCAGCTGTATTGTTTCTGTGAATAATTATTAATTGTGCTCTGTTTAGGTTTTTCTTACTGTAATGGAATAATCTATGTACCCTGTACTGTCCTACTGTGGACTGCTTGTGGCGCCTTCTAAAAAAATGCAATAATATATGCAGCTTTGAGTATGTGCATCCATTGATCATCTGGAATCATTGGGAAGTCCATCACCAATTTATTATTGTGGAGAATTGAGCAATAATTTATTTTAGTTGCTAAAATCCCTTTTGAGCTAAAACTGGTTTATAGTGGTCTACACAGTGAGCCCAACTTTAATTTTTTTAAGCGTATGTCACAAACCGCATACTTATTTATTTATTGTATTTTTTCTTTTTAAAATGTCTAAACATCTGGATCCTCAAATAGCATAAACTGAAAAGGTAACAAACGGAAACAAGTACTAGGTTTTTCAGATGTGTTTACAATACATTCCTAAATGTACTTGGTCTAATATAAACCTGCAAGACATCTGGTTAATTAACTTGTTTGCTATGTATCATTTTAAGAAGTTCAGCTGTACCCTAATGTTTCTTCATATTCTGTTTTATTGTAAGAAGCTTTGTGGTTTCTTTGGTTTGTGGTGTGTGTGTGTGTGTGTGTGTGTGTCTTTATTTTTTCCCCATTTATCGATGTATAAGACGTGAAGATTAAAAACAAATCTTTGCTTTATGCAGATGTTCCTGGGTGTCAGTCAATGTATCGGAATGTGGACAGCTACCCAAACATGGATGGTAATTATAATTGTTATTTTCAATGTATAATTAAGTGTAAAAAGCATTTGTTTGCAAGATTAGTTGTTTTTTTTTAAGTATTTTTGTTTGGGTGTGGTACGGGACTCTGACACGTCGGGATCCCAACTGCCCGGAGTCAGACAGCATGGCGAGCGCAAAAAAGCCCCTTGCGGGCTACGCAAGCCACCTATTCTATTCTCCCTCTATGCTGGTCGTGGACCCCCACGAGGGAAAATAGCGGGTGGCCGTCAGGCACCCGGCTGTCTGCGTTTTGACAGTCGGGATCCCGACTGTCGGGAACCCATCCGGCACCCTTTTGTTTAGATACATTAGCTATAGGTTGCTATTAAAGCTGCTTTTCTTTTATTGTAGTGTCAGGTGAGCATAAGTTGGGTAATTATAGTGTTAACGTTAAAGGAGCAGCTGAAGAGCTCAAAAACATTCTTCTGTTCCCATGCAGGTTATGGTTATGAGAAGTCCATGAGAACCTTCACCGATGATGCCTGTGTTGTGCCAGAAAAGTTTGAAGGTTAGTATTTACTTGTATTATGCTGTAAATATGTTGGTTCTCTTGCCTTTATATGAAAATAAATCATGAAGTTTTAAGTTCCATTTGCAATCATTTCAAAATGAAGGTACAATGTGAATGTTTTATCTATTGGCCTTTGTCTTTGTTGGGATTCCAGCAGGGGATATTAAACAAGAAGTTGGAACCTACAGAGATGGCCCTCCTTACCAGAGACGAGGATCTTTACAGCTGTGGCAGTTCCTTGTGGCTTTGCTGGATGATCCTTCAAATTCGCACTTCATTGCCTGGACTGGCAGAGGCATGGAATTCAAGCTGATTGAACCAGAAGAGGTAAGATTGGTGGTTCACCAAGCTGGGTTGACATCATGGTGCCTGGTACTTACTGCAGTTGTATAGAAGATGTGTAGTTTGTTTATTATGTAGGCATTTACCTTACCCTAAGCTGCTCTGCAACTTGAAATGGTCATATGAATGCTAGATATCTTTACTCAATGAGGGCCAGATGTACGAAGCTTGAAAAGTTATAAAATGGAGAGTGATAAACCAATCAGCTTCTAACTGCCATGCTACAAGCTGTGTTTAAAATGACAGGAAGGAGCTGATTGATTGGTGGCTTATCACCCTCCATTTTATGTTTTTTCAACCTTAGTACATCTTGCCCTGAATGATGTTGTATTTAAGCTGCTACATAGTTACAGAGTAGGTAAGGCTGAAAAAAGACTTGCGTTCATCCAGTTCAACCTAGTTTATTATAATAGATTATCCATTGCTGTATAGTATGTTCTGATATTTTAGAGACAGATTATATTTCTTATTTGTACCCATGGATGTCCTTAAGCAATAAGTGCCTATCCAACCCTATTTTGAATGTATTAATTGAGTAAGCCGACACCACCTCTCCAGGAAGAGAGTTCCAGAGTTTGACTGCTCTGACCGTAAATAATTTTTTTCTTCTAGCTGAACAAATTCTTCTAGTCTATACTCATGCATCATATTAAATAGAAAAGAGGCTCCGGTCACAGAGGCCTATTATTTATCAATAGTTTTCTGCAGTATCCAAAGGGTTAATGCAGAGATACTATTGATTTGTCATTTAGTCTTCTCTCTTTTTTTCTCTCTCTCTCTCTCTCTATATACCACTTCCCATATCCTGTTATGGGCTGCAGTGATTTAACAAACTGCAAAAACTAACAATTTCACAGCTTAAGATAAAACAATGCCATTTTAAGATGACATTATGTATACTTGCTAGTTCCACCTCTATTCACGATCCTACAAAGACATTCTTTGCATGCATGAATTCAAATACAATAATTATTGCGTAACCTTATCTGCTCAGATATGCAGTATGCCCTTCCAATGTAAGACATTTTTGTTACCGATTACTGGGTATGTACAGGCTTTTGAGCTGTAAATGTGAAGCAGACAAATGTCCAGCAGAGAGATTTTTATAGCTATTCTCAAAGTATTCATTAATTTCCCTAATTCCTAACGAGTTTATGTGCTGAGTATTGGTTCATGTCTCGAAATAGCTGCCTATACTGAATGTGCAGTAGGTGATTGGAAACCTTTTAAGGATGTATTTTGGAAACCTCTTATTGTTTCTTTATAAAGCTACGCTCAATCGGCTAGTTAAAAAAAGATGTATGTTTCATATTAGATTTCATTATCAGAACATTAACATTATTTCTATGCATATAACAACTTGCACTTTTAAAGGATCTTCAGAAATACAATTTAGCTGTAATTATTAAATAAGGACACACAATACACAATTATAATACATTCCATGCACGATTCTGTGCTAATATAGAACGGTGCCTCAAGCTACTCTATTCCAGTACTCACAACCACTTAATCTGTATGTAACTTAGGGAGGACACTGATCATAAACTAGTAAGTCATTTTATGACTTCGAGATGCACATTTTAAAGTCGGTTTAATAACTATAAATTACAGCTTGTAATTAGTCTTGGAGTCTGATCAGTCTTCCTGGAGCCAACTTAAATAAGCATCGCGCTTGTTTCTCTTTTCTTTTGTGATGCTTTGTGTTAAAAACTTGAGGGTGGAAGAATTGGTTTAGTTACTTGGCTTTTACTGTTAATACCAGCACAAAGGAAGATTACTTTTATAAACATTAATATAGTAACAGGAATACATTATATTAAGCTCTAATCACTTGGTAATTCATACATTACACCAATGTGTGCGCTCGAGACAGAAGATTAATTAAATAAGCCCGTTTGCTGTGGTCGCACTGAAGTTGTGTGATTTTTCTACAAAAAAAAGCAACCTGGGAGAAGTGCATGAAAAAGTGGTATACTGTCCGGGAACCCAAAAAATTGGCAGCTGACATAGCAGGACCGTATAGAATGCTGACAGTGGCCATAATGAAGGTTTCGGTAGTTTTTTTATGGTGTCGAATTAATTATTATTTTTGAACTTTTTTGTAAAAAAATGGTTGAAACACTGATAGTAAAGGTTTTTCATGAATGTAAAGTCTTTCCAGCATTAAAAGTACAGAAAAATGTCTGCTTAGTAAGCTTTCAGTGTTTTTATACAAGTTCGTAAAAAGTTGGAATGAACATTTTTATCTCACATGTGAATATTCAAAAATCACTCTCCCATCCATACAACACCCCTAGGTACATGCCCCACAACATTTTCACCCATTTATTGAGCTTTTTAGAGAAATTTATTTGAAAACGGACATATCTTGGATAAATTATACCATTTCTGTTATTATTCCCTTTGACTAATGAGTGATACTTTATAGATCACACATATTGTTAAATACCCACTTTAGGAGGGTGTCTTAAATTATTTAAAGGAAAAAAATTTTTCTCTAATTTTTTTTCTGGCAATCCAATTATACCTTGTTCACATTGCACCTTGGACCCAGGTTATTGCCGTGTTGGTGACATATGAGTTGAGGTGCGGTGTGAAAGCGCCACAGCTTATAACCCGTTTGTCATCCCAGCAATTCATCCTCTGTATAATGGGGGACCCAGGTTAAGTGTGAAAGCATCAGAGCCAGGTCGGACCCGGTATTGCAATCCCGGGTCCGACCTGGCTTTGCGGGGTATGAGTGAAACCTATGTGTTTTCACGCGAAAACAGGGCTGCTTTCCGGAATTTTAGTTCACCTGCCTAAGGCAAGTGGAGCTATTTGGAAAGCTCCTGAATTACCCACAGTAAAGTACCACTAGAAATTGGATATCCACATCCATATCTATTAGTATTATTATTATTATTATTATTTAATATATACAACAGTTAAATAAGTTGAGCTTCAGATTTAGCTAACATGGCCAACTTAGCTTCTTTGAAAACATAAAGCTAAGAAACCAGTAAGGATGTCTTTCAATACACTGGCCTAATAATATTGGATTGGTTTCTTTGGGAATCAATGCCCTTTTGAATGTTTTTATGAGCTCCCTTTTATTTCTTACAACTCCAGAATGGTGTCACAAGTTAAACTAGCAGAAAGTAGAAGTTATTTGACCTTAAAATGGTGGTAAATGAACAACATATTTTATGTAGTAATTAGTACATTAGTGGGTAGTTCAAGAGAGTTCTCAAAGAGAGGATTATATAATACACCATCATAAACAGCATCTAGCCCATAGGTTAAAAACCCAGCACTATATTCAGAGATCTTTTAAGGCCTAATTACTGATTAACAGACTCTGTTTGTGGCAAGAGTTGCTATTGTTCATTCATCTTATTCTTTTATGACACAGGGAGAGATTTACCAATGCTTGCATTTACCCTGGAGGGAACGTGCTGATCAGTCAAGTACTAACCAATCAGATCCTTACTGTCACTTAAAAGGCTGTTGGTAGGGAGGAGCTGATTGGTTGGTACTTTGTTTCTCTCCATGCTTTGGTAAATCTCCCCCATAATGTTCTTTATTCTGTATATATTAACCTGTTTGTATACCTCTATTTCTGTTTTTCCCTTGACTGTAGTCATGGCTTTTGTGAGCAAGGGAGAAGTATATTTATTTCCAATAGGCATATTAGACCTTTACATATACGGTAGTGAAGAAAAAATGTTTTGTGAGGTTTAACTATTTATGTGCACATTTGTTAGTCTTTTGACATATGGGACTTATTTTTGCAGGTTGCCAGACTCTGGGGCATGCAGAAAAACCGGCCAGCCATGAACTACGACAAGCTCAGCCGGTCTCTACGCTATTACTATGAGAAAGGAATCATGCAAAAAGTACGTTATTTCAAAGGCCATTGACTTTGATTTAGATGAGTGGTTGAACAAACTGTTTTACAGAGTCGCAAAGTCTTTCAGTTCCTCTTTGACTACAGTATTCCATGGCTTGCCATTCTGCACTGTGAGAATGATTTAAATGTGGTTGGATTTGCTATCGCTGCTGCTTACATAGAAGCTCTAATATGGTAATGCAGTAGGCATTGTAACATGTCCTGCTGCATTGCTCATCCTGACCTGCGACAAAGGACGCTGTATTTGATCTTTCCGGGCAACACTGTACAACATGGCTTTTTTTTTTATTAATAGAGGCTGTTACTGCCCCCTCCACACCAAAAGGGCATCAGACTGTCAATCACTGACAGTGTGATGCTGATCTTCCTTTTTAAATTGCAGAATTGGTCCTGAATAGGCGCAAAGTAACGGACATCGGTACTTTTACGCCATGCTCAACACAATAGTGACCGTACCTGAATGAGGGCTTGAATCTATATATTTTGAAGTTTGTTTAATGAATGGAACTGGGATGACCGTCCTTCATACTGATGTATGGTTTGGGTAGGGATGAAAACAAAAGAGACTTGAGAAAAATTAAGTCATGTAAGCAAATATGAAATAAGCTGAATATTTCACGGAACAGCTTTTAAACTTTTCTACATCTCTACTTGGGCTTAGTGTGCGGTTTGTGTGATGGGATGCTCAAAGAGAATTTCTGTTCTAGTATTGTTACTATATTACCACTTTTACATCAAAACTGCCGGGTCGCACCTGGTCTTTGGACTAGACTCCAACCCTGATGCAACCAGGCAGATGACATCATCTACAAGCGACTGGAAACCTGCCAGCCTGGACCTCTGCAATGCCGACTGACATGCTGGGGGCAAGACCAGCACCCAGGAGAGCTGCAGGGGTTGCCCCCAGCCTCTGTGCACCCCCAGCTTCATTCTCAGAGGTGAATGGATGCCAAACACAGGCATCCACTCACCTCCTCCCAGGCTCTGCTGCTTTCTGCATAGTACAGCAGACCGGATTGGAGGCTGTACGCAGCCCCTGCCTAACCTCCGGACTGACCGCAGGATGCTGCAGTCTGGAGGTATGGGCTCCCCTATTGGTGGAAATGGGTCCCCATGTCAGATGACCCGGGTTACCCATTTACACGGCCCCTGACTCTCGATACGCCCCGTGTCTGACCCTGAGCATTTGCAGGGTCGGATTCCCGGGAACAGGACCCGGGTTATTATTTTTTTTTTACCCTGTTTACACCAAGCCCCGGCCTGGAGTGGAGCGGCAATAACCCAGGTCGAGGCTCTGGTGTAAAAGAGGTATATGTTACTCTTGTAAAAAAATAACATAGGACAGCTCTCCATATAAGACATGTCCAATATAAGGACTTTCTTGTATTGCAAGGGTTTATGACCTGGAAGTCCTCCTGTGCATATGCATCAGATGATGCCCACTCTGCAGGGGACACTGAGAGGGATCCGATTGGATTCCTTTGAGTGCACATTGCAAAAAGGAGCCTTTTGCAATGTGGGCTTTTATTAGATAATGCCATCTACAAATGGCATTATCTAACAATACCATACCATACAATGTAATAGATTCTGGAGATTAGAGCATATGAGAAATGCAGCCAAACCTCAGTGAAAACAGCATTTTGGAGGTTTGATCTCATTTTTGCCTTGGTACTCTGTGACTCCTAATATTGATAATTAAACACTTTTCTCTCTATGATGTGCCTCTTTTTACCATATTACAACAGTCTTTGTGGGTTTCAATTCTGTGTTATTTTTATATTTTTATCTCTACTGTTTAACTTTACTAAATATGTACATTTTCTCCAGGTGGCTGGCGAGCGCTATGTCTACAAGTTTGTTTGTGAACCTGAAGCTCTCTTTTCTCTGGCGTTTCCTGACAATCAACGTCCTGCCTTGAAATCTGAGTTTGACCGACAGATCAGCGAAGAAGACACTGTTCCTTTGTCACACCTGGATGAAGGTGGCGTGTACCTTCAGGACGTGGGAACTGTCCCTTCCCAAAACTATAAAGGCGGCTACAGTTACTAGAAACGGCTGCCATGTAATCATGTATATATGGGTACATTTTGTTAGCAATCATATGAATGTAGATGCTTTTTTGTTCGCGTTTTTATTGCAAGAACCTGGTGTTTAAATAACATGGACTTTAGCAGGTAGGAGCTGAAGACGACAACTGTTAGTTTTTAAAACCCAGGTTGTATTTGGGCGTTTGTAACATGGCCTTTTCCAGATACACTCCTTGGCTGTGGTGTATTTGAGCACCAGATTTTAGATTTCTCTTAATACAGCTAAGCTTACGAATGGTTGATTATTTCAGGAAATGCATGTTCTCCAGCATCAAGCGTTGAAGACACAATCCTTTCCTTCAGACTTTTTATTTTATTTTTTTAAAGAGACCTTTTCAGCGACATTTCTTTGTAGGAAAGGATTTTGTTGAGTGGATTTCAACTAAGTTGGCATCAAACCAGTGCAATAATCTTGGAATCTACCAATGCTAATGTTTTCTGCCTTTTTGAAATTAAAACAGTTTGAAGGAATCTTGGCTTACTTTTCCTTTTGTATGGTCTTTTATTTGACTGTCTACATGTCCTAGCTCATAATATTTTGGTTCATGAGCAATTATTGGGCAATCTCAGAAGTAGCCAGTAAACCAGCTTGATATGACCGCTAATAGCTTTTCTAGAAGACAGTTTATTCTACTATTTAGATTTTTTGTGGAACCACTAAAAATGATCAAATTTGTCAAGCCTTGAAATATGTATGTGTGTGTGTGTGTATATGTATATATACATGTATATACATGTGTGTGTGTGTGTGTGTGTTCATTATAGCACCCTTTTGAAAACCATGCAGTTCCTCTCTCCTGCCTGGGTTGTCGCTCTCAGCGGTGGTGCTTCCAGCACAATCTGGTCCATATCACAGTATGAAGCTAGAGATTCGAGTGTGCTTGAAGCACCAAAGTAGGCAGTAACACCCCAGGCAGGACAGAGGAAAAAGAGTTGCAAAAACATCAATTCAATATT
Source organism: Crinia signifera (assembly GCF_055691185.1). NCBI lineage: Eukaryota > Metazoa > Chordata > Amphibia > Anura > Myobatrachidae > Crinia > Crinia signifera. Next base: position 147,059,167 of record NC_139222.1, on the reverse strand, counting down.
GGAGTTGAAAGTGGGAAAGCAAATTGTTCAACTACTTTCTGTTTGTTTATTATTGTGTTTTATATGCTGTATAGTTATAAATGTTGTTTAAAATGTTGTATATATTGGAATGTCAACAATTGGCAGAGAATTATAGCATTTTAAGCAATTATATATTAAAAATGAGAATAGATCCCTTGCAATTATATATTTTCTCTTCTGTGTAATAATACAGCTGTAGATGCCAACACTAATATGTTCACTTTAAACAATTTGTCTTTTTTGTTTTCTGTTTTGTATACTGAATTGACTAATCAACAATGTCTTTGCTGTGCATCAAGCCTTTGTTTTTGCAATGTCCCCTAAAATCATTCACCGTCTTATCAAATCTGTCTTGTGTTTTGGCATCTGTCAAGGGCAGAGCCATTATCTGTGCCAGTCCCCTAGAGTGTTGTGGTGAAATTTGAGGAAGTGGTTGGCACACACTAGGACATCTAATAGATATTATACAGGGTATATTCTAAACCTGCGGTAGCCAACCCTAGTCCTCGAGAGCTACCAACAGTGCATGTTTTGCAGGTCTCCTCACAGAATCACAAGTGAAGTAATTAGCTCCATCTGTGTATCTTTTCAAATGTGTCAGTGATTAATGAGTGCAGCTGTGCAGCAGCTAGGTTGTCTGGAAAATGTGAACTGTTGGTAGCTCTCGAGGGCTAGGGTTGGCTACCACTGTTCTAAACTAATACATAAGAAACACCTAACGTAATTAAAACCTGTTCTTTAAAATACATTAATATAGTGACTACATTTATCTATGACCTGTCAAGTGTTGCTGCGCTGGGGTAAATGCCCCATGTTTTGCATGCTGGGGGGTTCTGTTTGCCAATGCAACAGTGGGTTTCGTATTGCAACACCATGGAATCCTGGAGGTTATGCATCCCATTAGGATGCACTGCTTTAGGGCCATAGTTGCACAAAGTATACTTCTTTTTTTAGATAATACAAATTTATGTAACCGGCTAGGCAACTAGGGTAGTGGCTGATTTTTTTGATCCAGGTAGCTTAGTGGCAACTATGCCATTTTAAAAGTATGGAATTAAAAAAGCTGCCTATAGTAGGAATAACAAGTGGCAACTGATGAGAAGGAAGGTGATCTAGGACTTACTATTTCAGGTGGCAATGTAACAAAGCCAGTCATATTCTTGGTTGTATAAGAAGAGGAATTCGTATCGGTGAGAGAGATGTATCCTCTATATATACAGATGTGTCCACATACATCTGGACTTTTTTTCTCAATTTGTCACAACATGTAAAATGGCTTACCTGTTTTTCCAAATGTAGCAAGAAGATGGAGCCTAAACATTTTTTGCAGCATTAGAATTTGTATAAAGTAATAGATTAGGCAAGCAAATTTTTAGAAAAATCGCAAAGCGTGACTTTTGCAGAGTCCAAGGTGTACCAAGTTCAAACCAAAATGTATGTGGACACATCTGTATGTCTATTGTCCATGAATCTCCGAAACACCGCCATCTGCTGATAGAGAGTGAAATTACATATATTTCTCACACATGCACAAACTCAGAAGGTAGCAGACTAGCTTTCGAAGCTTTTGCTTCGAGCAGGCTTACTAGTCATATATCATTGCTGATTGTCAGGGTAGATGTGTCCCTCCTGCACATACATGGCCCCGGCTATGGAATGAGGTTACAATAAATCAGAAAAAAATGTGCAAAAGTAGATGAAAAATGTCCCTGCCATCCTTCTAAAGACCTCCCATTCTCCTCATAATATCACGCATAATTTGTTACACACACACAATTCTCCACAACCATTCCATCTCCTATAATATTCGCCTGATCTGAGCTTTTCCTATCCAAGATGCTTTTAAATTATTAATTGGAACTTTTACTCTTGACCATATGTAGGACCAGACAAATTTAGGAGGTAAATGTAAGAGTTGAACTAAACACCCTGTAGTAGCTGCGTAAAGATCTCCCTGGCCAATAAGGGGTTAGGAATATCCAGAATACAAGGCCATTGATGTCTTATTTTGAATCCAGCATCACATGCCCCTCCCTATACCTCCTTGGTGCTCAGTACAATCCATGCTTACATATTTTGTTAATTTAAAGCAGTCCATGTGGGTGTTGTATGATATGTCAACAGTCATAATGTTGACATTCATCATGTTGACATGGTGCTTAAGTCCGTGATAATCATGTAGGCAGTGATGACATGTCAACATCTTGTCACTGGTAACTCAGCGGTGACCTACCCTGTTCCCGATGGCTGCAGCAGTTTCTGGATCCCAGTGGTCATGTGACTGTCTGTTTCGGATCAGACCTTTGATCCACCAGTGTTCCAATAAGTATTTCTCTCCAAACCGTATTATCCCTAACCCTACCTCTAGTGCAGGCAAGGGCAGATTTAATGGTGGGGGCACCCCTAGGCACATCAGATTCTAGCTTTTATCCTGTAGAAGGTGCTAGATAAAAAAGTAAATTCTGATTGGTGGCTTAGGGCAACGTCTATCACTTCTAAAAACTCACACTTTAGTAAATTTACTTTTTATGCGCCTTGAGGACAAAGGTTCCGAATGCCTTCTCTAGTGCCTAAACACCCCTCCCCTCATTATATTACCCAAACCTCAAACCTCCTCCCACAGCCTAACCCTAATGTCTACATTTTGACTTTGTCAACTTGTCTGTCAACATTTTAATAATGTGGGCATAACTATCAACATTGAGATGTTGACATTATGAATGCTGACGTTGTCTTTGTTGAACTTTTGACTACACTCCGTCTGGGTGAGTGCACAAGGTCAGCTACCTCATTTGTAGATGATAAAAGCAAATATGCTTGTTCTTTACAGGAGTTGTCGCTCCTGAGATTGCCATTTCAATGTCTACTCAGAATATACTAAGAAAGCTAAAGCCAAATGCCGACTCCTCTTATCCAGGACACATTCTGGATGTACATATAAGGATTTTTTTTTTCTTTTAATGGTAGATCTGAATAGCGCTTATTTTGAAATCTTGCTTTGTATGTTCAGCAATAAACTATCAATATATTATATGGTAATAGGTTTATTTGTGTTACATTCCTGGTCAATTTTAACAATGCAAATACCATCATTTTCTGGTGGGGTTGTTATGTTTGGTATTCCCCCCCCCCCCCCCCCCCCCCCCCCCCCCCCCCCCCCCCCCCCCCCCCCCCCTCCTAGCCATTCTATACCTAGAATTAAATTAAGTACTGCTTTACATTGATATTCATTGGTTTTGTACATCTTGTATTTAAAATGATTTAAATTGCATGACATAGTTGAAAAGGGTGTGGATTATTAAGTTGAAAGGGTCTAGGTCAGGGGTGGCCAAACCGGTCCTTTGAGATCTACCAATGGTCCACGTTTTCCAGGTTACCTAGCTAGAGCACAGCTGTAGTCATTACTGACTGTCACATTTTAAAACATGCTGCATTCATTCCTACTATAGATCCACAGGTTGATTGGAAAACATGAACCGTTGGTAGATCTTGAGGACAGGTTTGGCCACCCCTGGTCTAGGTCGACCGCTATTTGTTGATGGGCAAAAGGTCAACTTGCAATAGGTCAACATTGACATTATTTCAATAAGAAAAAGGTAGACACAGCAAAAGGTTGACATGCGTTTTTTTTTCTTCACTTATTTTTTGGTGTTGGTATATGTGAACATTATAGTATTGAACGTAAACACTGAAAATATTCACATTTTTAACCATGTCAACATATTTCCTGCCGATGTTATGTTCATATTGACATCCTGACTGTCTACACTGGGACACATTCTGACTGAATAATATTTGGTACTCTTTACCTAGAACGGCGCCCATCGCGGTGATCGCGGCATCGCGGGCAGTACATAAACGGCCGCGACGCGATGCCCGCGATCACCGCGATTTTCCCATAGGGAACAATGTTAAAAAGCCTGATTGACCGCGATTTTGCATTCAATGCCTCAATGCCCGCGATTTTCCCATAGGAATCAATGTTAAATGGGCTACAGAGCCCAAATAGGCACAATTAACCCTTAAATGTCCCCCCAATTTTTGTACGCCACCCCACGATCCACGCCAACCCGAAGCGTGGCGAGCGCAGCGAGCCCGCGAGGGGCGGCGGTACGCGTCCTCCGACATTTTCATGCCCTACTATCCACGTCGGCGTGGAGTTGAGAATAGAATAGTGTGTTGAGCGTAGCGAGCCACCGAGCCCGAAGCGTGGCGAGCGCAGCGAGCCCCGCGAGGGGACGCGGATACCTTCACAGGTAAACGCGTCCCCTCGCGGGCTTCACAGGTGTCCGCTTTTCGCCACGGATACCTGTGAAGCCCGCGAGGGGACGCGTATAACTGTGAAGGTATCCGCGTCCCCTCGCGGGGCTCGCCACGCTTCGGGCTCGGTGGCTCGCTGCGCTCGCCACACTATTCTATTCTCAACTCCACGCCGACGTGGATAGTAGGGCATGAAAAGGTCGGAGGACGCGTACCGCCGCCCCTCGCGGGCTCGCTGCGCTCGCCACGCTTCGGGTTGGCGTGGATCGTGGGGTGGCGTACAAAAATTGGGGTGACATTTAAGGGTTAATTCTGCCTATTTGGGCTCTGTAGCCCATTTAACATTGATTCCTATGTGAAAATCGCGGGCATTGAGGCATTTTAAAGTAAAATCGCGGTCAATCAGGCTTTTTAACATTGTTCCCTATGGGAAAATCGCGGTCATCGCGGGTACACGATTTTTATGTACCCGCGATTTACCCGCGATGCCCGCGATTTTTTACCCCCGACGCCCGCGATTCTAATCGCGGGCGCCGTTCTAGGTAAAGAGTACCTAATATTTGAATGACTATGGGGGTATTCAATTCCATGCTGGATTTTTCGACAGTAGAGAAAACCCTCACTATTCAACCTTTTTTAGGTCGCATTTACGATCAACCTGTTCAATTAAAGTGCTGATTTTTCAACTGTTGAAAGAATCTGGCATAGTCAAGAAACATGTGGATCTGGGAATTACTTACCAATCCACATGTCAGTTTTTGACTTTATTAGTCCTGTTTTGGCCGATGCAATTAAAACTATAAGAGAGTGACACTGCATTGGTAAAAGATTACCAAAAACCCTCTGAAGACGTCCGCCATTAAATACTAAGGTATGGGGTTTTTTTTTTCAGCTAGCCAAACAAACAGACATAATTGAATACCCCCTAAAGTGGATAATGACGCTAGACCTGATTTATAGTTAGTCATCTGACAAAATACCGATCTTTAATGTATGTAGGCAACAACTTCCCTTTAATATCTACATATTTTTCTAAACTAATTCCAAAATAGTAAACTATATTTTAAGCTGTGAAAACCGGATTAGACCGTAATCTTCTCGTTAAAGACTAATCAGTTAGTTAATCCCTATTTACCGTACACTTTAATCGTCTTAACACAATTAGAATTTTGTCTGTTACTGGACAAGCAAGAGTGATTTCTTTTCTGAGTTGAATTTTTATAAAGATAAAGACACACAAAAAAAAAAACATTTTTATTGGCTCAGTAACCAAATGTTGACAAAGTTTGAATGCATGTATATATCTCTGAATAGTTTAGTTCTATTATATTTCATATTATGTACACTTAAAAATGATTGAGACAAATTTACCGAATATCGCGCAACTTGACAGATCATGGTTGTTGCATGCCTGCAATAAATTTCAGCACCAATGATTTCAAGAACTATCACCAAGCAGTGGCATATTTATAATGTGTGCCATGTGCACAGTGCACACGGGCCCTTGAGTCCCCTGCGAGGTTCCACACTGCACCCATTTTTTAATACTTACCCCTCTAGAGTCACACGATGAAAGCAGCAGTGCTGTTAGAATGGCAATGATGACTTTTTTTGGAGTTCTGTACATGCACAGTAGAGTCTCCGCCCTCTAGTACGCTGGGAGAAAGGAGGGGGCCCAAACGAAGGATGTGGCACACGGGCCTCTTCCTCTTTTGAAGGGGATGCAGTGTGAATCCCGGCGCCGGAATCCCGACCGCCAAAATCCCGACACTTTCTCCCTCCGTGAGGGTGTCCACGACGCTCTCGGAGGGAGAATAAATTAGTGGGCCGAGCGGAGCGAGGCAGCGAGCCCGCAAGTGGGGGGGGGGGGGGGGGGGCGATCCGCCGGGATTTAATACTGAATCCTTTTGAAACACTCCTGTCACCAAGAAACAATACTTAAAAATATTTGTAATAAAAAAAGGAAATGCAAATCAGTACACCTAAATAGAAATAAATGAAAAACCAATATAGTTCATGAAATCCCAGGTGGAAAAGATGGAATGCAAGCCGCAACAACACTCTCGGGTGTATTCAATGCGGCCGGCGTAGGGGTTAAACGGTGGGATCGCTGAAAAAAAGCGTTCCTCTGAATTTAGCCATGAGCCTCGCTGTTTTAGCAGCCGCATACGCCGTTTTCCCCCTTGCTCCAAAAAGCTAGAGAGTGGGAATCGGCGTATGCAGGGAGTCAGTTGAACACGGACCGTGCAAGCTGTGATAGAGAGCAGGCAGCACTGCTTGCTGTCAGAGCTCGCCCTCCGCATTGAATACTGCCCAGTGAGAGCTCCAATTGTGGTTTATCTTCTAGAATAACCCATCAGAGCATTTTGTCACACATATTTGGGCATGTGGTGTATGGCATAAGGATGTGCTTCAATAGAACAGTTGAATTAACTGGCCAATCAAAAACCATCTGAAAAAGTGGCCCAAAATGGCTGATGGAACTATGTCCACTATTCAAGAGCAGAACTACTATTGGTGCAGCAGGTGCATTGCATCAGACCCCTGACAACTAAGGAGCCCACTGCTGCCTAAACTAGCAATCAGTTTGTGTGCACTTGGCTTGGGGGGGAAGCTCGTTGATCCGGTATATGCCACCCCACCAGAGTGATATCCCTCCCTGTGCAAGCCTGTGAATGGCTTAGCACGGTTTGTGAAAAGTAGCCTGCAAATCCATTCCATAGCCCTGGACTTCTTCAGCGTCCGTGATAGAATCAAGCTGATCATGGCTGGAGTTGACGTCATACACCCTCCAAACTCCTGGGCTCACCTGTGTTTTCCCGGACACTCCCTGAATATGGCCGGTTACCAGCCCTAAATGCCAGCTTCATATCAATCACCTTGGCTAGCAATTTAAAAAAAAAAAAGGGAGCAGGATGGCCTAGCGTATGGGCTATAAGCATGTGCAGTCTATCGATAATCACCATGCCTGCTAGTTTGCAGCTGTGCTATCAGGTCTGAATTAGGCCTTTTGTTTCCAAACTCTGAAGATCATGTCGCAAAGTGCTTCAATTCAATCCAAGTCCCTAATCTCCATCTTCCAGAAGCCTATGTGTGACTACACTGGCCATAAAAGATAAGACATGGTGAAGGAAGCTTACTTTTATATGTCCACCTAGGTCAGTGATGGCTTACCTTGACACTCCAGCTGTTGCTAAACTACACCTCCCAGCACGCCCTGCATCAGTTTTAGCATGGCGAAATAGTAAAACTGATGCAGGGAATGCTGGGATATGTAGTTCAACAATAGCTGGATTGTCAGGGTTAGCCATTACTGACCTATTCATAGAGCCCTATCTAAGGGTGGTAGGGCCTAATGCCTCTACTACAAACACAGGCATATGCACAGAATTTAGTAAATTACATTGGGGCAGATGTATTGTTACATAGTAGGTAAGGCTGAAAAAAGACTTGCGTCCATCTAGTTCAACCTGGTATAGATATCCATTGCTGATTTGGTAGGTTCTGGTATTTTACAGACAAATGATATTTCTTATTTGTACCCATGGATGTTTTTCTCCAGTAAATGTTTGTCCAACTTTGCCTTGAACGCATTTAATGAGCCAGCCGTTACCACCTCTCTGGGAAGAGAGTTCCAGAGTTTGACTGTTCTGACCGTAAAGAAATTCTTTCTACTAGCTGAATGAAATCTTTTTTCTTCTAATCTATACTCATGCCCTCGCGTCCTAGATTCCTTTCTAGTAGAAAAGAGGGTGCGTGACAGTTCCTTATATTGGCCCTTGATATACTTGTACATGTTGAGCATGTCCCCCCTTAAACGTCTCTTTTCTAATGTAAATAGTCCCAAATTGCTTAATCTCTCCCCGTAGCTTAAATTCTCCATTCCCCTAATAAGCTGTGTTGCTCGCCTTTGGACTTTTTCTAATTCTATGATGTCCTTTTTATAGTGTGGGGCCCAGAACTGTACTCCGTACTCTAGGTGAGGTCTCACCAATGCTTTATATAGTGGCATAATTACCCTCGAGTCCCTAGTTTCCATTCCCCTCTTAATACATGCCAGAATTTTGTTGGCCTTTTTTGTAGCTACATTACAATGGGCACTACATCCTAGTTTGCTGTCTATTTGGACTCCTAGATCCTTTTCAAGTATGGAATTACCCAGTTCCTCTCTGCTAAGGTTGTAACTTGCACACTGGTTGTGTCTCCCAAGGTGCATAACCTTACATTTATCTATATTGAACCTCATCTTCCATTTTTTTGCCCACTCATCTAGAATTGCAAGATCATTTTGAAGCATGGTGACATCTTCTGATGATTTGATGACTTTGCTAAGTCTTGTATCGTCCGCAAAGATGGATACATTGCTGAGTAACCCTATCCCAATATCGTTAATAAAAATGTTAAACAAAATGGGCCCCAAAACCGAACCCTGGGGCACTCCACTTAGTACCGGTATCATATCTGATACAACACCATTCACAACCACTCTTTGTTCTCTATTACATAGCCAATTCCCTACCCATCTGCAGATATTTTCACCCAATCCTAGGTTCTCCATTTTATTAATCAATCTCTTGTGTGGGACAGTATCAAATGCTTTAGCGAAATCTAGGAAAATCACATCTACAGCATTTCCATTATCGAGGTTTTTGCTAACCTCTTCATAGAACCCTAGTAGATTAGTTTGGCATGAACGATTTTTCACGAACCCATGTTGGTTAGCACTGAGTAGATGGTGATGATCGAAATATTTCTGGATACCATCCCTTAAAAATCCTTCAAATAGTTTACCCACAATTGATGTTAAACTAACGGGTCTGTAATTAGCGGGATCTTCCTTTTTTGAATATTGGCACTACCTCTGCTATTCTCCAATCTTTTGGTACTATAGTTAGCCTATATTGAGCCTAGTAAAGTGATAAAACGATGATAAAGTAGAAGGTGATAATGTACCATTCAATCACCTCCCAACTGTCATTTTTCAAACATAGCTGATTGGCTAGTGGATTATCACCTTCCACTTTATCACCATTTTATTACTTTAACATGCTTAATACATCTGCATTATTGTCTTATAACAGACCTGCCTTCTGTTTCCCCAGGTAGTAAGACCCTGGGCCAAGCTCTGACACAGCTTCTATCAGCCTCCTACAGATGCAGACATTCAAACCCCTTTCACACTGACAAATATTCCAGGGTTATTGCATATGATCGTGCAAAAAAACAGGAAATTGGTCAGGGTGAAAGGGTCCTATCCTTATAGCTTGTAAGCTTGCAGCAGGGCCCTCTAACACCCAAGTCTGTCTGTTACCCAGTTTGTTTTATCAATGTCTACTATTGTAAAGCGCAACGGAATCTTCTGCGCTATATAAGAAACTGTAAATAAATAATAAATTGTCCTGGGTCCAACGTTCTGAGATTTCATCCTGGGTCTTGACCTGGGTTGGACCCGGGACTGTCACGGGTCGATGTGACCCGGGTCACATTCACTACACTGTAAAGGCGCCGCTGGGAGATGCTGACATCCTCCAGCTCCACCCCGGCCCCACCTTCCAATTACCTCATCCGCCCGGCTTTATGCCTGGTTGGGAGGCTAGTGTGAAAGTGCTTGCATGCAAGGTTGCACCTGGGATTTTATAACAGGCTTGCGACCCAGCTTGAAAGCACTTGCCAGTGTGAAAGGTGTATAACTAACTTGCTATTAGTTAAATGGGCCTTCTGGATGGAAACACCCTGCCCCCACCTTCTATCTCACATCCACACCCCCAGGACCCATTATACGGCTTATACTAAAAGCCCAATCACTAATCAAATCTGTTTAGCAATTCAGACATTTTCTGGGGGTTTAAAATACATATGCTAGAAATTAGGGACAAACGTATTTTTGTTTATCACTTTACCAGTGCATCTATTAAAATATATATGTATGTGTGCGTTTCTAAACTTTTAAGCCAGACTTTCTCAGAAACAATAAAGGTTATTCTGAAGTACAAATTCTATATGGCTTTAATTATTTCTGTGTGTAGGTCTGACTGATGTTTTAATAACATTAGTATGTAAATAGATGATGTTTGAAACCTGACAGTGTGTTTTGGGTGGTCCTTCATAATTGCAAACTAGCAACCAAAATGGAGTCAATTATTTTCCTAAGTAACATTTTATTTCGTATCTACTGTAATAACCGCATAACTGGCTAACATATTTTTCAAAAAAACACTGAAATTGACAGTTTTTTAATGACTGAAATTAGTTGACAACAAATATTTTAAATATAACTTACATTTTTTTTTTTAAATACACACATTGGTTAACCATCGATGGCCAAATTACCTAACCATTGTGAACCTACATTTTCAGTGTGGCAGGCACCTGAGGAGGAAACGTGGTTCGAGAGAGCACTTGTGTCAGCTGCTAGAAAATTCTCTTCCACCAGCTGCACAGTGGACGTCTCTGACATCAGATATGACCATGTCAGAGAAAGTCCAGCCTGGTGTGGTCACATCTGATGTGACCACGCCAGCAAATGGTTAACAACAAGATTTGATGGAGATCGTCTGCTTTTGTGACTTTCAATGGGTCTTATTTTCTACCATCTAAGCACATTTTATAATATAAAGACCATTTAAATGTAGTCTTAAACAATGTTAATGAAACCTATTTTACTGATGTGATGCCTGTAATAAAGACTACCATGACTTTGATAATATAAGTCAGTGAGAGTCCATAGAGCAGTATTTTAAGAGAAAAAATGGGGATTCTTCTAAAGGCCCATACACCCTGGACGACTTTGAGCTGAAAGCTGCTTAAAACAGCAAGTTTGAGCAGCTTTCAGCTCAAAGCCTCCCAGTGTGTATGGCCCGGCGATGAGAGATCCTGCATCATGGCCGGGAAAGCTGTTCATCTACTGGTATTACCAGCAGATGAGCGGCTTTGGGGAAAGCTTTGCATAGCACTGCGCAATGCAAAATCGTCTGCCCCCGCCGACCGTGGCTTTCCCCCCCAGCGATCCATACACGCTGGGCATAATCGCCCAGTGTGTATGGACCTTAAAACACCTCAGGATGCAAAAACAATGGATCCACATCAAAAATAGGCCATGTCCTAATGTATGTGCATTAGTGAACAAATAGGTGCATTGTGCAAAAACTAACATACATGCAGTATAGAATTTATTTTGTTTGTTTTCTAATGTGTATCATCTGCCAAGAAAAGGTATTATGTAAGAAGTGTAACAACTTTGTTTAGTTTTAAAATGTCAAGGTGTGATGGAAGGTGTTCTAACAAATATGTGCACACGTTTTTTCAGTCAGAAACCGGCTTTATTACTTACATTTTGGATTTTAGTTATGGTGGCAAAAATATTATAGATCCATCATGACTGTAATCAAAATTGCAATTTTTCTGCTTCACAATCTTGTTTTATAATATGTTGTTCAGTGTTACCCTGAAACTGCACAGCAGCTCTGTTCTACAGAAAGGTATTTATTTCTCACGCCACTACAAACAGCAGGAAGCTTTCCCACATCTAGGATTCGATACAATCACCATGTCAACAATCACAATGTGTTAAAGTCAACACCTGGAGCTGGACATTAGGGATAGCTGGGGGGAGTGGCAGGTGTGGGATAGGCTAGGATCAGGGTTAATTGTGTTACTCACTGTTGGGTGAGAGCCGAAAGCCATCATCACCTGATCACTGGACCCAGAAGACACTGCCAAAGCCCCGCTCACAAGAGATTAATCGCTGCACCACATTTCCTTGTTGGCATTATGAATGTTTTATTTATTTATTTATTTATACAGTTTCTTATATATAGCGCATACATATTCCGCAGCGCTTTACAGAGTATAGTTGAACACTCACTCATATCAGTCCCTGCCCCAGTGGAGCTTACAATCTATATTCCCTACCACATATACACGCACACACAGACATACTAGGGTTAATTTGTTGGGAGCCAATTAACCTACCAGTATATTTTTGGATTGCTAGAGGAAATCTGAGTACCCGGAGGAAACCCACGCAAGTACAGGGAGAATATACAAACTCCGCACAGTTAAGAGACATGGTGGGAATCGAACCCATGACCTCAGCGCTGTGAGGCAGAAATGCTAACCATTACACCATCCGTAATGTAGCCAAATTAAATTAATGCCTTTAGTTCTAATCCTTGAAGAGAGACAAATTAGAGATAAAGTACCAACCAACAAGCTGCTGTAATTTTTCAAACGCAGCCTATAACATGGCAGTTAGGAGCTGATTGGCTGGTACTTTACCATCGTCCACATTATCTCTCTACAAGGCTTAGAACATAGACCCGTGTATCTTTTGTAATCTGTTGCTGGTCATGTCTTTTCTGTTGCTGTCATATTACTGGGTGCAAACCCATGTGAAGCATAATTGGTAAGTTGTCAGTCGATCGAGGACCGATGTTTTGGCGCTGCGCATGAGTATATGCCGCTGTGCGGATTCCTTCGGTGATTGCAAAGTCGTCGAGGCGTTTGCACGGGGGGGCAGGATGGAGGTGGTCCGGGGGATGGCGCAAGAGAAAGACCAGGGTTTTATCGGTGTCCATTAAGAAAACACTGGGCGTTCCCATGGGTACGTAGGCGGCTTGAGCCTGCCGGGGGCAGGAGTCTGATATCACAGGATGTCAGCCGCCCTCCCTGTACTTGTAGCCACCTGCCACAAATAAAGGTCAGTCAGGACTGACTTATATTTGTGAATGGGAAAAATCATTTGACGGTCGGCGACCTTGTCATCATTCGACGGTCGGGCCCTTTGTCTGCTCTGGTAAATATACAACTGACTACTGTATATAAATATGTAGCTGAAAATCAAATAAAGAAGTAAAGCTGCAAGAGGACAACATGTGTTTGTTTTTGAATCACAATATAACAGGATCATTTTGTTAAAGTGCAAGATTCAACTTAAATGTAGGTGATCCAAAAGTGACATTTAAATGCAAAATTGAACAATTCTTTAATGCCTCTCTAGAACATCACAATATTTAATATCCTGCAATAAAATTAATTTGCTCCAATTTGATAAGAACTGGACAAATTCCAGCTTTCTGAATCCAACCTGAAAATGATTCAATCAAGAAAGAATAGAAGTTAATGTTATGGGGCCTTTCTCAGGTCAATGAGAATTGGAATTTTTTTTTACTATTCTTTAATATAAGATCCCATAAAGATTATTAACCAGCTACTTAATGGGGAACATTTAAAAGCTGGCTCATGTTACTTTAGAACTGAGCTGATCCCAATAATACAGATTCTCTCAACACTAAAACATTTTAGAAATGAACATGTCTTAGTATTATTATATTTATTGTATCTACAGTATCATTGTATTTTTCAGAAGGTAATTTTCTATATATCTGACTAAAATATTATGAGCATATACGGTAGTAAATGTGACACTTAATAATCATAAGGATTAATTCAAAATAATTGTCAAACAATACATTTCTGAAACATAATGAACAAAAATAATTTGTAGGTTTGGGGTAATTTGCTAATGGTGTACAACACTAAAGATCGCCATACACCTACAGATTTATCTTCAGATCTGGCTGGTTGGAACAAAAATCTGGTCATTTCTGAATGACAGTTTGTCAGTTTTCCAGTATTTCCAAGCAAATGGTCAACTGTCATTTGCTCTCATCCATAACCATGTTTTTGTTCCAACCAGTCAGATCTGAAGATAAATCTGCATGTGTATAGAAACATTTTTGAATTTGACGGCAGATAAGAACCACTTGGCCCATCTAGTCTGCCCCTTTTTTTAACATGTTACCTCAAACCATATTTGATCCTTATTTTTTTGTAAGGATATCAATATGCCTATCCCAAGCATGTTTAAATTGTTCTACTGTATTTGCCTCTACCACCTCTGATGGGAGGCTATTCCACTTATCTACTACTCTTTCTGTGAAGTAATTCTTCCTCACATTTCCCCTGAACTTCCTCCCTCTAGTTTCAGTGCATGTCCTCGTGTTCTGCTGCTCCTCTTCCTGTGAAGAATGTCTCCCACCTATACCTTGTTAAAACCCTTGATATATTTGAAAGTTTCTATCATGTCGACCATTTCCCTTCTCTGCTCTAAAGTATACATATTAAGATATTTTAGTCTTTCCTGGTATGTTTTGTGATGTAGGCCATGCACCATTTTAGTTGCCCTTCTTTGTACAGTCTCTAATGTATTTATATCCTTCTGGAGATATGGCCTCCAGAACTGAACACAGTACTCTAGATGAGGTCGTACCAATTACCTATACAGTGGCATTATTACTTCTTTCTTTCTACTGCTGATACCTCTCCCTATGCAACCAAGCATCTGACTTGCCTTCTTCATTGCTTTTTACATTGCCTACCTGCCTTTAAGTCCCCTGAAATAGTGACACCTAGATCCCTCTCTTCCTCAGCATTTTTTGGTATTAAACTGTAGTTGCCATTCTCTTGACCATTCCTCTAATCTACCTAGATCATCAATCATTTTTTTTACCCCTCCTGGTGTGTCTACCCTGTTGCATACCTTTGTGTCATCTGCAAAAAGGCAAATTTTACCCTCAATTCCATTTGCAATATCACCAATAAAGATATTAAAAAGCAGTGGTCCAAGTACAAATCCCTGGGGAACTCCACTTGTAACCCTTCCCTCCTTTGACTATACTCAGTTTACTACAACTCTCTGTTTTCTGTCCTGCAACCAAGATCTTATCCAGGAAATAAAACAGAGAGTTGTAGTAAACGGAGTACAGTCAAAGGAGGTATGGCCACCTTTATACTATCCATGGAATTAGTATGCTTGCACTACTGTGCACATACAGCTCTTGTCCATTTGAGCACAGACAAGTTTCAGCAGCTAACTGATGTACATCTCTATATCCCCCTCAAGAATATGATACCACTTGTTTGATAATGAGCATAATATAGGGTTGCCTACTTTATGGCTGCCCTCCCCGGGAGAGGGCATCCAGTTCCTTCAGACAGGGGGGCGGGGCCACTGAAGGGATAAGAAAGGGGCAGGATGCAGACGGAGCTACAATGGTCATGTTTTGGGGGTATGGCCAGTGCAGTTGCACCCTTTTGGCCACGCCCCCATCGTGCAATCCTGGTATTTCAGGCATTGCATGGCAGGGGGCAGGGCTAGAATGACACAATATGCATCATTTGGTCCCACGGACCCCCGCCGACGGGGGATTCACAGGGGAAGACCTTCCATTCCGGGAGGGTTGCTCCCATTTATGGGGGGCCTAGAGGGGGACCCCATTTCCGGGACCCTCCTGGCCATTCCGGGAGGGTAGGCAACCCTGGCATAATATTTTATTTGTACAACATTAAGAGACCAATTCAGAATTTAACCCAAGTATCGGCGGTACCTTTTCTCAATTTATATTCTCAGACCTAAGGGGTCTGTTTTTATATGCATTGAAGAGAGGTAAAGCAGAGAGAGATAAAGTATCAGCCAATCAGCTCCTAACTATCATGTTACCGATTTTGGTACTTGTTTCCTAGCACAGCCACAATCGCGGGCATCGTGTACCTTAAAGTTAAGGTACACGATGCCCGCGATGGACCCGATTTCCTTTGAAATCAGGTCCATTTTGCCGGCAAAGGCAAAATCGGGGGCATCGCGTCGGTCGCGTGCATTAACATGGCCCCCTACGTGACCGACGCGATGCCTGCGATTTTCCCATAGGCTTCAATGTTAAAATATTTTTAACATTGAAATCGGGAGCATCGCGTCAGTCTTGTGCTATTATAATGGCACAAGATGAGATGGACTTGATTAAGTCCATCTCACATAGGAAACAATGTGAAATGGGCCAATATGACCCATTTCACATTGTATATGGCCCCGTCGTCACCCCACGATTGATGCCAACCTGAAGCGTGGCGAGCGCAGCGAGCCCGCGATAACGAATCCTTGTGCGCAAAAGATAGTAGAAATGAGTAGGCTAGAGAAATGGTTTTAATTTGTCCCAGATTAGTTAGAAATATTTTTGCTGGAGAGGACAACAAAACAGGGGGGCTGTTGTTGAATTGAGTATTGAGAGCGTGTCGCAACTGTAAATACCTGAAAAAGTATAACTAAGACAGCCCATACTCCTCCTTCAGCTGTTGGAATGATTTTAAAACATTCGCCTCGTATAGCTGTCCAATCTTCACCACTCCCCGGGACGACCAGAGCCACCTGCCCGGTAAACAGGTAAGCTCGAATAGTCTGATAGAATGCCAGGGGGGAGCCTCAGGGTCAATGGCCATGTATCCCATCAAGGACTGAGCCTCCTGCCAAATCTTAATAGCCTGAACGACCAGTGGGGGGGCACCTCTAGGCATCTTGCTGCCCAGCAGTAGCTGTGAAGGTGCGATTGTGGGGCATACCTAGTGTAAGAACACGACTGGAAGCGATGTCTGGTCAGTATCCTGAAACCAGAGTCGGAGATGTGAGAATTGACTAGCATAATAGTACAACCTGAACTGCGGCAGGGCTAGACCCCCATCGGTCCTTGGTCTAGTGAGGGTACTGATACTGATCCTAGGGCGCTTGTTTGCCCATATCAAGGAGGATAATAAACTATTCAGATGTCTAAAGAAGGAGGCTGGCACATACACTGGGGACTGGTGTAGAGCATACAGCACCTTGGGCTGTAGGATCATTTTAATTAAATTGACCCTGCCAATAACATTTAAGGGCAATTTAGTCCATACTAACGAGTTGTCTTTGATTAGGGATAAAAGTGGAAGTAAGTTCTGGGGGTTGAAATCCCGACTATCATTTGTGAATATAATCCCCAAGTATTTAAATTGAGAGACCCAGCTAAGCGGGAGAGGGGCATCGGCAACAGGAGGTGGGGACCACGCAAGGGCATAATAGAGGATTTGGACCAGTTCACGGTGAGACCAGAGAATCTACCAAACTCCTCCATCACCTGTAGGGCAATCGGCATGGATAGCTTATAGTCTTTTGAAAAAAGTAATAAGTCGTCAGCATATAATGCCACAGTATCGGTCCTCTGTCCCAGCTGTAGTCCAACTATGTCATGGTGATCCCTGAGAATACATGCAAGCGGCTCGATGGCTATAGCAAAGAGACCAGGGGAGAGTGGACACCCCTGTCTAGTACCTCTTCCCAGAGCAAAAGGAAGTGGGACATTACTATTAACAGAGATCCTGGCCATCGGATGAAGGTACAATAATTGCACCCATTTTAGGAAGTGCGGGCCAAATCCCATGCGTCCCATCACCAGCCACAGATAAGGCCATTCAACAGAATCGTTACAGATTATTTTTGCAAAAATGCCAGGAGCTGGTTGGTACTTTATCTCTTCCTCAGGCTTAGTAAATAGACCCCTTAATTTGATTTCTCCTGTGTTCATCATTGCTTACTAGTGGCGTAGCTACATATGTGGCAGACCACGCGGCAGCTTGGGGGAGCGGCACCAGCGGGGTCTGTGGTGGGCACTGCTGGCTGAACTGACAGGCGAGCCAGGCAGAAGTGAGCACCCTAATGAGCGGGTTCCCAGTGCAGTGCATATTGAATGAGCAGGGTCCCCGCCTCGTGCATATGTAATGAGCAGGTCCCACTCATTAAATATGCATTGCGCTGGGTCCCCGCTCATTAGATATGCACGGAGCAGTACCAGCTCAGTGCTCACTGCTGCCTTGCTCACCTGTCAGCTCAGCCAGTGTCGCCCATAGTCCATCACATCACCCTATCCTGGGGCGGGGGGCGGAATTTTTTTTGTCAGGGAGGAGAAAAATTTCTAGTTACGCCACTGTTGCTTACATTTCTCTTGCAGGACCATCCTTAGCCATACTTTCAGAATTGTCATTATCAGTGTACACTTTCATCAGTCCTATGCTGCTCATGAGGACGGTGCCATTTAGGTGTCAAAACGTGTTGAGCCATTTCTTCATCCAAGTTCCGGACCAGCATCTCACCAAAAGTACAGGACCCTGCCGTCTCCACTCTCTGCCAGCGACGTGCCATTCGCATACTGTGGACCATCTCCGACGGACTGCACATTGACTGATCAGGGTAACCTATTCATTAAGCTGGGTATTATTCCAGAACTCTTTTTCATCTCACACTGCAAATTTATATGATGAACTTTACCCACCAATAAGTGAGACTTTTAAGGCCTCTTTGGAGACTAGATTCATTGTGGAGAAATTCTACTTTTCCCTCAATCATGCAGGATTAATTGGTTGCAACCTTGACATATTTTTACAAATATAATATTTTTTTATTATTATTTTTGTTTTGTTATGACATTTTAGCTTGTTTGTATTTGTATACATAATAAATTGTTCAATTTTACAATTGTGATTCTTTCAGTGAAACCCAGCGCTGCTCAAAACTTTTTCTTTCCCATTTTTTGCCTATCTTAGAGGGCTCCCACAATTCCCTCTAGAGCAGCAGCTAAAGACAGCGCTTACAGATACGTACCCCTCCCCCCCCCCCATTTATTCCCTCAGATTAATTGCACTTCTGGACAGCGGCTATAATGTTTTCATCGGAAGTGTGTTAAAGACTTCTGACCACCATTTATTTAATAGTCACTGATTTTCTATATATTTGTTTAGATTGTTGAGGAAGGTGGGGACCTAAAAGAGGATCTCTCTGTAGGATTGGCCTTTAGTCCAAATCGAGTTCCGTGTGTACATCCCTTAAGCAAGAGAAACACTGGGAGATTTTGGCTTATCTTCTAGGCGATTTTCACTATCTAGTTAAAATCTCCAGCCAAAATCTCTCAGTGTGTTCTTAGGACCCCTTCACCCAAACCACAGCCCAACCCTAAACCTCTATGTTGACACTGTGTGTTAGGAGCTGCACGGGCAGCGCCTCCGCTCGCCCGGCAGTCTCCTCTGAAGTTCTTCCGGCGGTTGCCGGGTTACCTCGACGCCGTCGCGTCATCAGCCGGGAGCTTCCGGCAGGCAATGACAGACATCAGGCTGCCGGCGTACAACCCCTTCCTCCCCTGCCGCAGCGGTTGCCAAGGCGACGGGGGACGCCTGGCGGCCGCAGGGAGGAAGGGGTGTGCATGACGCCGCACGCAGCGTCAGGGTAGCGCTTGGCGCGCTATTTAAACTGGGTTGCTGGGGCACTCAGACGCCGGCTATAGCTCTTGATTTGGCGTCCTGAGTGTTTCCGGTTCCAGGCTCCTGCCCACTCGTGGTTCCTGTTTCCAGTACCTGTTCCTGGCTGCCTCCAGGATCCTTGCTTGTGTCTGCCTGCCGATCTCTTGGTTTTCAGATAAGTTGGGAGATTCCCATTCTTTGCCTCCCTTATTGTCATTCATCTTTTGTATCATCATATTGTGTATTGTTACGCCCGTCAGCAGTTCTATTTGTGTCAGCACATTGTGTATTGTTACACCCGTCAGCAGTTCTTATTGTGTCAGCATATTGTGTATTGTTACACCCGTCATCAGTTCTTATTGTGTCAGCATATTGTGTATTGTTACACCCGTCAGCAGGTCTGATTGTGTCAGCATACCGTGTATTGTTACTCTTGCTTAGCATCTGGGTACACCTCGTGTATAGTGATACCGGTCAGTTTGGCCACGGTACATTGTCTTGCCTGTTGCCCACAGCATTAGCACCGCAGGTCCCAGCTCAGTCCGCTATCCACGGACACCCCCTCCGTGGGGCAGGGTGGTTCTCGCCTCTTTGGTTGTTAGGTAGATTTCCCCTTGTTTACCTCTGGCCTTGGCGGCTGCGTTGTCACTAGTAAGACCAGGTGGCATCGGGGTGGGAGCCTGACTAACGGGCTCCCACGAACGCGGCTATTATTGGTGAAGGTTAGCTTAGCACGCATCCGCCAACTCCAAGGGGTGACAACGGAGTTAGGGTAGGCGAGATCTCCCTGTTCCTAACATTATAGCCGGCCCATACTTCACCCAACTTCCAGTCAGCTATCATGGATCCGGCCCAGCAGGCTGCTAATCACGCTCTGGCGGGGCAGATGCATACTCTTACTCAAGAGCTTCAGAAGTTGACCCTCCGGGTAAACTCACAAGAGGAACGGGTACAAGGGGTCTTATCCTCATCTAGAAACCCCGAACCCAAGTTGAGTCTCCCGGACCGGTTTTCCGGGGAACGTTCCCAGTTTTTTAACTTTAGAGAGTCGTGTAAACTTTATTTCAAACTCCGCCCGGCCTCCTCCGGCGTGGAATCCCAGCGTGTGGGAATGGTCATCTCCCTGTTACAAGGGGACCCTCAGACCTGGGCGTTTGGCCTTCCCGCAGGGTCCGAGGCCCTTACCTCTGTGAATGCTTTTTTTTTCTGCCATGGGGTTGCTTTACGACGACCCAGACCGTGCTGCCTCAGCCGAAGCCAACCTGAGGGCACTACGGCAGGGTCAGAGTAACGCAGAGGCTTATTGTACCCAATTCAGGAGGTGGGCCATTGACTCTGGTTGGAATGACCCAGCACTCCGTAGCCAGTTTCGCATCGGTTTATCTGAAACGTTAAAAGATGCATTGGTTCACTACCCTACCCCGACCTATCCCTTGATGAAATTATGGAGTTAGTCATCAAGGTAGATCGGAGGTTCCGGGAACGCCAGAGGGAGAGGGTCTCCGGGGTATATCCCTCCACATCACTGGGGGAGACCTCGGAAGTTGCCTGTGACGAACCCATGCAGATTGGGGCTACACGTTTATCTGCCTCAGAAAAGAATCGTAGGAGGCTGAAGGGTCTCTGTCTGCATTGTGGAGGTCAGGGTCACCGTGCAGTGGTCTGTCCATTGAAGGCGGGAAAAGACAGGGCCTAAGTGGGTTTGGGGAAACTCACTTGGGCCTATCTTGTTTTTCTCCCCTAGACTCGATCATTATTCAGGTTTCTGTCACCTGTAATAACTGCACTGTCGCTACCACTGCCTTTGTTGATTGCGGTGCAGCCGGCAATTTTATTGACAGGGGGCTGGTTTGTTCGTTGGGGCTCAAACCCATTTCCCTGGTCAATTCCTTGTCGGTTTGTGGCCTGGATGGTCAGCCACTCGCCAACGGCAGTGTTACCGCGTGCACCCCTTCTCTCCAGCTTTCGGTGGGGGCTCTTCATTCGGAAGAGATTTCTTTTCTGTTGTTTCACTGTCCGCTCACGCCACTCGTCCTGGGGTTACCATGGCTTAGGAAGCACAATCCCAGTATCGACTGGACCACAGGAGAAATCACACGTTGGGGCTCTTCCTGTTCTGATCATTGTCTCTCTCTTCCTCTTCGTCTTGTCCTTCCCGTTTTTTCTTCTTTACCCGTACCCTACAGAGACTTTGCCGATGTGTTTTCCAAGAAGGAAGCAGATACGTTGCCCCCTCACCGTCCCTTTGATTGTGCTATAGACTTAGTTCCCAATGCCAGACTTCCCAAGGGACGTCTATATGCCCTCTCAGAACCTGAATCCCAGGCCATGGATTCATACATAAATGAGAGTCTTGAAAAAGGATTCATTCGTCCTTCTAAATCTCCCGTAGGTGCAGGGTTTTTTTTTGTTGAAAAAAAAGATGGATCTTTGCGTCCCTGTATAGACTATAGGGCCTTGAACAAAATTACTGTAAAAAATTCCTATCCGTTACCACTCATCTCTGTTTTGTTTGATCAAATCCGAGAAGCGGTGGTGTTTTCCAAGATTGATCTTAGAGGAGCATATAACCTCATCAGGATTAGAAAGGGAGATGAGTGGAAGACAGCCTTTAACACACATTCAGGTCACTACGAATATCTTGTGATGCCGTTCGGCTTGGCCAACGCTTCTGCAGTTTTTCAGGATTTCATCAATGAAGTACTCCGGCCGTACCTGGGGGTATTTGCTGTGGTTTACTTAGACGACATTTTGATTTTTTCCAAGTCACTTTCTGAACATCGGCAACACGTCCGCCTGATTCTTCAGAAGTTGCGTGAAAATCAATTATACGCCAAACTCGAAAAGTGTGAATTCGAAATTGCTCAAGTCTCTTTTCTGGGTTATGTCATCTCTCCAAAGGGTTTTTCCATGGACCCCAGCAAGGTTCAGGCCATCATGTCCTGGGCTCGTCCTAACAATCTCAAGGCCATCCAAAGATTCTTAGGATTCTCCAATTATTACCGGAGATTCATCCGGTCCTTTTCTGACATTGTTGCCCCCATTGTGGAACTGACTCGCAAGGGAGCCAATCCTGAAATTTGGTCCCCACAGGCCGTCGAGTCCTTTCATCAGTTAAAGAAGGCCTTCTGCTCAGCTCCTGTCTTACATCACCCGGATCCCAGAATTCCTTTCATTGTGGAGGTTGACGCCTCGGATGTAGGGGCTGGAGCTGTCCTTTCTCAGAAGGACATTCGTGATCAGAAAATTCATCCTTGCGCCTTCTTCTCCCGTAAGTTCTCCTCAGCCGAAAGGAACTATGATGTCGGGAATCGTGAATTGTTGGCCATTAAGTGGGCCTTTGAGGAGTGGCGTCATTGGTTAGAAGGGGCCAAACACATCATCACTGTGATTACCGACCATAAAAACTTAGCCTACATCAAGTCTGCTAAACGATTAAACCCACGACAAGCCCGGTGGGCGTTGTTCTTTACCAGGTTTCAATTCATCATTACATTCAGACCCGGCCCCAAAAATGTCAAAGCTGATGCGTTATCTCGTAGTTTCCAGACTTGTCAGAGCGCTGGACTCAAAGATACACCCATTGTCCCGTCTTCTGTCATTTTTGCGGGTCTGACTCAGGACTTGGCCTCCCGTGTCCTGGCTTCCCAGCCTTCTGCTCCTCAGGGGACTCCACATAATAGACTGTTTATTCCTAAACACCTCAGAAAATTGGTCCTCAAAGACTTTCATTCCAGTAGGGTCACTGGACACCCTGGCGTGACCAAGACCCTTGAGCACTTGTCTAGGGCGGTTTGGTGGCCCACCATAAAACAGGATGTTGCTCTGTTTATCTCTTCTTGTCCGGTATGTGCTCGACATAAATCTTCCAGATCATCACCAGTGGGTACACTCCTGCCGTTATTCATTCCAGAAAGGCCATGGTCCCATATTTCTATGGACTTCATTGTCGATCTTCCTTCTTCTTCTCGTTTTACCACCATTTGGGTCACGGTCGACCGCTTTAGCAAGATGGCACATTTTATACCCTTGCGTAAACTCCCCACTGCTAAAGAGTTGGCACAGCTCTTTATCTCGCATATTTTCAGACTCCATGGCCTTCCCTTGGATATAGTTTCAGACAGGGGATCTCAGTTTGTGGCCAGGTTCTGGAGAAGTTTTTGTTCCGGTTTAGGAATACAGGTCAGTCTTTCCTCCGGGCATCACCCACAGTCCAACGGACAGACCGAAAGGGTCAATCAGGCCTTGGAGCAATATTTACGCTGCTTCATCTCCAAATGTCAGAGCAATTGGGCCGAACTGGTACCTTTGGCAGAATTTGCTTATAACAACTCTTATCATGCGGCCTCCAAGAGCTCGCCTTTTTTGTGTAATTTCGGGTTCCATCCCAAGTGCAACTCCTTCTTTGTTCCAAGGGATTCCTCTCGGCCGCCCTTCTCCACAGTGTCCTTTCTTAGGAAGTCGTGGCAAAAGGTTCATTTGGCTCTGAGGCAGTCTTCAGCACGTTCAAAAAAATTTTTTGACAAACATAGGAGACCATGTTTTTTCCGAGTGGGGCAAAAGGTGTGGTTGTCTACTCGCCACATTAAGCTTCGCCAGAGATGTCCAAAATTAGGGCCCAGGTTCATCGGTCCATTTTTGATCACGGCTCAAGTCAATCCGGTGGCATTTAGGTTGCAGCTCCCCAGAGCACTGCGGATCAATAATGTCTTTCATTGTTCTCTTCTTAAACCAGCCTCGATGGCTTCCCAATCAGGGCCTGCTCCTAACCGCAAACCAGTCCTCATTCAAGGGCACAAAGAATTCATAGTAGAACAGATATTGGATTCCAAGGTTGTTCGGGGTCAACTGAAGTTTTTGGTCCATTGGAAGGGGTTCGAAGAAGAGGAGAGGTCTTGGGTGCCTGAGCGATTGTTACATGCGCCCAGGCTCAAAGCAGAGTTCTTTAAGACCTTCCCGTTCAAACCTGGGTCTAAGGGTTCGGTGACCCCTCCTCAAGGGGGGGGTACTGTTAGGAGCTGCACGGGCAGCGCCTCCGCTCGCCCGGCAGTCTCCTCTGAAGTTCTTCCGGCGGTTGCCGGGTTACCTCGACGCCGTCGCGTCATCAGCCGGGAGCTTCCGGCAGGCAATGACAGACATCAGGCTGCCGGCGTACAACCCCTTCCTCCCCTGCCGCAGCGGTTGCCAAGGCGACGGGGGACGCCTGGCGGCCGCAGGGAGGAAGGGGTGTGCATGACGCCGCACGCAGCGTCAGGGTAGCGCTTGGCGCGCTATTTAAACTGGGTTGCTGGGGCACTCAGACGCCGGCTATAGCTCTTGATTTGGCGTCCTGAGTGTTTCCGGTTCCAGGCTCCTGCCCACTCGTGGTTCCTGTTTCCAGTACCTGTTCCTGGCTGCCTCCAGGATCCTTGCTTGTGTCTGCCTGCCGATCTCTTGGTTTTCAGATAAGTTGGGAGATTCCCATTCTTTGCCTCCCTTATTGTCATTCATCTTTTGTATCATCATATTGTGTATTGTTACGCCCGTCAGCAGTTCTATTTGTGTCAGCACATTGTGTATTGTTACACCCGTCAGCAGTTCTTATTGTGTCAGCACATTGTGTATTGTTACACCCGTCAGCAGTTCTTATTGTGTCAGCATATTGTGTATTGTTACACCCATCAGCAGTTCTTATTGTGTCAGCATATTGTGTATTGTTACACCCGTCATCAGTTCTTATTGTGTCAGCATATTGTGTATTGTTACACCCGTCAGCAGGTCTGATTGTGTCAGCATACCGTGTATTGTTACTCTTGCTTAGCATCTGGGTACACCTCGTGTATAGTGATACCGGTCAGTTTGGCCACGGTACATTGTCTTGCCTGTTGCCCACAGCATTAGCACCGCAGGTCCCAGCTCAGTCCGCTATCCACGGACACCCCCTCCGTGGGGCAGGGTGGTTCTCGCCTCTTTGGTTGTTA
Source organism: Crinia signifera (assembly GCF_055691185.1). Lineage (NCBI taxonomy): Eukaryota > Metazoa > Chordata > Amphibia > Anura > Myobatrachidae > Crinia > Crinia signifera. Next base: position 147,033,833 of record NC_139222.1, on the reverse strand, counting down.
GGTAGATTTCCCCTTGTTTACCTCTGGCCTTGGCGGCTGCGTTGTCACTAGTAAGACCAGGTGGCATCGGGGTGGGAGCCTGACTAACGGGCTCCCACGAACGCGGCTATTATTGGTGAAGGTTAGCTTAGCACGCATCCGCCAACTCCAAGGGGTGACAACGGAGTTAGGGTAGGCGAGATCTCCCTGTTCCTAACACTGTGACTGTCAACATGTTCACTATTGACATTCAGACCATTTTCTCAACATTTTAAACATAAGATATGTGTCAACATTTTGAACATAAGATATAATTACTGCATACCAGTCTAAACCGCAAAAAAGCTATATGGGCAGCTCTGAAATATGAACCATTCAACTGAGAAGTAAGCTCTAGGACAGTGATTGAGAACCTTGGCACTTCAGCTGTTGTTGAACTACACATCCCATCATGCTCTGCAACAGTTTTGCTATTTGGCCATGCTAAAACTGTTGCAAGGCATGCTGGGATGTGTAGTTCAACACCAGCGGGAGTGCTAAGCTTCTCCATCACTGCTCTAGAGCTGCTTTGGTAATATGGTATGTGTACTGTGATATATTTATTTTTAGGAGTTGATCCAGTTTTGGAGAAGAGAGGAGATTGCATTCAACAAAGCATCAGAAATGCCTTAAGGAGAGGGGGAATCTATTAAGGTAATAGACCTGGCATAATCTTTATACCATTAAGAGCTCAAAATTGTGAAACAGATTCTAAATGTAAAATAAACACAGTTAACAAGTTAAACTTTATTTTATGTGAGTTTTTTCAATTACTTTATATTTCATTTGTACCTACAGCTGTAACTAGTGAATCTAGAAGCTGAACAGGAAAGACTAACAGAAAACACAAATTATCCACAGTCAGTTATTACTATTTTTAACAAATGTGATGTCAAAGATTTATGAAGACTAGTTAAATAGGTCTCCGTGATGCCAGGAGTAATAGATTAAGTATAATTTTATATAACAGTAGCTGGTATCCCAAGTGAAATCTAATCCATGTAACACTGCCCAGGTCTCACATTGCCCATACATTCTTCCTACTACCTACTGGCAACTGGGGAAAACACTTCGTAAACAGATCATAGTAGGCTGTCATTGTACCATGCATGGGTCCACACAACCATAATTTTGAACCACTACATATACATGGGTAAATGGATGCCAGAAGCCTGCAACCCGCCGGGATTCTGATGGTCAGTACTCCGACATCGGAATCCTGACTGTTTAAATGCCCGACAGTTAGGATCATGACTGCCAGGGGCTATTCTCCCTTGTGGGGGTCCATGACCCCATAGAGGGACAATGGAACCTGTGATGAGCGAAGCAAGCCACCGAGCCCACAACGTAGTGAGCGCAGCGAGTCCGCAAGGGGCTGCATTGTGCTCAGCCCCCTGTTGGAGCACTGTCAGGATTCCGATGTTGGGATACTGGCCATCTGTACCCCGATTTTTGGACTGCCATACCACACCCATGGATGTCATGGATACAATTGTTTACATTCATTTTCCTGAAACTTTTCCTTTAATATAATTCTCCTTTGTACCAGGGAGTTAAAACTGTTTTAGGAGACATAGAAAGAGAGCTCTGTACTCCACCCTTCTGAATGAAGGGAACGTGATGTGTGGAGTCAGATGGCTGCCAGTTACAGGCTATTATTGATCACTGTAATATTTCATGATCCTCAGAAACCGCAGAGAAAACTGCTGGCATGAATATCACAGGCATACTCAGGGGAACCATTTTGCTGAATGGATGAGCTCTAATGACAGAGAGACACACACACTACCCCCCTCCTTTTCCTGCACTTCTCAATCACTCTTATAAAGAGATGTATTATATGGCTGGTCACTTCTTGATAGAATTAATATTGATTTCCCTATATCTGGTCTTTGATAGGAGGTGAAAGATATAAATTACATTTTAAAAAATTAAAGCGAAAAAAGAGGCAGAACTGTAAAATTAATAGAAAAGGTACAATAGCCTCTGAAATTTAAATTTAATTATTTCTCAAGGTTATGGTGAAAAGTAGGATTTTTATATATCATTAAAAGACAGAATTGCTATTTTTTAAAGCTAAAAGTACATTACCCTTTTAGACTACAGTGGTGAGAGTGTCTAGACTTAAGAGTTTTAGTTTGCAAGGACAGAGAAGCACAACAGACCATTAGAAATGACATGGTTGCAGAAGTGAAGGAAAAAAAACCTTCAACATACTGAGGAAGACATAACCATGTTCCTGCCTCGTTCAGTGATGCTGCTCAGGCTGCAAGTAAGAGATGCTGACAACAGATTTGCTTCCATTCATAGATGTGTCATCAAATAAACCAAAGTGCATCCTGAGCTATATTACAATGCACTTTATATGGAGGTTTCATGAAGCTGGTAGACCTGGAACAGTTTTTTTTCTCTTAAATATGGGGCATTATAAATCATACACATCAGTCGCACCAAGAAACATTACCGTGTTGTACTGTAGCCCATGGGAATGTCACAGCACACAGCAGTGTTTTGTAAAAATCCTGCATCTTACCATTCAAGCTTTCTAAATGGATAAACACATAGATATTTCATTAAGTGAAGAGGTCTATCTGCTGTAACCCGCACCCCTTTCCCTTTCACCAGTGCTTGCGGTGAGAAGACTGGTGACGTTTTTAAGTGGTAGTGGTACCTACAGCAAGCGAAGATTAAGGATAGTCAATAGGTGCGGGGTGAGTTGTATGGACTCCCCTTGTCTTACTGCACACCCACCTTGAGTTCCCAATCTGTCCCCTAAACACCTTTACATGAGGAAAGTGGACATTAACTCACTGCTAGTGTTTTGTAGCTGTGCATGAAATGGTTTGCACTAGACTGTTACATAGAAACATAGAATTTGACAGCAGATAAGAACCATTTGGTCCATCTAGTCTGCCCATTTTTTTACCCTTCAGGTAAGGATATTCATATGCCTATCCCAAGCATGTCTGTTGAATAAGAGAGGGAAAATTGTATGGATCATGCCACTGTTTCACTTTTATGAAGCACTTCATGTAAGTGACCTGTACTTGCTGACTTTTCTATTCAGCAAAAGGGAATAACCAGAGAAATTAACCTCATCAGTGGAGAATAGGGCAATAATAACAGGAATCCAATACCACTCTTCCCACCACCACCACCTGTCTCTTCACCTCACCTAGGGCCTTATTCTGGTCGATGCGTAAATTTCCGAATTCTTTCGGATGGCGTTTTTTAGCCGTCTGCGCATGCGTGGGCAACGCTATGTGCATGTGCCATGCAAGAGTCTCCGTACTCGTTCTCACTAATACCGTACAGAAAAGTGCACTGCATTCACTCGGGAAATATGGGCGTAATATGGGCGTCATTCGGAACTACACAGGGGCGTAGTTTCAAAGTGGGCTAAACTGGGTGTAAACATGGGCGTACACGAGGGAGTGCACTTATTCTGGTAGGCGTGCATTCGGACAGAACACCGACTGCAAACGAACCAAAGGCAAGAAATATGCGGTCTCCATAAGCAAGTATTGCTTTGCGGACACCACTCGGTCATGCACTAGGCATTCGGAACGCCCAATTAGTACGGCCGCACCTGAACCACAGTCAGCTGAACACAATACAATCCACTCCTCTACTCATTACTCATTAATTACACTCTTGTCATTGCTTCAATTGGAACCATTGCAGCTTAAATGGACCATTACAAAACACACAAATCTATGCTCAAAGCACGGCTGCATTTTTTACACACATTTACACTGCAAGCAATGGACAGAACTTGCTATTACTAATATAAATATACATGTCACTTTTACATTCACCAATAACAGCACACATTTGGGGATAAAAAGAAAAAATTATTACAGTTAGGGAAAACATAACATTTTAAGAGCATGTTATTTGGCACATGCCAAAAATTAAAGGTACCATAACAGAAATTTTACAAACAAACACTTTTTAATGAGGTTGCCTAATTGCATAAGTGGGTCATGTGACCAATTTGTGAGTTCAGATAATAGTGGTGAGTTTTGCGATAATACACGGCATCGGTGCATACGGGCAGGTTCCCGTCCGTTCTGACGCGGTAAGACCATGCAGACGCTGTAAGACCGTGCAGAATATGTGTGTGTCCACCGCACACGCAAGGTTTGGATGTTGTCCGTAAACACGCCCTCTTCTTAAAGTGTGAGTCCGTCCGAATGCGGAGGACCAGTGGGCGTTTCTTCATACGATGTCCGCACAGCGTGGCGTGCGGTCCGCTCCGAAAGAATTCTGAAATTTACGCACCAACCAGAATAACCTCCCTAGTGAGGTGAAGAGACAGGTGGTGGTGGTGGGAAGAGTGGTATTGGATTCCTGTTATTATTGCCCTATTCTCCACTGATTCCTGGTACAGTGTTTCATGCAAATGGTGTCATCCATCCTCCTGACTGGCCACTACCCAACAGGAGACTGGCTTACAGTATTTAAGCCCGGCTCACTCTCACTCCCAACACGGCAAACCTCTGGCAAACGTGTGATATATTTAAACACACAGTGTCAGGGAAAGCCGAGAAGGAGAAAGGAAAGCCGGACAATCGGGCGCACCAATCTACTATATTTGATATAAAAATCAATAAAACTTCAATAAATGTGTAGCCTGCTGCTCCCAATTAAGGCTCCCTGATTCCTTAAAATCTCTACACTTGCACAAATAAAATAGTCAAGCTAGAGAGCGCAAGCAACACAGGTTTAAATTATTTTGTATTAATGTAAATTATCACATACAAAAAACATCAATAGCAGTTAATACACAAATACAGATGTATTCCAATTTAATATAATTATAAATATAAAATATAAGATAGGGAGGGGAAGAGAGGGGCAGGGGGACAGGGACAGATGTCACAAGCCAATTTTGTCAAATGGTCAGTTTCCGAAAAACCTGAAAGATGTTATACTCCAATATTGGCTGCTTAAGCTTTCACAGTCTCAAATCCATAGAGATGTTGTGCTTCCAATTTAAAACTGAATACAACAGTAATCCAAATCGGCCGATTTTTATCTGGAGGAGTAGATTTTGGTTATAATTGGAGGGCTACACATGGAGCAATCACTGTGGGCAAACAGTCACATATATTAATTGGAGGTTGTATTGGAGGGATACACACGGAGCAATATCTGTGGGCAAACGGTCACAGGTTAGATGCCAATTAGCACCTGTGTTTTTATATTCTCACTTGTATAGAAATAACCTCCAATGAGTTTAGATGGTGAGGGAGCTGTCCTGACAGGATGAGGTAGCAGATAACCTTTTGTGTAATGACCGGCTTCAGTATCCAAACCTGACCGCAGCAGCAAGGTGGGATGACTGCGTCAGGGAGCCGACTGCTCAGACTCAGTTTAAGGCAGACGCTACACGGATTACAAGTGCACAGTTCGTTTGTATAGCTACCTCCTTTTCTGTCGGTCGATTCACGGCATCCACCGCGCTCCACTTATTAGGTGAGAGTTCCGTCTCCACAGATCTGTTTGGGGGGCTCCTTTGATATATTCAGGGTATCCCAGGATTGGCAAGGTCCAATTTAGCGGCAGGTGACAGTCAGGTGGGGAAAGGAGACTGGCTTACGCTGATGGGAAGCCATGAAAAGCTCAGTTTCCTACCATATCAATGGCACATACCAGTAGCAGAGGGATTTACTGCCATTGCTGTTGCACATATACTGTTGTGAGGATGCTCATCAGGTATTGCTGGTAAGGAGTAGACCCAGTTCTCTTCCTTTTTCATTAGTGAAGAGTAGGAACAGCCCAATAAAAGTAGAAATGCTGCAAAGGGATGGGTTTAGGGGGTAGGCTGTCTGCACTGAACCCTAAGGTGACAAGAGCAACTTATACTCATGTGGAACATCTTTCCTCTGTTCTCTTGTCTTTATATCTACAAAAGTGGTAAAATATAGGTTAAGGGAAAAGAATAAATAATAAAGGAGAATAGACACCAAAGAAAATATCAGGGAAGATTTATCACTTACAGTATTCTACATGTATCCAAATGTATCATTGGTAAAATAATAGATAAATGATAAAATGTAGATCTTCATGGCCATAAATTTGATTTGTCAGTAAACATAATTCCTGCTATAATACAGTATATCTACCAATTGCATCCAGTAGAGAGAGATTGGCCAAAGACAAAGGACCTGTTTTAAAGGAGGACTTCATGCCTTATGTGGGATATGGTCACTAGGTCTACAAGCATTAAGTCGAGACTCATTAGGTCGACATGCAGGAAGGTCGACATGCTGGAAGGTCGACGTGACTGAAAGTCGTCATAGGTTAGATCGCCAGGGTCATTAGGTCGACATGGGGAAGGTCGACAGTCAAAAGGTCGACATGGGTTTTTTCACTTTTTTTGTGCTAACAGGCAGTATTTCATGCCCTACCATCCATGAGCCATGTGAGGGGACGCGGTGCTAGGTTTCAGTGTCCATGTCGACCTTTTGACTGTCGACATTCCCCATGTTGACCTAATGCATGTTTTCCTAATGACCCTGTCGATCTAACCCATGTCGACCTTCAGTCATGTCAACCTTCCTGCATGTCAACCTTCCTGCATTTCGACCATCAGCCATGTCGACCTTCATGCATGTTGATCCAGTGGTGTCGACCTATTGATTGTTGACCTAGTTGCTGTCTATCCAATGATCCATATCCTCTCGTGTACATCCATGTGTCTGAATATGTAAGGAGACACCCACTTGCAGCATCCGTATGCACTGTATTTCCCTGTATTGGTGCATCGCTAGATGTCACCATCTGATGCACCCAGTGGCGGATTTTACCTAGGGGTTACTGCCCCTTCATCCTAGTAAAATCCACCACCCAGTTTATAGCATGGTAATGGCAGTGGCTTCTGCTGCAGTCCTTAAGGAGGCCACACACGCACTTATGCGGGCGGTGCGATGCTGTACGATGGGGTGCGCGCTCCCGCGGCACCTCAACGCACAGTACAAAAAGTATGTGCTGCACATACTTTTTGTACTTGCTTTTTCTAGCACAGCATCGCATCGTATGCACATCGTATGCACAAGTCATACGATGCGATGCTATGTGTACTAGTTAAGCCCACAACGCACGCCGGGATCAGTGCGTGTGTGGGCTGCATTAGAAGCCTGCTTGATGATTTTGAATTTGTATTGTAATATTGTGCGCCTGCATATTCCAGACGAACAGACAACTCTGCCCCCAGGGGGAAATAGAGGTACAGTAGGAGCTGCCACTGGTCGCAACACACATTCACACCATCCCTATGACAGGTACAATTTGGCTGTCCAAGTATGGCATCATATGTGAGAGGTTGAGCATATTTGTATGCTACTACTTTCGCCAACACACCTACCGTACAACCCTTCTATAATAAGACCACAAAATTTACCATCTCAGTCCATGCTCTAAGTTTCCTTTCGGAGATGTCATTCTTGTGCTAAGACACCTCCTGGAATGCTCACTACATTTTCAATACATTTCTCTGTACAGGCATTGGGTCACATTCAGATTTAATCGCAAATTATTTCTCAGATGGGTAAAACCATATGCACTGCAGGTGAGGGAAATTTGATATGTGCAGAGAGAGTGACAGTGTGGACACACGGGCCGATCTGGCAGCCGCTAGGATCGCCTGGATCACTAGACAGATCCTGTGTCACCAGTGTCTGAGACACTCAGACACTGGTGACACAGGATCTGTCTAGTGATCCCAGTCACTGTTTATTACCTGTTGGAATATCCCAATCATTATTGGAAACCTTTTGTATTTCATTTGAAATCCGTTTTCCTGCTGGAATAAAGTGTCTATTCATTGACACAAAAGCTATCCTTAAATAGGATCCAACCTTTAACCTGTATTCAATGGTTTAGAAAAACTTTCCCCTGTTGAAGTCTTTATGACGAAACGCGTCAGGTATTCTGTTTTTGGATGAACTGAACCATGAAACCTTTGTCTGAGAAATAAATATTATTTTGACATTTTAAATGTTTGGTCTGTCATTAAATTGAATGTAAAGGGTGGTGGACATCACATAGCGCACTCTATACTTCTTTTATATCCATCTTCTCCGTCCTCCACTAACAGGGAGGATAAATAGAGAGCTGCTGCTATTCCCAGCGTAGAAAAAAGTCTAATTTTTTGTTTCACACACACACACATATATATAGATATATATATAGAGAGAGAGAGAGAGAGACTTTGTGGTGCGGCACTCGTAGCTTAATAATTAGCAATAAATACTCCGTACAACGGGATAAGTGATCAACGTTTCAAATAACGTGTATTTGTCATCAGGATAAAAATATACAAAAAGCACACATACCTTTATAGTAGAATACAAACATGTGAAGTGAACAGCGTGCAATACAGGCCCGCCCTGCCACAGGAGGGGGGTAAGTGACATCATAATTAGGCGTCCAGTCAAAGTACTCTGGAGACGCTGTGTGAGTAACCATAGTGACAAGAATTAATCAACATTGAGGGTATCGGTTTGTTAAAAACAGAATAAACATTATGACAATAAATGGGGTTAATAAAGCTGAAAAGATGCAGGAACAGATACACAGTACATATGGTAAAATAGTATACAAAGTTACAAAACCCAAGCGCATGGTACTTAATGCTTATAGCTGAAGACTGCAATAGCATGTTGCCATTTAAATACTCTGAATGAAGTATTTTCATTTAAATACTGAAAATGAAATATTTTCATTTAGGCCTCTGGGGGCCACCGTGTCAAGCCGGTGTATCCACCGGGATTCGCATTGTAGCAATTTTTTGGATAGGTTGCCACCTCTGATAGACTGTTTCACGCAGTCTATCATGCGATACCTTAATGTACTTAAAGGATGCTTGCGCTCCAAGAAATGGCGAGACACAGGTTGTTCTGCTTTGCCGCTGGCAAGGGCTATTTTTATAGCGCTGCGGTGTGCTCCCATTCGTTCTTTGAACTTTCGTTCAGTTTTCCCGATGTAGCTTAAGCCACACGGGCACACTATTTGGTAGATCTAAATATATATACCACAGTTTGTCCCTCTGTACCTTACGCTGTAGGAGCCGTGACAGGCTCAGCTCTGCCTCTGATTAAAAACCCTACCATGACATGGCAGCTGCTGAAGCGATCCTTCATGGTCCTGAGAATCATATTTTGAGCTCCACCAAGAAGAGCTTGGCACAAGCCTCTCAGCCTCTGACCTCTTGTGCAAAGTCTTATGGGACTTAGTCAACTCCTAGTAATGCAGCAAGTGTGCTTTGGATCCCGATGCTCAGCACCATTAATCATTGTCACATTGGCAGATAAGTGAAGCTGCAGCACTACCCCACTGCCATGCACAAAACCAGTAGCTAAAAAATATTTTTTTGTTTTGTTTTTAATACATGCCAACCACAGGGGACCTGTAGATAGAGGGGGGCCCAGGGGTACTGACCCCCTGTGCCCCCACTATAATCCGGCCCTGTGTATACCTTTGTTTTAGGATCAATGTTACAGTATTAAACATGGCACTTCCATCAAAACATTATGGGGGAAATTTACTAAGATGTGTATTCTACTTCACATTTGATGATGCTATGGGCAACCAATCAGAATCTACTTCTTATTTATTTAGCACCCCCTAGAACATAATAGACAGGATCTAATCTGGTCCTGACGAAGCTCATTAGCGAAGCGTACGCCGACCGTACACTTCGTGGGCTATCCCCACTCCCTCACCCCAATTGAAATGTACATTTTGATCTGTCTAGCTTAAATAATTCTAATAGAAACGCCATCGAGCGGACGCATTTACTAGCAGCCCGTTGGCTGAAGGGCGCCTATTGCATATCGCAAGTAAGAATCCAGTCTTACATACTGTGAGACGGCGTGTAATTACCAAGCACGCCGCGCTCCAGGGACTGTGGATTCCACATTGCGGGTCTTGTATCTAACTTATGTGTAACGATCAACGCCACGGTATACGTAGCCAACTGGCGTGTGATCGCAACACTGGTAGCCTAATGTGATCACTTAATCCCAGAAAAAACCTGCCACCATTTACTGAGATACTGTCACCGAAACACCCGAATTCATTGTGTTTAAAGTACCACCACTATCACTTGATGATTTTCACTGGTACCGCATAACAATTGATTAATGTGATATTAATTGTCATCTAAAGCACCTGGGAGTAATGTGTGAACGCCACACACCCAGCAGTTACTGACATTAGTATACACTTTGTCAGAAAACATTTATTGGGATAAGAATGAATAAATATACTCAATAAATAAATAAATAAGTGAAAAACGCATCAAACACCATCCTATTTACTCTGTGTGTATTAAAACCAGTGATATAATCATTGTGACAGTCTATCTGCAAATTACACTGCAGTCAATATTGAATATAAATTACTGAGGAATTAGTGGTATTTAATCCTACTAAATCGTGAGTCAGTGTGTCCAAAATAGACACGCTGTACTCCAGGGATTAATCTGCTATACAGCCCCAATACATAGTGAGACATAGTGTCCAATAATCTGATACTTTGTACTCCAGGGCCTGTATTAAAATTAAAAAAATTTTTATTGATGTATAGAGCTACTCTTTTCAAATGGGCGTTCCTAGTGTGTGCGTATACTATTAATGCCAGATTGGTTCAATCGACACGCTCATGTAGACACTTTGCCTGATTATCTATTTCTGGCATAACTTTGCCTAATTTTCTATCCTCGGCATACTAATCTGTGCTACAAACTCTATCTGGGAACAGCCAACTTTAAATTTGTACCAACTTTCCCCTATGAAAGGGGTAATTTATGATACATCTCTATCGCCCGCAGCGTATATATAAAAATACGAAACATTCAATAGACGGATCTTGTACCCCAACACTAGTGGGAATTGAACTTTAGGAGTGAGGGACCCCGCGTTGTAAGGATAATATATATCCTTTTTTAAGTTTCATTTGTATGTCATTTCTTTTTTGTGTCTTTTATATTTCGCTATACTTTTAGGAATTTATAACATTAAAAGTTACATTTTATTTGACTCCTTATTTTTGGTGCACCACACAGTGACATTTCTTTCTGTCCCAAACTGTATTAGTAAATTTCCCCCTATGCCTTTTTTTTCTCCAATTGATGATATGAAATGATGAAATGAGATGGGAATCTGACCTAACCAAATTAAAAACAAATCCATTATAATAATATAGACCACTGGTTCCCAACCCTGGTCCTCAAGTACCCCCAACAGTGCACGTTTTCCAGGTCACCCGGCAGGTGCACTCATTATTCAGACACATTTTAAAAGATCGACAGAGCCAATTATGTCACTTGTGATTCTGTGTGGAGACCTGGATAACGTGCATTGTTGGGGGTACTTGAGGACCAGGGTTGGGAACCACTTATATATACCGTAAAAAAACACTTTATTTATATTTTAAAACATAAAACTTTTTAAGTTTTACAACTGATATATGGAATGGATAGACCAAACTAGGTGGGGCAAGGCCACACCTAGTAACAGTAACAACTGGGCAGATGTGCAGAAAAAAGATGATAGATTTCATATTTGTTGAAATTCATCATTATGTAAGAATATAATTGTGTGGATCCACATTTTCCAATACTGGGCATTGCAAAGAAGGAGTCTTGAAGGAATTAATTCATTGACCAGCATTCGCCTAGATGCTTAGGATTCCTCTTCAAGGATGTCCTTCAACTTGCCAGTAGGAGTTCCTCACCTCACATGCTATATTACACAGTTTGTACATGGCAAAGTCTTCCACCTGTAGATTGGGCTGCAGGCTTCATCTCCAAAAAAGCACCCAGCAGGTCACTCACATCTACTGTGACTCATGTACATTAGATTGAATCTGACATCGATCGAATTTGACCTTTAGAAAATATACCACTTGACCTTTCACACCCCAAAAATAACCTTGATTGATCCCTGGTTGTTGCAGGGTCGAGCCAGGTTTCTGTGCGATGTGAAAGGACCTTTTTCGGTTTCCCGGGTCCAGCATCCTGGCATTCTGACCCAGGTTAAAAGATGGGTTAATCCCAGGTCCAACTACACACTACGGAGGAGGTAGCGCTTGGAGACAGCATTAGCTCTAATTGCTGCCTCCTCCCCCACCAGTAATGACACGCAGACTCTCAAGCTGCCCACATTTGACGCCAGCGGCCCGGCTTATTGCCGGGTTGGTTTGGGGTTTCTTACATCGTAAATGCCAGGTCGCTCCTGGGACAAGTCCATACCCTGGATGCAACCCGGCATTTGCGATGTGAAAGGGGTTGTCTACCAAAAGCCCAGGCTTGCTATAATATCCCTTTAATATAATACACCTATGATTTACACAGATTTTGTGTTCTAAATTCAAGCCAACATTTCATCTGATTTTCCCTGTGTAAATTTCAGGTTTCCTGGATTAAAGGAATATAATGGCAAGCGTTGCTATGGGACATGCAAAAAAATGGCTTCTTAGCAAAAGTAAATCGAGAAAAATAAAGCATCTCAGAAACTTTTGCCCCTCTTTATGGCTGCTATGTTTAAAATATGCGAAGTGGTTTCTGGGATAACAGTATACAGCGAGAGGTACAGGTATATTTTATATTTCCATCTCCTCGCATGCTCAAATCATCCATCTGTGGTTCAATGAACACTTTAAAAGATAACAAGCCAGGTGTAATAGAACAGTCGCCTCGTAAATTATTGCCCCTTTAAATAAACATCTAAATTCGTCCGGTATCTCGCACAGTCGCCGAACTTACATCTGGCTCTATAACTTTAATAAATAATAAGCATTTGATAAATTCAACATGCAAAGCCATTAAACCACCACGTGTGTCTAGTCAGTGTCCACATTCTTCCAAGTTACAAATTCCTCACTTTCCTGTGTATTTTCCCACCTTTCTCAGATTCCCCTTCAGTTATGTTAGGGCTGCTCATTCACTCTAATGAATTATAGTTGGTACTTATGTAGTATCTGGGCTGCCGATTTTTTGATTGTATGCCTTAAGTTAAGGCATACAATCAGATGCGATGCGATGCGATATCGCATCGCATCGCATACGACCATGCGATGCGATGCGATGCGATGACCCGATTTTTCCATAGGATTCAATGTTAAAATGGACTGAGTCCATTTTAACATGAAATTCAATGGGAAAAAGGGGTCCTTTTCATACCCCTACTATCCAAGTGGGCATGGAGTTGGATATAAACCTGTGGCGAGCGTAGCGAGCCACCGAGCCCGAAGCGTGGCGAGCGAAGCGAGCCCCGCGAGGGGACGGTATTCTGTGTCCCCTCGCGGGGCTCGCTACGCTCGCCACGCTTCGGGCTCGGTGGCTCGCTACGCTCGCCACAGGTTTATATCCAACTCCATGCCCACTTGGATAGTAGGGGTATGAAAAGGACCCCTTTTTCCCATTGAATTCCATGTTAAAATGGACTCAGTCCATTTTAACATTGATTCCTATGGAAAAATCGGGTCATCGCATCGCATCGCATCGCATCGCATCCGATGGTCGCATGCGATGCGATGCGATGTACCCGATTTAGAAATCGGCAGCCCAGATACTACATAAGTACCTTATAGTTATTACTATGTTATTGGTATAATGCCGCTGAACTGGGTTCTGTAAATCCAGGTCCATATCTGTGCAATAACCATATAGTCAGAATGTCAGAAACATAACGTTGCCATGTACTTGTCTGTACTCCTGTGTTGATTCCCCATATGTGCTCCTCAGCATGACATGTAACACTATGAAGGTGATTCAGGTTGGCTCGTATGTTCACAAATTCTGTCCTTGGACTGATGGTGCAGCTCTGCACATGTGTACGGATGATTATATGCATGTGCAGGGCCGCAGTATGAACGCCTTTGGCAACTATAACATTCCTCAAGGTGTTCGCACAGAGGAGGTCCGCAGGGGACTGGCGCATAAGGATGCCCAGCGTTTCCTGGGCATGCCCACCAGAATGGTGGGTGAGCCTATGCGAACGTGGAGGTTCCTGCCATCACAGGATGTCAGTGCCCGCCCCGTTCTCTGACAATTCCTGAAGCAAATTAAAGACAGCCTGGACTGAAGTTTATATACAAATGCTTATAAAATCATTCGATGGTCGGTGACCACCGAATGATTTTTTTGGCCATATGCGAGTGGATTTGTAAGTGTACACATCCATTCGCATAATGGAGCGTATATTCGCTCAGCAGTTGGGGGCGGGCATTCGGTCGGCCAGGGGGCAGCATTAGCTCGCTTACTAAGCAGTGAAGGACCGCTGCTTAGCGATTGAACCTGAATCAGGACCTATATTAGTTGTTGAAGTGCTATGTGTGGTTTATTGCTAACAAATCAGTTTCCACTTATTTCCATTCTACAGTGAGAAACATTTTTTTGTGTATCCTTACTTCATAATCTTGTGCAATTTTAAAATGTTCATGTAACACTGACCATGTGACCCTACTCTGACCATGTGACCCTACTCTGACCATGTGACCCTACTCTGACCATGTAAACCTGCTCTGACCATGTGACCCTGCTCCGACCATGTAACCATAAAGTGTGCTTTAGAAAAATGATTGTTATGTCAGAATAGCAGGAATTCAATTGGGTGGAAGAGTAAACATAATCAACCAGTGTATGGGGCATATTTATATGTATATTACTGTATTTAATATAAATATTAAATTGAATATTTTTTGCATTGCAGACTATACAGTAGTTACCCACCCATCACTATATGATAAAAAGTTGCGTGTATTTTCTACAAAATAATATGCAGCTTACTGTCTCCCTCTAGTGGTGACTGCTCACATTTACTTTATGCTATATATGACCATATTGCCTATTAGGTAGTGAATAGTTACCACCAGAATCATCGTCTCAATTCCTTATTATCAGGACAGTCTAAAAAGACCGTGTAAAGTGCGAACAATGGCCCTTATTCAGGTTGACTTGGTCAGGCAAAAATTTGCACTGGGACCTATGTTTTGCGTATGTGCATGTGCATACACTGGGAGCAGGGCCGGCGCTACCCACTCAGCAGCTCCTGCAAAGCAGGGAGGCGCCATGCTGAAAAGGCGCTGTCTCCCTCCCTGCTCTGCTAAAGCTGCCTCAGCCCTCACTGTCACTGCCTCCTGCACACTGCCCACAGTGCCCGTCTGCCAGCCGGCAGCAGTATGGAGAGGCTGAGCAGCTCCCTGCACCGTGCACACACTGTCCTCCTCCTGCGACCTGCCCCCTCTTCCTCACGACACTTGCGCTGAGGCATGTAGTGATGTCTGTGAATGCCTGGATGACATGTCATGTCCGGATCCGCCCCCTACCCATTGCTCCCTGCGCCTGTCAGCTGTCAATCAAATGACAAACAGGCAGCAGCGCCGCCTCCCCTTCCTTCCCTCTTCTCAGTGTGCTGTGCCAGTGCCGCTGCCAGTCCTCAACACTCCGCCCCCTCTATCTCCTCCCCTATTCTTCCATCTCCTCCTTCTCTCCCCTCCTTTCCCCCTCAGTCACGAGTGCTGCACATACTTTTTGAACCGCTTTTGGATCACATTGCACACACATTGCATGCATTCCGTACGGTGCGAACTATCCCATAACGTATGCGATTCTCGCAAGTGTATGGGCACCCTTAGTGCCTGCAACATTTTGAGGACACTGAGATGGTGTATGCATACATGTACATGCACCCGAGATCCTCCATAGGATCGCATGTTGCATACGCTCCCACAATCGGGCTGCAGCTTGTTGCAATGGCAATGTGAAAGGGCGCAAAATGTATGGTTTGCAGGAGGGCGCCGGACACCCTAGCACCGGCCCTGACTGGGAGTGTGCAAACTATTTGCAGAGTGCACGCTCACTGCCTTTAGAGCGGGGGGTGGAGCGGGGCATGGGGTGCCGGCCAGGCCCATTAGCATATGTGAACACCCAGCGTTTCATGGGAGTTCCCATGAAAACGCTGGGCGTACACAAGCTAATGCATTTGTGATGCCGTGCGGTGGGCGGACAGTTGACACAACCAGATGTCAGCTGCCCGCCCAAATCCCTGGAAATCTACACGCATATGTACGAGTGGTCTGGACCTCCCTTACATATGCGTGCGCCTTCAGCATCATTCGATGGTCAGCGACCATCAAAAGATGGGGGAGGTTCCCACTGGCATGCGAATGGGGCGGGCATACCACTATTCGCAGGGCGTGTTCTAGTTGACTCGCAAGGGTGTGAATTCGCTCCCGAGCGAGTCAACCAGAATAAGGGCCCATGTGTAATGTGCCTGTTAATGTGAAATAATTTGCACAGTTATAAACTGCACGCTACGCTTATAGAGACTGATTTTGAGCTGTAAATATATTGGCATATTAGGTATACAGTATATTGTGATCTGCACGCATCACAATTTGCATTCAGCTCTGTGCCAATGGCATATGAGTCAAGATTACATCAGGCCTGGCTTCCCATAGGGGTAATTCATATCTGGGGACCCAGACACTCAGAGGGCACCAAATGGCCCAAAGACGCTTTTCAGTGAAGACATCTGGACCACCTCCATGACCGGCATCTAGAGAAAGTGTAGCCCTACAGCTCATAATGCACTGATGCAGAGGCGTACCTAGATTTTCGTAGGCCCCATAGCAAAAGTTTGTAAGGGCCCCCTATTTAGCAACTGATGCTGATAAATGTATGTAAAACATATTACTTAGCAAAGATGGGTCCCCTTCAGCTCTGGGCCCCATAGCAGCTGCACCCCTTGCAACTATGGTAGTCACGCCCTTGCACTGATGTTTCCCAAAACCATTATTTTAGGAAGAATTACAGAACACTCCAGTGGAACTCCCCCTGAGGACTAATCAAGGAAGTGGTGTATTCCCCTCCAGCGTCGAGATCTGGGTCTTCTTCATCAGCTCTATGTACTGTTGTCTGAGTGTGTGTTAGTATGTGAGTTGAGTGTATGCATGAGTCTGTGTATGCATGTGTGTGTGTGTGGTGTGTGTGTGTGTGTGTGTGTGTGTGTGGGGGGGGTGTGTGTGTGGGGGGTGTGTGTGGGGTGTGTGTGTGTGTGTGTGTGTGTGTGTGTGTGTGTGTGTGTGTGCTTGTGACCCCTTTCCCCATGGAGTGGCTGGGAGATCTACATTAAGCACTTCACTGGCTAATATTTTTTCCAAAAACTGCTCAGAAATTATAATTTTTTTAACTGAATGATTTGGGTTAATAACATTGATTTGAAACATATGTACAATTATTTCATTTTTACAGTAATACAAAAAAAAATGTTTTAATTTAAAAATAAATTAAACATCATTGAGCAAAATATTGGTCAATCGATAATCGGAACATTGTGACCATTGGGAATTTCCTTTTAACCATGGGATGTTTCTGCAGTCAGCCTCCAGAAGGGGTGAGGCCAACCTCCACAGAGGCTTAGGTAGTGGTTTTGGGTTCCTGCGCACTGTCCCCGGTCTGTCAGGGCTAGCTGCTGCTGCACCGACACTGAGCTTTAGAGAAAGGGATGGGCCTTCAGCAGGGGCAGATCCAGGATAAAATGACAGGGGGGGCACCATGATAAAAAAGGGTTTGGGTGGGTGAGGGGCGGTGTTAATGGTGCCAGTGTACATGCTAAGAGAGCGGCAGAGAGAGGGTGGGAATGGAATTAAAAATAGGCCCTGGCATTTAAAGTACGCAGTCCCACCATGGCGACAAAAGTGAAGGATGTAGTTGTGCGCGCGCCAAAGGCGCGCTCCAGAAAAGGGTGTGTGGCCACTCAACAGGGGGCGTGTCAACACCATATACAACTTCTACACATTATGCAACAAAATACTAGACCCCATTATACTTGCCCCTTACACATGATGCCAAATGGAATGAGCCAAAATTGACATAATGCCACATGGATTGAGCCAAAATTCAAATAATGTAACATGGATTGTTTCAAAATTCACATAATGCCACATGGATTGAGCCAAAATTTACATAATGCCAAATGGATTGTGTCAAAATTCACATAATGCCACACGGATTGAGCCAAATGCATAAAATGCCACACGGATTGAGCCAAAATTCACATAATGCCACACGGATTGAGCCAAAATTCACATAATGCCACACGGATTAACCCAAAATTCACATAATGCCACACGGATTGAGCCAAAATTCACATAATGCCACACGGATTGAGACAAAATTCACATAATGCCACATGGATTGAGCCAGAATTTACATAATGCCACACAGATTAAGCCAAAATTCACAATACACTTCATAAACAGGGACATTGTCCACCAAAGGCGCGCATTAAACATTTACACCATAATGTCCATTACACGTTAAGTTACACGCCATTATGTCCATTATGTGTTATGCCAAACACCATAATGCCTATTCAAAATTATGCTACATAAGTGCGGCTTCTCTACATGCTCATTGCCAAGGGTTCCATGCTCATTGCCAGAGGTTCCATGCTCGTTGCCATGTGGGATTACATGCTCATTGCCAAGGGGGAATACATGCTCGTGGTAAATGGGGGACAGCCGCCGCCAGGCAGAAGTGATAGCCACAGCCTGGCTGTATTCAGAGCACTGCAGGTCCCGGCTATTTGAAATAATACCCCTTTCACACCAGAAAATGCATTCCCAGGTTGGCCCCTTTTACACCAGCCTAGTCCCTGCATTTTCTGGTGTGAGGAGGAGAGAAAACCACCCTTCCCCCCTTTAACCAGTTATCTCATTTAACCGGCTATATCTTCGGAACCAACTGACCCATTTACAGGAGACAAGTATTATATTGAAGAACTTTTGAGTGGGCTTTGAATGATTTTGGTCCAGTGAAACTGGAACGTTTGGTTCCAGAGTAATCTGCCCTCAAAAACATGAACAGCCATGAAATTACATTTCAAAAATAAAGAAATCGGTTTACACGCAATATCTCTGGAACCGATTAACCAATTTGGACCAGCCTGGTATCATATTGAAGGCCCAGCGATTTGGAATTGAATTAAATCATTCACAAGCTTCTGTGATGCCATAGCGGGAACTGGCAGCCGTTGGAACCGGGTGGGGGTCGGAATTGACGGGTCCCATATTATCCTAAGGGGAAAAAACGTTACAGGTTTGCCAGGCGATATCTCCGGTTCCCGGGGGGCTAGAGACACGGGGCTGGGCTCGTTGGAAAGCCCTGGTCCTCAGCTACAAAATAAATGACAGGGGGGGCACGTGCCCAAGTGCCCCCCCCCCTGAATCCGCCACTGGCCTTCAGGCATTGGTACCCGCTGCATATTTTCCTAGTTCCCCTGTGGGCCAGTCCATCCCTGCCAACAGTGTGCAGTAGGACTGATGAGATGACCCAGCAAACAATGGCATGCGGCTCTGAATGATATGGTTTACATACAAAATTATGGTGTGGGGTTTGTGCAGGTGCAAGACTCGTTCTATGCAAATGTAGAATGGGTCTTTTGATATCACCTCCTTAGAGGCGTTTCGGGAGCGTGTTGCACCCTTATTTTAGGTGTGATGGGTCTAGGGGCTGCATTGCCACTTATTGGCCATCGGTGGCAAGCCTAAGTAAGTTCATCAGAAGCAGCACTTGGATCCTTCAAATGCATGCTGTCATGGCTCGGCTGCGACCACTGCGCTTACCCATCTGAGTCGTGTGGCGGGACCTCGTCCTGGTGCACGCGGCTAACGGGCAGAGGGTGGCGTCTACGGAGCAGGATCCAGCTTCTTCTTCTTCAACTATTATTATCTGCAGTCAAGTCCGGTCCAGTCTTCTGGTGAATTATAAACAAGCAAATGGAAAAGGCCATATCAAAAAGCATTGTCTAAGCTACTGCTCCGAGGGGTTGTGGAAACCATCATGTGGTATAAACAGAAAAAAAGAAAAGGAAGGGTGGACAGCTTCCTTTTCTTCTTCTGGTGAATAATTCCAGATCCAGCTTTTTCTTCAATTATTATCTTCAGCCCAAGTTTGATCCAGTGTCCTGGTGAATAATTCCGGATCCAGCTTCTTCTTCAATTATTATTATCTTCAGTCAAGTCGGGTCAGTCTTCTGGTGAAAATATTCCGGATCCAGCTTCTTCTTCAATTATTATTATCTTCAGTCAAGTCGGGTCAGTCTTCTGGTGAAAATATTCTGGATCCAGCTTCTTCTTCAATTATTATTATCTTCAGTCAAGTCCGGTCCAGTCTTCTGGTGAAAATATTCCAGATCCAGCTCCTTCTTCAATTATGATTATCTTCAGTCAGTCTTGTCCAGGTACCTAGTGACTCCAAATACTTTTGACTCATCTTCTTCAGTTATTGTCTTTCTATCAATCTGACACAGTATATTAAGGACATCTTTGATATTTCTTTACTTACTTCAAGCTACCTGCAGACCTGACCTTTGTGACCTTTTCTAGTTGTCCTGCCCTGCATTCTTATGGTCAATGTCCTCCTCTTCTATGAAAAGGAGTTATATCCATCATGCTACATTCTTGTCTCCATCTGTAAGAGAAATGCAAACCGTAGATCCGCAGTCGGATTCATAAAATGGGTGTGGTATAGAACACTGACAGTTGGGATTCCGACAGTCATAAGCCCGATGTCAGAATCCTGACTGCCCAGACTCAGACAGCGGGGGAGCGCAACGAACCCCCTTGCGGGCACAATGGCTTGCTGCGCTCGCCACCTATTCTATTCTCCCTCTATGGGGGTCGTGGAACTCCACGAGGGTGAATAGCAGTGGCTGTTGGGATCCCGAGTGTCGTGGTTTTAACAGTCTGGATTCCGATGATGGTGTAATGACTGTCGGAATCCCCACTGTCTGACAGTCATCCAGTACCTCACAAAATATGCTTTAGTCTGACACATGCAGGAGGTGCCTGTTTTCTATGAACAGACTTCTGCTGAATTTTTATTACACAGAATTGCAGTAGCATCCATGCAATTTCTTACAAACATGAACTAGGCCCTCTACATGGTAAAGTTTTTTTTCTGGTACAGAACTTTTTATGATGAGAAATGCTGAGATGCAGGTTGAAACATGCAGGTGAAAAAAATCTTTACTACTTGATTCAGTAAAATATTTAAAAAGAAACTATGTAGTCTAACTGTCTCCTCTTGTTTCTTTTGGCAATTTGCTTATGAATCAAAAAAATAACAAAATAAATTCATATGTATTTCAGGTTTATTTTTGTAAAATACCATTATATTATACTCTGTCATCACCCGTCTTAGGAAAATATTACTTGCAATCATGACAAATATACAGCCTTTGCTGATAAGTAGATGTCCTTTAAAGTAGATTTAAAGACAAAACATAAACAAACATTACAATTCCTACTGTATAAGTTACGTAAAGTTTTCCATCAGCGCTATAAGCACTGAGTTCCTGAAACATAACCACTGTGTCACTCTGTAATTGCCTAAGATAAGTGGTACAAGCACAGTATATACCCAAACACCAGGGCGCTACTTCTGATATATAAGTCTGCACCCACTTGGGGGTTAATTGAGTGGAAGCACAATAACCAAATGATAAATATTGTAAATAAATAAATAAAACAACAGAAAGGAGATTTATTTGAAGCTGAGACTCTTGTCGGGACCACCGACCCTGAAATGACTGGCCCTGAGTCACCGCTCCCCAACCTCGAGTGCTGGCATCGGTCGTCACTAATGTCCAGTGTAGGAGACCAAATGGACGACCCTTCAAAAGATGGTCCGTGTAAAGCCACCACAGCAGAGAGATTCTTGTTTGGGGTTTCAGAAATATGCGTTTCCGCATTTGAAGGTGAGACCCCGACCATTGGGAAAGGATATCGAATTGAAAAGTCCTGGATCGGAACCTCCCATACTGAAGGGCCTCAAAAGTGGCCACCATCTTCCACAGTAACCTTATGCAGAGGTGAACTGTGAGAAGTTTTGCCTCCAACACCTGTCTCACCAAGGCTTGGAGGGACGAATTCTTGTCTGAAGGAAGAAATATTCGCTGGTGGACCATGTCGAACAGAAGTCCTAGGAATAACAGCCTCTGGGAAGGCTGTAACTGGGATTTTGGAAAATTGATTATCCAGCCATGTTGCCACCAACCTGTCCCTGGATGGGGCTTTTAGAAGGAGATCGTCCAAATATGGGATGATGGTGATCCCTTGTTGACGCAAGGCTGCCACCATGCACGCCATTATTTTGGTAAAAATTCGAGGTGCTGATGACAGGACGAAAGGAAGTGCTCGGAATTGAAAATGGTTCCTTTGTATTGCCAACCGAAGAAATTGCTGATGCGGTTCCCAAATGGGAACATGAAGATACGCATCTCGTATGTCTAGAGACATAAGGAATTCCCCTGGTTCGAATCCTGCTACTACTGAATGCACCGACGCCATCTTGAATTTCCAGTAAACAATAAAGAGATTTAATCTCTTGAGATGTAGGATTGGACAAAATGTGCGATTTGGTTTTGGCACTAAAAAAGATTTGAATAGAATCCTTTCCTTTTTGTTCCACCGGAACTGTTACAATTACTCTCGATTGTAACAGTTTTTGTATCGCTGACTCGAGAGCTTCCCTTTTTGATTTCAACAATGGGAGCCCTGTTGAAAATAAAAATTCTGGAGGAAAAACTGTGAACTCCAGCTGGTACTCTTTTGACACCACCTGTTGAGCCCACCAATCCGTGCAAGTCTGTCTCCATTCCTCTCTAAAATCTAACAGTCTTGCACCCACCTGAGGACTTCCCAGGTGGTCGGTGATCCCGTCATGAACGGGCTTTTCAGGGGGCTTCTGCTCCTGGCGGCGAGTGGTAGATGCTTTGGGAACTGACGTGGATGCTCCCCTACCACGTCTTCCTCTAAATGCTGAGAAGGCCCCTCTGCCTCTACCTCTGCCTCCTGCTGTACCTCGAAAGACTCGAAAGGACGATCCTCCATAAGGCCTTTTCGAAGCCGATGGCAATGATGGCAGGAAGGTAGATTTGCCGCATGTAGCCTGAGAAATTAATTTATCCAATTCAGGCCCAAACAATACATCTCCAGTGAACGGTTAGGCTGCACTGCCTTTTTGATTTCTGCCTCTGCCTGCCAGGACCAGAGCCATAGCGAACGCCTAGCCAAAACAGCAGATGCCAAAATACTGGCCCCTAATGCAGCCTCTACCAGATATCCGGCCGCATCCTGGATATATTCAGCCAAGGGCACTAATTCAGCTCTCGGCCTATTACCTTTTAGACCGGCTGCCAGCTCGGCCGCCCATCTTTCAACAGCCTTGCTTACCCAGGCCCCTGCTAAAGCAGGCCTCAACAAAAAAACAGAGGTCAAATAAATGGATTTAAGAGTGGCTTCCAAACTGTGGTCTGGAGTCTCCTTAAGCACCACTGCTCCTGGAATAGAAGTGTCTGCTGGAGGAGGAGACTCCCATTTGTTTCTTGCCTCCTGTAAAAAAGGATATAAAACCTTAAACCTTTTGGACACCTAGGGTGAGATTTAATAGGATGAGAGATTCAGAAAGTGAGAGATTTGGGAAGAAATCTCCAGTTTTTTTAAAGCGGCAATCATTTACACTGCAAAACCAGTTTGATTTTGAAGTGTAAATGATTGCCGCTTTAAAAAACCTGGAGATTTCTTCCCAAATCTTTCACTTTCTGATTCTCTCATCCTATTAAATCTCACCCCTGGAATTTTTTATCTGGTGTCAGGCCTCTAACAACAACTTATTAAATTCTGGAGACTCCGGGAAACAAACCTGTTCATTAGGGGTCCTTCCAAAAATGGATACCGGAACCGGAACTTCCGGATCCGACAATTCCAATGTCTGTTTGACCATTCTAATTAGGGCATCAATACCCTGATAATCTTCCTCCATATAATCGGATAAAACATCCTCCAATAAAACTTTCCCTGTCCACTGACCTTTATAAAGTCGTGACCCATGGAGGCTTAGCTGATGAGAGGGAATCAATTTGAGCCTGCAACACCTCTCTTTCTCTGCGAGAGGCAGCCAGCTCAGCTGCTAAATTAGCAAGAACTGTTGTGAGCTGAGATGACTGCTGGTGTGACCCTATAGCTTGGGGTGCACCATAGCATGTCTCACAAACAGCAACACCTTTAAGATGCTGCTTAAACTGCACCTTACACTTTTTGCAGGTATACAATTTTTGTGCCGCTTTTGAGGTACTTCTATCAGCCATAATAGTCACTCAACCTTGCAAACACACCTCAAGTGAATAAACAACCTGAGCCTGAATAAAGAACAGGGGGAAAGCAGCCTCCCCAGATTCCACCAACACCAGACTTCTCCCCAGACCACCAACCTGGATGTATGGGCAAGAGAATGTTTTGCTTGATGTGCGCAGGGACCCTGCTACCGGGAGCTGCCGCCACCACTGAGAAGCAGGCAATGTGTGGGCTATCTGCGCCCTGTATTAAACAGGATGCCTCCATCAGCTGACAGATCCCATACAGGAAACTGCCCTTCCGGCTTCCTGTTACCCTCTCGGGCCTGTAGTCCATCACTTCCTGTGACGTCATCGCCCAACTGAGCAGGGTAAGCTAACTGCGCGCTTCTCCCGGCCTGCCTGTTTCCATTCTAGCAGCTAGCAAGGCTGCCAGATACCACGCAGACGCCTAAACCGCCCTTGTGCCCCTGGGGAAGTGTGGTATGCCATGGACCCGTAACGCATGCTGCATGCAGCAGCGGCGGGTCCCCGGGAGCAGTACTTCCCCCGGTGGCTGAGCCCAGGAGGTTCACTGCATGCAGTGATGACCTGGCTCTCCCCAGAGACCTGTGCAGCCAAAAACACTGCGACAAATAAAAATAATAAAATAAATAAATAAATAATCTTCATTCTCCAGAGAGACCAGGGTCCGACTCCTCCGGACACTTTTTTCCAAAGACTGCAGTCTGGAATGGGAGGGGAAGTAGCCAGCGGGTCAAATTTTCGTAATAATACAAAAATGTTTGTGAATTATTTTTTTCACTACTTTAAGTAATCACCACAGAAATATGACACAACTCACTTGAACATATTGAACTGTTTGACATAAGCCTCTCTATCAACTCCCAATGGCCCAAAACTGACAAGAATCTAGGTTTACGACCTAAAGCTAAGTTTTTTAAAACATGCATCAATATCAATATGGTCATTATACACTGTGGGTGTGATTCTGGTTTGCTCAGTAAGCTGCGAAGCTCGCAGCATACCGAGCATCAGAGATGCCGCCCTGCTGAATACCTGCCCTCCTCCTTGCCGCCGCCGAGTCCCTTTGGTACCATGCAAGGGAATGTGTAACAAAGACACATCCCCTCGCATGCCTCCACTACAGGAGAAATCATTTGATGGTTGCCAACCATTGAATGATTCCTCCTGGCTTCGCAAATAAAAGTCAGTCTGAACTAACTTTGCGTGTGCCTGCCCAAAGGCCATCGGCAGGCATCTGCGTAGCCATGGAAATGCCCAGCAGTTTCATGGGGATGCCCATAAAACACTGGGCATTCCCATGGGGAATCATCTGTCCCGGCCCTCCTCAATTCTTGCGAATGGCTTGGTGGCTATGCAAGTCGCGGAAACCATTCACAAAGTGGTGCAGCACATGTGCATAATACTGTATACCATGCGCATGCACAAAGACCCAAAAATTAGAATGGGACGAATTCGCCCTGTTCCAAGTCAATTAGAATCAGGTGCCGTATCTGTACAAATACATTATGAAACACAAGAGCATTATGTATTATATTATGCGGTACTTATGTAGTATCTGGGCGTCCGATTTAGAAATCGGATCGCATCGCATGCGACCAAATCGTATGCGATGCGATGGTCAAGATTTTTCCATAGGATTCAATGTTAAAATGGTCTGAGTCCATTTTAACATAGAATTCAATGGAAAAAAGGGGTCCTTTTCCTTTCCCCACTATCCAAGTGGGCATGGAGTTGGATATAAACCTGTGGCGAGCGTAGCGAGGCGAGCGTAGCTCGCCACGCTTCGGGCTCGGTGGCTTGCTGCGCTCGCCACGCTATATAAAATCAACTCTATGCCCACTTGGATAGTGGGGAAATGAACAGGACCTTCTTAGCATTGAATCCTATGCAAAATCGCATTGAATCGCATCTGATTGTATGCCTTAAGGTAAGGCATACAATCACAAAATCGGACGCCCAGATACTACATAAGTACCTATTATGCATTATAATTATTCTGACCAGCAGTGTTTAGTATTAAGAGTGTGCATTTGTGTTTTTACCTTTTATCTAACAAGTAAGGTGTGAAGGTGTAAACGGCTTCTTAACAAGATAATAAGTTCTCAAACCACTTATTTTTTTCATATCAAATGTATATCAAACACAACCAAATGGCAGTGTGAAAGCAGGGGGCGGAGCCCCTGATAAAGATATTTGATAGGTAGCAGTATTCTCCACTACAGGAGGCTGGACAGGGGGCAGGGAACCTGTCAAAAAAGTTTGATGGAATGCAGTGCTTTCACTACTCTTGTCAGAGGTCACCGCCGTGCACAGCCTTCCCCGTCCTCCGGGGCGCACGGCGGTCGGCTCTCTGACCCGCGTTGCCAGGCGACATCTACGCCGGCTACTTCCTGCCCGGCATACGGGCGTCAGGGGGTTGCCTAGCAGCGACGCTGTGCAGCCGCTGGCATCTCTCTCCATGCACCGTCATCACGGCGCGACCCGGAACGCGCCTTGCGCGCGCTTCTTGTCTTTAAATACCGGCGTCTTTCACCATTTAGATGCTGGCTATAATCCTTTGTGGGCGCCTTGCAGCTTCCTCACTCTGGCAATTCCCCAGCTTCAGACCTGCGTTCCTGCTGCAGTTCCTTCCCTGCATCATCCGTCTCCTGATCACTTAGGAGCAGTTCCTGTCTGGTTACTCTCAGGATCCTGTGGTATCGTTCCATACCCTTCTTGTGCCAATTCTTGCTGTATCTCAGTTTGTTATTTTTGTTGTATACATATTAGCTCAGTATATCTTAGGGTACTCTGGGTCACCTTCCCTCTTAGTAACCTCCTCTAGGGGGTCCCCTGTCTCAGCCACCGGGGTGTTAGTTAGTTTTCCTCTTGTCCACCTGTTACCTCCGCCGGTTGGTTGTCGCCACCACCTAAGACGCTTTGGAGGGCACCGGAGTTGCACAGGCTTAACCCGTGCTTCAAACGTGGCTGCCGTGCGGGAAGATCTAGGGCTTCTGCACCTTCCGGTGGACCTATAGGGTGGCAACAGAGTCAGCGGCTGAGACAGACTCTCCCTTTCCCCACTGACCTTTCCTCCTCCTGGTCAGTTCCCTGTCCACTCCAGTTGTCCTTACAGGGCACTGCCCGCTCATATCCATTGGTCTCGGTGTTGCGCCAATCGACCGGTAATGATTACCAGCTAGGACCTATGCCAGTCTCATTGTGGCCCAGGTATCCTAGCACGTCTGAGCCGTGTCGATACACTACTGTTGAGTAGGGTGGTTGCTCTGCGCCTAACAGTATAGCCAGCCATAAAATTAGTCGGCATCGCCCGGCTCCCTATTTTTCCCCTGCATTGTTGCTTCATTTGTTTTTTTCCGGGGTTAGCAGGGTATCCGGGGATTCCTTAGATCTTATTAGGTCTTCATCAGCCCCGTGCTTGTATGGATCCCAATGCGGCACAAGCTCTAGCCAATCAGGTTTCTCTCCTTACTAAACAGTTACAGGACCTGTCTATTAAAGTTGACTCCAACCTTGCTACTCATTTACCTGAACCCAGGGTTAATTTTCCAGAAAAATTTTCCGGTCATAGGCCTCTCTTTGTAAATTTTAGAGAGAGCTGTAGATTATATTTCCGATTAAGACCCCACTCTTCAGGTACCGAGCAGCAGAGAGTGGGTCTGGTAATATCCCTTCTTCAAGGGGATCCGCAATCTTGGGCCTTTAGTTTGGGTTCGGATGATCCGGCCCTCCGCTCGGTGGAGGCCTTCTTTCAGGTGTTAGGTATTCTTTATGACGACCCTGATAAATCTGCTTCAGCTGAGGCTTATCTTAGGGCCCTCAAACAGGGTAATCTCTCAGCCGAGGAGTACAGTGCTAAATTCAGACGTTATGCTCCTGATTCTGGGTGGAATGACCCAGAATTACGCAGTCAGTTTCGCCTAGGACTGATGGATAGTATCAAAGATTGCTTGGTACAGTATCCCTCTCCTCCCTCTCTTGATAAATTGATCCTGTTGGCTATTCGGATCGATCGGAGAATTAAGGAGAGACGGGGGGAAAAGGGGGCTCAGACTTTACCCACGTCGGAGCCATTGGAGGAGTCTCCTCCCGACTTGGGTGAACCTATGCAGCTTGGGACAACCAGATTATTTTCCAGGCTGACTCCCAAGGAGAAGGTCCGTCGACGCACACTGGGTCTGTGTATGTACTGTGGTTCTAGGGATCATATTTTAAACAGATGCCCAGTATTGTCGGGAAACGGCAAAGCCGAGAAGTAATGGGGAGTGTCTTCTCGGGTTGTTCTTTGTTCTCCTCATCTGATTCTTTGTTTCTCCCTGCCAGTTTTCAAGTGTCTAGTTCTGGTTGGGAGGGTCAAGCATTAGTGGATTCTGGTGCAGCAGCTAATTTTATGGATAATAAAATTGCCAAAGATCTGGGGTTACCCCTTCTACCATTAGCTTCGCAGGTTTCTGTGTGCGGTTTAGATGGTAGTACTCTGGTCGGAGGGGCCATCACTCATTATGTCGAAGTACCGGATTTCCGGGTTGGATTCTCCCACTCGGAGATAATATGTTTTCTGGTCCTTCAGTCCCCCATCGCACCGATTGTGCTCGGCCTTCCGTGGCTTAAAAAGCACAATCCGGTTTTTGATTGGAGGTCCGGAGAATTGATACGGTGGGGTAAGGAATGCTTTGGGAATTGTATCATTTTTCCAGCTCTTCTGGCTAACCCACTCCCTCTGGCTTACCGGCCCAGTTTGCGGAGTTCGCAGATGTTTTTTTCTAAAAAAGAGGCGGACTCACTCCCTCCGCATCGCTCGTATGATTGCGCCATTAATTTGTTGCCTGGTTCCAAACTACCTAAAGGTAGATTGTACTCCTTGTCTCTGCCTGAGGAGAGGGCAATGCAGGAATACGTGGAGGAGAGTCTAAAAAAGGGCTTTATCAGGCCTTCCAAGTCTCCGGTTGGAGCGGGTTTTTTTTTTGTTAAAAAAAAAGATGGGACCCTACGTCCGTGTATTGATTTTTGTCAATTGAATGACATTACGGTAAAGAATTCTTATCCGTTGCCTTTAATTTCTGTTCTTTTTGATCAGCTGCGCTCAGCTGTTGTGTTTTCAAAAATTGATTTACGCGGAGCCTATAATCTGATCCGCATAAAAGCCGGGGATGAGTGGAAGACGGCGTTCAACACTCACTCAGGTCATTATGAGTATCTAGTCATGCCATTTGGCCTAGCCAACGCCCCGGCTGTATTTCAGGATCTGATCAATGATGTCCTTAGGGACTTTCTAGGTGTTTTCGTTGTAGTTTATCTTGACGACATTTTGATTTATTCGTCCTCTTTGGATATGCATCGTCAGCATGTCAGGGCAGTTCTCCAGAGGCTCAGAGAGAACAATTTATTTGCCAAGCTCGAGAAATGCGAGTTCGAGGTAGATACCATCTCATTCCTTGGTTATATAATCTCTCCCAAAGGCTTCTCTATGGACCCTGTTAAGCTCAAAGCCATTCAAGAATGGGTCCAGCCTTCTAATTTAAAGGCCGTACAAAGGTTTTTGGGCTTTGCCAATTACTATAGGAGGTTTATCTTCCACTTTTCGGATCTTGTTGCTCCTATCGTGGCTCTCACAAAAAAAGGAGGGGACCCTGCGTCTTGGTCTTGTTCTGCTGTGGAGGCTTTTAAAAGACTAAAACAGGCGTTCTCTTCTGCCCAAATTCTTCGTCACCCGAATCCAGAATGTCCTTTTGTTCTTGAGGTCGACGCATCAGAGGGGGGGTGGGTGCTGTCCTCTCCCAAAAGGATAAGATTGATGGGTTGTTGCATCCTTGTGCCTTTTATTCTAGGAAGTTTTCGGATGCCGAAGCTAATTATGATGTAGGTAACCGGGAGTTACTGGCCATCAAGTGTGCTCTGGAGGAGTGGAGGCATTGGCTGGAGGGGGCCAAATTCCAGATCACAATTTTTACCGATCACAAAAATTTGGTTTACTTACGTTCGGCCAAAAGGTTGAATTCAAGGCAAGCCAGATGGGCCTTATTCTTCGCCAGGTTCAATTTTATTATTACCTATAGACCTGGAGCTAAGAATGTTCTTGCGGACGCCTTGTCAAGAAGCTTTTCAGCCTTACAAGATCCAGTTTCTCACCCCGAGCCCATTATTCATCCTTCATGTATTCTGGCAGGACTGACCCAAGGGCTTTTGGATTCCGTGCTGGTAGCCCAATCCTCGGCCCCAGCCACCACCCCGGATGGTAAATTATTTGTTCCTCAAGGACTCCGCGAACAAGTTTTTTCTGAATTCCATGCTTGTAAGTCTGCTGGCCATCCAGGGGTCTCTAAGACCCTTTCCTTATTGTCCCGTGCGGTATGGTGGCCAGGAATGAAGAAAGATGTCGAACATTTTGTCGCCAGTTGTAACACATGGGCCAGTTAGTTCCCTTACCTGTTCCTGATAAACCCTGGACGCACATCTCCATGGATTTTGTTACGGATTTGCCACCAGCTTCAGGTTTTAATACCATTTGGGTGGTGATAGACAGGTTTAGTAAAATGGCACATTTTGTTCCTCTGAAGGGCTTACCTTCGGCAAAAATTTTAGCTTCTTTATTTATCACACATATCTTCCGGGTTCACGGGTTGCCATCTGACATTGTTTCAGACAGAGGGGTCCAGTTCGTTGCTAGATTCTGGAGGACGGTGTGTTCAGCGTTACAAGTCAAGCTGAGTCCATCATCTGCATTTCACCCCCAGTCGAATGGTCAGACTGAGCGGGTTAACCAATCTTTAGAACAGTTCCTGCGATGTTACGTCTCCAAGACCCAGCGGGATTGGGTTGAGAACTTGCCATTTGCGGAGTTTTCATATAACAATGCCTGGCATGCCGCCACCAAAAAGTCTCCATTTTTCTGCAATTACGGTTTCCACCCTAGAGCAAAATCTTTCTTTCCCACTTATGCCAAAGTGGGTAATTCTAGGTGGTTGGCTTCTAAGAGAAAGATTTGGCGCATGGTTCGGGGAGCGCTCCTCTCTGCTGCTATGTCAGCCAAACACTTCTCTGACCGCCACAGGAGACCATGCCGGTTCAAGGTTGGAGACTGGGTCTGGCTTTCTACCAGGAATATCAAGCTCCGGCAGTTCTCACGGAAATTGGGCCCACGCTTCATTGGTCCTTATAAAATTATTAAGAAGGTTAACCCGGTCCCATTCAAATTGTGGCTTCCTCGTTCTCTCAGGATTAACAACACCTTCCACTGCTCACTGTTCAAACCTGCCCTTCAGCCAGTGATTCGTAGGCCGTTGCCCATCCTACGGCATGGTCAGGAGGAGTATGTGGTCGATTCCATTTTGGACTCCAAAATTTCTAGAGGGAAATTATTTTTTCTGGTTCATTGGAGGGGGTTTGGACCTGAAGAGAGGTCATGGGTCGTGGATCAGGATCTGCACGCTCCTTGCCTAAAAAGGAGGTTCTTTCAGTCCTTCCCTGACAAACCCAGATTTGGAGGTCGGTTGACCTCTCCTCGAGGGGGGGGTACTGTCAGAGGTCACCGCCGTGCACAGCCTTCCCTGTCCTCCGTGGCGCACGGCGGTCGGCTCTCTGACCCGCGTTGCCAGGCGACATCTACGCCGGCTACTTCCTGCCCGGCATACGGGCGTCAGGGGGTTGCCTAGCAGCGACGCTGTGCAGCCGCTGGCGTCTCTCTCCATGCGCCGTCATCACGGCGCGACCCGGAACGCACCTTGCGCGCGCTTCTTCTCTTTAAATACCGGCGTCTTTCACCATTTAGACGCTGGCTATAATCCTTTGTGGGCGCCTTGCAGCTTCCTCACTCTGGCAATTCCCCAGCTTCAGACCTGCGTTCCTGCTGCAGTTCCTTCCCTGCATCATCCGTCTCCTGATCACTTAGGAGCAGTTCCTGTCTGGTTACTCTCAGGATCCTGTGGTATCGTTCCATACCCTTCTTGTGCCTATTCTTGCTGTATCTCAGTTTGTTATTTTTGTTGTATACATATTAGCTCAGTATATCTTAGGGTACTCTGGGTCACCTTCCCTCTTAGTAACCTCCTCTAGGGGGTCCCCTGTCTCAGCCACCGGGGTGTTAGTTAGTTTTCCTCTTGTCCACCTTTTACCTCCGCCGGTTGGTTGTCGCCACCACCTAAGACGCTTTGGAGGGCACCGGAGTTGCACAGGCTTAACCCGTGCTTCAAACGTGGCTGCCGTGCGGGAAGATCTAGGGCTTCTGCACCTTCCGGTGGACCTATAGGGTGGCAACAGAGTCAGCGGCTGAGACAGACTCTCCCTTACCCCACTGACCTTTCCTCCTCCTGGTCAGTTCCCTGTCCACTCCAGTTGTCCTTACAGGGCACTGCCCGCTCATATCCATTGGTCTCGGTGTTGCGCCAATCGACCGGTAATGATTACCAGCTAGGACCTATGCCAGTCTCATTGTGGCCCAGGTATCCTAGCACGTCTGAGCCGTGTCGATACACTACTGTTGAGTAGGGTGGTTGCTCTGCGCCTAACAACTCTTGTGCATCAAAATGAACTTGATGTAAAAATATATCATTATAATGGTTAGAAGCAGGAGAGACTAAAGGAAGTATTTGCATTAACACTGATGCAAATGCAGTGCCAGGGTGCATGTCTCTGAACAGCAGCTTATATTAGCCCAACACCGGCCTAATTGCAGAGGAATATGCTACTAACTAAACATTCAGTACAGTGGACTATATCATAACTAGCTGTGTATTAGGGTTTCTGACAAGTGGTTAAGTAAAAGAGCTTGGAACACCTCCATGTGCAGACAGCTCTTCCCCTACACACTTGCATTATTCCCGGGACCGATGGGTGGCCCAACCATCTAAAACAGCCTTAATGAGCTGTGAAGTCCTTAATACTCTCTTAAGTCATCAGTGCTCTCCGCACTGTTGATATGGTGGGACAACTTCTGTTTGCTCTGTTCATATTGCTGACTTCATTAAAACTTATTTAAAGACTTAGGAAATAGGCTAACTCCATAAATTCAACATTTCCTAATGGTCCAGTTATCTTGGAAAACCAACTCACTATTGTCCCATTAACTGGCTGCAGAGTAGATCAGGGAGTCTGAATTTTCCTAAGCTGCCATGAAACTTTAGACCACACTGTATCCCTGACTTATTTCCTTATTTAGGATTCCCCAGAGCTCGTCCCAAGCAGTGCTGAATTTTTGTCATCTGGGCTATGTGCCAGGAGCTTGTTTGCCAAAATAATCTATCTGCCAATCTTCTTTTGCATTCCGGCCAACCTGAATAGAAGTGCATTTATATACTCTGTATGTATTTTAATGCTTGTAAAATGTATACAAACATAACAAACGCAGCAGTGATTGGTAATAAAGAAGCTAGCCCTGCTAAACCATGGAAAATAGCTGGCACATGACTTTCTTCCAGTCAAATTTTAACTAGTTGTTTGCTCTGTTCTAACAAGCAATGTGAACAGTGCCTCTCACAGACATAGATAATCCATCATCCATACCGTACAGCTCGGGGTCCTAGTTGACCAGCTACAAAAGCCTTTTGTGATTATTTTCCTAATTGGTGTAAAGCGTAGGTTACCTCTACAAAACGTTACAGTTTGGCAGTATGTCTCCACCTGCTAAACAAATTATAAATGACTAGCTTCTCTTTGCCTGGTAATCCATATGGCAGATGTAGTCCATTAACTTTCCCTGTTCCTGTTCAGTCTATGAAAGTCATTCACATATGGGGGTGATTTTAAGAGGCATGCATCTCTTTTTATGGATGCAAACAGTGAGTTTTAGCATACAGTGCATTTACCCTTTTTCTACAGATCTCCAATTTTGTGTTGGACGAAGTGGTTCTATCTGTGCCTGAAATGGGCATTTAGGGCGTGAACTGGGCAGTAACAAAGCAATCACGCAGAAATATTCAATCTTGTGGGAGTTACCTAGGAGTGTAGGAGTGTCATGGGCATGTACAATAGCTAGAGATCTGTGCTATTCTGAGTCGTAGTTAGGGGAAGGGAAGCCTCTTTCAGACAGATCTCTCACACCTAGAATAGGACTGTTACAAGTGCAATCAGGGCTGGACTGGCAAATGCCAGAGGGGCCGATGGATCTGTGGGCCGATATTGTGCTGCAGACAGCAGAAGCATCCTTCTACCTGCCCTCCCAGTCCATCATATTGTCCGCCGCAGCGCCGCGTCATTTGCATACTGACACCATGACGCCGACGCAGCATGACATCATGATACGGCGCCCGTCTTTGAGACCTCCTTTGTATATTGCAAGGCGGCCCGGCCGCTTTACAGTGTGCACCGCCACCCCGGCATCATCAGGGGGCACCGCGACCAATCGCAAGCCATTGAAGCCACTCAGCCCCAGCCCAGTCCCTCATGATGGCAACACATCATGACGCCGCAGTGTCATGATGCGGAGGGCGCTACTGAGCCTGCCCCACTGCCTCCTGTCTTGCCCGCACTCTGGGCTGCCCTGCCCTGCTTTAGCATTTTCTACGTCATGACGCCTGAGCGTCATGGCGTCAGGACGCTGCACCTGACCCGGAGGAGGGGGAGCCGGGAGGGGTAGGGGTGGGACTGGAGTGCTACTTAAGCAGAGAGCTGTACAGAGACAGTCACGTGGTGACTGTAGGAGTTGGATTCCGTCCATGCTGTGCAATGGTCCAGTGTCACACAGTGCAATGCAGCCAAGATAGTAAGTGTTTTTTTTTTGTCTATGACTTCTGTGCTGGGCAGTGGCGTAACTAGGTACATGTGGGCCCCATAGCAAAAGTTTATCCCCTAATGCTGAAAAATGTATACAGCATATGATACTTTAACAGGCAAAGTGGGCCCCTCTCAGCTCTGGGCCCCATAGCAGCTGAACCCCCTGCACCTATGGTAGTTACGCCCTTGGTGCTGGGCATTACGGTGTTGGTGTGTGTGCCACAATGTGTAATAATGGGCATTACGGTGTGTGCCACGATGTGTAATAATGGCCATTGTGGTGTGCGCCACAATGTGTAATAATGGGCATTACGGTGTGTGCCACAATGTTTAATAATGGGCATTACGGTGTGTGCCACAATGTGTAATAATGGGCATTACGGTGTGTTCCACAATGTGTAATAATGGGTATTGCGTTGTGTGCCACAATGTAAAATAATGGGTATTGCGGTGTGTGCCACAATGTGTAATAATGGGTATTGTGGTGTGTGACACAATGTGTAATAATGGGCATTGCAGTGTGTGCTACGCTGTGTAATAATGGGCATTGCGGTGTGCCACAATGTGTAATAATGAGCATTGCAGTGTGTGCCACAATGTGTAATAATGGGCATTACGGTGTGTGCCACAATGTGTAATAATGGGCATTATGGTGTGTTCCATAAGGTGTAATGCCTCTTTTTTGTGATGCCACGCCTCCTTTCCATGAGACCACGCCCTTTTTTTGCCACGCAAGGGTCCCGCCTACTTCAGGTGGGCCTGTGTGCTGAAAAATGCCAGGGCTGATTTCTGGTCCCAGTCCGGCCCTGAGTGCAATACAGTTGATACTATGCTGACTATACATCAGACCAACTTTCCCCAAATTACCAACTGTCCAAATTTTCTGTCCAAGTAAAACACTGCCCCATACACCTTATGTTCGCCATACATCAGATCAAGGGGGGGGATTCTGCTTGGCTTGCTAAGCAGCGAAAATTCACTGCTTAGCGAGCCTTCTAACACTGCCCGCTGGGTGTGCGAATACCCACCACCCACCAAGATCGCTGCCACTTTGCAAATGGATGTTTTGCATAAACATGCATTCGCAGGGTAGCGTACGAAGCAAAATCATTCATTGGTCACCAACCATCGAATGATTTTTTCCCCTGCTCACAAATCTAAGTCAGTCTGGCTTTGTGACGTCCAGTCCAAGAACGGGACGGGCTACTGAAGGCATCCACCAGCCTTCTGTGTTCGCATGGGGATGCCCAGCATTTTCCTGCACACACCCAGCGTTTTCTTCTGTACGTCCAGGAAACGTTGGACGTCCCCATGCAAACACCCCCTGTCCGCCTCAATCCCTCCCCCCTGTTCGAGTGCCCCGGCTACTATGCATGTCACCAAAAGCACCTGCACATGTGTAAACACATCGCCTATCCCTAGCCTTCCCCCTGCCACTGCAGCCTAACCGTAAATGCCCCTTAATGCCTAACCCAAACCCCCCATCTCCAATGTAATGCTAACCCGCACCGGTAACCCACCATATGGCATCCCAGCAGTAGTTTGTATGCCAGCATCGATATAGTGCATGCCGGCATCCCGACAACACAAAGTACCAGTAACCTCCCACTACTATCCTAATACCCTGACTTGGAATGTAACTGACCATGTACCACCCCTTCGCATGTTCAGTACAGAGTACAGCCCCTCTGTTGTTTTAGGCATGATAGGTTGGATATATTAACAGTTGGGTTTGTATGTTCAGGCACTGGAAAAGAGAATGCTCAAAAGAGACGTCCACTTGGCTCTTCTTAGAGGTTCAACTGAGCGAGGATTATCCATTATTGCCAGAATAACCGACCCTCAGACTGCCACGGAAATATGCTAATGCTTCACCGCAGGACTATGCTAATGCTTTGAAGTAACTCTTTATATTCACTTGAACATAGTTGCAGCTTCAGTCAATTGAAGTAATTGGCTTTGAGCAAATAAGACCCCATGAGAAACTGCAATAACTGGCTTGTTCTGCACACATTCAGTATCATATTGTGAAAGACCACTGTTTTTTGTCCTGGGCAGTAAGGAAGGAATAAATCAGTGTATTTTTGGTACACGTGTGTTTTCCTTTAGTGGCTTAATACATTTCTGCTGTGGGAAAGAACATGATAAGTGATGACATTTTCCAGAGCCTCGTCCAGGTGGCTTTTCAAGAAGTTTAATAACAAGAAGTGAAGCAAAAATGGAATAAAATACTTGATTATCTGTGATGCCACAAAGATGATTTTATATAACAGGTTTTATGTAAAAGTCAAACTGCAACATTAGCATTAGATTATATGAACATTAGGGATTAGACAGTAGGGTCTGCCTATGGACTATGCCATAACCTAGGTGTAAACATGCACAGTACAGTAATCCTTAGCATCCAATCATATATTTACATTTAGCAGATTATATTGTATTAGGATTATCAAACCTATTTTATTTGTACTAAACCTTGGAAAGAGATACATTGGAGAGAGATAAACTACTAGCTAATCAGCTCCTGTCACTTTCCAATAACAGCGTATAACATGGCATCTACTCTGGAATTACCACCCAATTGTGCTCCTGAGAGCCACAGGAGCACTGTACACAACTAGAACCATATTCCACACGAGTCCTTTTTACAACCAGGACCCCCTTCACTCCTCTGAGGCAAGAATATCTTCTGGAGGAACGCCACCTCCTTAAATCCCAGTACAGAGAGCTAAGAGGTGAGGGATGAATACAATACCAGTTTATTGGACATACAACTTCTATAGAGATAAAAATGATGGACCCCCCCAGTACTGGAAGATTAAGTTGGTGACTATAAAATCCATTTGTTTAATTCTTGTGCACACCATAGGATTTTTAATATTGGAAATTTCCTTATTAACCATTCTCCTTGTGTATAAATGTCATGTATGTAATTGTTGCATTTACACCTATTTTCTTAGCACAGTTTATTCTCTCTGCACGTGTTACATTTCCCCAATCTGTAGTGCAGCATGGTTTTGTCTATTTGAAAATAAAATGTGTCCTGCGGTCAGGTCTGAATTAGGCCACATGAACCAAATCTCCCATTGGAGCATTATTCACCCATGAAATATTAATAGCATGAGATGCCTGGCCATTTTGCAGATTAAGATTTCAGCCTTGTTTTTCTTTATAACTCTGCATTTAAGGTAGATAACTTTGGTGCTGTAATTCTTGTTGAATTAGGTTTTCTGAGTGTGTTTTTGGGATAAAGTTACTGGCTAAAAAATGAGGTAGCTACTAGAGATGGGCAAAACGGATCATTAAGCTGAACCGGGATCCGTCGGTTCTCTCGCTGGGAAGATATGGATCTTTTAGGCGGGCCCCGACTCGCTTTTTAAAAAAAGGGGAGTATACATGACTGAGTCAAAACACTGATCGATGGCTGATGGCCATCCCTGGCAGCAGCAGCTAATCTTTCTATCACTTGTAGTCAAAGCACTGTACTCAGTCTCCAGAGGTAGTACATCTCAGCTGCCACAGGTGGCAGCACTGAGACCAAACCAAGAAAATGCATTGTAATGGAAAACAAAACTGAAACGGATAACCTTTTTGGGATCGGCCGTTCAAAGGATCTGGTTCGTTCGCGAACGACCCATCTCTAGTAGCTACTAGTCAGTGTTAGATATAAGTTGTGTGAGTTTAGTTATTATTATACAGATCAAGTGATTTTGTTTTGATTAATCATTTCACAACCTCATGTTGTGCTGGCTTAGGTGAGATTTGCAATGGCATGAGGGTACTAATATTGTGTTGGAATGGTTTTAATGGTATGTATGGGCTAGTATGAACAGGTATTATTGTTATTGTTGGGCTTTTGTAGGGACAACATTGTTATGTAGGCATTATTAGTAAAGTACTCATCTGGTGAATAATTATAAAACATGACTTGTGGGGTGTGTCAGGGACCCCAATAGGTATCCCTCATTTTTCACTATGAGCCAGGAACTGTATCACCCTGACTTGTACAGGTTGAGTATCCTTTATTCAAATATCCCTTATCCATAGTGTCCAGAATGCTATTTTTTTTTGTTTGTAAAAGAACTACTGGGGACATCTGTAACTGGCACTATTGGGGGAAATAACATGTAACTGGCACTAAATATGTGCAAGGAAATGATGGCTTGGCATCTAAATGCAGTGCCAGAGGTACTTTGTTTCATTTTTTTAAACCTTGTTTCATACACAAATAAAAATATATTTGTGTGTATTTAATTTTGATGTGAATATACAACACAGATGCAATATACCTTAAAATACCTAATTGAAATAAAAAAATTCCAACATACGGAATAATCCACTATCCAAAATTCTTCTGGTCTACACTAGTGTCAGGATTACAATCACGCAGATTGCCTAGTCCTGATATAATTCTCTGCACATTTTACATCTGCCCCCCCCCCCCCCCCCCTGCAGTGCACATGGTTTTGTCCAACTAAGAAGGATTTTGTCCGAAAGAGTGAACTAGAATAAGGCCCATTGTGTGCCGTATAATTCCATGTGTGCTGTGTCAGTCCAGGGGTTCCGCCATCTGTGCTGTCATGTGTGCTGTATCAGGCCAGGGGTGCCACCATCTGTGCCATATAATTCCTGGGGTAAGCAAAGTCTGCCGTATAATTCATGGGGTGCTGCCAAGTGTGCTGTATCAGTCCAGGGGTGATGCTAAGTGTGCCATATCAGTCCAGGGGTGCTATTAAGTGTGCCGTATCAGTCTAGTGTTTGTGCCGCCCACTTGTGTTGCTTATCATAGTTATCCAACTACTTTGGTGCAACCTTTTGGCCTAAAAACAATATTGTGAGGTGTAGACTGGAAATGAGTGGAGATGAATGCTATTGAGGTTAATAATAGCATAGGAGAAAAAAAAAAACTAAATGATGTGATTTTAGTGTTTTTTATGCTTAAAAAAAAAAATCAGAACCCAAAACCCAAAAACCAAAACATTGAGGAGGTGTTTTGGCAAAACCCAGTAGAACCCAAAACCTGAAGGTAATCAGAACCTAAAACCCAAAACCCGAAAAGTGCCCGGTGCACATCCTTAAAAATAACCAAGTCTTTGATGGCTGCCTGGCTTGCTTGTTAATTAACTCAGGAAACACATCAGTTCCACCCAGGTATAAATAATTTTACATCATTTCCCCTGTGTAATAGCTACATGCAAAATTATGTTTACGATAATCTCCATTAAGTAAGCTATAAGTGGAAATACGACGTGTTGTGATGTGTAATTGGTTAGAAGGCTAATTTCTCTGAAACCAAACATCTTAGTGATTTCCATATTACAGCTAACCTGCAGAAAACAGTATATTTTTACGATATCATTAATATTCTATTAAAATAGAAAACATATGGTTGAGTTTGAATACACTTTATTGCAGATGGCTGTCTGTTTATTCCAGCAAACCCTTGTTGCACTTGGGTGCCAACTACACATCTCCCTGTAATCTATATGTACCCACAGGCAAAAGGCTTGCAATATGTCCTAATTAGGCATGTGCACCTGGCACTTTTCGTGTTTCGTGAAACACGTTTTGGGTCTGTAACTCGGGCAGTATTTTGGCTCTGGATCTGTTCCAAAACACCACCATTTTCGTGTTTTGTGTTCTGTAAAAAGCAGAAAAACTGTTAAAATCACATTTTTTTTTCTTTTTGTTCCTACGCTATTATTAACCTCAATAACATTCATTTCCAATCATTTCTCTATCCTGAACACCTCACGCCTCACAATATTGTTTTTAGGCCAAAACTTTGCACTATGCAAAGCGACACAAGTGGGCGGCACAAAAACTGGACTGATATGGCAAACTTAATAGCACACCTGGACTGATATGGCATACTTAGACTGACACCCCTGGACTGACACGACAGACTTAGCATCACCACTAGTCTGATACAGCATACAGTACCTAGCATCACCCCTGGACTGATATGGCACAGGTAGCATCACCCATGGACGGATACAACACATTTAGCATCACCCCTGGACTGACATGACACATTTAGCATCACCCCAAGTCTGATACTGCACACCTAGCATCACCCCTGGACTGATAGGGCACAGATAGCATCACCCCTGGACTGTTATGGCACATTTAGCATCACCCCTGGACTGATACGGCACAGGTAGCATCACCTCTGGACTGATACGGCACATTTAGTATCACCCCTGGACTGACATGACACACTTAGCATCACCCCTAGACTGATATGGCACACCTAGCATCACCCTTGGACTGACACAACACACTTAGCATCACCCCTGGACTGATACAACACACTTAGCATCACCCCTGGACTCACACGACACACTAAGCATCACCCCTAGACTGATATGGCACACCTAGCATCACCCTTGGAGTGACACAACACACATAGCATCACCCCTAGACTGACTCGACACACTAAGTATCACCCCTAGACTGATATGGCACACCTAGCATCACCCCTGGATGCTATAATCAGATGCTATAATCAGAATTACTAAGTTATTAATTAAGTCACCTGTGACATTTACTATCCCGAAAATACGGCAATTCGTATTCGTATTGATGTGCTATCAATACGAATACGAATTGCCGTATTTTCGGGATAGTAAATGTCAAAAATAAGTGTATTTCTGGATACAAATACACCTATTTTTTTTACAAATTTGCTTTAGTAAATTTCCCCCTAAATGTCACTACTATTCATTTAGTAGTGGTGCTGGGTTGGAGAGAGCTTATAGTGCTCACTCGTTGCTCAACTTTCCAGGAAGCCAATAGTATCCTTTCTCTAAGAAAACTATTAAAACCATTATGCTCAGTCCACCCAGCGACAGCAATAGTAGATTGTGAGGTAAATGGGAATTTTCAGTGGAAAACATGTGTGATGGTCTGGGGTACTGCAGGCGTTAAAAAGTCACAGACAACTGTAGTTCCACGCATAGTAAGTGACATACACAAATCATTCTGAGACTATAATAACAGGCTTTTGACACAGGAAGGGAGGCCTTATACCCAAAGAGAATATCAAGTGTATTTTAAAAATGAAAATGCTTGATGTCACCTGACATTTTATGAGATGGAAAAAAACACATTACATTCTGGGTATGAGAGCACATCTGTAAGCGTTTAGGTTTTTTGGCTCAAGCTCCTCTGTGGAATGGATGTGGTTAATTACAGAAGGATATTTTGCTCTTTTCTGCCAGGAGATTTCAATGAGTGAACTATGGAGGATTTTGCTAAAATTGTACCCCGAGTTGAACTGCTTCCAAAGACAATACGAGTGTTAAGTAACAGAGTCATCGCTTCCGTTTGTACGAATGCTGCACAACTCTTGTCCTTTTTACTAACAGCTGTGAAATGTCTGCCATTTAGAAGAAACACTATTTGATAGACGGAGGTGTTTTCCGTTGGACGTCAACTGTGAAATCTGTCATGTTTAATCCCTCTGCACACTAAACAGAAAATTTCATTGTAAACTAATAAAGAACATTCTAATTATTTATACTCATAAAAATGCCTAGTAAATATTAAAACGTTTAACATCTCAGAGTTTGAGCCTCCAAAGCATATTCAGCATCATAAATAAATAGAAGTTTCACATATCTTTACTAAAAATAAAATAAATTCCTGTCACAAGCAATGTCGCCATCTAGTGTACACAGGTAAGAAAAGCATTTAGTCACTATACAGCGGGAGTATTCAACAAGGGTATGGATAATAGCGGGTATGGATCATTAGGTCACCAGCATCATGGTCGACAAGCATTAGGTCGACACCATTAGGGTGACATGCATTTGGGTCAACATGAGTTAAGGTCAACATGCAGGAAGGTCTACATGACTGGGTCATTAGCTCGACATGGTTAAGGTCGACAGGGACATTAGGTTGACATGGGTAAGGTTGACATTGAAAAAGTCAATTTTTTTTAAACTGGAATGTCAACACGGTCAACATAAACACTAAAACATAGCACCGCGTCCCCTCGCATGGCTCGCTACGCTTGGCACACTAATTTATTCTTCCACCATGCCCTAGTGGATGGTAGGGCATGAAGTACCGCCTGTAGGCACATGTCATGTCGACATGGACACCGAAGCATAGCACCGCGTCCCCTTGCATGGCTCACTATGCTCGCCATGGTTCGGGCACACTATTTTGTTCACCCATCATGTCCTAGTGGATGGTAGGGCATGAAATACCGGCTGTCAGCACATGTTGTGTCAACATGGACACCGAAACGTACCACCGCGTCCCCTCGCATGGCTCGGTATTCTCGCCATGCTTCGGGCACAGTGACTCGCTACGCTCTGCACACTATTTTATTCTCCCACCATGCCCTAGTGGATGGTAGGGCATGAAATATCACCTGTCGACACATTTTGGCAAAAAAAAACAGTAAAAAAAACCCATGTCATCCTAATGACTCTGTCACCTTTCCCATGTTGACCTAATGACCCTGTCGACCTAATGACCCTGTCAACCTAACCCATGTCGACCTTAAGTCATGTCGACCTTCCTGCATGTCGACCTTAAGT
The DNA here is from genome assembly GCF_055691185.1 of Crinia signifera. Classification (NCBI taxonomy): domain Eukaryota; kingdom Metazoa; phylum Chordata; class Amphibia; order Anura; family Myobatrachidae; genus Crinia; species Crinia signifera. The sequence goes on along the minus strand of NC_139222.1, from coordinate 146,990,374 downwards.
CAAGCTCGTTGCCTAGGGGTCATCCTTGACTCTGAACTGTCCTTTGTTCCCCACATTCAATCTGTCTCTAAATCATGTTACATGCATCTAAAAAACATATCCAAAATATGACCCTATCTCACACAAGACTAGGGATATGCGGGCTTGGATTTCCGAGATCTGAGCCCGCACAAACGTCATTGCCCGGCGCTGGATTATCACAATGCTTTAAATAGCGGCTCCCGCGCCCGCCATCTTCACTCCAGTCTAGGAGAGGGTTGGGAGAGGGTGTGTTGGTGCTGCTGCTGGGGCTTGAACTAAAGTTGTCGCTGGGGTTGTCTGCTGGGGCTCCCTTAGTGCTGCTGTGTACTCTGTCCTCTCTGCTTAGGGTGAGATCACCCTAGCAAGGAGGACAGTCAGCTGTGTAACTAACTGACACTGTAAACTTTGCTGTGTGTGTAACTGTGTACAGGGCCGGACTGGGACTATAAATTGGCCCTGGCATTTAAAGCACACAGGCCCACTTTGACATCAAAATCTGAAACTTGACATAGACCCCTCCCCTTACTACTCGACTCCTCCCCTTACTATTCCTGACTCCTCCTACCTCATTGCAGCCCCCTCCATACTTTTAACAAAAAAATGTGCGTGAATAAAAAAAAAATAGGGATGTGGTCTTGCTAGGAAAGAGAGAAAGGGAAAGTAGGTGGGAGAGAGACATGTACGGAGATGCAGGGGAGGGAGATTCAGGAGGAGAGAGGGAGAGAGAGATAAATGGAGCTAGAGAGTTTGGGAAGGAGAGGGGGAGAGGAAAGAGAGGGAGAAATGGACAAGGGAAGGACGTAGAGAGAGAGAGGGAGGGACATACAGTGGCACCGCCAGGGCCGGCGCCACCACTAGGCAGCTTTAGGCATTTGCCTAGGGCGCCGGCCACTGGAGGGCTGTAGTCCGGAGCTGGGAACCCCAGGTTCCCAGCAACCTCGTCGGCAACCCAGCAACCTCGCCTCATCACACCCTCCCCGTCACTTCTGACAACCCACCTGCCCAACGCCGCTGTGGAGAGACACGGCAACCGGCAGGTGAGATGCTTCCCCCCACCCCCAGCAAACTCGGCGGCTACCGCCGCACCGTTCCCGCTCCTTCCCCCCTGGAGCGACCGCATCCTCCACCCCCCCTCCCGCAGCGGCCGCATCATCCACCCCCCTCCCGCAGCGGCCGCATCATCCACCCCCCTCACCTCCCCCCCGGTAACATCGCGACAGTGGGCGCCGGGGCGACCTCCCCGCCTGGGGCGCTCCGGTGGCTACCAGAGGAGGAGAATAGTCCTGCAGCTCAGAATCCCTTCTAGCAATGACTTCAGGTACTGTAGTCAGGCATCCCATAGTTTCCCTCATTTTCCCCAGAGCACCTGGAGTACACACCCCTCTTACCTCTACTATCTGCCGGGATCCCATTGCTGCTGTGCCAGATGCCCCTGTACAGCCCCCACCTACACCAGCCACAGCTCTGTTCATCTGTTGAGCAGCTACTGCTGGTGTTAGCTATAGCTTTCCTCCTGTTGCTGCAGCACCGATGCGGAGAGAAGGACAAGGAGCTGCACCACACAGGCATGGAATAACGGGGAACAGGGAAGATCTTTCATTATACCTAAAGGCAAATCAATGTGCAGCGGTAATCATTTAGCAGAAGGTTACAGTAGATACACATTGTGTCACAAGTAACGCTCTCCAGATAGAAATTGAAACTAATCATTGGGGAAGTTAGCACAGGGGGAACTCACTGTGGGCCTTATCTTCAATCTTATTGACAAAATCCTTCTTAGATGGATAAAACCATGTGCACTGCAGGGGGGCAGATGTAAGATGTGCAGAGAGAATTAGATTTGGGTGAGTTATTTTGTTTCTGAGCAGGGTGAATAATGGCTGCCTAATTTTTACACTGCAATATAGATCTCACTTTGAAGTAAAACCCAACCCAAATCTAATTCTGTATGCACAAGTAACATCTGCCCCACCTGCAGTGCACATGGTTTTGTCCCTCTAAGAAGGATTTTGTCAGAAAGAGTGAACTAGAATAAGGCACTGTGTGAGGATATAATATCCTTTTTAATTTCCCCGTCTTATGTCATTTCATGTATTTTTATGCCAATATTTCGCAAAAACCTTTTAACAATAACCAAATAAAAGTTAAATTTTATGTCAATTCTTTTCTTGTGCACGACATAGTGACACTCTCTCCTTTTTCAAACATTTTCTCTATTTTGTGTCCGATGGTAGCACCCCCTCTTGAAAAATACTAAGTGACCAAAATATATATTATCACTATAGGAAACACCTAGGAATAGGGGTCTCATTACGATATACAGAGTTTAGTACACCTTCCAGTGCGACCGGCACTATCTCTTTCTCGTGTACCTCGGTGCAACCTTTTGTCCTAAAAATAATATTGGGCCTTATTTTGGTTCATTCTTTCTGACAAAATCCTTCTTAGATGGGCAAAACCATGTGCACTGCAGGTGGGGCAGATGTAACATGTGCAGAGAGAATTAGATTTGGGTGGGGTTTTACTTCAAAGTGAGATCTATATTGCAGTGTAAAAATAAAGCAGTCAGTATTTTCCCTACACAGAAACAAAATTACTCACCCAAATCTAATTCTCTCTGCACATGTTACATCTGCCCCCCCCTGCAGTGCACATGGTTTTGTCCATCTAAGAAGGATTTTGTCAGAAAGAATGAACCAAAATAAGGCCCCTTGTGAGGTGTTCAGAATAGACTGGAAATGAGTGGAAATGAATGTTATTGAGGTTAATAATAGCGTAGGAGCAAAAAAAACTCCCAAATTATGCGATTTTAGCAATTTTTATGCTTATAAAAAAAAAATCAGAACCCAAAACGTTTAGAGGGTGTTTTGGCAAAACCCATTAGAACCCAAAACCTGAAGTTAATCAGAACCCAAAACGCGAAAACATGGCCGGTGCACATCCCTGTACAAGACACTACTAAATCTCTGGGGTGCGTGTACACTTTGCTCCTGAAGAAGCTGGGAGGTTTTCCCAGAGAAACGCGTTGAGCCCCTTTTAAATTGGACATTTCTTTCAAGCACACCACAGCAATCTACAATAAATCCATGCACCCAGGACACTTCAATGTGCATTTGCACCATCCCATCCGGATCAGCCATCCTAGGCAGCCATTGTGATAGACACCCCGTCGTCAGATGAACAGCTGTTCACCTGACGACGGGGTGTCTATCACCCCGAAACGTTGTACCATTAAATTTCACATGCTTTTTAATTCCTGGAGTGCCGTGTGTGGTGGTGACCATTTCATCTCTACAGTTGTCGACTATTGTATATATGCAAAGGCACGCAGGTTCGGTGACACATTCGGTTAGTGCCGGTTCTTCATTTGCTATATATATATATATATATATATATATATACTGTATGTATATATATATATATATATATATTGGACCCTCTGAATTTGATTTATTTGAGTGCCGCCAACCATCATCTGTTATATTGGACCCCTAACCTTGGGGCTTCTGTGGAGGGCACCTACTGTGCTGTTATTGAGGAGTGCCGTTCCAGCTAGACTATATATATATATACATATATATATATATAGTGACAAGGAATCAAATACACTGGATAAGTTAAAGTCTTGATCTTTATTTTGTAGCAGCAAACAAACTCTGATGGATATTGTTCTGATACCTCACTTGACGTTTATGTAATTGGTTGGTTATCATCTCGATACATCATAAATACCTTCAACCGTTGCATTTGTATGAAACTTAAATATACATATGTTTAAGATATAGCCCCGATAAAGTCGTCTCAGCAGGAGGCAAAACAGGTAGGGTAAAGTGCTGTATGGTTCATCACTGAGAGCACACTCTCGTGCACTCACACCTACATGTGGGATAAGTGTGATTAACCTAACAACTTCCAAAAATTACACCATGTAAGCATCAGTGATTTACGGTAATGCAATGTTTTTATAAATAGTATTTTATTTTACCAATGGTGGCTATTGGCCTGTCACAGACTGGCGGGCTTTCCTGGTGGTCCATCATTCTTAGCCTCCTCTCTGCTACTGGGCAAGTCTCCAATGCCACTGGCGTCCTATACCCTTCTGCCGCCGGTCATGTTCTTGTGTTCTAATCCGCTGTGGCAGACATTGACCTTGGCCTCACAAGCAGCAGACGCCAGTCCAATGCCTCACCATCTGCTTAAACAGAGCTGTCCCAAGCACTTTACCAACCGCTCCCTTATTCCTTCCACGTAGGTTCATTAGAGGTTTCAGCTTATTTCTTCAGCCTCCAGCTCTGGTCTAGTCAGCTTGGTAAATCTTACCAAAAAATAAAGCTTGATCTATAAGATTTACCAGGATAACTAGACTGGAGCTGGAGACCAGTCTAGTCAGCCTGTTAAATCTTCTGGATCAAGTTCTATTCTTTAGTCTTCCGCTCCAGTCCAGGTAGCCTGGTAAATTACCTGGATCAAGATCTATTATTCAGTCTTCAGATTCATCCACTCAGCCTGGAATTAACCGGATCAACTCTTCTTCCTCAGTCTTCAGTTTCAGTCCATTTTAGATGGTCAATTGTACGGATCTATATCTCTCTTTCTTTGGCCCCAGTCAAGTGTTTCTCAGTTCTGTCCCCTTTCGTCTTTACTCAGCATTCACTCGGTAAGATACTCCGCTACCATTTCTGTGGTCTAGGGTCTATAAGTGAGTGGGCCCAGACATGGGTCACTAAAGTCCACACCTCCTTGCCTGGTGAAGACCACATGCGTGAATGACTATGTGTCCCTGCTTTGGGTTAAGTTCTCCCTCACTAGTCCCACTTCCTAAGTCTGTCAGCACTCTAAAGCCTCAGCGTCTCATGCGAATCACAAAACCCACTTGTATGACATGACTCTATTTTCTTATTTGTTTTTATTCAAATTAGGGTTTATTTATAGAAATCTAAAATCTAATCACAAATTCGGGCATCTCATTGGAGCCATTATGAAGATGACATTACCTAAAAGGACATTGTCTACAGAACATTTATAATTTCTGTGAAGATCCTAATGTCTCACATGGACACTCCACCAGTCCCTGCTGAAAATTTCTCCTCTGAATTTGATACAAATGTCATAAATGTAAATTGTAGTTGACAAAAACCCCAACACAATTAAGGGCTTTCTTGGTGTTTGTTTAACCCCTTCCTGACAGAGCCAGTTTTTGCCTTCCTGACAGAGCCCTTTTTTTCAAATCTGACATGTATCACTTAAGTGGGGATAACTTTTTTTTGCTTTTACTTATCCCAGTGATTTTGAGATTGTTTTTTCGTGACACATTGTACTTCAAATTAGTGGTAAATTTTGGTCGATACAGTCTGTGTTTTTTTGTGAAAAATACCAAAATGTCGTAAAAAAATGGAAAATTTAGCAATTTGCAAAATGTTAAATTTTCTGCTTGTGAGACAAATAATCATACCACTCAAAATAGTTAATAACTAACATAGACCATATGTCTACTTTATGTTTCCATCATTATTTCAACTTCCTTTTAATTTTTTTGGACACTAGGAGGCTTACAATATGAATAGCAAATTCTCAAATTTTCAAGAAAATTTCAAACACTGATTTTTTTAGGGACCAGTTCAGTTCTGATGTGACTTTGAGGGACTTGTATGTGAGACACCCCCATAAATGATGCCATTTCAAAAACTGCACCCCTCACAGTATTCAAAACAGCATTTTGGAAGTTTGTTAACCCTTTAGGTGTTTCACAGGAATTAAAACAAAGTGTAGGTGAAATTTCAAAATTTCATTTTTTTTGCAGATTTGCAATTTTAATACATTTTTCTAAGGAACACAGTAGATTTTACTAGAGAAATGTGACTAAAAATTGATTCCCCCAATTCTTTTGTTTTCATAAATATCCTATATGTGGCCCTAGTGTGCACGTTGACCAAACCACAGGCTTCATAATAGAAGGAGCACCTACTTGATTTTGGAGCCTCCTTTTTATGAGATTATTTTTTAGGCACCATGTAGGTTTCTAGGCACTATAAGATGCTAAAATTTAGGAACTCCCCCACAAGTGACCCCATTTTGCAAACTACACCCCTCAGGGAATTCATCTAGGGGTATAGTGTACATTTCAAACCCCCAGGGGTTTCACCAATTGTGGTACAACTGGGCAGTGAAAATGAAAAATTAAATTTTTTACACAAAAATGCAGTTCTGGCTCAAAATTTTTCATTTTCACAAGGAATGAAGGAGACAAAGCACCCCAAAATCTGTGCCCCAATTTCTCCCGAGTACGGCAATGCCTCACATGTGACCAAAAAATACCATTTGGGTGCATGGCAGGACTCAGAAGGGAAGGAGTGATTTTTGGATTTTGCAGCTCAGATTCTGGTGGAATGTTGGTGGGTGCTATGTCGCATTAGCAAGACCCCCCAAGCACCAATACAGTGGAACCCCCCCACAAGTGACCCCATTTTGCAAACTACACCCCTCAGGGAATTCATCTAGGGGTATAGTGTACATTTCAAACCCCCAGGGGTTTCACCAATTTTGATACAACTGGGCTGTGCAAATGAAAAATTACATTTTTTACACAAAAATGCAGTTCTGGCTCAAAATTTTTCATTTTCACAAGGAATGAAGGAGAAAAAGCACCCCAAAATCTGTGCCCCAATTTCTCCCGAGTACGGCAATGTCTCACATGTGACCAAAAAATACCATTTGGGTGCATGGCAGGACTCAGAAGGGAAGGAGTGATTTTTGGATTTTGCAGCTCAGATTCTGGTGGAATGTTGGTGGGTGCTATGTAGCATTAGCAAGACCCCCCAAGCACCAATACAGTGGAACCCCCCCACAAGTGACCCCATTTTGCAAACTACACCCCTCAGGGAATTCATCTAGGGGTATAGTGTACATTTCAAACCCCCAGGGGTTTCACCAATTTTGATACAACTGGGCTGTGCAAATGAAAAATTTCATTTTTTTACACAAAAATGCAGTTCTGGCTCAAAATTTTTCATTTTCACAAGGAATGAAGGAGAAAAAGCACCCCAAAATCTGTGCCCCAATTTCTCCCGAGTACGGCAATGTCTCACATGTGACCAAAAAATACCACTTGGGTGCATGGCAGGACTCAGAAGGGAAGGAGTGATTTTTGGATTTTGCAGCTCAGATTCTGGTGGAATGTTGGTGGGTGCTATGTCGCATTAGCAAGACCCCCCAAGCACCAATACAGTGGAACCCCCCCACAAGTGACCCCATTTTGCAAACTACACCCCTCAGGGAATTCATCTAGGGGTATAGTGTACATTTCAAACCCCCAGGGGTTTCACCAATTGTGGTACAACTGGGCTGTGCAAATGAAAAATTACATTTTTTACACAAAAATGCAGTTCTGGCTCAAAATTTTTCATTTTCACAAGGAATGAAGGAGAAAAAGCACCCCAAAATCTGTGCCCCAATTTCTCCCGAGTACGGCAATGTCTCACATGTGACCAAAAAATACCATTTGGGTGCATGGCAGGACTCAGAAGGGAAGGAGTGATTTTTGGATTTTGCAGCTCAGATTCTGGTGGAATGTTGGTGGGTGCTATGTCGCATTAGCAAGACCCCCAAAGCACCAATACAGTAAAGCCCCCCACAAGTGACCCCATTTTGCAAACTACACCCCTCAGGGAATTCATCTAGGGGTATAGTGTACATTTCAAACCCCCAGGGGTTTCACCAATTTTGATACAACTGGGCTGTGCAAATGAAAAATTACATTTTTTACACAAAAATGCAGTTCTGGCTCAAAAATTTTCATTTTCACAAGGAATGAAGGAGAAAAAGCACCCCAAAATCTGTGCCCCAATTTCTCCCGAGTACGGCAATGTCTCACATGTGACCAAAAAATACCATTTGGGTGCATGGCAGGACTCAGAAGGGAAGGAGTGATTTTTGGATTTTGCAGCTCAGATTCTGGTGGAATGTTGGTGGGTGCTATGTCGCATTAGCAAGACCCCCCAAGCACCAATACAGTGGAACCCCCCCACAAGTGACCCCATTTTGCAAACTACACCCCTCAGGGAATTCATCTAGGGGTATAGTGTACATTTCAAACCCCCAGGGGTTTCACCAATTGTGGTACAACTGGGCTGTGCAAATGAAAAATTACATTTTTTACACAAAAATGCAGTTCTGGCTCAAAAGTTTTCATTTTCACAAGGAATGAAGGAGAAAAAGCACCCCAAAATCTGTGCCCCAATTTCTCCCGAGTACGGCAATGTCTCACATGTGACCAAAAAATACCATTTGGGTGCATGGCAGGACTCAGAAGGGAAGGAGTGATTTTTGGATTTTGCAGCTCAGATTCTGGTGGAATGTTGGTGGGTGCTATGTCGCATTAGCAAGACCCCCAAAGCACCAATACAGTAAAGCCCCCCACAAGTGACCCCATTTTGCAAACTACACCCCTCAGGGAATTCATCTAGGGGTATAGTGTACATTTCAAACCCCCAGGGGTTTCACCAATTTTGATACAACTGGGCTGTGCAAATGAAAAATTACATTTTTTACACAAAAATGCAGTTCTGGCTCAAAAATTTTCATTTTCACAAGGAATGAAGGAGAAAAAGCACCCCAAAATCTGTGCCCCAATTTCTCCCGAGTACGGCAATGTCTCACATGTGACCAAAAAATACCATTTGGGTGCATGGCAGGACTCAGAAGGGAAGGAGTGATTTTTGGATTTTGCAGCTCAGATTCTGGTGGAATGTTGGTGGGTGCTATGTCGCATTAGCAAGACCCCCAAAGCACCAATACAGTGGAAGCCCCCCACAAGTGACCCCATTTTGCAAACTACACCCCTCAGGGAATTCATCTAGGGGTATAGTGTACATTTCAAACCCCCAGGGGTTTCACCAATTTTGATACAACTGGGCAGTGAAAATGAAAAATTAAATTTTTTTACACAAAAATGCAGTTCTGGCTCAAAATTTTTCATTTTCAGAAGGTATGAAGGAGAAAAAGCACCCCAAAATCTGTGCCCCAATTTCTCCCGAGTACGGCAATGCCTCATGTGTGACCAAAAAGTGCCAGGACTCAGAAGGGAAGGAGTGATATTTGGATTTTGCAGCACAGATTCTGGTGGAATGTTGGTGGGTGCTATGTCGCATTAGCAAGACCCCCAAAGCACCAATACAGTGGAAGCCCCCCACAAGTGACCCCATTTTGCAAACTACACCCCTCAGGGAATTCATCTAGGGGTATAGTGTACATTTCAAACCCCCAGGGGTTTCACCAATTTTGATACAACTGGGCAGTGAAAATGAAAAATTACATTTTTTTACACAAAAATGCAGTTCTGGCTCAAAATTTTTCATTTTCAGAAGGTATGAAGGAGAAAAAGCACCCCAAAATCTGTGCCCCAATTTCTCCCGAGTACGGCAATGCCTCGTGTGACCAAAAAGTGCCAGGACTCAGAAGGGAAGGAGTGATATTTGGATTTTGCAGCACAGATTCTGGTGGAATGTTGGTGGGTGCTATGTCGCATTAGCAAGACCCCCAAAACACCAATACAGTGGAACCCCCCCACAAGTGACCCCATTTTGCAAACTACACCCCTCAGGGAATTCATCTAGGGGTATAGTGTACATTTCAAACCCCCAGGGGTTTCACCAATTTTGATACAACTTGGCAGTGAAAATGAAAAATTACATTTTTTTACACAAAAATGCAGTTCTGGCTCAAAATTTTTCATTTTCAGAAGGTATGAAGGAGAAAAAGCACCCCAAAATCTGTGCCCCAATTTCTCCCGAGTATGGCAATGCCTCATATGTGACCAAAAAATACCAGTTGGGTGCATGGCAGGACTCAGAAGGGAAGGAGTGATTTTTGGATTTTGCAGCTCAGATTCTGGTGGAATGAATGGTGGGTGCTATGTGGCATTAGCAAGACCCCCGAAGCACGGTGAAATGATGAACCTAATAATCCATAGATGTGTGGTATATTTTAAAACACTCCTTTATACATAGGCCGGGTTTGTCGGGGCAAGTTTCACAGTGGAAAATAGTTTCCTTTCTTATTCCCTTTTTATAGCAAACTTTGCACCTTTTTTGTGTCCTGCCCTTTCTTGCAGTGGAGGGGATTTCGTTAGGAAAATGCTGCCCTGGTACAATACGGGGGCCAGTACTAGAAGTACTGGGGCCCTCTGCCTGCTGGTTCCCAAATATTAGGCCCTTTATGACTTCCTCTTGAAAGTGCATAAATGTCCCCCTCTGGCTGGTAGAACGGAATAGCACGTAAGCGTTAGGGTGGCCAATCCCGGGATCGGGATCCGCGGGATCCCGGGATTTGGCCCCCAAAACACCGGGATTTCTATCCCGGGATTGGAGTTTCCAATCCCGGGATTTCGGGATTAGACTGCGCATGCGCAGTCTAATGCCGGGCAGCGTCTGAGCGGGTGCTCAGCAGCTGCCCGGCTTCTCCCGTCCCGGGCAGCGCGGCTCTGCGCAGCAAGACGACGTCAGAGGTCACGCTGCGCAGGCCGCACAGGCTGTCTGCCTCCATACTGTTCCAGCCTGCCCAGCTGCCCTGTCCCCGGACCAGCCCGCCCAGCCGTCCTGTCACCGGACCAGCCCGTCCACCCAGCAGCGGACCTGCCGGCACACCACCATGCCACCAGTGGACCAGCCCGGTCTCCATCACCCCGGCTCGCCCACCCACCCGGCCGACCCACGCATCTGTAAGTAAATATGCGGGGCGGCCGAGGTGGGTTTTTAATAGTAGGGAAGCCAATCCCGGGATTGGGCATTTTTCAATCCCGAATTCCGGGATTGAAAAAATGCCCCGGGATTGGCTTCCCTAGTAAGCGTTATACAGTGCCATCTGGATGATATACACGGCCAGCTTCTTGTACCAGATTTTTGTTTTCCGCAGGGCACTGTACGGCTTCAGTACCTGATCTGAAAGATCCACTCCGCCCATGTACCTATTGTAATCCAGGATACAATTAGGTTTTGAGGTGTGGGTACTGGTACCTCGTACAGGGACGGAGGTGGTACTGTCTCCATGAATTGTTGTCAGTATAAGGACATCCCTCTTGTCCTTATATTTGACCAACAACATATTTTCGGTGCATATTCCCCTGCTTTCACCCCTTCTCATTACTTGGGCAATGTGCGTTTTTGGGAGGCCTCTTTGGTTCTTACGCACAGTACCGCAAGCTGCTGTACCTCTTGAACCAAGGGCCTTAAACAGGGGGATGCTAGTGTAAAAGTTATCCACATAGAGGTGATAACCTTTATCCAGGAAGGGGTGCACTAAATCCCAGACAATTTTTCCACTAACACCTACGAGGGAGGGGGGGCATTCTGGCGGTTCAATTCTTGAATCCTTCCCTTCATATACCCTAAACCTGTGGGTGTACCCTGAGGTGCTTTCACACAGCTTATACATTTTTATGCCATACCTTGCCCTCTTACTGGGAAGGTACTGGCGGAATTTAACCCTTCCTTTAAAATTTATAAGGGACTCGTCGATACAAATACATTTTTCAGGGATGTACATCTCTTCAAATTTGGCACTGAAATGATCAATGACCGGCCTGACTTTGAATAGCCGGTCAAAGGTGGGATCATCTCTGGGTGGGCACTGTACATTATCATTGTAATGCAAAAATTTAAGGATCATCTCAAAACGAGCCCGAGTCATGGCCATACGGTAAAATGGGGTGCTGTACAGAACATCTGTACTCCAATATTGCCTAATTTCTGGCTTTTTTACTATGCCCATATGAAACACCAGACCCCAAAACGTCATCATCTCTACTGCATCTACAGGGGTCCACCTAGCAAATGATGACGTGGGGTTTTGAGCAATAAACTGCTGGGCATATAAATTAGTTTGGTCCACCATTAAATTTATAAAATCATCAGAGAAAAATAATTTGAAAAAGTCAATTTCTCTGAGACCTGTGGAATCAAATTGGATTCCTGGCATGGCCAAAAACTCAGGAACCTGGGGCTCAAAATTGTCTGGTGGTGGGGTCCATACGAGATCAATTATTGGGGGGGGGTCTCAGCTGCTCTACGGGGGCGTCTTTGAGGGGGTCCCTCATCACCAGAGGAGGAAGAGGAGCTTAAGACGAATCCTTCAAATTCCCCGCTTGCCTCACTGGCTGTGTCAGAGTCAGAGGCAAGCATGGCATATGCCTCCTCCGCTGAATACATTCTTCTGGATGACTGGGATGACATTTGGGATGACATTTGGGATGACATTTGGGATGCCATTTTTATTTTTGTGTTTCTGGTAGTGAAATGTTTCAACACGTGTATAGTGTAGGGGGGGGTACAAACTTTATTTCAACCCAGGGGGGTATGTAGTGTGTAGTGTGTATGTAGTGCAGAAAAAAAAAATACTTTATACAGGAATTTGATCCCAATAAAAAAAAAAAAAATTGAAGGGGTTAAAAAAAAAAAAAAATTGAAGGGGTTAAAAAAAAAAAAAGGTCCTGCGCCAAAAATTGAGCACAGATGTTGGTCAGTAACGTCCGTCACTGAACAGCGCTCAAAGGCAACAGGAATTTGATCAAAAAAAAAAAAAAAAAAATAGATCAACCCTATGCCGAAAAAGCTGATCAGTGATGTACGTCACTAATCAGCGCACAGTGGCCACAGGACACCCACAAAATCACAGTGTGTGTAAAAAAAAAATTAAAAAAAGACCCCACAGCACCCTCAAAAAAAAAAAAAGGTGATCACTGATGCGACACTGATTACCAGTGAGGGGCAGCAGGTGCACAACCTTTGGTGCAACTGACAGTGCAACTGGCAGCAACTGACAGGTATATATAAAAAAAAAAACCTCTGCACCCCCAAAAAGTTGCTGATCACCTCAGATATAGTGATCAGCACAAAAGGCGGGGGCAGCAGACACAAAATATAGCACTCTCTATCACTGTCTGTCACTATCTCTCTCTATCTCTCACTATCTATCACTCTATGACACTGCAGCAGCAGCACTGACAGTAATATATATAAAAAATAACCCCTGCACCCCCAAAAAGTTGCTGGGGGTGCACAAAAGGGGGACAGCAGACACAAAATATAGCACTCTCTGTCACTATCTCTCTCTATCTCTCTCTATCTCTCACTATCTATCACTCTATGACACTGCAGCAGCAGCACTGACAGGTATTTATATAAAAATAAAACCCTGCGCCCCCAAAAAGTTGCTGATCAGTTAATTTATACTGATCAGCACAAAAGGGGGGGCAGCAGTCAGTTATATAAAAAATATATAGCACAATCTGTCACTATCTCTCTATCTCTCTCTCTCTATCTCTCTCTATCTATAACTTTATCACACTGCAGCAGCACAAAATATAGCACTCTCTGTCACTAGCCCTCTCTATCTTTCTCTCTCTATCTCTCTATCTATACTCGATGACACTGCAGCAGCACAACACAGCACAGGAAGTCACAGCAAGAAGTAGCAAGATCCAGGCAGTGATCAGGTAAGTATTTTGTAAGGTTCAGGTCAGTATACTGCGGCAGCTAGGCACGGTGACCGCACTGCACGCAATTCCAGACCGGAATGGCGTCTGCAGTGCAGTCACCGTTAGTTTAAACCCCCCTCCATGGCTGTGATTGGTTCGTCGGTCCGACGAACCAATCACGGCCTTTGGGGGCGGGGTGAGGTGACACCAGTGTCACCCTTACACCCCGCGGTGATTGGTGCTGTACTTTACAGCACCAATCACCTCCGATCCCTGTGTCACCGGCGAACGTTATTCGCCGGTGACACAGAAAACGCTGTAATTGGCTGTTCACACTGAACAGCCAATCACAGCGATCGCCGACGGGGGGGCGGCATCGCAGCCCCCCCTGGGCATGCAGGGACATGTCTGCTGTCAGGGACAGCAGACATCGTCCCTCTGTCACTGCGTCTCTAGACGCAGTGACAGTTTGAAGCCATGACGTATATATACGTCATGTGTCGGGAAGTACATACCGGCCATGACGTATATATACGTCAAATGTCGGGAAGGGGTTAAAGATACACTGAACTCAACATTTCCAAGTCCATCTGGACCAAATTGTTTACATTTAAAGCACAGATGCCTTGCACTCACCATAATATTTCACCGTAAAAAATAATGGGGAGAAGTCCTTAATTTAGGCACCTGTCCCACTTAAAATGACTTTTGTTCTGATTCAGACACTGTAGTAACAAACATTTTTTTTTATTCAGCAGAGACTGGAAGGGGCATAGTAGCACAGCATGCCACAGGACATGACATGCCCCTGATGTCATGTGTCACATGTTGTCCTGACTATAAAATCATAAATACTGGAACTTATGGCTGCTGTCAGTAATGGGACTATGGAGGTTATTTTGGTTGACACGCAAAGCTGCAAAATTTTAATGCTGCCCACCGTGTTCCCCCTTGCAAATGGATGTTTGGCATAAACATCCATTCGCAGCTTACGTACGAGGAGGAAATCATTCATGGTCGCCGACAATCAAATGATTTCTACAGCGTTTGCAGATGTAAGACACCTCTCTGGTGTCTTACATCTGTGAGTGCCCTGCGTGGGCGGACAGCTGACATCCCCTGATGTCAGCTGCCCGCCCCCGCGTCATCAGGAATTTACCATGGGAACGTCCATGAAACGCATTCCCATGAGCCAAGCCAGTCGTTGCCGCCCCACTACTAGCCACAAACGGGATGGCGAAAAAGCAGTTTGCCACGCATGCTCCCACATTCGACTGCACATGCGCATAACAGTATATGTGCATGCACAGTCGCTTCCCATCGCTCCCCTGTGTGAACACACAGGGGAGCTTTGTGATTAGAATAAGGGCCTCATTTATCAATGAGTGATAAAACTTGTTGTGAATGATAAAACACATTTCATATGATAAATGGTGCCCGAGCCAATCAGCTCCTGTCATGTGTCCAGCTCCAAAATATTTGCTTGAAAATGACAGTTGGGAGCTGTCATAACCCGTACGATGTACTGTAGTGCCCTGTGCAATTGTGTAATACGATAAACTGTCCGTAGTCGGACTCCAATTCGAAAACTGTCGAGCTTTTGACTCCGGAAATGGCCGCCACGGGTCTCCTCAATGTTGGTAGAGGCGCTAGAAGCTGAGATTGAGCAGGCGTAAAGCAAGCGGCCATATTGGTAAAGGCGGAAGTGTCACTTCAGCGGATGCGACGGCGATTTACGGAGCGCTCACTTCCTGTTGTGACCGGGGCCTGGCGTGGTTACCTGGGAAGTTGTTTTATGTGAGTGTGACGGTGGGTTTTAAGGGCTCCTAATTACATCGTTATGGTGATCATCATCTGAATTGGGGATACGCTTACACATCATACGGGACGCTGACCTTAACTGACATAGGAGGGCGGTATGTATGGAAGATAAACGGAATGTAACCAGATGGATGGGTATCCTAGTTGGGGGGACAAAGTAGCGATCAAAACAGCGAGGAAGCTAGGGGCCCTCTATTATATGAGCCGACGTCGTCCTGTAGTTTAGTTATAGATGAGTTGTGTGATATATATAGGGAGTGTGTGGTATGAGGGCAGGTGAATCTGGGAGTGTGTGACACGAACATGTATGGTTGTTTTGGATATCACATCAGGGGTGCTATGTGTGGACAGTAGTATTCAGGACACGTGTGGGGCAGGTCAGTGACAGGTGGGGTGCTTCTGAACATCAATGTAACCTGTGTGGTTGCAAAGAAAAATAATTAATATTGATGTATTGTGATGTCCTTTTGCAGAACACAAAGTGACACGTTGCATGCATGTACTGTAAGTCAGTGGTTCTCTCAACCTCATTCCTGAAGTACCCCCAACAGTTCATGTTTTCCAGGTCACTCAGCAGGTACACAGGTGCACTCATTACTTAGTGACACATTTCAAAAGATCCACAGGTGAAGCTAATTAGTTCAGTTGCAATTCTGGAAAATGTGAACTGTTGCGGGTACTTGAAGACTGAGGTTGAGAACCAATGTGGAGTGATCTGTAACTGTGGGAAATGTGCCACGTCTTTTAAGGAATAGAGAAGATGCCCGTCAGACACCAAAGCAGCTTTAAAGAGCTTGATTTGGGCATTTAAAGTCTGGGTTTGGACCCTTATTCTGAGTGCTATGGAGTTCTTCTCAATTTCACTGTGCTTGTGTCTAAATGACAAAACATGCTGTGCAGGTTCACTGCACAATGTGGCCACCGTCAAGGTGCTTGCTGTTTTGTTTGAAGTAGGTGTTTCTTGGCAGTGAGTATCAAGGCGCATGGAGTGGCTATTCCTTTTAGCAGTAGTACAATGCCACTGCCAAAGGGTGTAGCAGATGTGGCACTGTGCAGCTCAGAATCAGGCATAATGTGTTGTAAGGACAGTTAAGATTCTGAAACCAGTCTACATATTCTACTAAATGTGCCTACACACAGGGGCAATTTTTGCTAATTTCGCGGGCAATATGGTCGCTGAGCGACCATATTGCCCATGATGGGAGTGTGAACCGGCGATATATAGCCGGATGCGCGCTCCCGTTTTTCCCCCCCGTAGTGATCGCTGGTCGCAGGAACATGCTCCTCCTACCAGCTAATTTCCACTGCCAGGCTCCCCGGCAGTTTCTTTTTTATCAGCGACCATCTCTGGTCGCTGATGCAAACGGGATACTGAGCGATGTATCGCTGCCGTGTGTACGCACCTTGAGCGAGAATAACAAGGGAAATGCTTCTAGTCGAGTATAAGAAGTGAACATATTTATAGTTGTAAACTTGTAAATAAGTGGTGAGACAATCGACCAATTTCTCTACTAGCTACTTTTTTTTTATTTTTTTTGACAGTGTGGGGCTGGGAAACACCGGCCCTCCAGATGTTGATGAACTACACATCCCAGCATGCCTTGCATCAGTTTCAGCATGGCCACATAGCAAAACTAATGCAAAGCATCCTGGGATGTGTAGTTCATTAACATTTGGAGGGCTGGTGTAGAATCTCCATAGAATGATCATTGTTATCAATAATACTGCTCTGTTAATGTATTGAACATTACACAAAAAAAAAAAGATTTAAAATGCTAATGTGTGTCTTACTAAACCTTGATCACTATTTCTCTCATTTGGTTCTAGATCATAATTGCTGACACCAGCCTGTTCTCATCCTGAGTAGTAAACATGGCAGACTCTGTGCTTGAAGAGCTGCGTAAACTTGAGTATCTTTCTTTAGTCTCCAAAGTTTGCACTGAGCTGGATAACCATTTGGGGATTAACGACAAAGACTTAGGTGAGTCCTAAAAAGATAATGTATGCGGACTGTTAACACCCCTACAGTGGTAATCCCAGAAGTTTTCCAGGCTATACTTCAGTACCAACACTGACAATTTCCCGGAAAATTTCCCGGATTGCCACTGTCTCTCCCTTCTTGGTAGGATGAGCTCAGCTTAAGCCGCTGCCTGACTGTGTGTGGTGTGACCTTTCAAACGCCGCACACAGCCAGTGATCTAGTGCACAGCAGTGCTGCCTGGCCCCTGGACACTCAGCGGTGGGGATTTTTGCAGTCATGTTCTTTGTGCCTAGTCAGTATGGCTTAAGACCGGCATGTCCAAACTGTGGCCCTCCAGCTGTTGTGAAAGTACACATGCCAGTATGCCTTCACATACTTTTAGCATTCCCTTATAGAAAAACTGTGGCAAGGCATGATGGGATTTGTAGTTTCACAATGACTGGAGGGCATTAGTTTGGACATGCCTGGCTTAAGGCAAACACCTACAGATTGTGGTTGTTAATTGACTAGATTTTCCCCATGTATTGCAAACTGTTTAGAATTTTTTTAAAATAGTTTTTACCATACAGAGACCAAGGCCAAAGCGATTGTGTTTAATTCTTTTAACCTTCTAAATCGATACTGAAGTGGCTGTCCACTTTGGATAAAGCTTTCCAATTCAGTAGTTCCTATTCTGTTACATGTGAACAGTGACATTTTGTATGGGGTAGAGCTCCATGCATTTAAATGCAGTGAATCATAGCCACTCTTATCATTCTGTGTTTTGTGTATAACTGTTGTGGCACCTGATTGGATTAAAAGCTGCTGTCTTTTAATGACACACCTGCTAGTTTCTGGGTAGGTTTGTATGCCACTGCAGGATAGAGAACTTTGCAGTAAGGAAAACTAATGATTTGTGACAATAGTCACACAAAAGCGCCAGTAACAAATGCACTACAATGTATTAAAAGGATGTATCTCAATGTATAATGACAGTCATTAATGATCGGGCACTGCTGCAGCCCCTAATTCGAGGGTGTGTACCTCTAGGAGACAAATGGGAGAGTGTTGCAGTCTATGCGGCAAATAACCACAGAGTATGCTAAGAGGCGCAGCTGTGCTCAGTCATGCAAATACCAATACCAATTGAACTATATGAATATATAATAAAAATTATTAAAATATAATAATAAACAAAATATACATATTTTCAAAAGTGCATTTTGTATTAACACACAAACAGACAAGACTCACAATATATAACAATTAAAAGTCACTGGTTTTAATGGCTGAGGCTATGAGGCTAGAAATGGCTCTTTATTCCTTTGGGCATAAATGTGCAAATTTATTGAGGTGTAGAACACCTTATAGTTACCAGTCCCGCTCTTGGTGGATGTTCCTTGGCATTATTGTGTAATCCTATATGGAATAATATTCGCCAGGTTTGCAGTTTCCCTGCCTTTACCAGAGTTGCGCTCCGGACAATGGAGATATGGGAGGTACTCCTGCACCAATAGGAATCCAGCAAGCCACACTTGGGTACTTTAACAGCGGTTTTGTAGCAGCGGTATTCTGGGCACAAACACAGTTCAAAACTCGTTTCTCCGCCTATGTAGAACACATCAGCGGCTTCCTCAGTTCCTGTATCTCAGTATCTCCATTGTCCGGAGCACAACTCTGGTAAAGGCAGGGAAACTGCAAACCTGACGAATATTATTCCATATAGGATTACAAAATAATGCCAAGGAACATCCACCAAGAGCGGGACTGGTAACTATAAGGTGTTCTACACCTCAATAAATTTGCACATTTATGCCCAAAGGAATAAAGAGCCATTTCTAGCCTCATAGCCTCAGCCATTGAAACTAGTGACTTTTAATTCTTATATGTTGTGAGTCTTGTCTGTTTGTGTGTTAATACAAAGTGCACTTTTGAAAATATGTATATTTTGTTTATTATTATGTTTTAATAATTTTTTTTATATAGTTCAATTGGTATTGGTATTTGCATGACTGAGCACAGCTGCGCCTCTTAGCATACTCTGTGGTTATTTGCCGCATAGACTGCAACTCTCCCATTTGCAGAAAAGACACTACTATCCATTGCACAAAACTGCATAGATGACGCATATGTAAGGTGTCCATACGCTGGTGCGATTTGGCCTGTTTTCACCTGATTCAGATGGATGGGGCCATGAAAACGGGGAAAATTGCATGTGTTTCACATTGGCCTGGATGCGTGGTCCCTTGCTTATCGAGTTGGAGGTTGAACTTGCTGCACATAAGATAATTCCTATCTATGGGTCCGATGCAATGCGTGATCCTTTGTGCATTGCACCAGACCAGTCTCCCCTGCTGCAAAAGCAATCTCTTGCATTGCTTCTGAGCCAGGCAAGCTTGGCTGGGATTGCATGCAATATATTGCATATAAAAGGACCACATGCAATATATTTTATGAGGGGAGAAGTTGCCGTAAATGTATGGGGCCCCTTAGACTTCCCTGCCAGCTCCCTGTGAGTCCTTTTACATGCGATAAATTAGATGAAGGACTCCCGGGAAGTTCAGTGCTAATCAGGTCTGACTTGTGCCTCAGACAGGTCGAACCAGTGTATGGGGGCCATTAGGCTCTGTTTGTTGCATTGTTAAGAGTAAATAAAAACTTCCATGAACATTACATATTTCACAGTTTAAAAACTGCATTCCATTAAGTTGTGGATACTTAAATCCGCATTGCTCTTGCTCCGAATTTGGCTGGAACCAAGGCTGGGAAATAAAGAGTAAATCTTGAAGTAACATAAGCTTTTTTTGCCAACTAAGAACAATTCAGATAAATGCAATTTGCAACATTTCTATGAAACCGTTAAAAAAAAATATATGAATAAATGTGACCTTAAAATACATGAAGCTTAGCATTGTTTATTTTTTTTTTTTTTACATGTTTTTGTAAACATTAGTACCTGTGGTGCCTGCTGGTCCTACACTGAACATTTATTTAAAAAAATCAGCCAATCTTAACGACTAGTGTGATCGATTATCGTTCAGTGGATCATTATGAACGATTATCGTTCACAGCCCAAAAATGTCTGACCAATCATACCCATCATTAGGCTTCCAAATCTGTCCAATTCACCGTGATGGTTGTACAGCCATCTTGAAGGTGTGATTGGCGATTTGTCTCTATACATTGTGCAGTGTACGTAAATGCTCTGATTATTGATCTTTGATCCTTCCCCTCCACCATGTTGAGCAGTGCATGCCTAGCTTGTTAAATTATAACATTAAAAGTATTATGATCTCTAATTATACAACTGCTCTCTGTTGCAGCTGAATTTGTCATCGATATCGCAGAGAAGTCGACTACTTTTGACTCTTTTAAATCTGCTTTGGAGAAAAATGGAGCAGAATTCACAGTAAGTGCTTTGGGCAGGTCTTCACTGTTGTGCATTTAAAAAGTGCTTCAAAAGCCAAGATATGTTTTGCCTATACAATTTAAGAAAAGTAGGATTTACGCTTAACCGATCTACAGTCGCTGTATCTTGCAGCATTAAACTGGCCTACTACTTTGATAAATACTGAAGTGCCCCTTCCCTCTATCTGGGTGCTACTTGTATACGCTGCAACTCTCACAAGGATAAACAAGAATCAATGTAGAGTGTGAGGTGAATAAGTGGACCAATTGCAGGCCACAGTCAAGACACAGCAGATTTTGGTTGGTTCTCCCATTAACATTCTCGTTACCTTTTAAAGTTTAGTTTAAATTTTTTTTTTGCTGGTACAAAAATGGCAGACGTCCGAATAAAAATGCATCTGAATAATTTCTTTAAGAGCACGGAATCATAAGGGGATAATATCAAAAATCATAATAGTAGAGCTACAATTAAAATAAAAACAAATATTGATGTTTTCTATAGGGAATAGTGATAATGTTATGTAAAGCATCAGTATTTGGCTTTACAACTTCAAACATGCTGCACACCGCCATGTATGATGGTCTAAAACCAACACATAAAATGGTTACAATGTCATTAATACCATTATGGGTTTGACCTCACACTTTACCTATTGTGGATACTTTATCCTCGTACCCAACGCTTTACAACTAGGTTGATGTTTTCTACCTTTTATAACCTGAAGCAGGCAACCATTTTCTGGATAATCTTATACACTGTTGTACTTTTTAAACTCAAAAGAATGTTTCCAGTAGGTTTATGAGTTATTTATGTGTTTACAGGATTCTCTTATTAGCAATTTATTGCGTTTGATTCAGACCATGAGGCCACCAACAAAACCATCAACAAGCAAAGGTTTGTGTGATCTTTGAGTCTATATATCATATTACATACTGTGGTTTCTCTGGGCTTATTTTCCTGTTTATTGTGAAAAATAAAAACTAATAATTTGTGCGCTTCTAGCAGCCTGAGGTTCACCTCCACAAACCTATGAAGAACCACTTCAATAATACAATAAGGAAAATGTTAGGAGGTCCCACTGGGTGCTTCGATAGTTAGACTTTCTCTCCACAAAGTTATATTTGGGATATTAATACCCCCAAAAAAGAAGGAAAAAAAGCATACTGTAGTGTAATGTATAATTATGTTGTTCAAAAATATACACAATTAAGGATAGGACTCGTACGAAATAAAAATGTCTACACATATAGTAGACAATAGCGCTTATTGAGAGACGATTCCAGTCACATACTGTAGGCATCACTTTTTTTCCTTTCTTCAATAGAACCAATAAGCGCTATTGTCTACTATATGTGTACACATTTTTATTTGGTATGAGTCCTATGCTTAATTGTGTATATTTCTGAACAACATAATCATACGTTATTACACTATTGTATGATTTTTCTTTTTTGAGTATTAATATCCCGACTATAACTTTGTGGAGAGAGAGTCTAATTACCGAAGCACCCTGCGGGACCTCCTTACATTTTCTGTATGTTGTTTTCCTGTATAGCTTTATTACTCTTTATGGGCGTGTCTTGGCTGTAACATTGATGTTCTATTGTGTCTGACTATTCCTAGCCCTAACCCTCTGTTACCAAACCTTTTCTTTGTAGAGAATTACTTTCTATTTGGTAAAAAACAACAGCCCAAACCTGCTCTTTATTGATGGCACTTTGTCCCTCATTCTAGTTTCTCGGTAAGCTGCGAGGATGGCAGATTACCGAGATGCAGAGACGCTGGCTTCGAAAACAGTGGGAATTAACTTTTTATTTGCAAGCACATAGGCGACCCCGCCGCCTTCAGGCATGCTCTTTTGTTCTTTTTCCTGTCACAGATGCACACCCCAGTGCACTGACAGCAGTAAGGGGCACACAATGGGGTGTATTCAATGCGAGGGGGTTTTTATGGTGAAGATGGCTTGTTTTTGGCGAAAACAAACCCCCTCGCCAGCCGTTTGCCCTATTCTATGTGCCGCGGGAATTCTCACCGTTAGAGGATGGCAAGTATTTCCCCGAACAGCAAGGTTCGCGGGTAATGGATTGAGCCCGCTTTATATAGCCGCGGGCCTCGCTGTTTTGGTGGCCTCTTAGAAATGGCGAGGTGGAAACGGCGAGTGCAGGGGGTCAGTTGAATACTAAGGGCGGTTAGGAGGGCGAGCAATTGGCATTGCTTGGTGTCATATGTCGCCTAATCAGCATTAAATATACCACATGGCGTGGTCAGCATGTGATGCAATCACTGTGCCTCTCTACATAAGTGTATTGTGAAATATTGTAGTGACCGTAGGAAGGAAGTTGTTTTTAGTGCAACATTCTTTCGTCAAAACATTGATGTTGCTTTCACATCGCAAAATGAAGGTTCGCACCGGGACTTTAAAATGGGTCAGTCTCGGCGTGAACCTTCATTTTGGGATTTTCACATCCCCACAGCGAACCAGCAATTATGCTGGTTTGCTGACAGCATCAGGGGGCGCGGCGGGGAGTCGGTGCGTCATCGGGGTTGACTGAGGAGGCAGAACTTAGAGCTGGCGCTGCCTCCTCCATAGTGTGATCAGGAAACGGGTCTTCTTTTTTACCAGTTTGTTTTGCCGTGTTGCTACCCGTTTTTGGGACACGGTAACCCCTTTCACATGAACTAATTACCGGGTCAAAACGGCTTGTGAAAGGGGTATGTGTCGTATTTAGTTAGCCAGGACCTGTAATTGGCAGCTTGTGTTGCACATTTTTTTTGGAGCACTATATCATTTTTTTTTTTTTAGCACTATAGCGCTCGGACCTCGGGACCCCACACAGTTTGTTTTCCTGGTCACATGGCAGGTGCAATCATTACTCACTGACACATTTTAAAAGATCCACAGGTGGAGCTAACTATTTCACTTGATTCTGTGAGGAGACCGGCAAAACATGCACTGTGTGGGGTCCTGAAGACCGACTTTGAGAACATGTGCACTATAGTGATCAGATTGTGTTAGCAGCTCCATAGGCTGCATGCAGATTCTGCCTCCTGCAGTTAACATGCAGAAGCTTCCGGGATCCGTTCTCTGCAATTAAATCTGTCCCTCAGGAGTAGCTGCATGGTAATTATTACATACAGGAGTAGGGCAGCAGTGACTGACGAAACAAGGTATATGTTTGTGTCTCGTACTAAAGCATGTGTTTTTTATATTCCATACTGCTGTAATGTCCAGTTTAGCTTGCACAATATAACTTGATAGTCTTTGAACAATATATATCCTTATTTTACACATAGCATTATACCTTGTCTATATTTTAACATTTTAGAAGCATTGCTTAAGCCCAAAAATGAAAAAGAAAAGATGAAAGAATTATTTCCTGCGCTTTGCCGACCAGATAATCCCAATGTTCGAGTAAGTACTTTTCATGTTTATGCCATGGTTATTTTTCAATTGGCCCTTAGTGTTCCTTCTAGGAACCAAACGGGACAGGGCGCTGGAGGGGCGGACCGGGCATGCCAACGTCACAATTGGGGGCGTGCCGGGGCGCCGCGTCACAATTGGGGGCGTGCCCGGGCCGCCACGTCACAATTGGGTGCGTGCCCGGCCCGCCGCGACACTGAAGGGGGTGTGCCCAGCCGTAACTAAGTCCCCGAGCTGCCGGGAAAGCGCTGTGCACCGCAATCTATGGCAGCGCTGGGCTTCACCGGTGCACTCCGGCAGGCAGCAGGCTGTTTTAGCGGGGCGCTTCTAGAGGGGCAGGGCGCATTCTGCCCTTTAAAAATCGGGTAGGGCGCAGCACCCCGCTAAAACAGCCTAGCAGGAACACTAGCCCTAATTTTTGAGATATGAAAATGTATTTAATATTTCTGTAAAATTAAATTAAACAGTGTTAAAGTTTTTATTTTATTTTTTTATTCTGATTTAAAAAAATTCTAATTTTATAAAAAGAGGATAATTGCATACATTGACACTTCACTTTTTGTGTGTATACTGAGGGAGATTGTTGGAGTTCACTTACCATATTTGCCGGCGTATAAGACGACCACCCAGCATTTCCACTCAATATATAGTTTGTTATATAGTGTTCACTCTAGGATTCAGACCGGGCCATAGCTGGGGGGCGTGCCCGGGCCGCCGGCGTCATCAAAGGGGCGTGCCCGGGCCGCCGGCATCATCAAAGGGGGTGGGACCGGCTCCTCCAAAGCCACTATGCTGCCGGGGAAGCGCCGTGCATCGCCGTCTACGGCGACGCTGGGCTTCCCCTGAGGCTGTTTTAGCGGGGCGCTGCGAGAGCCTAGCCTAACGGGAACACTAGTTATATACTCGCCGTATAAGACTAACCCCTCTTCCGCACACCTTCCACACACCAAATAAAACGTAAAAGAACATCAGATATGATTTCAACATGTTAATTTATATTATACTGGTATTACATGAGTGCCATTAGTATTAGTGCCATTACAGTACCTGTCATTGTCACAATTGTACGGTCGTAGAATGAGGTGGGCGGGCATCGGGAGGCCACTATGGGCAGCTATGTCTATCCCAACTGAAGTGCACCCGGCATATAAGATGACCCTCCCACTTGGAGGCATGTTTTTCAGGGTAAAAAAAGTAGTCCTATATGCCAGCAAATAAAGTATATACTTTGTGTGTGTTAGGCAATTTCAACTTAGATGTTTATAGGGTACTGATACTGCGTTTGCTGTTTTTTTTAGTTTGTACTGGTATAATAGGTAACAGTAAAAACACAAAGGCTAAACCAGAGCTCCAAGTTACAACATGTGTGGGAAACAATAAAATAATACTGTCACTTTTAAATTGTAGAATAAATTCTCCAATGGCTGTTTTTCTCCTGTCCTTTTAGATTATCTGAAAAAGTATCCTGACTCGTACAGCCATTAGGCGTGCAAATAATGGTGCAGATCATTTAACAATAGTGAAAGTTTAATGATAGATGTACACTTACAATATGCAAGTTAATACAAGCATGGATTAAAGTCCCCAGGCAAA
This sequence comes from Crinia signifera, assembly GCF_055691185.1. Classification (NCBI taxonomy): domain Eukaryota; kingdom Metazoa; phylum Chordata; class Amphibia; order Anura; family Myobatrachidae; genus Crinia; species Crinia signifera. Next base: position 146,964,681 of record NC_139222.1, on the reverse strand, counting down.
AACAGCAAGTGTACAACAGCTGCTCCAATAATGCCAATCCTGGAAGACTCCTCACTTTCCCAATTAAGGCATATGTAAGATAAGCCAAAAAAAGGCCACAATAGTGTAGATCAATAAAATTCAAAACTCTTTAATATGCAATTACACTTATAATAAACAGGAGATAGTTAGCGTGAAACATGAGTCCCAATGCAAGACTGGAATAGGTGTAGTTACCATCCCCGGTTAGATGGAAGTCCAGCTGACCCTCCAGAAAAGTCAGATGGCACAAGATATAGGATACAAGGATACACGTTCACCAGAGCCCCACTTTACACATTGCAGATCGCCAGATCCTTCTGAGGCACTCAAAGGATTAATAGGAGGAAAAAGTATGTTCTTCCATGGTATTATTGGACCTATAGATTAGATATTAAACTGTACAGGCTCTCTGCATATGCGAGGCTCTTTCCTACTCTGGCATTGGCCCATACAGAGCAGATACTATAGTGTACATGCTGTGGTATCACGACTGACTGGGCCCCACATTCCTTCACTTGGCCCCCTTGGTATCTCCTGGTAGATGTATGCAAGATATATTTGACTTTTTTTTTTTTTTATAAACCTTTCTATACTCTAATGTTCCAGTGTATAGGTGCTGCTTGCTTAGAGAGTAATGTGGCTTGTATTTTGCATGTCAACAGAGCATGCTGGATCCAGAGGATCTGAAGGTTGCTGCAAATGCCTTGAAAGCACTTGAAGCATTAATGCCCAGTATGGAAGGGCAAGAAAAAGACAAAAGGACTAAGCACAAGTAGGTATCATTTTTGGGAGTAATCAGAATCCACTTTATTGGCCATGTGTGCTTGCGCACACTAGGATTTTTTTTGTGGATTTACAGTGCAGCATCAAGCAGGGATGAGGGGGGAGGCATTACATACATTACATTGAGACTTTACATGCGGGGACGACATGCCCACCTAGCAGCCTAGACAGCCATCAACGGCGCCACTGATCACTGCAGCAGCCAGGTAGGTAACCATATAAGCACAGTACAGTTATCACACAGGGAATACACTGAGGCCTGGGGAGAGGCCTGGGGCTGGAGTTGGGCATCCCCTGGGCTGAGTTCCATGCTGCTGTCCTCTATAGTCAATCATACCTCCTCCCTGAGGTGGGGGGCGCCGCCACGGCATAGAGGGCTCCTGCTGATGCTGGGGTACAGAGGCTGTGGCCTGCGGGCCTGATCTTCCTCTGTCACAGCTGGGTGCCGATGGGGGTCGCCACCGCCGCCTCTGGGGGTCATCATGCCGGGACCAAGCCTGCTGCCGGGGCCTTTGAGCTACAGCCAGATTATGTTGTGTTTTTTTTTCCCCAGTGAATCAGGCAAAACATCAGACACTGGGGCAGATGTATTAAGCCTGGAGAAGAGATACACTGAAGATAAAGTGAAAGGAGATAAAGCACCAGCCAATGATCTATGTTTGAAAATGACAGTGGGGAGTTGATTGGCTGGTGCTTTATCTCCTTTTACCTTATCTTCATTTTATCTCTTCTCCAGGCTTAATACATCTGCCCCACTATAAGAAGCTGTTCAGGTGTTAAACCACCTCAGGTTTTATCACCTGAGTTCCTGCAGAACAGTGTGGATACAGTTGGATACAGTTTTATTCAAACTTGTTTTTGAGTTGGGTTAGATGCATTGGGGGTTTCTGTTAATATATTCTATTTCTGCATATTAGTCTTTAACCGTACCTTGTAGACAGCAATCTAGCCCTCCACCAACAGATATTGTAACATTGTTGTTCTATAAATATTTTTATTTGTTGAATTAATCGTGTACTAGCAGCATTATCATAAATGTGCACGCAGCCTTTCTTATATAGCTTGTCAGAGAGAATTGTTTCTTCTGTCCTTAGGGATAAGAAGAAAAGGAAAAGCCGCAGTCGTAGCAGAGACAGGGATCATAAGCACAAGTACAGATCACGCTCTAGATCCAGAGACCGCAAAAAAATGAAGTCTGATCGGCACAGATCAAGGAGCCGCAGCCCCATTAAAGAGGATAGGAGTCGTAGCCCCAAAAAAGAACGCCGGAGTCCCTCCAAGGACCACCGGACCCGAGAGCAGCACAATGAAAAGAACAGTGAACGCTGGAGAGAGAAGCATGTGGACAGGCCACCACCTGAGGAGCCTGCTATTGGGGATATTTACAACGGCAAAGTCACCAGTATCATGCAGTTTGGTTGTTTTGTTCAGTTGGAGGGTCTAAGGTAAATGTGTATGTTTTTTGTTATGCAGTTCAAAGGTCAAACAATGTAATCTTTTTCTGTTATTTCTTAGATAAAAACTGGATACACACTCCAATCCCAGCCAAATCAGGCCTCAGATCGGATTGTTTATACCAGGGCTGGGCAACACCGGCACTCCAGATGTTAATGAACTACACATCCCAGGATGCTTTGCATTAGTTTTGCTATGTGGCCATGCTGAAACTGATGCAAGGCATGCTGGGATGTGTAGTTCATCAACATCTGGAGGCCGGTGTTGCCCAGCCCTGGTTTATACAGTTTTACTGCTTACAGATTCTACAACAAATCCTCGCTACACCGTTGTCCAATTTTTCAGCAGACCTCCAATCTGCATCTGCTCAAAAAATGAATATGGCTATCGGGCAAAGGGGATTTATTGAATATAATGTGATGGCAAAGAGGAATTAAATAACTATGGGTACAGGGGATTTTATAGCCCCCAGCCCCACCAAAAAAACAAAACCGTGTTTTAATAATTTATTAGCTAGTGCCTTCACCTGGGGTCAGCGGCCTTTAATCTTTTATGTTGCCACCGTTTTTCCAGGATTTATGGCATCTTTTCTTTTTACCTGGTGGATGGCAGTCTCATCAGGGCTTGTGACAATATTCTCTTAAGGTGGTTGGCGTCTTCTGGCATCATCATGTGTAAGCTCATTTGCATGGCTACTGTCCACTTCCTCTGGCATATTCTCTGTTCAGGAGCGCCTCCACTGTCAGACTGCCATCTGCTGCTTCCTTCTGGTTAATATAGGCCTGCAGAGGGGAGCAATGATGTGGCAAGACACTATTGGCTTGCTGTGACCATCTTGAATTTTAAAAATGGCATTGTGATATTTTGAAGGGAAATGTTGCCATAGACCATACTGCCCTCTGCTGAACCATCCTGGCAGAGGGTACACACTTGTCCAATGGCGGGCAGACTAGTTGGTTGGAAGAGGAACCTGCCAAGGTTTAGAAAAGTGTGTACCCAACTTATGTTTTGTTGTGAGTTAACCGTTTGTTTGTGTCAATAGGAAACGCTGGGAAGGATTAGTACATATATCAGAGCTACGTAGAGAAGGGCGAGTGGCAAATGTGGCTGATGTTGTAAGCAAAGGACAAAGAGTAAAGATTAAGGTTCTTTCCTTCACCGGATGCAAAACCAGTCTAAGTATGAAGTTAAGTATATAATTGCAATGCTCTGTAAAGAAATGCTAATGTATGACACAATAGCTTTGACAGAACCCAGTAATGAACTGTTTGATACTGTATGTGTTTGGATGCACTAATAGACCTGTAAAAATGAAGTATGGGTTGAACCAGAGGAAACCTAACATAGTGTGTGCTTCAGTTTGTATAGGCTTGACTTGCTTGTTTATGTGTAAAGTAATGTTCAACTTTCTGACTACAGGATGTGGATCAAGATACTGGGGAAGATCTAAATCCTAATAGACGGAGGAACCTGGTTGGTGAGAACAATGAAGAAGCCTCAATGCGGAACCCTGATAGGCCTAGCCACCTTTCTTTGGTAAATGCCCCTGAGGTTGAAGATGACACCTTGGAAAGAAAACGGCTCACCAAGATCTCAGACCCAGAAAAGTGGGAAATTAAGCAGGTACATCTTTACACATAGAGTTTCAATTGATGCAAAATAAAGAACATGTTGTTCTCCCCTTCCTACTAGATTGTAAGCTCCTCTGAGCAGGGCCCTCTTCCCTCCTGTTGTCAAAGCCCACTTCTCTTCACATGTCACTCACAGCTCTCCTATACTCCAACACTCAGTGACCATCTTTGTCCGCATACTCATCTCCATCATTGGCATCTAGCCTCTAGTTGTATGTTGATTGAGTCCTCACTACTTATATTTAAGCTGTAATGTGTATTGATCTGTGGCGCTCTTTATTTGTACTGTGTTTTTGTTATTTATTCAATGTTATGCCAAGCTTTGTTTCCCTGTATTGTTCCTTTGTACGGCGCTGCGAAACACTTGTGGCGCCTTATAAATAAAATTATAATAATAATGTTGTAGAGTTTGGCAGCGCAGCAACATGTCAGCCTGCGCAGAACACAAGGATCTTTGGTAAATTTACTAATCATGCAAATATGGAAGACCAGAATTATTGATTTCACAGTGCATGTACCAATAAGTGACCAGATAGAGGAAAAACTATTAGCTTTATATGATGTTGCTTAACCTTAACACCCCATCCCTAACGCTTACCCGCCCTGCATGCTTACATTCAGGGTTCCAGCATCAACAGCTTTGTCCGAGTATTTATTCCAGCGCCAGTCTTCTGGCCGTTAGTCTGGATGCCGGTGTTTTGACTGTCGGCATCCCTTGCATCGGGATTTCAACTGTATCGCCTAGCAAGAACAGCTTTACTAATGCAGGCGTTGACCACAACCAATGTGGCTGCCGCCTGTGTCCTTAGTAGCCTTAAAGCATAGTGAACACAACTAAGCAGCAGCGACCAATTGTTTGTCATTCTCTCAGGAACTATTGAGGAGTCACTGGGGATCTTCAGCTTGCTAGTACAAGAAGTTTTTCTGAATTAGGATCTCTTGTTGATCCATTCTTTGTAAGAAATGTTGTGTGCTTTTTTCCCCTAAATAAATACCCCTCTATCATAGGTTGTCTTCATTTAAAGCAGGATATTGTTACTGGGGAATCCTATGAGAAGTAATCTTTCAAATGTATTGATATCAAAAAAGAAAATGTTGCTTCAATTAACTATGCCTTACCTGCATCTCTAGATCACATTATTCCAGGGACCACAATGTTCTGCGAGAAAAGGGTTTCACTTAAGTATAAAAGCTCATTTGTTAGTCTTCTCCGAGACTTGCTACTTTTTTAAATGATATTAGTTACAGCATGGTTTTAAACCTATCAAGCAGTGAGACATTTGCTTACACTAACTGCACATAAGTTACTGCATAATTGCTTGTCGTATTTCCAGTGCAGCACACTGTGCAAATTTGTACATCTAAAATCCCAGTTTGTATATTGGATTATTACAGTTTGTTTATATTTCTGTGGTTTTAGATGATTGCAGCCAACGTCCTATCCAAAGAAGAATTTCCAGATTTCGATGAAGAGACTGGTATCCTGCCTAAGGTGGATGACGAAGAAGGTATGTAATACATTTGTTTAGGTTAAACATTCTGTGATGCTCAGGAGCAAATGTCTGTACATAGATTTATATCAACTAATAAGATTTGTATTATACATCAGTGGATTAGAGTTGTGAAACAGGCCACTAGCTTTGGAACGGCTTCTGTGCCCCTTAATCCATAGATTTACTTATTGAAATCTGTAAATGATCTGATATTTCCTCACATTCGCTTCTATTCTTCACACACTAAAATGCATTACATAAAACATTATATTGAATAACCGTATATGTTCAGTACTTAAAATGCTGCTGTCAGTAGTATAACTTTAGATATTAACTTGGTTTGTGTCGTGGTGCTGGCATAGCACTGCATACAGTGACTTGTCGCATACCTTCACATGTAGAATTTTGTCCCTCTCTGGCTGTTGTACACTTTGTAGTAGTAGTACGTTTATTTATAAGGCGCCGCAAAGTGTCCGCAGCGCCGTACATAGCAAACAAAAAAACAAATTACAAGGTAACGTACAGGGTGCGTTGAAAAATACAGTATGAATAGGGGTATAGCTGGTAGAACTAAAATCAGCATAAGTAGGAACGGAGGGGAACGGAGGCAGGATAGGAGGATCAAAAGAGGTTAGGAGGAGGGATAGGCTAGTCGAAAAAAGTGGGTTTTGAGGGAGCGCTTGAAGGAGGTAAGGGAATCGGATAGCCTGATGGGTGGCGGGAGGTTGTTCCAGTGCAGGGGGCAGCGCGAGAGAAATCTTGGACACGGGAGTGGGAGGAGGTGATTAGGTGAGAGGTCAGTCGGCGGTCAACGATGGAGCGAAGAGGACGGGAGGGAGTGTGGATAGAGATCAGTGAAGAGAGGTAGGGAGCTGTGGAGGAGGAGAGAGCCTTGTAGGTGGTGGTGAGGAGTTTAAAGAGAACTCGGAAAGGAATGGGGAGCCAGTGAAGAGATAGACAGAGGGGGGAGGCGGAGGTAGAGCGGCGGGAGAGGAAGATGAGCCTAGCAGCAGCGTTAAGAATGGATTGGAGAGGTGCGAGGCGGGTGAGAGGTAGCCCAGAGAGAAGGATGTTGCAGTAGTCAAGGCGGGAGATGACAAAAGAGTGAATGAGAATTTTGGTCGCGTCAGTGGAGAGGAATGGTCTGATGCGTGAGATGTTGCGTAGGTGAAAGCGGCAAGACTGTGAGAGAGCACGAATGTGGGGGGTGAAAGAGAGGGAGGAGTCAATGATGACACCGAGGCAGCGCGTTTGGTTGGTGGACGTGATCTCGGTTTCACCAATGCTGATGGAGATAGTGGGAGAAGAGGGGATGTTCGGGGGATGGAAGATTAGAAGTTCAGTTTTAGCCATGTTTAGTTTCAGGAAGTGTTGGGTCATCCAGGCTGAGATGGCCGTGAGGCATTCGGAGACCTTGGACAGGAGTGATGGGGATAAGTCGGGGGAGGAGAGATAGATTAGGGTATCATCAGCATAAAGGTGGTAATGAAAACCATAGGAGCTGATGAGGGTGCCCAGAGAGGTGGTGAAGAGGGAGAAGAGGGCCAAGGACTGACCCTTGGGGAACACCGACTGGCTGTGGGGTAGTAGGAGAGGAGGAGCTCGGAGTGGAGACGGAGAAGGAGCGATCGGAGAGGTATGAGGTGAACCAGGAGAAGACCGTGCCAGTGATGCCAAAGGAGCGGAGGGTGTTGAGCAGGAGAGGGTGGTCAACAGTGTCAAAGGCAGCCGACAGATCAAGTTGGATGAGGATAGAGAAGAGGCCTTTGGATTTAGCCGATAGTAGATCGTTAGTGACTTTGGTCAGGGCAGTTTCAGTAGAATGTAAAGGGCGGAACCCGGATTGTAGGGGGTCTAGAATGGAGTTAGCAGTAAGGTGGCTTAGGAGACGATTATAGGTCAGACGTTCTAGGAGTTTGGAGGCAAAAGGGAGGAGGGAGATGGGCCTGTAGTTGGATGGAGAGTTGGGGTCCAGATTTGTTTTTTTGAGAATTGGGGAGACAAGAGCGTGTTTGAAGGAGGAAGGGAAGATCCCAGAGGATAGGGAAAGATTAAAGAGGTGAGCCATGTGAGAGCAGACTGACGGACTGAGACGACGGATAATATTGGAATGAATAGGATCGAGCGGGAAGGTGGAGGGAGAAGCGGATTGAAGGATAGAGTGGACTTCGGCAGCAGTGGTGGGGTAAAATGAGGACAGGGGTTGAAAGGAGGGGAGGGGGGTGGAGATGTAGGAGGGGAGGAGGGAGAGGGTGAGGTCATGGCAGCAGTGATGGCAGTCCTGAGAGAGGAGATTTTGGTTGAAAAGTAGGTAGCAAAATCAGTGGCTACGATGGAGGACGGAAGAGCTGGAGGAGGGGGGGAGAGCAAGGAGTTGAAGGTGGCGAAGAGCCTGCGGGGATTGGATGATTGGGAAAGGATGAGGGACTTAAAGTAGGATTCCTTGGCCAGAGCAAGGGCAGAGCTGAAGGAGGAAAGAATGAATTTGAAATGGAGATAATCCGCAAGGGAGCGTGATTTCTTCCAGAAGCGCTCAGCAGTGCGAGAGCACTTTTTAAGGAATCGGGTGATAGGCGAGTGCCACGGTTGGGGGTTGGAGCATCGAAGGGGGATAGAGGAGGGAGGGCAGGCAGAGTCCAATGCCGAAGATAGGGTGTCATTATAGAGGGAGGCAGCGAGGTTCGGGCAGGACATGAGGGCGATTGGGGCGAGAAGAGGACACAGCGTGTTTGAGAAGGCAGCAAGATCAAGTGTGTTGATGTTATGCCGTGAGACAATGCGCTTGGGAGGGGGGGTGGGAGAGGGGGAAGCGGTGAGGGAGAAGGAGATGAGGTGATGGTCAGAAAGAGGAAAAGCCGAGATAGTGTAGTCAGTAAGGGAACAAGAGCGAGAGAAGACGAGATCGAGGGAGTGTCCTTGGATGTGGGTGGGAGAGGTGGTCCACTGAGATAGGCCAAGAGAGGAGCAGAGAGAGAGGAGTTTGGAGGTGCCAGGATCAGCGGGGTTATCCAAGGGGATGTTAAAGTCACCAAGAATGACAGATGGCAGGTCAGAGGAGAGGAAGTGTGGAAGCCAGGCGGCGAAGTTGTCAAGAAATTGGGAGATAGGGCCAGGGGGGCGGTAGATTGCAGCGACACTGAGGTGGTAGGGGTAGTATAGACGGATAGAGTGAGACTCAAAGGAGAAGAAAAGGAGAGAGGGTTCAGGGTGAATGACACTGTGGGTGCATGAGGCTGAGAGGAGAAAACCCACACCGCCACCTTGGCGACCGTCAGGCCTGGGAGTGTGAGAGAAAGAGAGGCCACCGTGGGAGAGAGCAGCTGGAGAGACAGAATCAGAGGTGGAGAGCCAGGTCTCGGTGATAGCAAGGAGGTGGAATGCTCTAGAGATGAATAGGTCATGGATGGCAGGGAGTTTGTTGCAGATGGATCTGGCGTTCCATAGTGCACAGGAAAGAGGATGGGTGGGTTGTGTATTTATGTGGATAAGGTTTTTGGGATTGCAGAAGCGAGGGGGGGTCATTGGGAGGGTGGGGGTGCGGGGGCGAGTGGTCAGGATAGGTATGGGATGGGAGGGGGGAGGAGCAGTTGGAGAAAGTGAAGTTGAGAGTTTGAAGTTTGTATATTCCATTACGCATTTTCTGTTTCTATTTAGATGAAGATCTGGAGATTGAGCTGGTGGAAGAGGAGCCTCCGTTTCTAAGAGGACACACAAAACAGAGCATGGACATGAGCCCAATTAAAATAGTAAAGGTGAGGAGGTTCTTTTTGTTAAATTAATAAACAAATATTAAAGATTTTCTCTATTGCACTTTTGCTCTTCATCTTTATTCCAACCATAATTGATCAAAATGTTTTGTTTACAGAATCCTGATGGATCTCTTTCTCAAGCTGCAATGATGCAGAGTGCTCTAGCCAAGGAGAGACGAGAACTGAAACAAGCACAGCGGGAGGCTGAAATGGATTCTATTCCTATGGGCTTGAACAAACACTGGGTGGATCCCTTGCCAGATGGTTCGTCTATGTCCTCCTTACTGCACGTTTTGTATTGATATTTACTGGTATACTGTATATTCGAAGACGTGTTGAAGGGTACATAGATACCATGAGTAGGTTAGATCTGTACATTCAACTTTACACCAGGACTACATTTTATATTTGCAAGCAGCTATAGCTTCAATGAGATGTCCTTTTTTAAAATGATAACATTTTAATAAGTGTATACTGCCAGACTTTTCTTCTTAAGGATCTTTGGGGTAGTTTTATTAAGCTCGGTGAAGTGATAAAGTGTCTGGTTTTTGTCACCGGCCAATCAGCTCTTACCTGTCATTTTTCAAACCAAGTCTGTAACTTCACAGTTAGGAGATGATTGGCCGGTGATAAAAACCAGATACTTTATCACTTCACCGAGCTTAATAAATCTGCCCCTATGTTCCCTATTTTGACGTATGTTTAAGCTGCATTCAGACATGGCTGCATATACCCCAGAATAGCACACATCTATTGGCATAGCTGGAATCTGTGTGCATATACCCTAAGGAATTGTACTCCTAGAATGTTGTGTTATAGTAGTACATGCTGTGTGCATCTTTCACTGTTGGGTGATCCTTAAAGATTAAACATTACTTTGCTATGAGAAATTAATAACTTTTGAAGTACAGTAGTTATTATGAATAGTAATAGTACCACTCGTTGTGATATTTGAACAGTATGAATACAGCACAGAGCAATGTGATTGACTGTTGTACAAGAGTACATCTAGCATTGTTTATTTGCCAGTATACTTCCTTCAATGCCTTTCAAATGGTCTCCCTCCCGCTCACTCCTCCCTATGCAAACGTTTATAGTTTCACATTATATCCTAGGATTTAGCCTTAAAATGGTCAGTTAATACTGAGGCAGATTTATTAAACCTGTGAAGTGAGAAAGTGGCCAGTGATAGTCCCAGCCAATTATCTCCTGTCAAGTTATAGGCTGGGTTAAAAAATGACAGTTGCTGGTTGGCTGCTGCGTTATCACCGGCCACTATATCTCTTCATCAGGCTTAATAAATCTGCTCCACTTTTAGCTACATTACAATTGATTAGGGACACTTTATTAAATTGTGTGTGTATATGTAAAGTAAATGTTTGCTTATTTTAAAATGTTAACTTTTTTCTTTTTTTTCTTCTTTTTGGCGTGTTTTTATAGTTGATGGCAGACAAATTGCTGCTAACATGAGGGGTATTGGGATGATGCCCAATGATATTCCTGAGTGGAAGAAGCATGCTTTTGGGGGGAACAAGGCCTCCTACGGGAAGAAAACACAGATGTCAATCCTTGAACAGAGGGAGAGTCTCCCCATTTACAAGCTGAAAGAGCAGCTGGTGCAGGTAACTTATAAATCTTGTAACCTCTCAATATTCTCCTATCCCTTTCCTTTAAAAAAATTTAACTGGATAATGAAGCTCAGGCGGGAATTTAAGAAATTAGGGATACAAAGATTGTACTGTTCCCTCTCTATATGATTACTACACAGAACTCTTTATTATGAGTTTCCACAAAATTAGGGGAGCTTCTGTTGTTTGGCACATCCATAAGGATTAATGGGGGTATTCAATCGCCGGCGAGCATCTCCCGTCCGTGTGCTTCGGAATGGCCTCTATACCTTGAAGATTTATAGAATGTTTTGGAGAGGTGCCACTATTTCAGCCATGCTAAATGTTTTCATTTCGTAAAAATTTGATATGGGGCACTCAACCTGGAGCAGGCACCATATAAAGTAACATCACCAATTGCACCAGTAAGGGGAACAGTTGAAAGACTTAATAATCTGGGGAACAAGAAACCTTTTGTTTGCACAATATTTTTACCTCCTTGTAACTCTTCTTCATAAAGTGTTTTATCAAATTTAGAAGTTCCCGATGGCTATGGTGTGTGTTATTTTTGCTCTTGGGCGATGGATGTATATTCATGTGGGTTTGTTAATGACTTCTACAATGTCTGTTGTATGTTTACAGGAGAATATAGAGGGTGAGTCAAAAGTCGCAGTACACCCTTTTGTTTCAAAATGTGCTGGAAATAAGAAAACTGACTTAGATTCAAGATGGTGCCATTGTTTGGTACATACCCTTAAAGATAGCCATCCTCACCTATGCCTCACTGGAGTATTTAAGTTTTCCCATTTCCTGCATAGTTTTTGAAACAAAAGGGTGTACTGCGACTTTTGAATCACCCTGTAGATTAAATATCAGGGTGCTGTGATTTAGGGCAATGTTTCCCAAACCACCTGAAATCAGATCGCCCTAGAGCAGTGGTTCCCAAACTGTGTGCCGTGGCTCCCTGGGGTGCCTCGGGACACTTGCAGGGGTGCCCTGGGTTGGTGGTTAAGGACCAACTCAAATTATTTATGGTTGGTTATTTATGAGCAAGACCAGTGCTGGCAGCTGCCAATCATAAAATATGTACAAGCAGAAGCAAATCCTGCCCGTTACCACATAACTGACCCTAAGGATCACATATAAACGCAATCTAATAAATTTTTGGGGGGCCTAGGGGTGCCGTGAAAAAAAATCTGATACTCTAGGGTGCCGTGATTCAAAAAAGATTGGGAACCCCTGCCCTAGAGTATCAATTTTTTTTTTTATGACACTCCTGAACCAAAAGTTTCTTAGTGAGAGTCTAAAAAACAAATCTTAAATGAAGTAAATTTGTTTTTCCCGGTCAGCCATAGGTCCAGTTGTGTGGTGGTAGACTGGAGTGCGGTTCTGTATGTCCACATATTTTATATATACGATAGTGCTGGTGCCTATCGCATAAACCATAAGCAATGTTATTTGATACAAATTAACACCTGGCACCCTCATAACTGTACTGAGGCACCCAGTTGGGGATCCTATGATACTGCAGCTATTTTGATTTTCCTCATGTAAGGGTCCCCCTTATCAGAGCTAGATTGTTCCAAAAACTTTTAACTTGAATGACCGTGAAGTATATTTTCACAGGATAGCATGGACTGTAAGACGATGCACTGGTTCCAGCTATGAGGATATGTAAAATACTTTATGGGAGCACTATTTTATTTAATCTAAATGTCCTTTTTTTATTCCCACCAGGCTGTTCATGACAACCAGATACTTATTGTTATTGGGGAAACTGGCTCGGGAAAAACCACCCAGATCACTCAATATCTGGCAGAAGCTGGCTACACAACAAGGGGCAAAATCGGCTGCACCCAGCCCAGGAGAGTGGCTGCCATGTCTGTTGCAAAACGAGTGTCTGAGGAATATGGATGCTGCTTGGGGCAGGAGGTAAGCGAATAGAGATCATGTTTGCTATTCCATAACATAGCACCTAAGACTGGAGATGTACACTGTGTAATTACCTTAACACAAATTATGTCTGTTTGTGCTCAGTGATTTTTAATAGTCCTATTTTGTGGCATTCAAAGTAATTTATTTTGTTTTTTCTTGTAAATTTACAATATCATATTTTATTTCCTATTTTGTTTTTTTAAATAAAGATTAAAATTTGCTTTTTAGATCTGAAAAAGCACTTTATTTGTTCTATAGGTGGGATATACGATCCGATTTGAAGACTGCACAAGCCCTGAGACTGTCATCAAGTACATGACAGACGGAATGTTGCTTAGAGAGTGCCTTATTGACCCCGATTTGACTCAATACGCCATCATCATGCTTGACGAAGCACACGAGAGAACTATCCACACAGATGTTCTGTTTGGCCTCCTTAAGAAGGTAATGGCATTCAATCTGTATACATACTGGTATCTCCTCCTAGTGGGCAAGAAGGGAAACTACTTTGTTTTTGTTCTATCTTTGGCTGAAGGCATTTCTGTGGGAGTTTGTTTGTATATACAGGTTGAGTATCCCCTATCCGAAATGCTCGGGACCGCGAGCATTTCGGATAGGGGAATTTTCAGGTTTTTAGAATATTTTTTTTGAAGCCATACTTACCTGTCCCCTGATGGTCCCCGGGCGTCCCTCGGCGTCCGCGCAGTCCCCGGGCGTCCACAGCAGGCCTCCGGCATCTTCTCCTGGTCTCCAGCGGTCCCAGGAATGCATTGCGCGAGTGTGCGCGCGCACCGGTGACGTCACCGGCGCGCGCACACACTCGCGCAATGCATTCCTGGGACCGCTGGAGACCCTGGAGAAGATGCCGGAGGCCTGCTGTGGACGCCCTGGGACTTGGTAAGTATAAAAAGAGGGTTAGGGAGGGTAAAAAAAAAAAAAAAATTCGAATGATTCCAAAAACCACGGTTTTTGGAATCATTCGGATAATAGATATACGGATACGGGATACTCAACCTGTACAATGTGGGAAGATATAGTTTTGCTTTCGGAGGTCCTGTCTTCTCATTCATCGTTCTCTCCTCTAATCGCATCTCTCAGAAAGTAATCCACACATAGCAGCCCACAGCAGCAATAAACTATGTCCCCTTAGGACAATATAATAGGTGAAGGACAACGTAACACTAGCAAATGGTAATTATCCTACTGAATGCTACTCACAAATGAGTATGTTCGTAGTGAAGATAGGTAGGAGGTGAAAATGTTTAGGCATACATAGGAGAAGGCCTTTTTTAGTATTTGTTTATTTCTACAGTGCCAACTTTACTATTAATGCTCGTAGCTGAAAATAAAAGCAGTCATGGTGCCTTCATTTGTCCGTTTAACTGCTGATCGTAGCAAGTACACTACAGAATGTACAAACGCTTTTTAAAATTGATATGAAGAGATTTACAACCATTAGATTGGTACATTTTTTTTTTTTTTTTTTAATTGCTTGTTTGTCTGAACCAAAAGCTCTTTCACTTGCGGGCAAGTTATAGGCAGGTTTCCTGGGTAAATTGAAAGCAAAACAGCATCAAACTACTGAGATCCACAATGAGTCAACTGAATGCTTGTCTTGCTCTAGCACATAAACCTTTACATTTTTGGATTATTGTTAATCGTTAACTGTCTCCATGTGCACCCCTGTGTTTTACAGCACTTCTTTACTTGATCTGCTGAAATGATTAGAAAGCTGAGATTTCAGTGTATGTTTTCTGTTTATCATGTGTTTTTACATTAATATTTCCCCTAAAGGTGTATACACACTGTGCAATTTCAGCCCTATTTCTAAGCTATTTGAGTAGATTACTTAGAAATGCAGCACTGATCATTTCAAGTGCATGCCCTGCAACGATGTCAATGAGCGGTCTTGTGCATCGCTCTAGCCCTTTGGGGACAGACCGTGCTTGCACGGTCTTTCCTGCTAGATCACCGTGTTTTCCATATAAAAAATAGGCAAACCCCTATTTAGCATGATTGCTCAGCATGGAGGCAGCAGACGTCCCATGTGTACGGGGCTTTTCTTTCAAGCACATGGGACATTGAATACTCTGGGTTTACAGGAACACAGGTGCAGTACTGTAACAAGTTTTAGCTCCACCACCTTTACATCCACATGTTTCCAAACTGCCTGCTAGACTTGAGGTCTTATTTTTTCCATTTTTAAATAATTTCACCAGCACTCTTATATTCCTGAGACTTAAGGTGCCCATGCACGTTGGCATCGCACAGTACAAAAAGTATGTGCTGCACATACTTTTTGTACTGCCCGTGGATCGCATCGCACGTAAAATGCATGCGTTGCGATCCAGCCCATAATGCATCGCAACGCACGCTGCTATCACAGCGTGAATGGGCACCTTTAGGGAAGATGCTTTGCCTCCTCTTTTGCTCTCTGCAGGGTAATGAGTGTCTTTCCAGGCATCCTGCTCTGAATTGCTTATGCCCCCCAGTATTACCAGTGTGTGCCATTGGGCTAACAAAAAAACCTTTATCAAAATATAAAAATCCCATTGTAAATGGAAAATATAGTTTTTGCTTATTTCATTTATTTATTTATTTTTTGTCATTTGCAGACTGTTCAGAAACGTCCTGATATGAAACTTATTGTGACCTCTGCAACTTTGGATGCTGTGAAATTCTCCCAGTATTTCTACGAGGCTCCAATCTTCACAATCCCTGGTCGAACATACCCAGTAGAGATCCTATACACTAAGGAGCCTGAGACAGACTACCTAGACGCCAGTCTTATCACTGTTATGCAGATACATTTGACAGAACCTCCAGGTTTGTAGCACAGTTGACTGGAGTATTATGTTGTTGTTTGTTTTATATGTTTAAGCATTTTAAATAGTGTAGATTACACTGGGCGTTAAACTACAGATGCACTTTTCCTTGCAGCTTAAGGAAATGCAAACAAAAGGCTCCCTCTGGGGAGTCACATGTGGGGTAACCCATTCTGTTCATTCTGAGAAATTAATAGGTTAGTGCACGTTAACCCAGAGTTTACCATGCTGGGAAAAGCCTGTTTAATTGAGTAACTTTGGGGGTGAAACCCGGAGCTTTTCCCCGCATGACAAATTACATGGCTAACTTAGTTTTACGTGTAAGATTAGTTGAAATATATTAGCCAAGAAAAGTGTTGCCATCCATGCAGATTCTCTTCACATACAGTAGGTGAGCTGTGTTCATTCTAAACTTGGCAGCAGTTTGGCTCAGCTTGTCTGAGTAAAGCTGGCCATACACTAGTGTGATTTTGCCACTTTTCACTTGATCCTGCAGGAATAAGATGAGAAATGGGTTGAAAAGTGGCCAAATCGCATGTGTTTGACATTAGAATCGATCCGAAGTGTGCATCCATATTGGAGATCTTACCTGTTACTAGTCTGTGGAACACTAACCTTTGGCACGTTGTATAGGTGCTTTTGGCAGAGTACAGCATTCCCTCTGCAGTTAGTACACTATGTAGACAAAAGTGGTCGGACATGACTGCAAATAGATCATTGGGATTTTATTGACGTCAGTAATTTTGTAGGTCCACCACTTGCAGGAATTACTACAGACACCCTTCTTGGCAAACTGTCCACAAGTTCCTGGAAAATGGCAGGCATTCTAATTCTGAATTCCGCCTTAAGTACAGTGACCAGCTGTGACACTGAAGAATGTCAAGTGTGCCTAGAATGCACTCGTCACTCCATTTCATGCCAGAGGTTCTCAATGGGGTGGAGGTCTGGACTCTGAGGTGTCCAGTCCATCCAAGTTACTGAATTTTCTGTATACTAGTCCAGCATTGCCCTGGCAACATGACAGGTAGCACTGATGTCCTGATTAAAACATTTGTTTTATTTCTAGAACTGCTGCAATAGGATGCACAGATTTATATAGAACATTTCTATACAACTAGTGGACCATAGCAAAACACCACCACATCCATGCATTACTGTAGCTACTGTACACACTGGCATCATATGTCCATATAGCCAAACACGTCCATCTGTTCATCACTCCATAACTCTTGCTGCCATTGTTTTACTGTCCAGTTTTTCTGCTCTTTAGATCATCTCTATATGCTCTGGGTTGCATTGTTCTTCATGACTAGCGGCTTATTGCCGTTTTGGGGGTGTTTATAGGGTGAGATGCATTCCTGCAATGACTGTTATTGCATTAATGACCAGGCAAAGCGAGGTGTAGTAACCTTCCTAACATCTGCAATGTCTCTCACTCATACCACTGATGCAGCAGAATATAATTATCCCCATATCAGCTGCTTTCAGCAAGCCATTTCATTAGCAAATCATCGAATCCGTGTCCCTTTTACCTATTTTATACTTGCGTGGGGTTGGCCAATCAATTATGTCTACATAGTTGTCTGTATTTGTATTATAGGAGCTTAAAATGTGATCATTATTTTGTATATCAGGTGATATCTTGGTTTTCCTAACTGGTCAAGAAGAAATTGACACGGCCTGTGAAATACTGTATGAGAGAATGAAGTCTCTTGGCCCTGATGTCCCTGAACTGATCATCCTTCCTGTCTATTCTGCTCTGCCCAGTGAGATGCAGACGAGGATCTTTGACCCAGCTCCTCCTGGGAGCAGGAAGGTAACTATCAATTTAGTTGTGGAACGCCCATATCTTTATTTAAGGGAGTTTAAACCTTTTTTATTTTTTTTTACAATTAACAACGGTGTTAATGTTTGCGCTATACTATTCCACAAACACTTGCTCTTTTGTGATTTTTTTTTTACAATTGCCTAGTGAATATTTTTTCAAGGCTGCTCTGAGAATTAGAGGCTATCCTTGCAATGGGGCAAGATTCATAAGTTATAGCAAATGGCAAAGTCTCTGATAGTTACAGCTGGAACTGTGCCCATATTTGTATGATCGTCTTAAACTGTGCACACACTGGACAATATATCAAAATCCCTCAGGTGGGTTTGTACCCCCGATATCTCGGTCACTGACATTGTTTAGATGACCTGGCTGACCTACAAGGGGGGAGGTCTTATGCTTAAGGGATAAAGAATCTGAAAGTGTTGGTGAAACCTATAACATTCCCTTGAAATTTTCATCTAATCTTCCTGCTTATTCTTTTATCAATACTTCTGCCTTAAATATTGTTGTATGTTGAGGTGAGACTGGTAGCACCAAACTGGCTGAGAGTGCGGTTGTATTTGAACCTTACCTTCATTACAGCAGAGTCATGTTTGCCTCTAAGGCCAGAATGTTGTCAGGGGCCATTTCATCAGCAAGGATTAGTATAACCATGGTGCAGATGAATTAAGCTTTAAAAAGAGAGAAAATCAAGGGTGATAAACTTCCAGCCAATTGGTCCCTAACTGACATGTTATAGGCTGTGTGGAAATTACAGTTAGGAGCTGATTGGCTGGGCTTTTATCACTCTTTTCACCCTAGCGTTTAACTGCCCCCCCTTCCCCCCAGTTACTGAAGCATTATCCTTAAGGCTGAGGGCTTTATTTACAACATGTTCTTAGGTTTAAGACTAGAAACTAGTTTCTAGCAATTACCACAGGGGATGCACTATAAAAGGTTTGGATTGTAACAACAAGACATAAGTCACAAATGTTACATTTTTCTTACAATTAGTTCAATGTATTACTTATGCACAAGGGTTCAATATAATGCCTCTTTTTCTGTTTGCAGGTTGTCATTGCCACCAACATTGCAGAAACTTCCCTCACCATCGATGGCATCTACTATGTGGTGGACCCTGGGTTTGTAAAGCAGAAAGTTTACAACTCCAAAACTGGGATTGATCAGCTGGTAGTCACTCCCATATCACAGGTGAGGAATGAGCCTCTCTTCTGGGTTTATGTGTGCTTTTAATGGTTGTGTTGTCAGCAGCTGTATGTTCTGTTAGGATCCATTAAACAATGTGAAAAACTTTACCACTGTCAACATTTTACCAATTATACATCTGGGACCGTAGCTATATGTGGATTTAACAAGTGTTTCTTTTGAGCGGCATAAAATACTTTTGTAGTCGCACCATCCTATTGGCAATTATCTGTGTTTATATATGTGATTGCTTCTTATTCTCGTGGGAAAAGTGAGAACCATTGTAAAATTATCTGCAAGGCTTTCAAGTCTGACTTTGCATCACCTTGTACTTGTGTATGCTTGGTTACTATGCATGTACAGTGCATACACACCAGATACACTCCGTGAATGGGTGATGGTTCAAATCTGCATTAGACACCATATATATGGGATATTCTTCTCTATCCACAGGCTCAGGCCAAGCAGAGAGCAGGCAGAGCAGGAAGGACGGGTCCCGGAAAGTGTTACCGACTTTACACTGAGCGTGCCTATCGGGATGAAATGCTTACCACCAATGTGCCTGAAATCCAGAGAACCAACTTGGCAAGCACAGTGTTGTCACTTAAGGTATGCTAGACCTATCAAATGAATAGTTATGTATATTTTTTTTAATGTTCTGTTCGAGTTTCAGTTGTTCAGACAGCACAGAATTGGGAGGACTAATTCTGTATGAACATGGAGTGATTCATTTTTTTGTTAACAAATAAATGGATCCATACTGCTTTGTGTCCATGGTTCTGGCTGGTTGTTGGGAACATTTTCTTGGCATACGTCGGGCCCCTTAAGACCAATTAAGCATTAAGGTGCCCACACACGCACCAATCCCGGCGATGCTATGCGATGGGGTGCGCGCTCCCGCGGCACCTCATCGCACAGTACAAAAAGTATTTGCTGCACATACTTTTTGTACTAGCTTTCTATCGCATCGCATGCACAAGGCAATACGATGCAATGCGTTGTGTGCTAGTTAAGCACAGAACGAACGCCGGGATTGATGCGTCTGTGGGCACCTGTAGTTACATTCTGAATATTTGCTGCATGATAATGTCACAGAACACACATTGAGCCTGTTCTGAATATCGCATAAAGTGGCTGTAGTTGCAGGCAGCAAAGCTCATTTAATATTCTGTTCATCTGATGCTCCCTAAGATTTGTCACTGGCCACTGTAACAGTCTGCATTAGCATATGCACTTGCACAAGCCCAATGGTAGGTGATGACTTGGAATTGCACGGAGCCTTTGATACGCTCCCACAAACCAAGTCACATTATCACCGCACTCTTTTCATCCTGCAATGCCCTATTTCAGGGAAAGGCCGATCCGGACAAGTTTTTCTCCTGAAACAGAATAAAACGTGTATATTCACTTCATGTACATGTTTTGTATGGAATAACCTGCTGAGTAGATGCGAATAGGTCTATCAGAATCAGAACCATTGCAATCAGGATCTATGAACATGGTCATAGGATCACCCTCGGGATGTCCATAAATGTGCAGCTATTAAATCTGCAGCTACTGTGTGATGCTGCCATGTCAGCATGGGCCAGAAGTAGGCATATCTTTTTTTTTTTTCCTCTCTCTTCCTGTGTGCTTGCTCTCCCCTTCTTGTGCACGCTGTCTCTCTCTAACACCCCCCCCCCCCCCCCCCCATCTCCCAACTACTGCCCACCTCACTTTCTCCCTACATTCTCTTTTTCCCATCTTTTCCCTTCCTTTAAGCCTCTCTGTCTCCCTTTTTTACTTTTTCTGATTCATGTTGTTTGGTTGGGGGACCTGAAGTTACAATAGGGCACTATTGCATATTGACATTAATGCTTGAAATATGTATAAATACAGAAATGTTTATTACAAATCACATTAATGTTTTTTCCTGTTCTGTATTAAGGCTATGGGCATCAATGATTTGCTGTCTTTCGATTTCATGGATGCCCCACCTATGGAGACCCTCATCACAGCCATGGAGCAGCTGTACACCCTTGGTGCGCTAGATGATGAAGGCTTGCTAACACGTCTAGGGAGGAGGGTAAGCACAGCTTGGTGGTAACAGATATCAACGTCTTTCTGTCCTTTTCTTATCTATGCACTACAAAATATAATTGAACACTTTCATTCACTATAGTTAATTGGAAACCTATTTGATAGGTCCAATATTAATCTGGTTTTAAATATACGTCTTAATTGCTCCAGATAAGCCAGAATGCTGCATGTTATACTCTGATTTTTTTTTTTTCTCTACAGATGGCAGAATTTCCCTTGGAGCCCATGCTGTGTAAGATGCTAATCATGTCTGTACATCTTGGCTGCAGTGAGGAGATGCTGACCATTGTGTCTATGCTGTCTGTTCAGAATGTATTCTACAGACCTAAGGTACAAAATGTGTACATTTTCTAAAGTCTATTTTATTATGCAAACTTTTGGGAACTTTCACACGGGCTGGATTCTGGGCGATTTTGTCTAAGCAAAAATCACAATGTCGCTGCCGGAGATAAGCCGGCGGCCATCCCCAGGTGCAGCCCGCGTGTACAGCCGAATAGACACTACAGTGTCTAGTCAAAATATTCTTGGCTGCAGTGTCTATTCGGCCTGGCGATAGTGGGCTGCCGCACCACTGTGTACACATGGCAAACTGGCAATTTTTGACGCTTAAAAGAATCGCCCCGTGTGTACACGGTGTAAGGGTGGCCATACATCAGGATGATTTCAGACACTATTTCCCTTAAACTCTCCTGCAGCTTCCCAGACATACGATTGATCTTATGTGTGTAATTTCACATATGGATCTTAAGATCAGCAACTGGCAGCATACTCATGGTTGGTAGCCTCTTCAGATCATGTGTGCAGCACATAAGATCCATCTCTCGACCTGCGGGCCTGCCCATTGGATTGTAATCGTGCCAAAACACCTCACTATGGGCCTTATTCTAGTTCACTCTTTCTGACAATTTCAGGGTTGAATGCACGATTTTGATGGCTCGTAAGATGCATTGTGTGTACTTGTGCACATAGGGCCTTATTCTAGTTCACTCTTTCTGACAAAATCCTTCTTAGATGGACAAAACCATGTGCACGGTCCGGTGAGGTTTTACTTCAAAGTGAGATCTATATTGCAGTGTAAAGATAAAGCAGTCAGTATTTACCCTGCACAGAAACAAAATAATTCACCCAAATCTAATTCTCTCTGCACATTTTACATCTGCCCCCCCCTCCCCCCTGCAGTGCACATGGTTTTGTCCATCTAAGAAGGATTTTGTCAGAGTGAACTAGAATAAGGCCCTATGTGCACAAGTACACAAAATGCATCTTACGAGCCATCTGAATCATGCATTCAACCCTGAAATCGTTGTGTTATGACCATCCTAAAGGAGCCCACACACGCACCGATGCGGGCGGTGCGATGCTGTACAATGGGGTGCGCGCTCCCGCGGCACCTCATCGTACAGTACAAAAAGTATGTTCTGCACATACTTTTTGTACTAGCTTTTTCTAGCACAGCACAGCATCGCATCGCATGCACATCATATGCACAAGGCATACGATGCGATGCTATGTGTGCTAGTTAAGCCTACAACGCACGCCGGAATCGGTGCGTGTGTGGGCTCCTTTAGGATCTGTGAGCTGTTTTTTTTTTTTTTTTTTTTGTTAAGTCTTTCTGTTGTATTTTAATCAGATATGAATAATTCATATTAAACTTATCCCACGCACACACCTTATTTTTGAGTTGTGTATTAGCTACTCTAAGGTTGGACATCTCATTTCAGAGTACATTTAATCTTCATGCTTACTGGAAGTTACTTATAATTCAGTATTTCTGTTGTATCCCGTCACTGTAAACTCATGCTTAAACAATTACTTGCAGGACAAGCAAGCACTAGCTGACCAGAAGAAGGCAAAGTTCCACCAGACAGAGGGAGACCACCTGACCCTTCTGGCTGTGTACAACTCTTGGAAGAACAACAAGTTCTCTAACCCTTGGTGCTATGAAAACTTTATTCAGGCTCGCTCTTTACGGCGTGCCCAGGATATCCGCAAACAGATGTTGGGCATTATGGACAGGTATGTTAGACGGAATGAGATATAAATATGATGATCTACTCCTTACATACATTTTTGCAGTCGCTGTTTGCAGTTTTGCAGTACGTATTAACTTAATATAGCACTATAAAATTTGCAATATGGATGGTGTAAAGGTTAGTATTCCTGCCACACAGTATTGAGGTAATGTGTATAATTTCCACTATGGCCCTAACTGTGGAGAGTTTGTATATTCTCCTTGTGCTTGCGTGGACTTCCTCCAGTACCCTGGTCTTTGGATACAATTCAAAAATATATTGGTTGGTTAATTGTCTCCTATCAAAAATAAACCTGTGTGTATACATGTGTTTATGGCAGACAGGACAAGTGGTTCTTATCTGCTGACACATTCTTTGTCATAGATCCAAACCTCATATGTTTATGAGTTGCTAATTGGAATTCCTTTATTCTTAGGGGGTATTCAATGTTAGGGTCACGGCAGTCGAGCTTGCTCGACCGCCGTGACCCAGTCCCGTTCTCGGTCAGCTCGACCGAGAACATGCAGGCGGGATTCAATGTCCCACCTGCCGGGGAGCGACAGGGGGGCGTGGCTGCGAGTTGCGGCTGGGAAGAGGCGAGCTGCAGCCGGCAGCTCATCACTTCCCGGCTGTTTTCGCCAGAACGAGCCCGACAGCTAGTGATGTCGGGCTCGTTCTGCCGAGATACCCTTCTCAATGCTGTCAATGTTGCGCATCTCTGCCAAAAATACATCTTCGTTGCAATGCAAAATCAAGGAGACTGCTGATTTGTTATGAAATTTTATGTTTTACAGAGTCTGTATACTGAGCACAAGGGAACTTGCATTGGAAATAAAGCTGTGGCACTTTGTATGCATACTCAGTCGCCTACAGATATACCAGTGTCCTTTATAGTTGCATTGCAACTAAGACACATTTTTTGGCAAAAAAGATGCCCAGCACTAAAATATTTTTCATGTATGACGACATAACTATTGTACTAATTTTAATAGATCATTGATAGAAGTGTGAGTAGGTTCTACATTGTGTTATATTATTGCAAGGAAATTCTGTTAAGCTAAAAATGCTCCCATCAAAAAGCATTGCCTCTCTATCTCCTTTCTAGAAAAGCTAAAAATGATAATTCATGTAATTGTACTTGTCTCTTATCTATGATGTAATATAAAATCTATCTGTACAGACATAAACTGGATGTTGTGTCCTGTGGAAAAGCAACTGTGAGAGTACAGAAGGCCATATGCAGTGGATTCTTCCGAAATGCAGCCAAGAAGGATCCTCAAGAGGGATATCGGACCCTCATAGACCAACAGGTGGTCTACATTCACCCATCCAGTGCTCTATTTAACAGGCAACCAGAGTGGTAAGAGCTTTGGACATTGTATTTTTCTTTATGTATGTAGCCCATCATCCAGAAAACTGCAACACTTTCATTTAAAGTAGAAGGTGAAACTTCAGGCAGCAGTGCCAATGTAATCCTTACTCTTTCCCACATATTAAACCCGCAATGTTTCCATGACCACCACCACCGATTGAGAGACCCTGTTTGATAAGCTCCGTACACACTGAGCAATCTGATTGCTGAGCAATATATTTCTAAGTGTCCCTTTTTCATCAGCGACCAGAGATTGTTGCTGATAAAAACAAGACTCTCTACCGGGGGGAAGCAGCTGGTTGTAGTAGTATTCTCAGATGACCAGCGATCACCCCAGGGCTGGTCTTGGGAGTGCACTCCCGGCGACAGTTGCCCATGAAAAACGGAGCAACCATATACCCGGCAATTATGGCTGAAATCACCCTGTACACACGGAGCTTTACAGTTAGGACATGGCAGTCTGCGGAATTCTTGTTTGATACTGGGCAGGCCTGGCCGATACATACTGCAGCTCACTCAGTATTTGGAAGGTGGATTTATGTTTATAAATTAGCTGCTTCATTGAGATCCCATTTCCAAAGAGAGAACTTTGCAGATTTCTTGCTTTCATAGCTAAAGGGAAATTGCATATAAGAATCCTGACCTGAACAAATTTATTGTGGCAGAGTCCATATTTGTGAAAGATAGAAAACATTTTTAGGGTGGCAGAAAATAATGAAGTTCTCATGTAAATGTTATAAGAGTTTGTTTATTTAATTTTTTTCTTCAAAGGGTTGTGTACCATGAGCTAGTCCTAACCACCAAGGAGTACATGCGGGAAGTTACCACCATAGACCCCCGTTGGCTTGTAGAATTTGCCCCAGCTTTCTTCAAAGTATCTGACCCAACCAAACTCAGCAAGCAGAAGAAACAACAGAGATTGGAGCCCCTTTATAACCGCTACGAGGAGCCCAACGCTTGGAGAATTTCCCGGGCCTTCAGACGCCGGTGATACGCCAGCTGAAAGATATTGCTATACAGCGGACTTCATCTCCTACTCTAAAGAATGGATACATGGCTTATTTTCATAAAATACTTCAACTTTATGGCCATATGTAAAATATATATATATTTTTTATTTTAACTTTTGATGTTTTCTCAGACTACACCAGACAGCAGTGTCTGGGATTCAAAGTATGAGCAAGATTTACTAAAATGTCTTCTGTAGTCAATGTAGAGATCAAGCCTTACATGCTCACTTTGTAATAACTAAGCTAGGAAATGTGAGTGTCATACCGGCACATTAAATCTGGCAAGGCATCGGCTATCTTCAGAGAAAACTCATGTAGTACAACTGGGTATCACATCAAAACCTTTTCAAACCCAATTACGGCAAGTCAGTTTTATTTATGTTAATTTAAAACATTACAAAAAGTAACTATTAGCCATCAGATGTTGTACTGTACAGACTATCCTGAAAGAAAGCAGTACGTCCATTTACAAAAGGTGCTCCTTATTCTTTCACACATTACCCTGTAAAATAGAAATTTGCTGGTGTGAAACATTTGGAGTTGATCCAATAAAGTAGCACCAACAGTTTCAAAACCTGCACCTTCCTCCTCCCCAGGGGTACAGGTTTATCTTTGTACTTTTGTATTTTACTTCTCTTTTTATAAGGACTGTAGAAACTAACATACACGTTACTGTAGAAACTAACATACAAGTTACTGTAGAAAGTAGTCCTACATTATACTTGCTTACTGAGTGTAGTTGTCATAGTGCCAGTGATTTCCCTTTGTCTGTCCTACTAAAAGATCCTGTGAACCTCCTTAATGTGTAATAAGCATCTCACAGTTGCAGTATACCACAGGAAGATGGTCTGATGTTGGGGTATGCCAGATCTGTTGTTCTGAAAAACACATAGCCAGGTGACATGAAATACATAAATCACCTCTCAGCCCCCCTCCCAATTTTGTGTATACCCTGTGTAAACCGAATCTCAAACTATTTGTAGCATATGGATTCAATTAAGCAAATCATACTATTAAAGAAACAGTAAGAGCTGTCTTCACAAACTCCACTTTATCTCACATATTTTTGGTTATTTTTCAGATATACAAATATATGTTATTATTTTATGCAATGCAACTTGTATGTCAGTGTGATCCCTATGTTTAAACACTTTGACTGAAGATTCAGATCTTGGTTTCCAAATATCTTGCTAAGCCAGGAATAGGAATGTAAAAGTTCTCCCTATGGGATAGTTAATGTGATCTAAACTCCTGTTCAAAATGTTACTTTGGTCTGTAAACAACTGTTTTTTATCTATTTGAGTAAACTTGTTGGTGGTTTTGTAGCATTTATTTGTTTATAGTAGCTGAATTTTTGACAAAACATCCTTTGTCATGATCAACAAGTGTCCTGTTTAAAACCTGTACAATTAATAAAAAGAGTTAAAGGCCCCCATTAAACTAGTCTGGCTTGTCCTAAGGAATCGGATGCAGATTGCTAGGGTTTTAACCCTTGTGATCCTGATCCGATTCCGATGCTCGTTCACGTATCGCAAGGCAGAAAGTCTTGTCTGCCATGACTATATAGTGCAGATCTGCACTATATAGTCAGACTTGTATGCAAATCGGATGTGTATTAAGATACTATCCACGATCCGATCGGCACATCTGACAGTGTGTACACACCATTAGACAACATTGGGTCTGTGCAAGCCCTTCGACAACTTTTTATCAGCCAGGGCGGGCGGTATTTGTATTTCTTTGCACCTAGATAGTTGAAGCTTTTGGCGGCTTGTATGAAAACTGATGAAGCGGAAATAGTTACTGGAAAGAAAATGTCGGCCAAACCACACATTTATTGTTTTATTTCAGAATTTATTTGTTCATTTATTCAATTTATCGCAGTATCCTCCTTCACTGGAGATGTCACATGAACATAGCAGTATGCCAGCTATCAGGTAAGCGGTAAGGCATACACAGCAACACCTGTAGTCTGTAAATGAGTCACAACATCTGTACAATTTAGACTATCTGCGTACAATGTAGACTATATAGTGCAGATCTGCACTATATAGTCTATGTAGCCAAGACTTTCTGGCTGTGATACGGGCGCGCACATCGGGATCGCAAGGGTTAAAACCTGTGCGATCTGCATGAGATCCAGATGAGATTTTGACTATATAGTCAAAATCTCATGCACATTGTACAAGTGTGTACACACCATTAGAATCCGACTAACCCCTCTGCTTGTAATATAATCTGAGGTACATGATTGGATGTTAGTTGACTACATCAGGGATATGTAATCTATTGGCATGGAGATTTCCTGTTTACAGTACACAGTCCTTACTGATCACCATTAATCTTTCATGGCTCTTGCACACCCTGCTTCTCGTTGCATTTTGCTAACAGACCTCTAACAGAGCCATGAGGGGTTATTAGTAAACATTTATACCCATGATAAATATCCCTGCTGATGACTAAATAATTCTTGAGAGAAACATATTGTGCAGTCAGGTGACCAGACCGTGTCATTCACAAATAGGAAGTGTTCTATATAGGAAGAATTGACGTTGCTAACAACACTGGCTTATTCACAGAGAAGTCCTTTATTTCTGCTGATATACACATCTTTAATATTATTCTTGTGATGTCATATGTGCAGTCTGCTTCTATTTCTTACTTTCTGGATAGAGCAGTAGAAGAGTAAATGGAATTTGCACATTAAATAAACCAAGTGTTTAAAAATAAAAATGATATCCTATATGATATTGGCAGAGATAAATTCTGCACACCTTTTCTTACTGTGTGTCCCTACTTCTGCCTCCTTACCGAAGTATTACATTTTGGGATGAAAGGAGAAAAACACATTGCAGGGCAAGGGCAGACAAAAGATTTCAATAATGCACAAACCTCATAACTGCATCCAGACAGCAGCAGCTGAATCTGCATATGGACCAGGATTTATCACCCTCACAAAATGTAATAGTTCCAGCTTACTACAGAAGTGAAATTCTAAATGGCCATCAGGAAGTTGCTGTGGGGCTTCAGACTGAATACAACCAATTGTCCTCTATGGAGAACTAGGCAGGGTCCACTATAATCGCTACTGTGACCGCAAGTAAAGTGACTGCTTTTAATGATATTTTTGTACATATCCTATATGGTTAACAATGTTTGCTCCCACGGGTCGTTATATACACCCTCTGTCATCTGTACATGCAGCAATTCAGACTACTGTATGTTCTCAAGGGCCGCTATACTCCTGGATGTGGCCACTAAACACTATAATTTGTCCAAAGAGTTCCTGAGAAATTGTAAACCATATTATTTTATTAGTTTTTAATTTCCAGGAACACAAACATTTGTCCTCCAGGGTCTCACAAGCAGAGTTTTTTTTTATATCTGTGTACATCAAAGGAATTATTATTGCTAACCCCACCCACCAAAAGAAAAACAGGAGGAGTTCTACTTGCCTTATTATGCCCGTTATGCTTGTTCATCACTATGCAATGTTAGGAGGCGGGTGGATTTTGTCAGGGTATGTTGGCAGCATGTTCCACTGTTGCTTGAGTTATGGAAATGCCACTGCAAAATGGAAACTTGCCAATTTTGTTTTGGACATTTTTGGTCACCTATCATACTTCAGACCACGCACAGAGCAATATTCATCTGTTTGCAGTGCTCAAAGAACATTTGGCCAAAAAAAGTTTGAACAGACATGATGAGTTTAATGCGGGGTACACACCAGGACGACCCGCTCACGATGCACATCGTGAGCGGATCCGATCCAATGGCGACCCGCACCCGGCTGTATGGTCGTCATTGAGATCCTACCTGCAGCAGGTAGGATCTCAATAACGACCGACCCGCGGGACCGCGGATCGGTATCGGTCCACAGCAGGTCAGAAAAGGGCCCAATCAGCACACAATCTACATCCAATTGATCGGAATTGGATCGAGATTGTGGGGATCGGGCCCTAGTCGTCCTGGTGTGTACCCAGCATAAGACTGAGGTGAAATAGTGGCTCTGATTCAAGGATGCTACTAGTATTAAATGTTGTCTCATTACAACAAAATGTGTAAATGTTAATGATGATTATGTTGAAAGTAACTTAAAGGTATGTAACTAAAAAAAATTAATAGCGTGCTCTGTCTTTAATTTTGCTTTTCAGTCATAGAAGAACTTCCTTTTGGGATATCTCTGCTGTGTGTTTGTGCTCACAAAATAATCCTTTTCTGAAATTTCCCATAGCCAACAATAACCAATAACATGTTTGCATCCCTTACCATTTGGGAGATGCAACTTTATGAAATATTAGTGAGTTTAACGGGGAGTAAAGAAAGTTAATTGGGGAAGAAAGGGTTTACACTCGCTGACAATATGTGACTGCCATATCACGCACATAACTGTTCCTGTGTGCAGAGCCTCAAATAAATGCTGCTGAACATTTCCTTTGTCTACTGTGTAATATCAGCCAGCAAGACCAAATAACATGGCACCCACAGAGTGCGTTGCTGGAGACCAGATGCCTTCATGTTACAGCTGGTGTCTTCATGGGGGATCTGGTTAGAATACCAGCGGTCGGTATTCCGATCCCAAAATTCTCACACTGCTCTCAACGCCGGCTCCAGAATCCCAACTGTCGGGATCCTGATCGTAATAGTGCTGGAGGTGGCTGAGATTAGGCATTAGAATTAGGATAAAGGTTAATCTGAAGGGGGGAGGGGGAGCTAGGGTTAGGCTGCAGGGAGATAGGGGTAGTGGAGAAGGGTTAGCATACCTAAAGGTGTCAGGATCCTGACCAAAAACAGGTCATGTTTTATGGCTTTCTTTAATCATGCACAAGTTATCTAATCTATTTATCTAATTATCCCATTCCTTCCTAATACCCAGCACATACATAACACATGACATGTCGGGGATTCTGGAGACCCACTGACTGAAACAATGGGCCAAATGTAATAGGGTGAGAGTTTCAGAAAGTGAGACATTTTGGGAGAGTTTTCGGTACTTGTGAGTTATCCGGGCTGCCGATTTCTAAATCGGGTCGGATCGGGCACATCGCATCGCATCGCATGCGACCATCGGATGCGATGCGATGACCCGAATTTTCCATAGGAATCAATGTTTAAATGGACTGAGTCCATTTTAACATGGAATTCAATGGGAAAAAGGGGTCCTTTTCATACCCCTACTATCCAAGTGGGCATGGAGTTGGATATAAACTTGTGGCGAGCGGACACAGAATACCGTCCCCTCGCGGGGCTCGCCACGCTTCGGGCTCGGTGGCTCGCTACGCTCGCCACAGGTTTATATCCAACTCCATGCCCACTTATATAGTAGGGGTATGAAAAGGACCCCTTTTTCCCATTGAATTCCATGTTAAAATGGACTCAGTCAATTTTAACATTGATTCCTATGGAAAAATCGGGTCATCGCATCCGATGGTCGCATGCGATGCGATATCGCATCGCATCTGATTGTATGCCTTAACTTAAGGCATACAATCAAAAAATCGGCAGCCCGGATAACTCACAAGTACCGAGTTTTCTCCTGTTTTTTAAAACAGCAATCAATGACATGGCAAAAATCAACCTGGTTTTGCAGTGTAATTGATTGCTGCTTTAAAAAAACATGGGAAAACTCTCCCAAAATCTCTCACTTTCTGAAACTCTCACCCAATTACATTACGCCCAATATGTACATTTTGGAACTGGGTGATCCTGTCTGATTTCGGAGTATAATAGAAAGTATTCTAATCAGCTGTTTCATTATTCAGCTATCCTAGGAGTGAAATAGCATCCCTGATGTATGAAAATTCTCCACTTACCCAGGATGTGAACAATAGCAATCAAATGTGAAAATATTAATAAAAGCACATTTTCAAAATTGTTAGGGATTTCCTTCATGGAGATTACATTACTGCAGCAATGACCTTCATCTCTGGGATTAGATGATGGATGACTTCACCTTGAAGTCCCTTCACCAGCTGACATCAGAGGGCAGTGCAGCCAGCAGATCAGAGGAAGATACGGTATTGATTAAATGTTTGAGCAGATTGAGTGACTGGTCCACAGCGAATAGGACAATCCCTTACAATCATGAAAGGTTTACTTGATAAACGGTCCCACAAAGCATCTCCATTGTCTTTCTTGTTATTTCAATAGGCTCTCTATCACCAAAATTCATTAAAATCTATTGATTTTTACTCATGGGGGCTTTAAATAAAGTGATAATAGGATTTGCAGATCATGCTTCCTTCCATCAGACTATATGGTCAAAACCCTCCATTAATAATAAAATTGAAAAACATAATTAAATAGGTTACCTGTTATGCTAATGGAATGTACATTTGGACCTATGTATTAATTGTGGCACTGCAGCAATTATTAACAGTCAATATTGTGATCAATATTTTCAATTGTAAAGAAAATATCCTGGCTAAGTACTACGAGTAACTCCCATGGACAGCATGTGTGATAACCACTGTTCCTTCCACGTTACCTCCCCGCAAACGATCTCTTCCTGTCAATCATCCTGCAATAAAAATGTCTGGGCCATTGAACAGCCCCTTGGTGTGTGAGCAGTGAGTTTGCAGCACATGCGCAGTCTGCTTATAATCGCCATGTTGTGTGAGCATCAGCAACCTGTACAAAAATGAATTTGGACCCTACGTACTTTTTGGACCTATTTCAGACTTGATTGCATAGCTGATTTTTTTTCACAAAACCATGCTGCACTGCAGGTGGGGCAGATGTAATGTGCAGAGAGTTAGATTTGGGTGGGGTGTGCTCAAACTGAAATCTAAATTGCAGTGCAAGAATAAAGCAGCCTGTTTTTACCCTGCACAGAAACAACATAGCACCCAAATCTAAAGGTGTGTACACACGCTTCAATTTGCTTTAGATTCGATGTCCGATTAGATTTAGCATTAGATCTTTGCATTCAATTTGGCATTAGATCTGTACTTTTGCATTAGATATCAATTTTGATATCAAATTCAATTTACATTCAAGGTACAGTGTACACATTTGATTTACTGGATCGAATTCGATATTTCCTTGCCTGCACAGTCTATTTTTCATTTCGATATAGAAAATCGAGAAAATCAGATCGAATGCAGATCAAAAGCTTCTTAAAAACCATTCGATTTCTATTCAATTTTGCTTCTATAAGGAAAATCGAATCAAAAACCTTTTAAAAAAAACCCGAAGTGTATTTCCACCCCTTAACTCTCTCTGCACATGTTACATCAGCTCCACCTGCAGTTTTGTCCATTTAAGAAATGGCTTTGCTATGCGGTCTGAATAACCACAAAAGATACGGTCTGAATAACCACAGAAGATGCGGTCTGAATTACCACACAAGAAGAAAGAGATTTTTATTATCATTATTTTTTTGTGTGGTATAGGCCGGTACCTACTGTATTGATTATTTTATTGTATATGATTTATTGTTATATTTTTAGCATTTTCACTATATAACAGTATTTCTTTACTAAGACTGGCTAATCTTTACCTAGAATCCGAGCGCTATCTTTTCTTCTTTCTGTTGCTGTTTTTGGGATTGTTAAACCTATTAGGATAGCAGCTGGATGAATAGGTGTCTTTAAATTGTAATCTAGGTACTTATGTATTATCTGGACTCCCATGTTAAATGCACCCCATTTTTTCATACCCCTACTATCCAACTACGCATCGAGTTGATGATATACAGTGTGGCGAGCGCAGCGAGCCACCGTGCCCGAAATGTGGCGAGCGCGGTCTCATAAGAAAAACGGGAGCCCAGATATTACATAAGTACCGTAATTTGTTATTAGCGCTTATTTTCTCTTCTCTTGGTCTGAATAACCTCCTTAATAAGTGTTCCCATAAAATAAAATACATTAGCATGTGCAGGTCTAATTACATTTGGAACAGAATGGTACAATTCTGGTACTCCTTCCCACATGGTTTTTTTTTTTATTCTTATAATTTGCAATTTAAGAAAACCAGCTCTGTGTATCACTCAGCTCCGTGCTTGGCCAGAGAACGCTCATATGATCACATATTATAGAGCACGATCAGAACCTCTTTCACTGTATAGTTCTGCTCTTGGATTTCCAACTTCATTATACTGCGGTTAGCTACCCTGATTTAATTAACTGATAACATCACTCCAATAAATGGTATCTGGATGAAAAGTCGATCTGAAGTAGGATGACAGTCAATAGGTTGATTTGCATGAGATTGACATGTAAAATGTGACCATTCTTAAGGTCAAAAGGTTCACATGTCAGCATGACAATGGGCAATAGTTTTTTTTACCTGTACTTTTTCTTCTTTTACCATCCATGTGGCCTGCATTTGGGAATAGTAACCCGTGCAGAAATTCACCTTGCACACAACATAGCGAGCATATCGGTAGACTGATTGTGGTTATCTGTGCATAAAATGGTCAATGGCATTCAAAACAAACTACAATGTAAGTTTACATGTGGCAGGCCAGCGCTTGCACAGTATCGGCAACGGTACTGCACAGACTCAAAAGCTTGGTTTCTATTGGCTGCAGCCCATAGAAGCCAGCTAAGGCTGCCTGATAAGGCAAAGAGTGTCTTCTTACAGGAAGCCACCCTCTGCTTACCACAGCTGGGACTGTTAGTCACGGGAGGAGGGAACACTTTCCAATGGGACTGTCTGTAGCTGACAGGTAGGACTTCTAATAGGAAGTCACTGCTAGTCACAGTGAAGCCAGTAGAGTCTCACGGACTAAGGCTGACCAGAGCCACGGATTTAACGGGAAAGGGGGAGGACTACAGCCCATAGGTAAAATCTGCCACTAATGTCGACCATTTTAATGTCGACCTTTTGTACGTGTCAACCGTTTCACCCATCTAATTTTTTTATGTCAACCTAATGACCCTGTCAAACGTTTGACCCAATCGACCATATGGAGTAAACCTACTGACTCTCGACCTAATTAGGGTCAACCCAATGAGCTATGCCCCCCAATAAATATATACAGCACAGATAGCTGTACTAGTGAAATTAGAATGATGTTTCTAATTTTGTACTTGGTGGATAGGATCATGTTGGCGTTTTATGTTTTCACAATAATGTAATAAATTCTAGCCACACATTAATGTGAATATAACAGAAGTACAATAGAAACACCCTTTCCCAGTGATAACAGGAAACGTCCAATCAGTCTACACCAATGTGTCATCAGTATCCAGCTGTTGTTTTGTAAAACTGAGGAAACAAATTAGTTCCCCCTCCACCGTGTCATATCTAGTAATTCTACAGTATGAAGTTGGCAGCGAGTGCAGGCGAGATGGGGGAAGGGAGCTATGACACACTGGGGAAATCTGGTGTTTCTCCTATGTGAAGAGCCAAAGTACAGTATTCATCTTTCATTATTAAGGGTTTTGTCAACTTTGCACTTACGTTACGAAGTGGAAATGTACACAGATGTGTCCTCTATATTAACTCTGTTGATCAGTTGTTTTTGACCTTGGTAATACTTTGTATAGCACTTTGTATTATTCAGTACACAAACCCCAGTACAGTCTTTATTTGGTTACCATTTTTTATTTCATTTTCTGCTCACCTGTTGTAGAAGAGTAGATTGATATAACCAGGATCCAGGCACACGGTCAACAGTTACCATGTCCATGGTTCAATATGTCACATTCACAATGACACCATGTAAAGTGTCGGCATATTCAGAATGCAAAATGGTTTGGTTTAACCCTTTGAGTGCCAAGTGAATTTGTCAATATTGGTGTGAACATTGGCAAACAAACATTTTTTATTCATCATAATGACCAGTAATGTATATATATATATATATATATATATATATATATATATATATATATATCTGAAAAAGAGGGTGAGAAGGG
The DNA here is from genome assembly GCF_055691185.1 of Crinia signifera. NCBI lineage: Eukaryota > Metazoa > Chordata > Amphibia > Anura > Myobatrachidae > Crinia > Crinia signifera. The sequence goes on along the minus strand of NC_139222.1, from coordinate 146,929,830 downwards.
CGCTCCTAGTGTAGTATTATAAGTTTTAATCTCCCTTCACCACAGGTAAAGAAACAAAGGCACCCCAATGTCAAAAGGTGTACCGTATTCAGTGGCCTTCCACCACTTTTTATTAGCGAATCTCAAGTTATTTCCAGAGGGTACTCTCTGACCTTCTCCAATTTCACTTTCCCCTTCAATATTCTTCTCCCCAGTGATCCACACCATATTACCAATGCACATATAATCGGAGGGAGAAAATAGGGAAGCAGACTAGTGTAATACAATTAACACTTTTAATAGTCACCGCAAATGACACAATAAAAACTCGTACAAAAAAATAAATAAATATGAGGATTATCTGATGCTGCTTTTCACAACCATCCTCTTATGGTCTGGAAATGTATCCCCTCAACGCGTTTCATCCCTTTAGGACTACCTCAGGGAAGTCCTAAAGGAATGAAACGCGTTGAGGGGATACATTTCCAGACCATAAGAGGATGATTGTGAAAAGCAGCATCAGATAAGCCTCATATTTCTTTTTTTTTTGTACAAGTTTTTATTGTGTCATTTGCGGTGACTATCAAAAGTGTTAATTGTATTACACTAGTCTGCTTCCCTATTTTCTCCCTCCAATTATATGTGCATTGGTATTACGGTGTGGATCACTGGGGAGAAGCATATTGAAGGGGAAAGTGAAATTGGAGAATGTCAGAGAGTACCCTGTGGAAATAACTTGAAATTCGCTCATAAATAGTGGTGGAAGGCCACTGAATACGGTACACCTTTTGACATTGGGGTGCCTTTGTTTCTTTACCTGTGGTGAAGGGAGATTAAAACTTATAATACTACACTAGGAGGCGCCCTTCTCACCCTCTTTTTCAGATTTTACATACAGGGTTCCCAGAAACAGGAACCCATTGGAGAAGGAGCTGCCACCCCAGAACGGGAGAGGGGGAGTGTATTTTTGATCAAAACACTGGATAGTGTATGTTTGAGGACATTTTAAATCCAGAGAGTGGGGGAAGAACAGCGCTAGTACCACTACAATCCATATAAGCGTGTCCCGAGTGACAGGCGGGACACGCCCCCTAGCGAGCGGCACACACCCGCAACTGCAATACTCATTCACCTGTGGTGAATGACGAAGGCAGACTGATGTCACCAGGGAGTGCGGAAATGAGTCGGCGTGCATCCAGCATGGAGGAGGGCAAGTCTCTGACAATATCACTATTTTGGTATTTATGTGGTGTACTGTCACTCATTTCTGTGTATGCATAAGTTCTTGATAAAATTAGAAAGACTGAAACGTTAAACTGCAAACGGAACCCCAGAGTGGTCTTTATATTTTCTTCATCAGTCCTGTAAGTGCCGCCATCCCTAACATGTATGCAAATTGGTCTGCCACAGCACCCAGGAGGGCACCCGGGCAAGTATTTTCCAGTAGTGGTGTGGAGTGCCAGCCTTTGTAACCTATATTTATATTTATATATATATATATATATATATATATATATATATATATATGTATAAGTGTCACTGACGTTTCGGATTTTACTCCGTTATCAAAGTGGGAACAATATACAAATGGAGTACACTTACTTAAATAGACCAACACCAAGCGTTCAGTCCTTGCGTCTCCACGCTGCCTGACATCCATGCTCCTCAGTTTGTTTCCGGGTTACGTCACCTGATGGAGCCCTCATGATGCCTCCAATCCAGACTCCCGGCTAAGCATCTTGGTTGCTAGGAAACAGTGCAGCGGAGACCGCTAGGAAAAACATAAAGAAAAACCAACTCAATAACATTATACCAAGTGACCAAAAGTGCAGCATGAGTGTATCGAAAGTACATAAACATCACAGTCCAATATTTTCTCGGGGTTCAATAATGCATGCATGTAAACAGAATGAATGATAGAAAAATGTTGTAGGAAATTTGTTCATTAAGTCCCCTTGGAGAGACTGTTTGGAGCTTGTATATCCAAGATGACTCGAGTTGCAGAAGGTTTTTGGTTCTCAGGGACTTGATCAATGAGCATATAGGTTAAACTTGCGAGATTGTGCTTTTCTTGTGCAAAGTGTTTAGCCACTGGTTGTTCATGTGGTTTATTGGTGTTTTTCAATGCAGCCTATATCGCTGAGCGACGCAGGGCTATCCTCTCGTGGAAAGTTCTTATAGTTTTGCCCACATAACACAGCCAGCAAGGGCATCTCAACAGGTATACCACATGCTTGCTTGTGTATGTGAGCACATCCTGAGGGGGGATGACAGAAAATTTTGGTCTGGGTAAGTGCACTGCACGTAGTGCATCCTGTCCACTTATAGCTGCCACCGGGTTTGACTCTGGGCCCGGTTGGAAGTCATGCAGAGATATCTGTTCGCATCACCCAATCTTTTACATTTCTGCCCCTGGTGAACCAAGACATAAGATGACTATGCTTCAATTTGGTAAGACCTTTATCCTGCTGTAACATCGGCCAAAGGGTTTTGGAGGTGTTTGCAATGTTCTCATCTGCCGTGTTATATGAGCGGACCCAGCAATGGTTGTCTTTTTTATCCGCTTCTGAAGTTTTTCTCAGAATATCAGTATGGAAAAGATTGTCAATCTTGCTCCTGTTAGCAGATAAAACGTGGTTGGAGTAACACCTTTGTTTAAATTTGGCCATCATCGAGTCCAAATGAGTTTCCACGTCTGAATCTTTTCATTCGTAATAACTGGGAAAATGGAAGCCCTCGTTTGAGAGCTGGGGGATGGAACATTTTGGCCATAAGGAGTGTGTTCCGGTCCGTAGGTTTAGAAAATATGGATGTCTACAGTATACCTTTGTGCATACTAATGCAGATGTCAAGGGCCCTTATTCAGATCTGTGCGGCCGGAGCCGCACACGGTGCTCCGGCCGCACAAACCAATCCCCGCCCACGATACGGATCGCCACGGCCGTCCGTACACAGACGGCTGGCGATCCGCAAGAAAATGGTGGGGCGTACGCCTCCACCATGGTGGGAGCTGCCCCCTGCATTCGATGGTCGGCGACCATCGAAGGCAGGGCCGCACGCCCCACCAGGTCCCGCAAGCTGAGACCACACGGACAATCGTCCGTGTGATAGCTTGTATGGGGGCTGAGAGCTGACATCCGGCGACGTCAGCTTCCCGCCCCCATCACTGGCGTCATACCCTCATTAGCATGCATACGCCCCGCGTTTGCATGGGAACGCCCATGAAACGCGGGGCGTATGCATAGGGAAATGAGGGTATGAAGCCCCTCACGCCCCTATACGCCCCCTTTGCGGCGGACGAACTACGTCTGCGGCGAATTGGGCTGCACATGCGCAGATTGACCTCTGCGCATGTGCAGACTGAAAACATCGGCGGTACGGCCGCACGCGGGCCGTACCGCACGATTCAGAATAAGGGCCAAGGTCATTTACAGAGGTTTGATTCAGAGTGAAGGTAAACTTGATCGGACAGTCCATGGCATTGATTGCTTCTATAGCATGGATAAATGCTGCTTCTGTCCCTGTCCAAAACATCAGGACATCATCGATATATCACGTGAAGAATAAGATCGACCTTGCTAAGTTGTTGTTAAAGAACAGTCTTTGTTCAAGTCCGCCATATACGCATTTGCGTATGAGGGTATGACTGGCGACCCCATCGCACACCCAGTCTTCTGTTGGTAGAATTTTTTATTAAAGATAAAAAAAATCCGATGTAATGTTAAAAACAGTAATTGCATAAACAGACTTATATCGGGGCTCTGGTAGTATGGGTTATCTACCAAAAGGTAGATAACCTTTGCATTGAGTCCCCCTTCATGGGGGATACTAGTGTACAGACTACATATATCCATCGTGATCAACCATGTTTCCTGTGGAATATTGCCAATATCATTAAGTTTATGTAGCAGAGATGTAGTATCCTGTAGATAAGTTGGAGATTTCTGAATGCATGGTTGTAGGAAGTAGTCTAAAAAGATGGAAACCGGGCTATAGAGAGAGTCTCTAGCCGATATAATTGGTTGGCCTGTGGGATGTAGCAGGTTTTTATGGATCTTGGGCAGGCAGTATAAAAGCGGCACTTTAGGAAAATCAGAGGACAGACCATCCTTTACTGAACTGGGTATCGTTTCTTTTTTCACCGCTTCCTCTAGGATAGCGTCCAATTCTCTTTTATAGCTATTGGTAGGATCATGTCGTAGAGACTCGTAGACATCGATGACTGCAAGCTGTGAGTAGATTTATGTTTTATAATCATTGACGTCCCAGATAACTATTCCTCCCCCTTTATCTGCAGGGAGGATCATGAGAGCCATCCTTTCATCTTTATTAAGATTGGACATTGGTTTGGATTTTAGCTTTTCTTGTGACATCTCGACTTGGGTTTCCAGTACTTTGATGAAACACTGGATTGAGTTGTTATGTGAAATCCGGTCAAAACATGATTTCGGTTTGAACCTATCGTAAACAGAAGGGGTCCTTGGTATCGGGATATATTCTTTTCTGTCTAAATATTATTTTAATTTCAGGTTTCTGTGTAATTTATTCAATTCTATTTTCCAATTTAGATTGTTAAATTGGTTCGTGGGAACGAAGGAGAGTCTGCGGTTCAACACCGATAATTCGGTCTGTGACAGTGATCTATTGGAGATATTGAAAATTAACTCGTTTTGCCCCTGCCCCAACCTCTGGTGCCTCTGCCCTTGCCTGCCACGTCTGGAGGGGCGGGTTATTTTCCTCGTACGGCTCGGGTTCTCACCCCAAATGGGGGGACGTATGGAGTTTTTTGCCAATATTGATCTACCTCCAGATTTGTTAGCAGAGGTAGCGGAATCACTGTTGGTATCAAGTTCAGTATTTGAACAATTGTCACGACGGCGGAAGCGGGTTCTTCTGTTCTCAAAGAATTTGTGGGACCCCGATAACCATCTATAAACGCTTTGTTCCTGGTAATCCCGGTCTACCTTGTCAAATTAGCTTTTTTTAAAAGCTATAAGTGGCCAGTTGAGAGGCCAATTTCGAGGGCCAATCTTGCTCTGTGTCAGCAACCAAGCTATCCAAGTTGGCTGTTTCAAAGTCAGCAATTTTAGCTTTAATGATTTCTAACTCACGTGCCGATTCACTGATAACAAGAGTCATCAGGTCGAAGGAGCAGTTGTTAATCACCGCACACCATTTTCTGCAAAAGTCGTTATTATAGCGACCTATTATGGGGGTGTTTCTAATCCGAAAGCCTCTCTGAATTTTCTTATTCTGAAATAATCCAAGAGGGTCACTCCATGCAGGAGAAGTTCAATTTCTTACTTTTTTTTAATTTGAAAAGATTGTTGAATACCTCTTCTGTAGAACCTTCTCCTTCTAATTCCAAAAATCTTTGAGTGAACAGTACTGAGGTGGATTAATCTTCGGAAAATCTGAGTCGTTCCCCCAAAGGTAACGTAGGTCTCATAAACTGTCTCCCGTCCCCAGGGGCTGTGTAGGGAACGACATCCAATCACCGAATACTGAGTGTGCACACCCGGTGGTAGATGTCCGGCACCAAGAGGTTAAAATGCGACCGATGTGGCTATGATAGCCAACCTAAACGGTGGTACAATGCTTCAGTAGTTTCCACTGGTTTTGATGGTGGTATCCTGGTAGGGGGTGCATGGCCAAAATAGCTGAATGTAGAGTCCAGCTAAATACACATACAATCCAATGCTGGCACTCCCCTCTCAATAATGCTGATGCCTCGGTGCAGTGGCGTAACTAAAGGGCCGCAGCCCCCGCGGTGGCGGGGAGGCGCCGGGGGTCTGCGGGCGCTGTTGTTTCTTCGCCAGCTCCCCACTGCTTGTGGGTGCAGCGGGGAGCTGGCAGGGGGGTCCGTGCGGCGCGGGGGTACCTGTGGTCAGGGACTCAGGAGAGCCTGGAGGTCCCTGCGGCGATGATTATGAGTTGCCGGGGTCCCTGCAGTGAAGTGGAAATACTGCGCTACCGCCGTGCGGCGGCGCAGGAAGCACTTCTGACTTTGAAAACACTGGCCGCGGTCGCACACTGATTGGCTGAGATTCAGCCAATCAGCATGCGCCCAGTGTTTTCAGAGTCAGAAGTGCTTCCCGCGCCGCAGTATTTCCACTTCGCTGCAGGGACCTTGGCAACTCATAATCAGCGCCGCAGGGACCTCCAGGCTCTCCCGTGTCCCTGACCATAGGAACCCCCGCGCCGCACGGACCCCCCTGCCAGCTCCCCGGGGGGGGGGGGGGGGGGGGTCTTGTCTTTTAACGGGGGGGGGGGGGGGGGCGACAATATTGTCCCAGCGGGGGGGAGCAAAATTTTCTGTTACGCCACTGCCTGGGTGCAACACTCAAATGGGTAATACGGCAAGCAAATAGCGGCACTCCTCTGGACTTTCCAATAATGACAGGCAGACACAGATGTCACGGACAAAACTACTAATTTTGCGCCACTCCCGCGCCACTCCCACCCACTGTGCCCCCCCCCAACCCTGCCTTACCCCTCCGTGTGCGTCGTCCCTCGCCGGTATTGTCTGCGGTCCCGGCGCTGCTCGTACTCCTCTTCTCCTGGCTCCGGCTGCTATTGAAAACTGACCCTCACAAAATGGCTGCCCCTAATAGAAGACCATTTTTAAGGATGCTAGAGGAGGCCGCAGCCTCCTCAAGCATCCTCAAAAACTGTCTACTGTATGGGGCAGACATTTTTTGAAGGTCAATTTTCAATAGCAGCAGTAGCCAGGAGGAGAGCCAGGAACACAGACAAGTAAATCTGCGATCCCGGCCAGAGAGGAGGCAGGACCTGGCAGCGGCGTAACAATTGCCCCGCAGACCCCTGGCACCCACGCTTTCTCAGCTCCTCCCCACTACCGCAAGGGTCTGCAGCGCTATAGTTACGCCACTGGTGAACATGCTGACATTTGTGCTGTGTCCTGTGCTTTGACATCTCACAAGAATTATAATGAGAGGTTACAATTCACAACCTGTCAGATTGTGTCTACTATACCTATGCACTGCACATCTAAAAACTTATTGCACACCCCTCACAGGATCTTAGTGATCTTTTAAGGACTTTCCGACTGTGGGGCAGTATCTCTAATTATACAACATGCCTGACACTTGAGCCGTTGCCTATGAAGAAACTAAAACTTTAACAAGAATGGAATAAGTATCCAACTTTACACTTATCTTCTGGCAATAACATTTTCTTGATTACGATCTCAGGCTAGTTCTCTGTGCCAAAAATGTTTTAAATTGCAGTCAATTACACACATTATGCACTATAGGAAAACCCTAAAGTGGATTTTAATGTCATGAAGCTCATACAGTATATTTCATAATGACTATAACGATACTTCAGAAGCCATTATAAGAAGACACTTGTTATAGTAAGCTCATGTTCGCTGCATCCTGGAGCAATGCCAAGGAAGCATTACACGTTCTTTCAGCAGATGGCGCTGTTGTGCTTTATATGGCACTTATAGATATCCATACAACAAATACATGCCAAATATATTAGCATCTTTTTTACCTAATTGGACTGATTATTGTCTGTCCTGTGAACAATTAGTTTTCAGAATCATACAGTATATAAACCTCTCAGGGGGCACTATGAAATGATCCTTTGATAAAGCTGTTTAACACAGCGAAACACATCAGAAGATCTCAACCCACAGTGTTCCTGAACCCTAACTTTGTTTCCATCTATTCACTTGGACTGATCCGGACCAGCCCCGAAACTCCCCCAGCACCAGAAGTTTGCACCCCAGCAGAGGAAATACCACCAGCCAAACATCCACACCACCATGCCATCCTCCATGGTGGCCTGGATTTTAGCTGGATCGGCCTTATACACATAAAGGAGGTAAACAGGAGAGCGGGACTGCCAATCTATATGGTGGATGGTAACAAAAACGTATTTAAACAGGGGCAAAATCGGAACGGGTAGTACCATCCTTTAAAACAGGAACCCTGTGAGATTGTTTATGCATGCATTCCAGTGTCATATATAAACACTAAAAGGTCCAATATATGTGTTTTTTAAATAAAATGTATTTTGAATGTAAAATCAGTCCAATTGTCTTAAGGTGCCCACAGACGCATCAATTATCGAATGCGTTTTGTACTTTTTAAGCACAAATTGCATCTTATGTACAATTATTGGATGGTGTTTATGGGCTTGTGCGATGCGATGCGCGTTCCCGGGAGCCCGATGTTGTATGTCTAAAAAAGTACGTGCTGCACGTACTTTTTAGACTACATCTGAAATTTAACATTACAAACATGGGTTCATACAATCACATCGCATGCATCCAAGTGCACATTGCATCGCAAGCTGGAAGAAAAATTATATAGAACCATTGTACAGATAAAAATGCATAGCACAGTACAATTGTAGCGTCTGTGGGCACCTTTAGACAGTTTCTTTGCCGACTATCAAAATTGTCCACTAGCAAAAATTGCATCGTGTAGACACGCCTTTACAAATTTCAAACCATGCACTCTCCAACAGGTGTATGTATCCCTACTGTGTAGGCATTTAAATACTAACAAGCTCATTTTCTTGGCCAACATAAAGCATTCTACATGTCAACTTTATAACTTATGATGCCACAAGACATAAAAATAAAAAGATTTGACACAAATAAAAAATAACTTAATATCTTGCAAATGATATCCAAAGTCCTGAGCTTTAAACTTGAAAAAATACAACTCTTTGTAAGTATTATAACTGTGTCCCTTTGTGCCCAAAAGCAACGCTTACCATTTATCTTAGGAACATAAACCAATTAATTCCACAGAGCAGTGAATAATTCATATACAGAATAACAGGCAAAATACTGTATACTGACAGCAGGAGTCATTAACATGTAGTTTTTCAGTGCTCTCTGTGCAAACATTTAACTGTTGGCTGTTACAATTAACAATTAATCCTTAACTTTAACATACAGTAGTGTCAGCTCATAAAACCTATTGTTACACATTTACATGTTCTTGCATAGTCCTTTTTCTTGTTTCTGCTGTTACTTGTACATGCATTTTACTCATGGGCGCCAAGAGGGGGGTAAAGTACAAAGTGCCCAGGCCTGCCAGGTAAATGGAGCCATGCCTCCAGGATGACCGTGGCCTCATTGGCAGCTTGCTTGTTCATAGGACCTTGGCATTCACAACGGGTCATGGCATGCTTCTTGAGCACACCTGCACTCTAGTTCTGACTATTATTGCTCTGATTTTAATAACTTGGCAGATATAATTCATAAAACCAAACAATAGAAAAGAAATATCAATATAAAAATAAGACAGCAAAAAATTTATTGGAAGCCTGCGTCTAAAAGACTGCATCCTAAGATTCACACAGGGATAATTACAAACTTTTACAAACAAGTGTAAAATCCAAAAAAGGCGCTGCCTAAACTTAATTTCAGAAGTCAATGTGAGGTGTTCTCCTTGGGGGTCTCCTTGGGACCACACTGACCTTGATAGTGGTACCTATATTCACATCAAGGTTTCTTTATACTTCACAAGGACCTCATCCACTGAAAATTTACACCGTAAGATTTTACTGACCTTGGGATCAATCCCTACTTCCATACATAAAATACGATACGATAAAGGTATCGGTACTTGTGTCGTTTCACAGCGGCAGTTACGTAGTCAGCATAGTGTCCCTGTCAGAATTAGCGTAGTGTTCCCACGGCCAGTGTGGTCAGCGTAGTCAGCGTCCCTATCAGTATCAGCGTAGTGTTCCAACCCGTTTGCGGTTAGCCGGAGCTTACGTAGTTAGCATAGTCAGTCAGGCGTCCCTGTCATTATCAGTGTAGTGTTCCCGCCCATTCACGGTTAGCTGGAGCGTATGTAGTTAGCGTAGTCAGTCAGCGTTACGCAGTTAGCGTAGTCAGTCAGCGCTTATTAGATTGTGTTGGAACCATTGACCATTTAACCTGCCTGACATGACAGGTGTGAATGTGTTCCTGAAACACCCCAACTATCCACGTATGCCCGAAGTTATATGAGCGGACGCGGCATGCGTCCTCCTGACCTGTTCATACCCCCACTATCCACGTTGCCATGGAGTTGATTTTATAAAGTGTGGCGAGTGCAGCGAGCCACCGAGCCCGAAGCGTGGTGAGCAGACGCTAAAATACACACGTAATCCGCATCCCCTCGGTGGCTCGCTGCGCTCGCCACACTTTATAAAATCAACTCCACACCAACGTGGATAGTGGGGGTATGAATAGGTCGGGTTGCCAGTATTTAACATGGAGCACTGGCAAATGCGTCCTTTATTGTGCATGAGACACACTTGCGCACCCCCCCCCCTCTTGTGCAGGAGACGCATGCGCTATCGAACCCCTAACCCTGTCCGTCTCCCTGAAGCGGACACAGGCAGGGTTGCCGTACCCTGCTGCAAGAATTACTGAGATGCACAAGACGCTCGTACGTTTCAGACGGATGGAGCGCCTCTCCTCTGGCACCTGCATGATTGCCTCTCCCCTGGCGTCTGCCAGCGCTGGGCATCTGGCGGTTACCGGTGCTGTGTGAGAGGTGCTCACTAGGCTTGCCAGGGACACTACGCTGACTACGCAGGGCTGCCACGGGGACACTACACCACAGGGACACTACACCACAGGGACACTACGCTGACTATGCTAGGCAGCCATTGGGCTACGCTGACAACGTAGCTTAGCCTACGCTGAAAATGTAGCGTAGCCTGCTGCCATGAAACTACCAAAATCGAACTATGAGATTGTGAATAGGGAAGGTAAACAATATAAAATCGATACTTTTATTAATTGTAATACCAAATATGCAATATACTTTTTACATTGTCCGTGCGGCCTAGGATACGTAGGCCGTACTACACGAGCCCTCAAAGTACGCTTCCTGGAGCACCGCAGAAACATAAAAAAACAGATCTCTACACACAGCATATCAAGACACTTTGCAGAAGTCCATGCAGGTGACCCTAAGGGACTGAGTATAATTGGCTTGGAATCCGTATCTAAAACCCACCGAGGTGGTGACAGGTTCAAAAAGCTTAGTAAGCAAGAGGTTTTTTGGATGTTCCAACTGCACACCATTCATCCGGAGGGCCTAAACGAGGCAGTCGAGCTGAATTCTGTATTATAGTATAATTTTATTGCATATTTTTCCTTTTTCTTTTCTTTATTATGGTTACCTCATACAAATATGCCTATAGGATTTCCTCTCTACCTTTCCATGTTTTATTATTTTTTTTTTTTTTTATTTATTTATTTATTATTTTTTACCTCATCAGCAACAATTTTGAGTATTCAATATTGCTCCATATTTGTTGTTACTTTTGTCATTACTGTCACCAGAGTAAAAGTACAATCTGAGTAAAAGTATAATCTTTTCCCATTATCTCTCTATGGACACTAGATTATATCACCAATATTATTTATATTATATGATATTTTATATTAATAATAATTTTTCTGCTATGTACCAATTATGATAATTATTTCTTCTTTTCTGTATCCGATAATATATGTACGTGTACCTGCTCCTATTTACATATAATTTAACTATAATCTATTAGATAACGCTATTTACCACTATTTGTTAGCACTTGCTTAAATCTCAATATATAAGTGTTGAAATTGTATGCTTTATATAAAGTCCCAGCCTGTTCCTTCCTTCGAGTGGATTGCATGTGATAACTAGCTGAATCAGGCCCCTAAAGAGGAAGAGCTTTGTTTCCCCTCAAATAAGGGACACTGTTCCTGGTTACACCCGCCTTAACATAATGCTTCCTAATAGCCATACATCTCTAGTGTGACTATTTAATGTGCGTACACAACCATTACTTACTATCTACGCTCTATTACACCATATACTATGGTGTACCTCTCTGATTCAGCATTCGCATAGCGCTGTTCTAACAGCGCTGTGCGTTCCACATGCGCTCCACGCGAATACCGGAAATGCGTAACCGGAAGTCCCATGACGCCGGTCGGAGCACTTCAGATTAAATAACAGTTTTATCATGTAAGCAATACTCGTTTTTACATCTACATATTTCATATATATTAAGCTCTGTCTCCTGCTCCTATTAAGGTATGTTTTTAATGGTTTCTTAACAATGTTAAGTTAATTGTTTGCACACAGTTGTACCTGCCTGACCCATTACTTCAGGTATATATACCCCTACCCGTGCCTATTAATAACCACCTTGAAAAAGCTGCTCCTAGCGGCGAAACGCGTTGGACCAGGCACCCTGATTGCCCACCTATCCCTGCTGCCATCCAGCCACTTTCACCGACCACTTACCAAGTTGACAGGAGACCCAGCTTTGCCTTCACCTACAGCCAATTGACCGGAGTGAGGTTAACATCTATTGGAAGGCAAGCCAGCCTATCTAAACACCCACCCGGGGTTACCCTGCGGATACTCTACCTTACTTCTGATATTCCAACTGGGAGGACTGTTACCCCCAACACTAAATTGGAGGAAGTACCAGCGAGACACCGCTTTGGTCAGGCATAGAGGTCATTCCTCTCCTTTTCATCTCCTAGTCACATACTGAACTGTGGACTTCAAAAGGTGAATACATCAAGTGGTTGCAGCTTTCAATTTCCCCTTCCCTTCCCCCATTCTTGTGTGCCTTTTATTATATTTTATCCATTTGCATGTATATTGTACTATTAAATTGCTTTTTATAATTTACCTTATTTTGTCATCAATGTAAGCGCTGTCTCCCCCCATCCTAACCATTGTATTTTCTATAGGGACTGACAACCCCTTTTTTGACAGCTGCTGGCAGTAACAACTCATACAGGCGCTCCTTCAGTTACCTCGGTAACTGTTTCTTTCTATGAAACTACCAAGGTATCTTTAGATTTCATCAGTCTTCACACATGAATACTTCAAATGACCAGTGTACTGACCTGGGAATCAGTCCCTATGTTCACATAAAGATATTTTTTGGACTTGGACCTTTGCTGGTATAGAAAGGATCGACACCTCCAACTATCTATAAAAACATGGTATTTTATTCTTTAACACGTATCCATAAAACAAAAACAGATAAAAATTCTTAAAACAAAGAGATGGTCCCACAGATAGGAGAGATAAACTGCTCAACACGATTTTCTTCTCACCTGGATTGAGTAGAAATCAGGATGGCAGCGATGGTATGGGGAAGTTATCATTCTTGTGTTCAATCATCTATGCACAAATCACCAATGCATTTTGGACAGGTATTGTCCTTTCTCAGGGTGTGTGTATACCAGCCCCCAATATCCCTTATTTATACCAAAATTCTGAGAATATGGTTTTAGCTCCATACAAAATCTGGGATGGAAATAATATCTCCTCTTAACATTATCGTATTTTACAACCATCGAAAAGCATTCCTATAGGTGGCGGGATCTAGTACAGATATAATAGGCATTTCCAGTTGTATAGAAAATGTACATACATTACAGCACAATCATATATACAAAAGCAAATTAACAGGAAATGGCTTCCGTGAAACCGGAAGTGGAAACGCGTCACCGGAAGTTGCTCTGACGATGACTTCCGCTCCTTTGGAACGCATATGCGGGGATTATGGACACTCAGCCATGTCCTGTTATTGCCTTAATCATTTTAGTTCACTACAGCACAGTTCAGCTGTATGGGTAGACATTCAATAGGTTGACATCAAAACGTCGTACTGCACTAGGTCAACACAAGCAAAATGTCAACACGACAATGGATGACACAAGAATAGATCAACATCATTTTGGCGTGATTTATAAAAAACTGGACAGTTGGGGTGCCTTCGGTAATGCATTCGGGACTATGTGGATCTATTTATTTTGTTATCCAGTCCTCTGAGCTCACAGCTCCGCTCTTAGCTGTCAAATGTGGCATTCCATCAAATAAATTGGGATTTGCAAAGAAGATGGTAACTAAAGAGTAGTATCAAAAAATCTAGTTCAAGTAACCTAACAATATTAAGTAAGAAAACATCTTCCAAATAATTATTTTGCATTGGAGAACTGTGTGACCTTGGTCAAGGTCAACAATGTTAGGACACTTGGGATAATGACACTGACTCTTTCTTTATATCACTTTTCTTCCTATAACTGTATTGTAAAATAGGCACATTTTTGTAGCTTTATAGATCTTTCAAAACTGCATTTCTATCATAATTTCCTTATCCATCCTGGGAATCCTGCAGAAGTGCAGCCTCATCACCAGTACTGTTGGATTCAGCAGAATTGAAATGAGGGCTGTGAATTGTTTTCAGGAGAGAATCTCTATACTGGAAATTCAATCATCAAGAGAACAGTGACAGTGCAGCTTTGTGACTAGTTATCCAATTTACAATCAATGACTGTTATATCTACTATGAAGGAGTCCTGCAATTTTAAAATAACAACAGTATGTTACTTTAATCTTTATTCACATTGCTATAGCCCGAAACAATGAACAATTTAAACATGCTTGGGATAGGCATATGAATATCCTTACAAAGAAATAAGGATTAAAAAGGGTTGAGATTACCTGAAGGGTAAAAAAAAGGGGCAGACTAGATGGGCCAAATGGTTCTTATCTGCCGTCAAATTCTATGTTTCTATGTTTCTATTGATACATTCTGCACAATGACATTATTTGGTACTTGTTTCCTAGCACGGCGCCCATGACATATGGGGCGAAATGTAATAGGGTGTGATTTTTGGACGAGTTTCAAACTCGCCAGAAATCGCACCTTTAAAAATCGCGTTTTTTGCCGCGAATTCGCATATGTAATGAGATGCGAATTAGCGGCAAAAAATGCGATTTGCCGCGATTTCGGGCGATTTTTAGTCACGAAAATGTGCGCATTTTCAGTCATGAAAATGTGCGCATTTTCATAAATGCGATTTTGTGCAAAAAAAAAAAGTTAAAAAAAAAAGGCGTGGGGTCCCCCCTCCTAAGCATAACCAGCCCCGGGCTCATTGAGCCGGACCTGGTTCCAAAAATACGGGGGGACAAAAAGCATAGGGGTCCCCCGTATTTCTGAAACCAGCCCCGGACTCTTGGACCGGTCCTGGTTCCAAAAATACGGGGGACAAAAAATCTGGGGGTCCCTCGTATTTTGAAACCAGCACCGGGCTCCAACAGCCCACGGTGTCATGCCACAGCCGGGGGACACTTTTTATACAAGGTCCCCCGGCCAAAACATGAGCACCGTGGCTGGTCAGCCTTGGACGGGGTACCTGGAGGAGTGGGGACCCCCCCAATAAAGGGGTCCCCCCCCCCCAGGCTTCACCCGTCCAGGGCTGAAGCCCGGGGCTGTCACCGGCGTCCGTGGCCAGTGGACGCCGGCCTGATAGGGTTAAATCGATCATACGTTACATTGCTTTATACCGGAGAACTACAAGTGCCAGCAGACCTCCCCCGCATGCTGGGACTTGGAGAACCACAAGTCCCAGCATGCGGGGCATTAATGGGCCCACTGGGACTTGTAGTCCACCTGTAAAAAGAATGTTTATAAAAAACACACACAGAGAGAAGTAAAAGTTTATTACACACACACACCTCACTTTTACACCAGCGTTACTTACCATTCCTGGATCCAGCGCTGGTCTGGCTGCTTCACAGCCGGCTCCCCCCACACTGACAGGCAGCGGGGAGAACCGGCTTTCTCCGTTGCCTCTAACAGCTTCTGTAGCGCTGTCCCAGTGCTACAGAGGCTGAGAGCGCGATTGGCTGAGCTATGCGTCTCCATGGAGACGCATAGCTCAGCCAATCAGGACTGAGCTATGCGTCTCCATGGAGACGTATCGGCCAATCGCGCTCTCAGCCTCTGTAGCGCTGGAACAGCGCTACAGAAGCTGTTAGAGGCAACGGAGAAAGCCGGTTCTCCCCGCTGCCTGTCAGTGCAGGGGGAGCCGGCTGTGAAGCAGCCAGACCAGCGCTGGATCCAGGAATGGTAAGTAACGCTGGTGTAAAAGTGAGGTGTGTGTGTGTAATAAACTTTTACTTCTCTCTGTGTGTGTTTTTTATAAACATTCTTTTTACAGGTGGACTACAAGTCCCAGCGGGCCCATTAATGCCCCGCATGCTGGGACTTGTGGTTCTCCAAGTCCCAGCATGCAGGGGAGGTCTGCTGGCACTTGTAGTTCTCCGGTATAAAGCAATGTAACGTATGATCGATTTAACCCTATCAGGCCGGCGTCCACTGGCCACGGACGCCGGTGACAGCCCCGGGCTTCAGCCCTGGACGGGTGAAGCCTGGGGGGGGGGGGACCCCTTTATTGGGGGGGTCCCCACTCCTCCAGGTACCCCGTCCAAGGCTGACCAGCCACGGTGCTCATGTTTTGGCCGGGGGACCTTGTATAAAAAGTGTCCCCCGGCTGTGGCATGACACCGTGGGCTGTTGGAGCCCGGTGCTGGTTTCAAAATACGGGGGACCCCCAGATTTTTTGTCCCCCGTATTTTTGGAACCAGGACCGGTCCAAGAGTCCGAGGCTGGTTTCAGAAATACGGGGGACCCCTATGCTTTTTGTCCCCCCGTATTTTTGGAACCAGGTCCGGCTCAATGAGCCCGGGGCTGGTTATGCTTAGGAGGGGGGACCCTACGCCGTTTTTTTTTTATAAAAACACTTTTACACATTTTTATTAACAGGACCATGCACAGATCTCAATGATCTGTGCATGGTTCTGTCAAATTCGCCTGTCAGAACCTGGTCTATTTTTTTTGCGATTTTTGGTAACATTTACCAAAAATCACACCCTATTACATTTGCGAGTTGTATACTTTATAATGGGGAAAACATCTGGATGCGAATTGAAATGTGACTAAAAATCGCACTTCTAAAAGTGCGATTTCGCGGTAAAAAGTGCGATTTTTTACCGCGATTTTCAACCTATTAAATGTGCGATTTTCGGAAAATGTGCGATTTCGGCCGTTTTTGACCCAAAATCGCACATGTCCAAAAATCACACCCTATTACATTTCGCCCATGGTATACAATGGGATGCGATGCAACGTGATATTGTACAATAAAATATTGTATTGCATCATATGCCATACAATGGCATACAATGCGATGGTATACGATTTTTTATTGTACAACCACCCTGATGGATCCTTATTATGTTAAATGCCCCCCATTGTCAACGACACCCCCAGCATCAACGCCAACCCGAAGCGTGGCGAGCGCAGCGAGCCCCCGAGGGGCGACGGTATGCGTAAACCGAGCCCGAAGCATGGCGAGGGATGCGCAATACATGTAAAGTAATATGCGTCCCCTTGCGGGGCATGCTGCGCTTGCCCTGCTTCGGGCGCAGGGCTTTGCGCTCGCCACACTATCTAAAATCAACTACACGCCGACGTGGATAGTGTGGGTATCAAAATGTCAGAGGACGCGTACCGCTGCCCCTCGCAGGCTCGCTGCGCTCGCCATGCTTCGGGTTGGCGTTGATCCTGGGGGTGGCGTTGACAATGGGGGGGGGGGCATTTAACATTGTAAGGACCCATCAGGGTGGTTGTAAAATAAAAAAACATATACCATCTCATCGTATGCGGCTATATGGCATGTGATGCGATCGCATAAGATGCCATAAGATGAAAATATTGGGCGCCGTGCTAGGAAACAAGTACCCATTATTTTGCAGTTATAGTTGTGGGTGTTTTGACCATGCTGTTTTTGTAGGGGTTATATATAATGGTTGTCACATAAGGTCATTTATGATTGTGAAAAAACGCAGAAGTGACGCAAATTCTATTTCCTATTTTGTGATGTTATTATTATTATTATTATTATTATTTTATTTATAAGGCACCACAAGTGTTTTGCAGCACCGTACAAAGGAACAGTACAGGGGGACAAAACTCAGTATTACATTGAATAAATAACATAAATAGAGTAAAGGTAAAGAGCGCCACAGTTCAATACACATTACAGCTTAAATATAAGTAATCAACATACTACTAGAGGCTTGTGGCCAATGATGGAGATGAGTATGTGGACAAAGATGGTCACTGAGTATGGGAGAGCTGTGAGTGAAATGTGAAGAGAAGAGGGCTCTGACAACAGGAGGGAAGAGGACCCTGCTCTGAGGAGCTTACAATCTAGTACCATAGGGGAGGGATTTTGGGGAAGAGTACCTGTGCACTAGCACCACTTTCTTGATATATGTCAACAATCAAGAAGAGACAATGTAATTTATCCACAGTTATTGAATGTGTAAGTGCCTTAGCACTGGTGAGTGAAGTGGAGGTGCTCCCCTGAGAGTAAATATTAGTATGCGGTAGAGGAAAGAGAAGCACTCTCTTTTTTGGAGGGCACACTTTATAAAACGTAATGTTTAATATTAAACGTTAAGTTTTATAAAGTGTGCCCCCCAAAAAAGAGAGTGCTTCTCTTTCCTCTACCGAGCTTACAATCTAGTAAGAAGGGGAAACAGACAGATTACATGAGGTGCAAGCAAGTGGGCGGTGGCTTGATAGCAGGATGTTAGCAGGCAGGGGCGGAGAACCAGCCTCAGGACTAGTTTATGCAGCGGAAGGGTCGTTATGAACTATTTGTACATAATCGCAGTCTTTTTATCAGATATGTACCCAGTTTATAAGACCATGTAATAAATGTAAAATCAACAAAAGACACTGCGCTACAATAGAAAACAAGTTTAATTCTAAAATCAAGAAGAATAGATAAATTAATCATACATAAATTAAAACAAATAACAGTAAAAGCAAAACTTATTCAGAAGCCGCAATTGTAAGCATTTTAGTAATGTTAGTAAGCTAGTCCAATGTAATTCCTCCCAAATGGGTTAAGTCCTTGTATTGGTGGGTGTCGTACAGGAGTCCGACAGTCATTAGCCCGATGTAGGGATCCCGACTGTCCGGACTCAGACAGCATGGTGAGCGCAACTAAGCCCCTCTATGGGGGTCGTGGACCCCCACGAGGGAAAATAGCAGGTGGCCATCGGGAACCTGGCTGTCAGTGTTTTGACAGTCGGGATCCCGACGTCGGGTAAATGCCTGTCGGGATCCCAACTGTCGAGACCCCATCTGGCACCCGTATTGGTTGCTTATTAAGTTAGTTGGTCTAACACCGCCCATTGGGTGTGTCTAACACTGCCAATCAGTCGTTTCTACCATTTTCGATTGGCACTCACCTCAATATAAAACGTCTTTCAGCCACACCATAATCTCCTGCCTATTTTAGTTTTAATCTTCTAATTACTCTGTGTAACAGTACATGAAAATATAGTTAAATATATATATATATATATATATATATATATATATATATATATATATATATATATATATATATGGATGACGCAGGTATGTGGTGATATGACAATGGTCTAGTACAATTAACAATGCAAAATACACATAATTGATTGATGGGCGCTTCTTTTAATATATTACAGTTCTAAAAAGCAAAAGTCTTTGGTAAAAGGTATTGCTGGTTGCTAGTGGCAGGGAGGTGTTCATAAGGGTGAGCACAGCATTAGGGGGTGCCTGTGCACTTCTAACACTTGATGTGTGCATGCGTATGGTCATAGCAGTAAAAATTTGTGAGTATGAACAGTGTGATATAGTTAACACTCCCTTTTAAGCAGCAGTTGCAATTGCTGGCCTCAGCCAAGCATGGTTAGAGATGCACAGGTGTCCAACCGGATGGTGGCAGAAGGATGCGTTATGGCCGCATGACCACCTGTGCATCTCTTACCACGCTTGCCTGAGGCAATTGCAACTGCTGCTAAAAAGGAGTGTTAACTATATCACACTGTTCATACTAACTAACAGTCACTGCATTGAGTCTCTCCCACTTATTAATGGACGACCAGTTACTAACCTATATGGTCTCAATGGGACTTATGTATATCAACTAACTTAATAAGCAACCAATACAAGAACTTTTACCTATTTGGGAGGAATTACTTTGGACTGGCCAGGGCTGGATTAACAATGGGCCTGATGGAGATACAACTCCAGGCCCACTGTCCAAATAGGCCTATTTTGTAGATGAGGACTGGGGCTTTCCAACAAGCCTAGCCCCACGTCGCTACCGAGGAGAATACTGCGCATGTGCCAGTCTGGGATCCATGAATAAGCTTTTATGGACTGCTGCTTCAGCAACCCGTCGAGACTGCGGTACCAAAGAAGCTACTGCAAGAGGGATCGGGACTGGCAGCGTGGATGAGCAGGCACTGGCAGTGGCAGGCACCAGTGGCAGTACAGGGGGGCCCGGCATCACAGCCAGCGGCAGCCCCCCTCCTCCACAGAGGTTAGAGCCACCACTTTATATGTCTATCTGTTTATAAATATATAAATAATATGCTTCACTCTATAGGAACTACTGTAACTGATGTTTAACGAACTAACTTAAGCAGTGGTGTAAGTATGATGGTATGGGGTGGAATAGCGTACCTTTAAGAAATATGTTATGTCTCTGTCTGCATGGAAGTTCCAGGAGCGCTGCTGCTAAGTATGCTGTTACCCCCGGACAACAAGCATGTACCCCCCAGATAATGAGCATGTAACCCCCAGACAACAAGCATTTAACCCTCGGGCAATAAGAATGTAACCCCCGGGCAATGAGCTTGTAACATCCCTGGCAAGGAGCATGTAGCCCCGGGCATGGAGGATGTAAACCCTGTCAAGGAGCATGTAGCCCCTGAGCATGTAAACCCTGTCAAGGTGCATGTAACCCATGGCAAGGAGCATGTAACCCCCTGGCAATAAGCATGAAACACCTGGCAATGAGCATGTAACCCTGGCAACAAGCATGTAGGGCTGTAAGTCCTACTAGGGGCATTATGTGCATAAGCAGCACTACAGAAGGCATTATGTGTGTAAGTGGCAATACATTATTTATTTATTAACAGTTTCTTATATAGCGCATACATATTCTGCAGCGCTTTACAGAGAATATTTGAACATTCACATCAGTCCCTGCCCCAGTGGAGCTTACAATCTATATTCCCTACCACATGTACAGGCACACACAGACAGTCTAGGGTTAATTTTGTTGGGAGCCAATTAGCTTACCAGTATATTTTTGGATTGTCGGAGGAAACCGGAGTACCCGGAGGAAACCCACGCAAGCACGGGGAGAATATACAAACTCCGCACAGTTAGGGCCATGGTGGGAATCAAACCTATGACCTCAGTGCTGTGAGGCAGTAATGCTAACCATTACACCATTCGTACTGCCCATTATACATGAAAGTGGCACTAAAATGCCATGGGGAGACCATTGCATGTATAGCATTACTCTGAACTGCCGGAAATGCTGGTGCCGCCAGAAGAAGTTGCAAAAAGCTACATCTTTTGCCATGAAACCCCTGGCGGTGAGTATTAGAAACCTTACTGTACATAATTTGTAAGGGGCATTTTTGTGCCTGGGACATAAAATTGTGTCAATGGCATAACTGTGTGTGACATAGGGCCTTATTCTGATCTGAGCTCAGTACAAATTTGTTCTTAAAATGGGCAAAACCATGTGCACTGCAGGAGGAGCAGATGTAACCTGTGCAAAGAGAATTAAATTTGGGTGGGGTGTGCTGAAACTGAAATCTAAATTGCAGTGTAAAAATAATGCAGCCAGTATTTACCCTGCACAGAAACAAAATAACTCACACAAACCTAACTCTCTCTATACATGTTACATCTGCCCCACCTGCAGTGCACATGGTTTTGCCCATTTTAAGAACAAATTTGTACTGAGCTCAGATCAGAATAAGGCCCATAATGTGTAATAGGTATTACAGTGTGTAGAAGAATGTGTAATAGGCATTATGGTGTGACATAATGTGACCACACCCATATTGTCATGTAGCCACTCCCCTAGTTTCATGTGACCATGCCTCCTCATGACATGTGGCCACTCCCACAGTACCATTAAGAAAATATTTCTACTTGCATCACTGCTTGGAAGCCACAGTGATAGCTATGTACATTGATGCAGCATGAGGCATCTGTTAGGCGCCGCTGCTGCTGCTTCCCTGCCTCTGGCAGCGCTGCTGTCAGTGACTCAGAGGGTCTGGGATGCAGCAGGCGGTGGCCAAGTTCCCCGGCAGTAGCCGGACGGGCAAGGCAGAAGCGTGGGGTCCGTTGCTAGGCAACAGCCCAAATTTTCGCCCAAGGCAGACAGCCGCGCATGTCAGGGGGTGGGTGGGCAGTGGCTGACGTCACACGCTGCCCACTGCAAGGCGGCATTTTTTCAATATAAGGCCGGCGTCTGCTGGGCAGAGACGACGTTTATAGTTCTGTATTGCTTAGCCACTACCAGAGTGTTCCCTGTTCTTTTGCCCTGCTATCAAGCGTTCCTGTGTGCCTGTCCCTCTGTAGTGTCTCAGCCAGCTTCCAGTCTCAGCTCTCCAGCTTGCTCAACCTCTGTGCTTTCTGTGGTTCCCATCTTCCAGATAAGTCAGAGGATGAATGCATTTATTACTTGTGGTATCATCGTGTGCATTGTTGCATTCATTTCTCCGTTGGTATATTTTGACCACTGTTACCATCCTGTGTATTGTTACATTTACTATTTGGGTTGTTCGGTTCCATCTTGTGCATTGTTGCATTCCTGGGGGTCCTGTGGGGCCTTGCTCCTGGATTCCTCCCCGGAGGTTTGTTGCCTGTGGAGGTATTCCACTGTTCCTTTAGGTTTAGTTAGTTCATCCTTTTTGTCATCTCTCTGTCTCGGTGGACGCGTTGTCTCACATTAGACCTGAGGGCATTGGGGTTGGAGCTGGCCTAACCAGCTCCTTTGAATGCGGCTGCTAAAGGTCAAGCCTAGCACTGCACTCGTCCGCCGACCACAGGGAGAGACAAACAGAGTTAGGGTTCAGGTTCGGTGGGTACCTCCGAGGGTCCTAACAGCATCAAGCAAAAGCCTTCTGTTGCAGTAAGTCACCCATATGTTTTATTACTCAGAAAACGACGCAATTGAAATAAAGACTCGGACACAAATAACTGGACTCGTAGACATAAATAATGACTCAGACAACTGTATAAATTGGAAAATAAAGCTCACAGCCAGAATTTATTAAATCGAATGGCTGGATTGAATTAATTAATCAAAAAGTGGCCAAGCAGCATGGCCCCTCGGCAATAGCTTATGCAATAACTAAATAAATGGGCGTGGCCTCGACCACGCCCTGCGTGACCATTACTGAGTAGCTCCATTTCCCCTAAATTGGCCTAGCCTTTGCCCATCCCTCAGATGTTGACCTGTTCCCCCCCTAAAGTAGTGACCGACTCGCCACTGTCACAGGGAAATGCTAGTCAATTTCTGTCACGCTAATCTCTTTTAAACCGAGGAGCCATGCTCTCCGCCTTCCACACTTTACCTGCAAGGCCCTAAGCTTTTGCACTTCTCCTTTTCACCTTGCTCTCCCTCCTTGCAAGGCCCTAAGCCTTTGCAAATCTCTCTTGACCCTCTTGCTCCTTACTTGCCAGGCCCTCAGCCTTTACAAGCCTCAACATGAACTTACACCACCAAAAATTTTTTTCTTACTTCGGGTGGGTGGGTGGGAATCCGAAAATTCAGCAAGAGGAATAATTTACCTCAGCCAGCTCTTAAATAAACTCCTAAGCCCCTCCCCCTGCTCTGCTATCACTGGCTGGCTGCTCTACCTCTAACCAATAGCTTTCCCTGACTGAAACACCAATAAACTATCAGCTAACTAATTCTTCATACAAAAACAGGGTGCTTATCTAATCTCAAGCTCAGGTAAGCTTTCGATTCTATTAAGTCACCCATATGTTTTATTACTCAGAAAACGACGCAATTGAAATAAAGACTCGGACACAAATAACTGGACTCGTAGACATAAATAATGACTCAGACAACTTTATAAATTGGAAAATAAAGCTCACAGCCAGAATTTATTAAATCGAATGGCTGGATTGAATTAATTAATCAAAAAGTGGCCAAGCAGCATGGCCCCTCGGCAATAGCTTATGCAATAACTAAATAAATGGGCGTGGCCTCGACCACGCCCTGCGTGACCATTACTGAGTAGCTCCATTTCCCCTAAATTGGCCTAGCCTTTGCCCATCCCTCAGATGTTGACCTGGTCCCCCCCTAAGGTAGTGACCGACTCGCCACTGTCACAGGGAAATGCTAGTCAATTTCTGTCACGCTAATCTCTTTTAAACCGAGGAGCCATGCTCTCCGCCAAAACAAGGCCGCCAAAGAAGGCCGAAGTCCGCCACTTTAAACTAAACACCCTCCCCTATCTAGCACCCCCCAGCAAGGCTGTGACAAACAGCTTCATCCCTTCTCTATTCAAATGTACTCCATCTGCTCTATAGAGCTCCACGGCCTCATATTTTATTCCTGGGTGCCTGATCACCACACCTCCAATGCTCCACATAAATTTGGACACGGCTGCATTAATCTTCCTCCTTACCCTGTCCAAAGCAGCTCCTCCTTGTGTCCCTCTCCATACCCTCCTCGGAATTATTTCCGACCAGCACAATCTCACGTCTGGCCATCTTTCTCTCATGCCCTGGAGGTCATTTTTTATTGCTATAATCAATTCAACGCCCTTGCATGACCCTAAGTCATTGCCTCCGGCGTGAATAACTAGCACATCAGGAACACCCCATTTTTTCTCTGAGGCCAACAATAAGTCCCAAATCCTAAACCAGGAAAGACCCCTAATTCCAATCCATCTCACCTTACTATTTCCTGACCTAATCTCATGCTTTCCTGCCCAATACACGTATGAATGTCCCACAATCCACACCCTACCCACCACATCAGCCGAACCTATAACAAAATTATATAAAATAGCATTAGAACTCATTCTTAATTAACTTATGCTAAAGCAACTAGCCAAGGAAAGGTAAACTCAGTTTTTTAGGGGACCCAGATGGATGTGAACAACACAAAACCTCAGATTTTAAGAGGAAAAAAGTGAAACGCCATCCAATCCCCCTTGATAAAAGGCAGGCGGCTTATGGCCCTGGGTTACCTAAAGAACAAACTCGCCAGGAGCGCACTCTTTATAACCTATCTTCCCTAATGTAAGACTTAAATGCAGTGGATTTCCAAGTAGCCGCACCTATTCTAAAAGAATGCGACCCATACTCCTCCTCCGGTAAACCTAAAGCCACTAAACACTTATTAAGCACACTACAGAATTGAAATTTGGTCAGCGGCGTCCTGTCCCTATGTACTAACCACTGAGCTCCCCCAATCGGCCTAACCGACTCAAACTTCCTCGCCATTTCTACTGGGCATATCTCCTTCTTCTCTTCTGCCTTTATAGAAATCCACCGCCCTCTTCCCAGCTGGTCTGTTTTTGACCTCTGAATCTTAACTAAAATAAGGTCTTCTTTTATTAAAACATTCTCCTTCAAGATTCCTGATGTCAAACACGCCTTACTCCTAGCAACTAACTCCCCAACCCTGAATGCCCCGAAAAAGGCTAAAACAAAAGCTAAACTGAACAAGGCTGCCTCGAAACCATCTAACGCTATTCCCGATACTGCTTTAACTAGGTCCTGAAGCAGACCCGGATCTATTGGCCTTCTCAAATCCCCTACCCCCTTTTGCTCCTTCGCCCAACCCTTCAATGCCCTGGACAACAGGAAAGATTTAGTTGGGTCCTTTAGTCCCTTTAGTTTTGAAAAATAAGCAATCCCCGCTAAAATACCTGACATTGCAGCTCTAGACCTTCCTTCTTCATGACATGACCAAACAAAATCCAACATGGCCTGATCTTGACACTTACCCTCACCTAACCTTGCAGAAAAAACCGACCATTCGTTCCAAGCCGCTGAATACGTTCTCAGCGTACCTGGTGCCAATGCCTTCAGAGCTAAACCTTCAATGCCGGCTCTATGATTTGCCATAAATGAACAGGATAAATCACTCCCTCTGCATCTGCTGCTGGTGCCAACCTCCTAAATCTATCCCATTGAAATCTAGATAAAGCATCTGCAATCTCTTTTCTCACCCCTGGAACATGCCTAGCAGTAAAGGAAATGTTTTCCTGCAAACAATGCAAAATAAGATGTCTAAGCAAGCGCATTACCTCCGTGCAAACTGACCTCTGGTTATTGATCGAGTGAACGACCCCTAAGTTGTCACACCAAAAGACAATGCTATTATTTGAGATCTGCCCCGCCCACAATTCTACAGCTACAATAATTGGGAACAATTCCAAAAGTAATAAATTGCCCGTAAACCCCTTCAACCTCCACGAATCCGGCCACGATTCTGCACACCAATGCCCCTTAAAATATGCTCCGAATCCCTTTGCTCCTGATGCATCTGTAAACAACTGCAATTCCTCATTCTTTACCGGCCTCTGCCAAATCCTGACCCCATTAAAATCCTGCACAAAGCAAAGCCACACCCTCAAATCCTCTTTCAATTCCCCCGAAATTCTGACTAGATGATGGGGCTTTTTAGCCCCTACTGTGGCCCTTTCCAGTCTTCTACAAAAAACCCGCCCCATAGGAATAACCCTACAGGCAAAATTCATCAAACCTAACAATGACTGCAACTGCCTCAACAAGACCCGCCCCCCTCTTAACCCCTAAAAATGACTCTAACTGCTCTTTCAACCTATCCACTTTGTCCCTTGGAAACCTGCACATCCCCTTTCGCGTATCTATTTCAATACCTAAATAAGATATCTTTTCAGTTGGGCCTTCTGTTTTTTCCTCCGCTATGGGCACACCTAAAACCTTAAATAAGGCCTTCGTTGAAAAAAGCAACTCTGCACACACCTCTGTACCCTCAGGACCTATTAGCAAAAAGTCATCAAGATAATGAGTCACTCCCTGCTGCTTACAACCCGCCTTAATGCACCACTGCAAGAAAGTGCTGAAACACTCAAAGAAAGAACAAGAAACCGAACGACCCATTGGTAAACATCTATCAATATAATATCTGCCCCCTAACTTAAAACCCATATACCTAAAAGAATCCGGGTGTAATGGCAAGATCCTGAACGCGGATTCTATATCCACTTTAGCCATAAGGGCTCCCTGCCCATAACTCCGCACTAGGACCAACGCTTGATCAAATAATTCATAGCTCACGCTACAAACCCTTTGATCTAACGCTTCATTCACTGATCCCCTTTCCGGGTAAGATAGGTGTTGTATTAACCTATACTTCCCCGGCTCCCTCTTAGGAACCACCCCTAGCGGAGAGATGCATAGGCCCGCTATTGGTGGCTCCTCGAAAGGCCCTACCATCCTGCCCAACTTCACTTCGCTCTCCACCTTTTTCTCGACCACCTCTGGAAAATCTCTAGCCGACTTTAAATTCCTAGCTGCTGATGCCATCACCCTATCCACTATTGGTAAACGAAAACCCAATGAAAAACCGTCTAATAAAAAGGCTGCCTCCTCCCTAAGAGGATAGAGCTTCAACCACTTCTCTAACTCCTTAACCCTAATTGGAGATTCCGCTTTGCCTAACGTTGGGTCTAGCCTCCCCTCTTTCAGCTGCTTGCCCTCCCCTTGAACAGTCTTTTGCTGGATGACCCCCTCCGCAGAGCAAGCATACATGCCTGTATCTGCAAGCTGCTCCTCTGGCGCACTGTGTATTGTTAAATGCGTAGCACTTTCCTTTCCCGGGTACATTGTACCCGGGTCTACTAAGAAAAGGCTGCTTTCTTACTGCACCCGACTCGAACAAGCCCCTCGTCTGCTGGGTAACTTCCAGCCACACCTCCACATCTTTGTAACCAAAACTATAAACCTTCAACCCATCCTGCTTTTTCCTAAACAGCTCATCATACTGCCTCCATGCATTCAGCTTACCTGACACATACATGCTATGTATTAAATGGAAGTATTTAAACATGTTTAAATGCTCCGCAGGTCTAGACTCCGTGTAACATGCAGCAAATATGTAAGCCCCCGCCAACCAGTTAGCGTATGACCTCCTGGCATCCTCGGCAGCCGGGCCCTACCCTGGCTGCACTACTGGCTACACTCCTAGAACCTCCTGTCTCCTTCTTCTTCCCTCTAATCTTCTGCGCAAAATACTTCATGAGCTTACGCGGCCTACCATCCGAGCTGGATGAATCAGTAGAGCTGTCAGAATGAGAACCTGCCACGTAAAGCTGCGCCGCTTGCGCCTTCTCACCTGCTCCCGCTGACGAAGGCCCCGCCTGCTCTTCTGCAGCGACTTATGGTCCCGCGTTGCACGGTGCACCCACCGCGACTTGACTCGCTGACTCCAAAGCCTCTGAAACACTACCCGGTCCTGCCGAAACAACCTGCAAAGGAATGCTGACAGAGGCAGTGTTAACCACATTCTCCCTTACTACACTTGACGCCGGCACCTCTCCGCTCCCTGGCGCTCCCCCATTCTGCTCATTGCCCTGCACCACTTGCTGCGCCGCCGCTGCCGGACTAGGAGGCCTAGCCCCTATAGAATGGGTTGGGGGAGGGGGTGGAAATTGATAAACGCCCTGCTGACCCCTAATGGGCACACCTTGCTGCCCGCTACCCCCATAAAAACCCACAGGTACCTGAGCATAGCCCGAATTTACCCATAGCTGCTGCCCTTGCATACTGGGGCCCACGCCCCTCCATGTCTGACCCGGGGGCTGGTACACTATCTGCTGCGGATTGCACCACTGAGGGCCACCCAACAACTGACCCTGCATGCCTTGCTGGACCGTAGCCGTATTAAAATACGGGGACCAGCTCCCAAACTGAACAGCCTGTACTGACGGTTGATTAATTGGAACCCCACTAAACCCCTGGGGCCCTGTGGGAGGAGCGACTGGCATCGGTCCCTGCCCTAATACCGGGGTAGCCTGTGGCTGTGCAAATACAGCTAATGGGGAGGACCTGACCCTCACCATGGGAGAAAAAGTTCCCCTCCCCGAATGAGGAGACTGCCAGTCGCATACTCTAACCTCTGCCTGGCTGCGCGCAGGGGACAGGTTCACTGCTTGAACCTGCTGCTGCATATCTCCAGCCCCTGAGGCTGTGAGAATGCCCCTTGCTGCATTGTAGTCCACAGTGGACAAAATGTCCGCCGGGGATAAGGGGGCGGGGCTAAACGCCACCTCTGTACCCCCACTCACAGATATATCTCCCCTTAATTGTGGGCTACCTTCCCTGCTGGGCGCCCTGCTGCCCTGCGCCCCCCTAGCCAGCCAGGCCTGTAAGCCAGACGGCGAGGGAGCCGCGTCCAGCGACGCCACAGGTGCGGCCGCCATTACCGCGTCATGCCCGCCGGCCGAGCGAGCAGCCGCCCGCCCAGCCGATGCACTGCGCCCACTCGCCCTCCCTCTAACCCCCGCTGAAGTACTTGCGGGAGCTGGGGCTGGGCGCGAACCCCCCGCCGCTGCCGCCGCCATGCGCGCTCCCCTAGCCGCCTGCGATGACGCGGCTGCCAGTAACGGCCTTGCCGCCTCAGCCAGACGCCGGGGAGGGGAAGCACTGCGACGAGGACGCGACATCACCCTACCTACAGAAAAATATATACCTACACTACCCAACGCAAACCTGCGCAGCTATAAGGCCGCAAGGCGCCAACAGGCCGCACTGTGACAGCGCACCCTGACAGAAAAAGTTGTCAGAAATAATTAGGAAAAGCTTGAAAAAGAAGTTGTAAGATTAGGGACAAACCAGGAAAGGAATAAAAGGTTGAATAATAGAGAAATAATAAAATAAAGAAGCACTTAGCCTTATCAGACTCCAGGGAACAGCAGTCTCCAGGAATCCGAAAATTCAGCAAGAGGAATAATTTACCTCAGCCAGCTCTTAAATAAACTCCTAAGCCCCTCCCCCTGCTCTGCTATCACTGGCTGGCTGCTCTACCTCTAACCAATAGCTTTCCCTGACTGAAACACCAATAAACTATCAGCTAACTAATTCTTCATACAAAAACAGGGTGCTTATCTAATCTCAAGCTCAGGTAAGCTTTCGATTCTATTAGTGATCCGACCTGCATCCTAGGATTCAGTATCAGATCACTCAGTCACCTTTGGGTGGCATTATGACACCTATGATGTTGCGAAAGCCATCCGTTGTAGATACCAGGAAGTCTCTGTCCAATGACAGATTGCTGACCTCTTCCCACTCTAACATGGTGTTGACATTCCTTAATTTTCACAAACAGAGGCTGTTGTTACCTCCATGATGGCAGCAGACTGTTGATCACTTACAGTTAGCTGCCTCTCTGCATCATGTGACCTGTTCGTACACCTGCAGAACAGGCCCTGCGCATGTGCAAAGTACTTATAGAAGCCAGACCAACCAGACCAAAATGATGTTGTTTTTGGCTGAGCAATATAAGCCCCATACTACAGTTCATTATATACACTTATTTTATACAGTAATGTTTTTGTAGTAAATGTGCAATGTTGTCAAATGTCTTATTTTGTTATATAGGGCCAGATGTACCAATCTTCAAAAAGTGATAAAATGGAGAGTGAAAAACAACCAGCCAATCAGCTTCTACCTATCACGATACTGGTTGGTTTTGAAAAATAACAGGTAGGAGCTGATTGGCTGGTTGTTTTTCACTCTCTACTTTATCACTTTTGAAGCTTGATACATCTGGGCCTTAGGGCCAGATGTATCAAGCTTCACAAAGTGATAAAATGGAGAGTGATAAACAGCCAGCCAATCAGCACTACCTGTCATGTTACAGGCTGGGTTTGAAAAATGACAGGTAACAGCTGATTGGCTGGTTGTTTATTACTCTCCACTTTATCACTTTTTGAAGCATGATACATCTGGCCCTTAGTCTTGTTGAACTAGGCAATATAACAGTTAAAAAAAAAAAAAAAAAAGCCCACAGCTTCTGAGCTAGTTATTATAAACAAAGGTAGCTTGTTGAATAACTGACGTTCATTGTGAAGGCTTCAATGTGTATCTGTGGTTTCTGCAGTGTTCTAAAGCAGTGTATTATTGCATATTATTTCAAGCATTCTTTCCGCTATAATGCACCTGGACTCAGTGGAATGTTAAGAATTGCGCTGCCTATGCAGTACTAGCCGAATTAAGCTGTGAGCTTGCGTGACAAGTGTTTTCTATAGACCCTCCTAAGACCTAATGCACATTACATGACTGCTTCCATTTACATTGTTCTGCTTGCCTAAGGGGATTGACTAGTAGAGGCTCCACTGACCTATTTGATCTGCTAAGCAGTAATATGAAGAATATTTATAGTGAAATATAGAAGGTTGTCTAGGATTATGTTTTACCCAGAGAATATACTGCATGTCTCTGTAAGATTCTCAATGCCCCAAAGGGCCTCGTTTTATTATGTAATTTAGAGATGATGATAAACAACCATGCACTGTACATGCCACCAGATACTCTAAGTCACTAATTTTTCCTCTCAGTTGGTCACTTTTAGGGGGCTTTGTTATATAACTAATGACATAGTCAGTGTGATCTGGGTGTGATATAACTAGGGTGGCCAATCCCGGGATCGGGATCGGCGGGATCCCGGGATTTGGCCCCTAAAACGTCGGGATTTCAATCCCGGGATTGGAGTTTCCAATCCCGGGATTTCGGGATTAGACTGCGCATGCGCAGTCTAATGCCGGCCAGCGTCTGAGCGTGTGCTCAGGCGCTGCCCGGCTTCTCCCTTCCCCGGCAGTGCATCCCTGCGCAGCGTGACGAGTACAGAGGTCACGCTGCGCAGGCCAAGCAGTGTGGCTCTGTGCAGCATGCGTTCGCCCCCACCCACCAACCCGGCCGGCTCCCCAGAAGCCCGCCCCCCCACCCCCGGCTCGCTGCCCGCCCCGCTAGCCGCTACCCGCCCTTCCACCCACCCTCCAGGCCGGCTCCCCGCCCATCCCGCCCATCCACCTGGCCGGCTCCCTGCCCATACACTCGCCGGCTCCCAGCACATCAACCCGCCGGATCCCCTGACGCCCGCCAACACACCCGGCTGCCCGGCTCCACAGACACCCGGCCGGCTGGCCGTCTGCCCACCCACACACCCGGCCGCACCGCACCCCACCCCACATGTAAGTAAATATGTGTGGCGGCCGGGGTGTGTTTTTTAAATTAGGGAAGCCAATCCCGGGATCCCGGGAATCCCGGGATTGGGCATTTTTCAATCCCGAAATCCGGGATTAAAAAAATGCTCTGGGATTGGCTTCCCTAGATATAACTGAATGGAGGGATATTGATGATATCTGCTGCTGTCCCTCTGTGATACTGTGAGCGGTACTGCCATTTTAATAGATAGTGTGAGGATCTCTCACAGCAATGTTGGCACTCAAAGGGTTAACAGACAATATCTACAAAAACATGTTCATGGTTTCAATATATATATACCTGCAGCCAGTTCAGTTTGCACATTTTGCTTCAACCAGAAATTGAGCTGTCTACAGCCTATACCTACACGTACCTTATCTACATCACAACTGAGCATCGGATATTGTGGATCTGGTCGTCAGTACTACATAGATCTGGTCGGCAGTACTACATAGACGGGATGGTCCCTTAAAACATTTGAAACATCTGATATCTGAGATCCAAAATTTACCCAACTGATGGGGAGGCCATAACAGCCAACAGTCACTAACCTATTACACCCCAAAGGTGTTAAAAGAAAGTTGTGGATACTCCACACGCATTTGAAGCGTATGATATTGTACCTAGTGTAAAACCCCTGATGAAGTATTTTTCAAGACGAAACGCGTCGGGTTATTGATGTCACAGTCCGAAAAGGAAACAATGTCCAGATGTGGATCTTGAAATATAATAAAGCATTCTGGTTTTAAGATCAAACATTGTATTGGGTCACTGTATTATGTACCAGTATTATTGGTGAGAATTCTGTAAGGTGGTGAAAGCGCTCTCTATATTTCCTGTTCATATATATATATATACATATATATATATATATTTATATATATATATATATATATATATATATACCATTCTTGTAATCCGGCATTCCATAATAGAAACAATAGTGCTGTGGTGCCATCCAAATTGTGTCGACAAAGGTCATACCCTACCAAGGAACATTCATATTATCTATCTATCTATCTATCAAATAGATAGATAGATAAAAGGAGGATAACATCGGAGGCGGAACAGGTGGCACCGGCCTTGGATGCCATGGTAGACAGATTTATTGAGAGAGGGTATCCAGTAAAGGAATTGTTAATTGTAAAAGCCCCTCGTGCACATTTATTGCGTAGTGACACAAAAAATTCTGGGGAATTAAAAAAAAACAAAATCGCATAGGTAAACCAATATTAACCGTCCTCTTCTCTCCGCCACCGACTGACCTCTCACCTAATCACCGCCCTCAGAACAGCCACACACAGACGGTAACAAACACTGACAATGGGGAGTGGCGTACACTTGAGCGTACGCCACCGTGCAAGGACGGATCTCCTCTTAGCCCCCATTAACTGGCGTACAACTGAGCGTACGCCACCGTATACAGACGGGTCTCGTCTGTTTTCACACCGACACCTTCCGTATATCTGAGCGTACGCCACAGTGCAAGTAGAAATTTAGTCCAAAAACATCATTGTTGCTCTAAAGGCCCATACAAACTTGACGATTTTCAGCTGAATATCGGTCAAAACAGCCGTTTTGAGCGATTTTCGACTGAAAATCGCCCAGTGTGTATGCCCCAGAGATTGCCGACTAGCGATGATGCGCGCTCCCGCATCATCGCTAGTTAAGTGGTTCATCTGCTGGTTTTACCAGCAGATGTGGCGATGATGGATGGTTTTTCATCCATCATCGCCATGTGTGTACGCTGGCCGGGCTGAAAGATTAACCACTTTCAGCCCGGCGGACCGCCCCGCTGAATCCCCGCCCGCCCCTCCACCCCTCGTCTGTCATACTTACCGTGCAGGCAGGATTGGTCCACGCTGCCCGCTCACACTGCTGCTGCGGCTGGATGCGGCAGAGCCTCGTTCCCCCGCCGTCCGCCGCACTTGTCCTCCTGCCGGGTCCCAGCCTTGAGCTCTGCCGCCCGGCCACACTGACAAACATGCTGACGCCCCGCCCCCCCTACACCCTGCTCCCTCTGCCTTCCTCTGTTCTGCTCCTCACGGAGCACCACTGTCCACCAATGTTTTCCCTGTTAAGCCAGTAATATATGCATTGCTGGCATGTGCCAGCAATGTATATATTACTGGCACCACTGGGCACCAATGCGTATCATAAGGCAGTAATATATACATTGCTGGCATGTGCCAGCAATGTATATATTACTGGCACCACTGGGCACCAATGAGATCCTTAAACCAGTAATATATATGTTGCTGGCATGTGCCAGCAATGTATATATTTACTGGCACCACTGGGCACCAATGCGTATCATAAGCCAGTAATATATACATTGCTGGCATGTGCCAGCAATGTATATATTACTGGCACCACTGGGCACCAATGAGATCCTTAAACCAGTAATATATACATTGCTGGCATGTGCCAGCAATGTATATATTACTGGCACCACTGGGCACCAATGTTTATCATAAGGCAGTAATATATACATTGCTGGCATGTGCCAGCAATGTATATATTACTGGAACCACTGGGCACCAATGAGATCCTTAAACCAGTAATATATACGTTGCTGGCATGTGCCAGCAATTTATATATTACTGGCACCACTGGGCACCAATGCGTATCATAAGCCAGTAATATATAGATTGCTGGCACTTGCCAGCAATGTATATATCACTGGCACCACTACCCACCAATGATTATTTACTCAATTTATTAGCCAGTAATATATACCCGGCTGTCTCAGAGCAGGTCCATCCATCTGTGGCACGGCTATTTCACATGACGCGCCGGTTCGCGACTCCTGAGCCAATCGGACTAGCAGCCAGGCAACCAATCAGGCGATGCCACGCCGCGAGCTTCGATTAGCTTGTGAGTCACGAGCCGGCACATCATTTCAAATAGCCGCGCCACGGACAGATAGACTTGTTCTGAGACATCTGGGTTTCCCACTGCTATTCCCTGGCTGTCTCCTTTACCACGGAGTGCAGTGCACAGAGTAACTTCCCCTGGCAAAGAGCATGAAACCCCTTGCAAAGAGCATGTAACCCCTGGCAAAGATCAAGAAAGCCCTAGCTAGCAGCATAGGGTGGGGTTTACATTAGTTCTGAATCAGGCCCCAAGAACAGAGATGCACTAAATATAATGGCCTCTGTTCCCGCCTTTCGAATTCAAACCCAGCCCATTATGTAAATCGCCTTTTAATGAAAGATTTTCAGCAAAGTCTTTCGACTCCTGAAAATCTTTTGCTCTTTGGGAAAATAGCTCAGTGTGTACGCACTACTTTGGTGAAAGATATATCTATCAAAGATTTTGCCAAAGTCTTTTGAAATTAAAATCTTCTAGTGTGTATGGGCCTTTAGAAGTGGTTTATGTTTCTTTTTCCATATAAAAAACTGTTATGTTTGTGCTACAGTGGACTGACACATGTCGACTTCTGTGAATTGAGTGTCCTGCTTTTTAAAGTATACAAAAACACTTTCTGAGTGGGTGTAGATGGTTATACAATAACTACCTTGACGTATATAAGCAGGTCTTTGAATGAATCTTACCTAAAATTAAACCAACCTTTACATGTTGAAGTGTAGAAAGATATGCTTCCAATGTGTTTGAGGGCTGTGTGTGGCTTGCAGGTAGTGAAATCATGGTTTTCACTTAATACCCTGCAGCATTGCTTATTACATTCAGGTGTATGTGTTTGTGTAGTAATCAGCGTTAATTAGAAGACCCAGGTGTCCGCTCTCATGCGATATCTCTAGGGGTGGTCTGGAGCTATCTTTGGCGTCCGCCTGTTTTTGGGCCAAAATGCACGGTGCGTTCGCCGATCGAGGCGGTTGTAGCACCGTACATTTTTGGTGCACACCCCCGTGTACGCCCATGTTTACGCCCAGTTTTCCTCATTATTCAGGCCGCTCCCCTAAAAACGCCCCCATGCCGCCCACAATGACCGTGCTCTTGCGGACAGGTTTTTTCGCACGGAGAGACCCGTCCGTGAGCGGTGTGAGGTCGCCGCACATACGCATAGCGAAAGCTACGCATGCGCAGTTGAAAAAAAAAAAAAACTAACCGCCCGCGTACGGTCCCACCGTACCAAGCAGAAAAACCCCCATTGTGTATTGTGTTACACAGTTGCCAGGTAACACAGCGTGAGCCCAGAGGTTTTGATTGGTGGAAGTGAGAGGCTAGTCAGCTGACCGGAGATGAGTGCTGCCGGGACCTGTTACTTCCGGATAGCGGGGCACTGCACAGTATGTGCTCCGTTGCTGGGGGAACCCAGTGAAGGAGGGCGCGCTTCCGGGAGCTGGACATGGCATCCACCCGCCGGTGGACCGGGTGAGTTCAGCTGTGACCTGATTAATGTGGGGGCGGGGTTGATTTGTTCTAAAAAATGTGTTTGTTATGCACTTGTACTTTGTACGTCCTTGATAACGGGTTGCTACCCGAAACGCCGTCGGACAATAAAGGCTTTTTATTTCAACCAAACAAGTTTGGAGAGTGCCGCCTGTACTGCAACTTGATATAAATATACATACATATATATATATATATATATATATATATATAGGTCCAATGGGTTTGGCACTCCATATAACCAAGGGTATCTGCGACCGGTGCCCTCACAAGGGGATACGATAGATGCTTGTAGGTGCGGCACTGGTGGCCAGTAAATAAAGTTGCAAGGACACAGCCAGTTTAAACAACGTTTCAATTTATGGAATAAACCTGATGAAAATTTATTCCATAAATTGAAACGTTGTTTAAACTGGCTGTGTCCTTGCAACTTTATTTACTGGCCACGAGTGCCGCACCTACAAGCATCTATATATATATATATATATATATATATATATATATATATATATATATATATATATATAAACAGATGTATTTTTCATTTGTGCGAGGAAACCGGAGGGAAAACATACAAGGACATATGTCTATATTTATTTAGGTTGAATTTGGGTGATACCTGATAGAGCCCTGTGGATCTTTTGTGATCACTGGCCTATTTTGAACAATCATTGTAATTATGCTTGTTTCTCTAAACTACTTGTATATGTCTTTTATAAGTTTCCTTTAGTCCATTTTTTATTTTCTGTATTTGTATGTAAATAAGAATGATGGGGTCACATGGTGCTGAGAGTCTCGTGCAATTAGTATACTATGTGACATAGTTGCTAAGATATATTTGACCATTGTGGGTTCTGATTAGGATAACCAGGGCATGTTTGGCTACAATAGCCATGTGAATATGTGTTTTGTTTTTCGTTTTTCCATTTTGTGGTTAAATGGATGAGTAGGACGCCGGGTCACTATGACAGCCGGGACACACCGCTGACCATGTCCGGTCTGTGTGTCAGCCTAAACCGCCCCTCACACCAGACCCGCATCGCTAGTTCCACTTACGGTTCTTGTGTTCCGGATAGTGGATGGTGATGCTGCGGGTGGGAGTGGCGGCGTGGTGCAGGCGGCGGCATGGATGGGAAGGCATCGCTGTGTACCTGTCATAGGTGAGTTTTGGTACATTCCACTACTTTAAATGAATCATCTAGATCCCTAAATTTGTGGTTACCCTTTGAAAAAGGCGCAAGGGCGCCGAAACGGCCCGTCAGGGTAAATGCTTGGCTCTATGGCTTTTTAAAGATGCTGCTTCCACTCGCTGCCTGTTGAGAGAAGATGAGTATCATGTCTGCTTATTTCTATTAAAACCGTTGTTTATCACGTTTACTGGATGTGCTGGTCCATATAAATTCGATTTGGTATCTGGCACTCACCCGTTGAGACTTTATAAACTTCACCCGGTGCCCTCACCTGAGGGTGTAGATAAAGTGCAATTATGTGCGGCACTCTCTGGATTTTTAGTGAAGAAATGACACTGCGTACAAGTGCTGAATATATATATATACACGGGCCACATGGGGATTTATACGCTGAATTGAGCTCCCTTCTATACATGCTATACTTATGGAATCACATCGTTGGCTTTGTTTATGATGTTTTGATCACTAAAAGTTTTTTTGCATTTAACTGGTGGTGTGCTGGCTCTTGTGTCCTAACCAAAAGGAGAGGATCTATGGATATATATATATATATCAGGGTTGCCGACTTTTACAGTCTCCTCTCCGGGAGAACCCCGAAGAGGAGCCTGTCAGCATCACTTCTCGGGGCGGGGCCTGATGGAGACATCATCAGTCCCTGCCCCCAGTGATGCAAATCCTGCAATATGTGGGTCTCCGGCGAGGGGGCGGAGCTAAATATGCCAGATTTGCATATTTAACCCCGCCCCTTTCCGCCGAATCGCCACGAATCGCAGCAATTTCAAGCTTCTGCCCCCAGGTAAATGAAGGGGGGAAGGGGACCGCCGGAATCCGGGAGGGTTGCCCACCTTTCCGTGGGGTCGGGAGGGGGACCCTGATATATATATATATATATATATATCCATATATACCTCAGCGCTGTGAGCCAGTAATGCTAAGCAGTAAACCATCCATGCTGCCCTTTTGATATTAGCACTGCAATTAAGGGGCCTGCCACCCGCAGTAGGAAAATATAAAGATACATAAATGTGGAATATCCAGAGAAGCTGACCTACTTATTGGTGTTTAATAGGTAAACAGGAATCCCAACATTAATTTGTGCAGGCCTCAGAGATTCCCGTCATGCTACATTAAGCCGATCCTCCTCTATAAAAATGATAGATAGAAACAATTTTCCCTGCCTGTCTCTTTCAGTAGCAGAGCTGCACTTTGCTTGTCCTCTTGTGATGAATGAGATACCCTGCAAGCTGTTTTGCCATTCCGAAATTCTCCGGGGAAGGAAATCCCAGCTGCCACTGCCGCATAGTAGGATGTAGCTGAAACTATTGGCAAGATAAGAAATAGCCTACAGAATATACCATCCCAAAGGGGACATTAGTGCAGTGTAAGAGCTCAGCATAGCTGCCAAAATAAAACTGTTTACATTACTGCAGACCTGGTGGTTAATGTATGTCAGTGCAAAGTGGAATTCAGTGTCGTTTTATGTCTATAGAAATGGTCCTTTTAATAGTTATTCTAAAAGATAATTACACAAGTGATGTTTGCAATAAATATTCCTATGGAAAGCTCTGCAGTAAGATACCATTTCTCTGTATGTGATCTGTGGGTTCAGTATGATTTCCCGACAGTCAAAATACCGACATTCAAAATACCGAGCACCATTGGCCGACAGACAAAAAATCGACACGGTCAAAAAGCCAACATTCATAATACGGACATGGTCGAAATGCTGACACTGTCTAAATGCCGACATATATAAAATATTGACCTGATTGTGTGTCTATGTCGACATACTGTAGGTCGACATGGGCACTGTGTAAGTGTATTACAATCTAACTCTAAGCTCACTTGAATTGTGAAGTGAATAAAATCACGAAAAACTGTCGTCTTTTGGACCAGTTGACATTTTAAATCTCTGCATAACCTATACTTGCACGCAACCATTTTTGCATATATCAAGTTTTGGGCAGCCCCATGGGCTTCCAGAAGAGTTGTGCGCCTTCCTGCATTTTGCCCCCTTTCTAGTAGAATGCTTCATGATGGGGAGTGATGACTAGGGGGGCCATTCTGGATCACTCATAGTGATCCGAATTCAGCCCCTGCCCCGATGGTCGGGGTTTGTGCAAGCGTATGTGCATGTGCAAACACTGACTGCGAATGGACGCGGTAAGGTACACACTCGCCGGGCCGCCCGCAGCGGGAGGGAAGGACGGGGGCAGATGGCAGCAGGGAAGGGGAATGCCATGGGAACGCCCAGCATTTTATGGACGTCCTCATGAAAACACTGGGTGTTCCCATGGCTACGCGGGCACGCCAATGCCTGCCAGGGGCATACGGCTGACGTCACAGGACGTCAGCTGCCTGTCCCGTCTTCGGGCAGGCACGTGCAATAAAAGTCAGTCAGGGCATTCGGCATGGCAGCGTCAGCAAAATTCTTCAGTGTATGGGAAAGCTATATTTCTACTTTACCCTCATCACTGAGACAAAGAATATACGACTCTATGAATCAAACTCAATGGTATTCACTTCAATTAATTTCAGGGGATCCTCCTATTAGAATCTATGCTTAAACTCTTCATTAGCTGCGAGCTGCCACACAATGAATATTATCCTTCTTTTCTTTTCCCTTTTTTTTTTTTGTGTAAGTGAAATGTATGACATATTTGACATGATTTGTATCTAATGTACATCTAATACATTGTATTTCAATTGTCTATTACTGCATAATGTTCAATACTATATTGAATGGTGTTTCAATAAACATTTAAATTAATGAAAAAAGAAATATAGAATTTGATGGCAGATAAGAATCACTTGTCCCATCTAGTCTTGACCTAAATGACCTTGTGGTTTACTTGGAGGTTCCCACAAATACTTTCTATAGGGATTTCTCCACACAAAAGCATCTGAGCTCCTCTTGAGTGCCAGCTCAGCATAGCCCTGCCAATTAGTAGAGTACTACTTTGTAACGCTGGAGGCCCTCCAATCAGGTAGAAGACAATCCATGGGTGGGATGTTCTAACATCCGCAGCCCCCCTTTACCGGGCTTCGCATTGCTAATGACTGCATATGCTCTAACATATGCAATCATTAACGCAAGGGACAGCTCTTGCGATAAGAGCTGTCCCTTGCAATGCAGCGCCAGTGCTGGACTTCCAGGTCTGAGACCCAGGAGATTGTGGGTGGGTCAAGTCGCACAGGACGGAGATCTCAGTATTGAACAATTATAAGATAAAGAGAGACCCCCCGTTAGCTCTATATAAAGTTCATGTGTAACGCTTGGGGGTGTGCTACCACTGGGACAAAAAATTGAGATAATTTGAGGGAGAGAAGGACAGTTTGTCACGGTAGTGGTGCACCGCAGTAAATAAGAACGACTTAAAAAGTAACTTTTCGTCTGAAATGCCTGTTGACACCAGGGGGACGTACTCAGTTGACACAACATACCAACTTACAGACAGGATTGTTTATATCAACTGAGTACGTCCCCCTGGTGTCAACAGGCATTTCAGCCGACACACAGGGAAGAGACGCCTTAAACTTGTGATATTAGGATTTAAGTGCTAAGGGACGCCGCATGAGCCCAAGTTTTTAACTAGCACTATTTGTTCACTTGTCTTTGTTATTTGTTATATGTAGTCTGTCATATTTCGCAGCATCCTCTATTTTATGTGATGAATTAATAAAAGTTACTTTTTAAGTCGTTCTTATTTACTGCGGTGCACCACTACCGTGACAAACTGTCCTTCTCTCCCTCAAATTATCTGAGACCCAGGAGTCCATCTGCGCATGCACAGAGCGACGGGGATGGCAAGGTCATGCTGGGAGGGATCCGTGATGGATCCCTCACACAGTGCTGTGGTAAGAAGCCCCTAGGCTTCTGCAGGGAATCGCCAGCTTTTGCTGGGGATTCCCTCCGCAGTGGGGTTAGAGAATACAGAAATGCGGTAAAAACCCTGATTTTTACCACATTTCTGGGTTAGAGCATCCCGACCCATGTGTATAAATGGATTATCTTCAGTTCGTCCAGGACTTGCAGTTTGTTATTTTGAGGTCCCCACTCTCCCAGGGACCCCAGCCAGGCCTGACTAGTTGGGGGCAATGCTACAGCCGCAGGGGTTGTGAAGTTTGTGGGGACGACCTTGTTTAGGAAAACAAAGGTATATTTACCACTGTTTAGGGAGAGGAAAAAGGCCAGGATCTCTGTAGTTGAATGGAGATTTCCAAGCTACTGCTAAAGGTGGCTTTTGTGACCCCATTTATGCTGTCCCCTTTGACCCCCCCCCCCCTGTTGCCAGGCCTGAGTACACATTAACATGTCACACTCCCCCCCAGTACACACCAACATTTCACACTCCCTCCCCCAGTACACATTAACATGTCACACTCCCCCCAGTACACTTTAACATGTCAACTTCCCCTTTACACATTAACATGTCACACTTCCCCTTTCCCAGCATACATTACATACTTAAGTTTTTGCAGGTGTGGCTGCTTGTGGTACTGCTCCTCTGTCCATTCCTGCTGGCTCTTCCAGTGCACAGTCACGTGTGCACCATGCTCAGTTGAGCATAGGAATGGTTGCCCAGCTTCTGCTATGACAGTTGGGGGATTGCCTGTACACAAGTCATGGTGTGTGCACAACTGGCACAATATTTCTGTGACTTTCCCACCTTTCTGGGGGACTGGTAGGGCCACCTGATTTTCAGAAGCCTCCCGGCTGTAGACAAGTAAGATACTGGCATGGTCACTGTCAGTATGTTCATCATGTCGACATGTTTCATGTAGATGATTCGACCCTGTTGATATTCTCATGTTGGCCAGAAGACAAGTCATAAAACTCCCTGGTCCATTTTTCATCTCATATCCCAGCTTTTCCTCACATGTGCCTCTGCCTGGGAACTATATCCTCTAATGCCCACCAATATTTAATTACAATAACACCTTGCCCACTAAATTTTCCCTTACATGCCACCTACTGCTCACTTGTGTAACCCTGGGTTGCCGACTTTATTATTCTCCTCTCCGGGAGAAGCTCAGAGAGGAGAGTTTCAGCAGCCGCTCAGGGGGCGGGGCTTAAGAGTGACATCACTAAGCCCCGCCCCATGATGTTAAATCAGCGACTTCACGGATCTCTGTGGAGGGGGCGGGGCTAAAATTACACGATTGTGCCGCTTTAGCTCTGCCCCCTCCTCTGAGACCCGAGGATTGCAGCATTTTAATGCCGCGATCCGGGGGACAGCGGGGTCCTCCCTGAATCCGGGAGGGTTGCCCACCCTTCCGGGGGGCCGGGAGGGGGAACCGATTTTTGGGAGACTCCCGGAAATTCCGGGAGGGTCGGCAACCCTGGTGTAACCCCTGAATATTTGCCATCAATACTGTCTACACATTATGTATTACTGCAGCAGCCAGAGCCGGCCTTAGGCATAGGCAAACTAGGCAATTGCCTAGGACATTTGGAATGCCTAGGGGCATCAGCAGCTTCTGCTGATTAAAATGATATGCAGCATGCCTATATTCTTTGTGTGAGTGAGGCTGTATCTGCATATGAAATAGTGTATTCATGGAAATCACTGTAACATAGCATTCTGTATGCAGGTACAGCCACAGTCGCACACAGAATATATTCATGCCACATATCATTTTAATCATCGGAAGCTCCTTTCGTGTGCTGGTCATAACAATGCAAATAAGACAAATTTTCAGCAAAAAAGGCACCCAACGTTAGCAGAACTGGCCAGGAGCTGCATGGCTTATTGAGTCAAGATGTATGAGGAAACATCTGTATCCAAGCAGAGGCAGAGGTCACAGTGTTAGCGGCTGTGCGAGTGCTGTGTGCGGGTGGGTTGGTTGTGCAATAGTGAAAAAGAGATAATTTGCAGTGCTGTTTTAATGACACAATTAGATAAAAGTATAGCAAAACAATTTATTAGTCACATGTAATATTAAAAAAATGTATATATATACAGTGTGGCAAATATATAAAAGAAGGGGGGGGGGGGGAACCTGTCAGCAGAATGATGAGGGGGTAATATAACCTGCTCTGGTCACTCATACAGTCCCGGCACTGGTGCAGGAGGAGGAAGATGGAGTCCAAAATTTTTGTACTCCAAGCAATAAGTGGAGGGGTCCCAGTCCTTTTGGGGGGCTGCGATTTGGGGGGATCCTCTCTAGAAGACTGTTATGCCTGTTGGATGGCACTCCCGAATGTTACTTCTCCTCACTGCTCTCAAGAGGGGTCACAGTCTGCTTTGACTGGACGGTGAATACTCCTCAATAAAGTGCAATGTGCTGGAAAATAGAGTCCAATTGCCAGGAAAGTGCTGGTGCAGGTCCAGAGATTAAGCAGGATGGGGTTGGCAAATCTCTGGCAGGTCCCTGAGGTGACACCAACCGGTTTCGCTGTCACTCCAGGACAGCTTTTTCAAGGTGGTTGTGCAATAGTGTTCAGCATATGTGTAAGGGGCATTATATGTGTCATGTATAAATGCATTAATAATGTGCGACACATGTGTAACAGGCATTATGTGTGTCATGTGTATTAGGGCATTAATAATGTGCAACATATGTGTAAAGGGCATTATGTGTGTCATGTGTATAAGGGCATTAATAATGTGCAACATATGTGTAAGGGGCATTATGTGTGTCATTATGTGTATGAAGGGCATTAATAAAAGTTGGCATAATGTGTAAGGGGCATTATGGTTATAAGGACATTAATATTGTGTGTCATGTGTAAGGGGCATTACTGTGTGGTATTACCATGGGTGCTGAGAGAAAGGGGTAGGGGATAAAAATTACCCAGGTCAAAGTCTGATGGAAGGGCCCAGTGGGGGCCCCCGGCCCCCTCCCCTTAAGTGACAGCAGCAGCTGCAGCTCTTCTCCTCTGCCCAGCACACACTGCTTTGTGCTGGGTTGCAGTGTGGCCATGGAGGTGCCTAAAATACAATATTTTCTCCGGATTTTTTTCTAAGGGTATAATGTGAATAATGTGAGGAGTAATGTACATAAGGTAAAGTGATACTACTGTGATGTAACGTGAATAAGGGACACCATCGCATGATATATTGTGATATATATTGTGACTATTGACATGATATATTGTGAATAAAGTTGCACTACTGTGTGGCATAATTTGAATTGGGGGTACTATTGGGTGGCCATGCCCCTTCCCAGCAAGAACACACCCCTGTTTGGGCTGCACACCGAATGTGTGCACTGTTTCTATTTAAAATATTGCGGGTAGGAGCACCAAAATGATGACTGCTATGATGAGGGTTGATGGTGCTGGGAAAGGGGAGCAGGGTCAGAGGCGGAACTAGAGGCAGTGCTAGGGGGAACCAGCCAAAATCTTGCCTAGGGCATCATTCAGGCTAGGGCCGGCTCTGGCAGCAGCAACTTGTAATCCATTGCGGGTGAGCCTGAGACAAAGTAGCAGGAA
Source organism: Crinia signifera (assembly GCF_055691185.1). NCBI lineage: Eukaryota > Metazoa > Chordata > Amphibia > Anura > Myobatrachidae > Crinia > Crinia signifera. The sequence continues at coordinate 146,884,929 of NC_139222.1, read as the reverse complement.
TGTAGCACCAAAAGCGTAGTGAACCTAGGGCAGCAGGTCCACTGGTAATCCAGCACTGACAGATTGATAGAGAATATATTAAATGACTTGTTTGGGTATATAATCTCTCCTATAACTAATTCTTAGCAGACTAACAAGGGAACAGTAAATGGGGCACACTCATATAACAATGGTTGCTGAGAGACACCTGCTGAAAAGATAAAAGGTTGGAACATCTAGTATAATGAAATCCTTCCTTCATAGGTCAAAGCCTGTGGGGGCAGCGTACTTTTGCAGAGGAAATTAAATTTATTCAGTACACAAAGACGATAAATCTGGAATCTTAATGTGCCTCAAAAAATTAAGAAAAGCAAAATAATCTGCTCAATGAATTTAAAGCTGGCATACTGTAATTGATTTTAACTTTGCTGGCAAGATATGTGCACTTTTTCTGTTATTTACTATAATTCTTGCATAGAAGTATATTTCCCTAAATTGTACTGTCACTTGTTTTATTTGTACTTTTATTTATTGAATTATGTCATAATGTAGTACTTTCCAATGTGAAATTTTTATCTAAATACAGGTTTAGTCTTACATATCCAAAACATTGAAACACTAAATAGCCCAAAATACTGATTTTTGGTCCCTATGGCGACTGAGATAGTGACACCTTTGCTTATACCCCTTTCACACCAGAAATGCAGGGACAAACCCAGGAATTCAGTTCCCGGGACAAGTAGGGACATTCCCGGGTTTGGACCCATTCACACCATAAAAGTACCTGCATTTTCTGGTGTGTGAAGGGGCGTGAAGGAGGCCGGCAGGAGGTGGGGAGGAGGCAGGCAGTCGGCGGGATGGCATCGGACAGTCGGCGGGATGGCGGTGGAGGTGGGCAGGAGGTGGTGAGAATACTCAACCCGGTTGCTGGTCCTCTGTGCAGGCCGGGGATCCACACAGGCAGCGGCGCAAATGACGGGACAGGCGGGGGGGCGAGGTCCCAGCAGGCATCCCCTGCACCCTCACTTTTTGGGGGTTTATCCAATTTCTGTGGCACCGCTGCAGCGCAAAGTTCATTTCTGGTAGGAGCCAGGAAGGGGAGATGTGTCAGCGGGTCTATAGTGCCCTGTCCCGTTAGTGGTTAGTGTATAGACTCGCAAGATGATAATGTCATCAGCACAACAGCAGCCCCGGAGCAGAGCGCCACATAGCAGTCCTGCTGACCACCCCACCTAATGTGTTTTGCAGGACGGGTGGAAATTCCGGTAAGCCACAAGGCATGGCCCCCTCCTATATCTCTGCAGTGGTGGGCGGCACTCTAGCACTTTCCCCCACTTCATTCAATTCTGCTGCACCACAGTGGGGAGCGACAGCATATATGTGAACGGAAAGTGGGGGAAGGAGAATAACTAGCATGCTGCAGGGACACACAACAGAGTCTGTATGACTCCAGCAGGATTTCTGTCTTTATGTCCTGGCTGCCTCTGTCCCTATGTCCCCGCTGCCTCTGTCCCTATGTCCTCACTGCCTCTGTCCCTATGTCCCCTCCTCTGTCTCTATGTCCCTGCTGCCTCTGTCCCTATGTCCCCTCCTCCTCTTTCTCTATGTCCTCGCTGCCTCTGTCCCTATGTCCTCGCTGCCTCTGTCCCTATGTCCCATCCTCCACTGTTCCTATGTCACCTCCTCTTCTGTCTCTATGTCCCTGCTGCCTCTGTCCCTATGTCCCCTCCTCCTCTGTATGTCCCACTGCCTCTGTCTCTATGATCACGCTGCCTCTGTCTGTATGTCCCTGCTGCCTCTGTTCCTATGTCCCCTCCTCCTCTGTATGTCCCACTGCCTCTGTCCTTATGTTCCCGCTGCCTCTGTCCCCAGGGCCGGTGCAAGCCCCCCGCCCCAGGCAAAACCCCCCGCGCCGCCCGCCGGGGGGAGGGTGCGGACGATACTGCGGCACGGGGGGGTGTGCGATACCGCGATGCGGCACAGGGGGTGTGCGGTCGATACTGCCACGCTGAAATCCCCCAGCGGGGAGCGGGCGTTGCGGGGGGGGGCAGCGTTAATTAACGGGCGGGATGGGGGTCGGGGAGGGGAGAGGGAGGAGGATTACAGACTCACCTGCTCCCCGCTCCTTGCTTTCTGGTACCGATCTATGGTACCTCGGCGGCTCAGTACTGCCCTCCAGTGGCCGGCACCCTAGGCAAATGCCTAGTCCTGCCTAGTGGTGGCGCCGGCCCTGTCTGTCCCTATGTTCCCGCTGCCTCTTTCCCTATGTTCCCGCTGCCTCGGTTCCTATGTCCCCTCCTCCTCTGTCTCTATATCCCTGCTGCCTCTGTCCCTATGTTTCCGCTGCCTCTGTCCCTATGTTCCTGCTGCCTCTGTCCCTATGTCTATGTTCCTGCTGCCTTTCACACTAAGTCAGGGTTGCCGACCCTCCCGGAATTTGCGGGAGTCTCCCGAAAATCGGGTCCTTCCTCCCGGCCCCCGGAAGGGTGGGCAACCCTCCCGGAATCAGGGGGACCCCCACTGAGCCCCCCGATCGCGGCATTTATATGCCGCAATCCGCGGGTCTCAGGGGAGGGGGCGGAGCTAAAACGGCACAAACGTGTCATTTTAGCCCCGCCCCCTCCATGGATATCAGTTATTTAGTCTATTTCCCGTAATGGGGGCGGGGCTTAATGACGTCACGGTTAAGCCCCGCCCCCAAAAAGCGTAATGAAAGATTCCTCTCCGGGCTTCTCCCGGAGAGGATTTTCTGAAAGTCGGCAACCCTGCACTAAGTTAGGGGGCCCCTTTAAAAGTTTGCTATGGGGCCCACAAAGCTCTAGTTACACCTCTGCTTATTTGTCTTTTGATCATATCAGCATAAATTTAGTTTTATTTTTTTTGGAAAGGCCAAGCTAAGACAATACAGCACTACAGACCTTTAACCCTGTCATATGTGCTTGTAGAGCATTATTAATATAAACAGGACGTTCACTACAGTAAGAAATATCTATCAGCCTCTAATCCGGATGTTACACAACAAAAACAGGAATTCCATTTTTCCTACTGCAGCATTTAGAAAGCATATCTTTCTTCTAGTTATATTACCCTGTACATCAATACAAGAGAGGACAAGATACAGTGGATACTCTAAACACCACACCCAGCCAGGAGAGGAGTTTAAGGACAAATATGCTCTGTTTACATGCGTGCTTTCCTTAAAACAAATCTGATTAACCCACAACTTTCCAATTTATATGAGATTGAGAATCCCAGAATTCCCTGAAAAGTCTAATGTAATGAAGTCTCGGAAGTTGAGAAAAAAAAAACACAGTATTTTAGGAAAACATGAGGACTAATTAAGACCTGACCACTGGGCTTCTAGTTTTTAGAGCCCTGCGATCAGATATACGCCTCCCAGCCAGTGTTATTCCCACCCCCAAGCCTGCGATTTGCTTAGCATGGCTTTTGAAAATTACCGTAGCTGGATCAACGATTAGCTGCAAAACTATTTGCAACACACTCACCATCGAATGTTTTTCCCAGTGTGTGCAGTGTGTGTGTAGCCCCGGACATAGTCAGCAGCTGCGATAGAGACAGGCTGATCGGGCTGGAGCTGACGTCATACACCTTTCCTGTGCACACCTGCGTTTTTGTGTAAGGAGAACTACATCTGGACTTTTTGCATGAGACCACACCCTCTTATATATATTTTTTTAGTAAAAGTACCCTGGAGGTATATATTCAGTTAACAAAAAATATGGCTTTATATACAGGTCAGCATTAACCCTTAGTGAACATTGGAGTTCTGTTGCCACTGCCTGCAGTGCAGCATTAACCTTTATTGGTGCACACTGATTTGTGCCACTATTACTATAATATGTTCGCAGTGATTCACCGCAGCGTGTAAAAAAAAATATGTAAAAGAAAAATCTTGAAAAAGTGAAAAAAGCGTGTTTTCTTGCACCCAGTAGAAATCATCTGTCCAATAATGAAAGAAAAATAAGGCAACCCCGCGATGTGTGCTGAGCGATCGTGCTTAAGGATGTCACTGAGCACAAGTGCCAGGTCGCCCCGTGTGTAGGGGGCTTTAGTGTGATGACAAGTTATTTTTGTGAGTAAATTGCATTTAAGAAAAGTTCCCAGACATATTTAGGATTTATGTGGCTGAATATTATTTTTGACACCATTTATTACTCCACACAAATGAGCATATGTATCATATAACTAGGAATTTGTTGTTATCCTCTTGTGCTCAAGTGACCTGTTCTCCATGAAGAGGCTCCACCTATTTGCTCAACATTATTGTACTAACTATTCAAAAGAGTTTAAACAAAGACTGCCAAGGGCCAACTCATACTTAACAGGTTAAAAAGTTCATACAGTAAACAAGCAGTGAGGCGTTTTCATCTTGAACTGCAGCCAGCTGTTATCACCCTTTTATTAATGCTGTTGTGCATTTTAAAATTAGGTTTTGGATGATATCGTAGATCGATAGTCAACATGCATTAAGTTGACGGGCGCAAAAAGGTCAGCATGTCGAAAAGTAAAGGTTAACAGCTACGGTCAACCGGTGAAAAAGGTCAATATGACACTGGTTAACGTGACTTTTTTTTTTTTACTGCTTTCCTTGTTTTAACATCCACATGGACTACGATTTTGAATAGGAACATGTGGCAAATGTGTAGTGGTAGAGCAAGGAACCTTGACCGAAGTGTCGCGAGCGAAGTTTGGCTTACATGTGGTTCAACACATAAAAAATTTAAAAATACCCTTGTGTTGACCTTTTGGGTGTTTGGGTGGTTGATTCCATGTCGAACTTATTAGGACGCACTTGCATTTTCTGATACTTGGAGCAGACCAGAACAAGCTTACTGCGGTGGTGCAGCAGACTTTATTCCATAAGTACAGTATAGCCCGTCGCAGTATTGACAAATAGTGAGATATCCATCTTGTATTTATTGTTTGTACCCCCTTCATATATGTTATAGTGGGCAGCACCTTCCTAAATTTATTGCGCTCCAAATTCTACAACCCTTCTTGCTCATTTTTGCATTTCGAAAATATTGGGGTTGACCTCTTGACTGTCAACCAATTTCTAGTCAATCTAGTGATCATGTATGCACATGTGAAGCCACTTGGCTTATTCACCGGCCCGTTCACACCTAGCAGTGCGGGCAGGAGATAGCGGGATGTCGTCTCTACCATGGGAACGACCAGTGTTTAATGGGCATTCCAATGAAAATGCTGGGCGTTCCCAAAGTAGTTTGCCGATGACATATGTGTGGGGTTTGGGCAGCTGACATCCGAGGATGTCAGCTGCCATCCCGCAGATCTAAGACACCAGAGAGTGTCTTAGATCTGCGATCGCTAGTGAAATCATTCAATGGTCGGCGACCGTGGCATGATTTCTGTCCTCACGCATTCTGCGAATGGATGTTTATGCAAACATCCATTGGCGTGCATGCAAGGAGATTCACGGTGTGTGTGGCGGGTGGTCGTTCGTGAGAGCTGCATTAAAATGACTTGCAAAGCTGCTAATTTCACAGCTTTGCAAGTCAATCACAATGACTTCCTAAAATAAGTGAAGGGGAAAAAAATCTTATATAGCATAGACCTAGCTGTTGCTTTTGCATGTCCGTCTTAATATAAATGTATATCTTGATAGACATGGAATAACTTGCTATGGCAGTGTATCTCTCCCCCAAGATTTTCTCCTCCTCCCTGCCTCCGCTGCTGTCTGCAGAGTACAACCTCCATGTTGACCCAGGATTCTGCTGTCCAGGGCCGGTGCTGGCCATCTCAGCACCCTAGGCAAATCTTCTAAATCACCGCTGCCGCCCTCCCCCCGACACTTATTTCCCCCTCCACCCTTCCTCACCTCAACATAGCCGGGGACTCCAGGGGGGGAGCGTGCAGGCAGGCGGGCGGGCGTGCAGGCTGGGCGGGTGTGCAGGCATGCAGGCTGGGCGGGCGCTACCTGCAGAGCAACACTGACCAGCAGGGAAGGAGGGGGCAGCCATCACCCGCACATTGCCGCTAACCAGCGCAGGGGTCAGATCCACGAGCAGGGGCGGGGGGATGGGGGGTAGTGGTACGGCTCACCTGTTCCCTGCTGGGTCCGGGAATAGCTGCTGGTAGTACTTGCTCTCCTCGAGCTGGAGCGCTGCTGCTGCAGCTCAGAACTGCAGCTCAGTACCGCCCTCCAGTGGCCGGCGCCCTAGGCAAATGCCTGAAGCTGCCTAGTGGTGGCTCCGGCCCTGCTGCTGTCTGGAGGTTGGGGTTCCCCCATAGCTGTAAACAGGAACCATGTCGGATTACCCAGCATCCCCGTTTACACTGCCCTCTACCCAGGTCCTGTCCGTGTTCTACCCTGGTCAGGACCTGGGTAGAAGTCCCATGTAAAGGGACACGGATTAACCCCTTTTAGACAGCCACTGGCCCAGGTCCTTGAGGGAAAAACCCAGGTTTTTGCGGTGGTGTAAAAGGGATATTATACAATCACACTTTCAGTGCAATGTTCCATTCCATTTAACTTCTGAATGGAAGTCACAACCACAGTGATTACCGAGACAACCTGAATCGGTCCCTTTGTTGTTTTTTTCCCCAATGGACAAAATGTAATTGGTTAGTGCTTTATAATAATTCTCTGCAACCATGTTCCATTTAGAGGAAAAAGTAAGCAGAATCTCCAAATATATTGCAAGGTCATGTACAGTATGTACTATTTTGTAGCATTTTGGTCTGAATTGCTGTTATAAATAAACGTACTACTACTACTACTACTGTTTCTGCTGGCACCATGTAAACATATCTACAGGCAAGCTACTGATTGATGTTTTCAGTGCTTCATTTTGTCTTTAAACAGAAAAAAACAGATAGAAATGCTTCTGAAGTGCTCGTCTAATAAATTCTAACGTTAACAATGGTAACATCCCTAGTTTTAATGAGACAAATGCGCATTTTTAGGTAATTACTTTCATATTCCCTTCCTCTGTGGTAAGGTCGTTTAAATACATGTGATCTAGATCTATGAGGTACCATTGTAGATGCCATTAGTTACCTAGTGTACAGTACACGACCAGAATGCATCTAAAATGTAACAGAAAACTCTAGTTTGGGCAAGTCGTATCCCTTATTTTAATTACTATACATTTAATTACTGCTTTAAATAAAATAAAATTAGAAATCACTAAAAGGGTTTCAGACCAACAAACTATGTCCCAGGAATTAGATAAAATAATGTAATTAGAGAAAAGGATGTACTATGTACAAGGGAGGAGTAGAGCGGATCTGGAAAGTAGGGGAGTAACAAGGAAACATCATGTAATCTTTGTTATCAGATTGCTGACTTCTAAAGCATTCCCATTTCTTTAATGAAATATTAAATATCTGCCGCCAGGAAATGTAAACATTTTCATTTGTTTTTAGGTCCACTGTTTTTTTTCTATGCACAATTTAAAACAACGCAGACAGCGTAAATGCTCCTGAAAATATTTGTTATACGATCAAGGGTATCTTTTATCATTTCAATCTGCAAATTGCTTTTTGTTTTTCTCCCTTGGTTAGGGTAATAAACAAAAAGGCTTATTCATTACTATGGTTTAATGCAGATATCTACCTGAAAACAATGTCAGTTATTTAGGTAAATGCAAGAATCCAGATCTATAAGGCATGCGCCATTATCTATGTGACTATTTTTGCACTTGTCTTTATATTAAATCCATAGATTAGCTTGTTGCATTCAAGAGCTGTCTGGATGGTTGCCACTGGAAACGCACTTTCTCTGTAACATGTTCCTAATAAAATGTGATACTTAGCATATATGTAGGTATATTTCGAATAATAAATTCACAAATACTCCCGGGGCTGGTATTATAGGATCACTTATAAGAGACCCATGCCAGATTATTATAGTGAAAATATAAATACTCATTTATACTGACAGGAGTGTTAGTTGCACCAAATAAGTGATAAGGTTTATTGCCCTTCTATGCACCATAGCAGGGCCAAATTAAAGGTGTGTACACACGGTGCAATATGGTCACTGAGCAATTTTGTCTTAATATCTCTGAGCAATATATTGCTCAGTGCACCGTTTTCATCAGCGACCAGCAACTTTGGCTGAAAATTGCAAGCTATTCTGTCTCATTCTGTCTCTACAGCATATAAGCTTTGTACACACTGCAATATCGCTGGCAATATGGTCGCTAAGCGACCATATTGCCAGTGATTCGTTTGTGCTGCAGCGATAAATCGCCAGGTGCACGCTCCCGTGTTCTGCCCCCTAATGGACGCTGGTCAGCTCCCCCAGCAGAGTCTCCTGTTCATCAGCGACCACCTCTGGTTGCTGATGAAAACTGGACACTGACCAATATTTTGCACATTTTACATCTGCCCCCCTGGAGTGCACATGGTTTTGTCCATCTAAGAACGATTTTGTCAGAAAGAGTGAACTAGAATAAGGCCCACTATACTGTGTGTGGCCTATTGCTGGGACAGGAGAAATTACTGAAAAGCGTGGTCACATTGCACAGATGCGAACAACTTAAATTAGTAGAAATTGCCCAAAGAGCACAAAGAGAGTTTCAGAAAGGGGAGAGCCGTGCTACAATTAAGTGAATCCCTATACTAGGATTTTCCCATTTTTTACATCCTATGATCACAGTTGCCAGATAACTCTGCCAGACATTTATGAAGGACTCAATATTGCACTATCTAGAACTAACTACATACCTACACCCAATATGTCAAATGTTAAAAAGGCTTCAAATAAACACAAAAGTGCTTCATTAATTAAATCAGTGCTTATGTCCCCTTTTTGTAAAATTAAGCTATACTATATCTAATACTATTAAAAGTTATAGAGAAAAACATTAAAGTTTTATACAATGAATCCAATCCTTTTGGCTGTTCTAAACAGCAGTAGAAGCACTGTCCAATCTTTAATGTGTGCAAGGTTTGCAGTGAACACGGGGGCCCTGGGCCCAGGGGGGCCAGCAAACTGTACACCCTGCACCCATTTAATTATACTCACTTTGCCAACGGTCAGGCACTGGATGCACAACTGCACAAATCATTGGAAAAATTTGCTCTTCGCAGAAGAATCCTAAGAGTAGGGGGCCCAACCTGAGCATGCACACGGGCAGGGGTTAAAGTGAGGGGGAAAGGGGTGGAACTGAGTTCCACCACCTCTAATGGTGAGGTGGAACATTTTAACCTCCACATTGGCCCTGCAGAGTAAATATTACAGAGAAGCATTCTAGCTTGCAAGGGGATGCCATAAAACCCTACCACTGGCCCTGTCTCTGCCTAATGGGGGGAAGGGAGGGGGTTTAATTAGGTGGCATAGAGAAATAAGTTTTCCCACCTCCAACCTTCCCACGACCAATTTATGCCCTGCACATGGGCACTTTCCTCTCTTAAAGCGCCACTGAACAGAAGATTATACTTTTTGTGCATTAACATTTCATGTCAACCATGCACCTGATTGATGTCAGCACCAAAGACATACTGAAGTCTTTACATTTTACCCTCATTAACAAATAAAGTAAAATAAAAAAATGTTTTTCCTTTGAACTGTGAATATGCTGGTTCTTAATAAATAAACTATAATTCTATAATTAATTACTACTTGGGTTGAGAAATATTCAAAGAAGTCATTGGAGTACCATCCACATCCTCACAGTAATACACTTATGTAGTCGTATTAACTAAACCAATGCTAGAAAATGAATAAATTACACTTGGACAAAGAACAGAAGCCTGTCAATACCCTCCTTAATAGTATTCTGCTCTCAAAAATCATTTTATACCGGAACTCTACTAAGGCCAATAAATAGCACAAAATGTTTTTAAATAACAGTTTATAAAATCCTACTTTCATCGCAGCTAAGACACAGACAGCTAAGACACAGCTTTGATTGAGCTAAATCTGACTATATGTAAATAATAAAAAAATCACTATAATTAGGCGTTCTCTTCTCTGTCTCTTTCTCTGAAGGCAACACCCACGCTAAGTAGAGGAGTTCCCTACTGGCTGTAATTAGTACATAGAACCGTTTCCACATCTGATTCATGGATATTGTGTATGATGAAAGTAAGAGTGCATCACAGGTGAAAGGTGTAGTTCAATTTGCATTAAAATAATGACCTGCGTGGCACTGTGTGGTGTCATTTACAGCTTTTCTATGCTTCTATTTATAAACAAATAATGTGACATTGGCATATCATTTTAATTGTTTCACTGTCATTAGGTCCGGTGTAGTACTGGTAATTAAACCCATTTTTCTTGCCAGGTTTGTTATTATTACATTTAGTAAAGAACAAGGAGTATGCAAGGTATATTTAAAACTGTTTATATACACCTTATAACAATGACCTCAACATATTGGGCAAGGGCCAACTATATAAAACTGCTCTATTTTTGCACGTGATACTTTACTGCTGTTAAGCCCTTGATATAGGTGTGTAATAAAAAAGGGCTGATCCAAATTGTTGATTGCATCTGTTATATTAATATTTTTGAATGGCCTTGTTACAAGGAATTTCATTATATATGTGAACATAACCCCTTCATGTGCCCTGTTTTTATGCTGAGATTCCTGATGAAATTGTACCCTTTGCATTATAAACTTCATATCGACTGATGTCAGCCTACATTTCTGCACAAGGTAAATAAAGGAAATACTTATTTGCAATAAATATATAGAGACTAATTGGGAGGGGAAAGGGTCAGCTTTATTTAATTATTTATTAAAATGAGAGAGAAGGTATGGTAGCAAAGAAAGAACGGCCCTACGCACAGTAGTACATACCAAATAATCCAATAAAAGGTGTAAATGCAGTCCAACTGCCATGGTATTCCAAGGTTAAGCATACCTTTTGCAGATGACACAAATATATGCAACAGGCTAGACATGGCAGGGGTGGTTCTTGATCTTGGTAAACTAGATGGATGGGCAAGAGTCACACCATTGCAATTACAGCTTACGCACTAGGGTCTCAATAAAACAGAGGCTAAATATAAGATGAACATCACTATAATGGATTCTACTGATGAGGAAAGGGATCTAGAAGTTTCTATCTCAGGTGACATAGAGGCAGGTAAGCAATGTAACAAAGCAATGAAGTAGACAAGATTTTTTTTGTTACTTGACGCCTGGGTGTATGACGTCAACACCAAGTGCATGATGAAAATGTGCTGGGGGTGTAGGACTTTGGACCCTCTCCTAAAGGAGAAGGCCCCCATTACTCACCAATCTCCTCAGAGTCAAAAGGCCTACTTAGTGGAAAAAGGGTGGATGGGTCCTTTTCACTGGAGCATGGAGAGACCCCAACCCTCAACTCTCAAAAGGCTTAGGGTCTGTGGACTTCCCTTCACCTTCCCTATGGCTGGCTAAAGCATCTCCCTGGGGACTGAAGACCTCAGTTCTTCCCATGAGAAGTGAACTCAGTATGTGGGGAGCAGGGCAGCCCATAAAGGTCATGCCTACAGCCCAAAAATGTAATTAAACACACAAAAAAAAAAATATGAAGTATAGCTGCTTAAAATACCAACAAATCTGGGCATAAATAAATAAACCCTAGCCAAAAGACTTAAGTGGGGCTGTAAAAAGTGTCCCTGCCCTAGCCAAACGGCCACGGCAAGTGATGTGCAATGCGACCTGAAAATGTGAAGTGCACCGTGCAAGTGCCATACTAGTGCACTTCTGCTGATTCAGTCACCAGTGCATGTCCCGCAGGTGTCAGGCTTCAGAATTTTTTTATTAAGACTCTCTATCATGGGCCATAACCCCTAAAACCAGAGCAATCTACTCATCCCTGGTGTTTGTCCACTCACTTATCAGGAGCACTATCCTTGCTCCCGGCACTACTCATCCCCGGGGAACATTATAGAAAGTTTCCAATATATCAATGATTTTAACATGGTACAGGAGGGAGACATTCTTCAAAGAAACACGAGGGCTTGTGCTGGAACTGGAGGGAGGGAGGTTCAGGTGAAATTTAAGGAAAACTTGCTTGTGGTAGAGGCTAATACAGTAGAGCATTTTAAAAATGCTTTGGATAGGCATAAGGACATCCTTACATAGAAATAAGGATCAAATAATGTTTCAGTTTACCACAAGGTTAAAAAAGGTGCTAAATAGATCAACCATACGGTTATTATCTGCTGTCATATTCTTTTTTTCTATGTCTTTTTGAGAGTGTTGAGGCTAGAGTGTATCCACCAGGCTGAATTTTTACATAATCCATAAGAAGGTAATGAAATGCATAACAGATTTCTCACATTTAATCCTACACTGTTCTAGCAATCCCATAGGAAGTATAAGTAAGGGATAACAGTTGGAGATTTGGCTTCTATCACCATTTAGGATGTGTAGAGAGAAAGTTATCTTTAAGGGAAAAAGTTTCCCCAGAGATACTTAAATGTTTTTTGGTACTTGTTTCCTAGCACGGCCACACCGATTTACATCGGGGTGGTCGTGTCGGAAAAATCGGGGTCGATCGCATCGCATGCGATTTGGTCGCATGCGATGCGATCGATGCGACCGACCGATTTTGGACCCGATTTTTTTTTTTTATGAAATGTAAATCGGGTCCCTGGGACCCGATTTTACATTGGATTCAATGTAAAATATTCCCAACCCCCCCAAATGTCACGGCGTACACCCCACCCCACGATAGACGCCATCCCGAAGCGTGGCGAGCGCAGCGAGCCCGCGAGGGGCGGCGGTGCGCGTCCTCCGACCTTTTCATTCCCCTACTATCCACGTCAGCGTGGAGTTGAGAATAGAATAGTGTGGCGAGCGCAGCGAGCCACCGAGCCCGAAGCGTGGCGAGCGCAGCGAGCCCCGCGAGGGGACGCGTATACCTGTGAAGTTATACGCGTCCCCTCGCGGGGCTCGCTGCGCTCGGTGGTTTGCTGCGCTCGCCACACTATTCTATTCTCAACTCCACGCCGACGTGGATAGTAGGGGAATGAAAAGGTCGGAGGACGCGCACCGCCGCCCCTCGCGGGCTCGCTGCGCTCGCCACGCTTCGGGTTGCCGTCTATCGTGGGGTGACGACGGGGACATCTATAATGTGAAATGGGTCATATTGGCCCATTTCACATTTTTCACATTTTTTCACGATTTCAATGTTAAAAAATCTTTTAACATTGAAGCCTATGGAAAAATCGGGGGCATCGCGTCGGGACCATTGTTAATGGTCCCGACCGACGCGATGCCCCCGATATTTTACCTTTCCCGACACGATTTCAATGTTAAAATATTTTTTAACATTGAAGCCTATGGGGAAATCGGGGGCATCGCGTCGGTCGCGTCGGGACCATTGTTAATGGTCCCGACCGACGCGATGCCCCCGATATTTTGTCTTAGCCGGCCAAATGGACCTGATTTCAAAGGAAATCGGGTCCATCGCGTTAATCGTGTACCTTAACTTAAGGTACACGATTACTCCCGATTGTGGCCGTGCTAGGAAACAAGTACCTGTTTGTTTTTTTCTATTCAGTGACTTTTAGTAAATGGACGCAGTCACACCACTATCTACCATGATTATCCCACCAGCTAATGTGGAATTGGCACTTCTATACGTACCATATTAGTCCCCAAATCCTCAGAAATTTGTATAATGGCATAAATATACTTAATGTAACATATGCTTTCAAACTTCCAAGTGTTAATCAAATATTATTGGCTCCTAAAACACAGAAGTCATAAGCAATTAATACTTTGACTCATCTCCTTTCACTGCTGCTGTTTCAGCAGGTCATGTGTTGTAGAAAGGTGCTTTAGGATAAATGTTAGTGAGGCAATCATTGCTGCTGCATAACTATGGTGGAGAAAGGCGTGTACAGGCCATTCCACCTCTGTAATGAGACTTTCTCCTTACTGGGCTTTGCTGACAAAAGCTGTACACCCAGACTTCATTTTAAAGAGGAAATTCAAATATGGCCAGGGTGAGGTGCTCAGGACTTCCAATTGCTGTTTGTGAAATAGATAATCTTCTAGCCAGTCCACGCAACAATGTTCATCTCTGATGCAATATTCATATCTGATTCTAAAAACTCAATATGGCTTTGGCAATGCCATGCCGCAGTATTGCAAGGCACACAATAGCATGTTGAATAGATATTAATTAAAATAAATGTATTTACTATGTGAGTACAGATAATTAACAAAGCTTTTACTTTTACTCAAGGACTTGGGTGCAGCATTTCTGTTGTTTTGCGCCCCCACCACCTCCTAAGCCAGCATTCTGGGCCCCTCTGCCCAACCTCCTTCCTCCACCTACCGCCACTCTCCTCAAGACTCAAAGATAGCAGTCCATTCAGCAGGGGACCTCCTCCTGTTGTCTCCCCCCCCCCATACAATCACTCTGCAAAGTCATCACAGATTGGGACAGATTGGGAACTAAAAGTTGCCCTGAAAATTTTTCTAGAAGGGGCCTCATGTGAGCAGCACCAAATCCAATGTATGTGGGGCCAACACCAAAATAGGCGGGAGTTATACACCTGTATGCAAGACATTGACTTGGCAGTCTAGTGGCCCCTGACAAAGTTGTTGTGACAAACCACCACATGTCACATAATACCCCACCTCCCCCCACTAAGAATTAACACAGACCCCAAAACCTGTATAAAGCAGACAAATAACTAATTACCATAATCCCCTGAATATCCCAAATATCCCCACTCTAATGTAAGGGGATGCACCTAAATGTGACAAGAGTGCGCATGCAGTACTGTGCTTTGGACCCCCATACAAGGTGAGATCCATGTAGATGTGGCCCTCCCTTCAAAATGTAGGACTGGTAGGGGTAGCATTGAAAAGTGAAGAGAACTTATAGTTATTCCCCCTGCCATTACACTTGGAGACATCTATATAGAAACTACTGTCTCAGTAAGTTACTGGAAAGTGGTGTGTACTCCCATGATGACCTTTATTTTTGCCCAGTGTGCATAACTATCACCATGACACCAGCAATCACACATCATATGCTAGGGATGGCCACTGACCATCAATAATTCAAAACCATTGATGGTCAAAATTGATGGACCAATGTTGAATATTTTTTCCATCAATGGGGAGAACCAGATGATTTCCCACCATCAATAATACACAAGCAATGCCCCCCCCCCCCCAGGTGCTGAGACACAGAACAGAGCTCCGCACCCAACACTCACAAGAAACTCTGCCCTCATGCTCTCATTGGCCCACGGTCTAATGCATTAGCAGGGGCTTCCATTGGTGGATGAAACCATCGATGGCTCCCTCGCAGATGGTTTCACACCATTGAGGTTACCGATTCCTACCATAAGATAATTGTAATTGGGTAATTTATTCAACTTGGTATTACGATCACATTTTGGGGTTTATTTATTAAGATGGGAGTTCTATTGAAGATGGGATGTTGTCCCTAGCAACCAATCAGATTCTATTGTCTTCTAGAAGGTGCTAAATAAATAATTACAGAATGCAAGAAAGTGTGTTTTGAACTATGGGGATTCCAGCGCTGTAGGTCTGCTGGAGGGATATGGAACACTTGCGGTGACCCCGTACCACAAAAGAAGACACAAAACAAAGGGGGAGATGTGTCAAAAACACATCTATTTTGTTCCTATCTCTCCTGCGACCTAAAATTGGAATATAAATCAACACGTTCCTGTATTACATGGAACGCTCCTCTTCTCCGCCTCTGGTAATCTTATATTGTAAACGGCATGCACCGATATCACTGAATGATATATAAAGCAGTGGACCCTTCACCAAGGTTGAGTCTCCCTTGAAGTGAAACAAAACACCAAATACACCCCTTATCTGGGATAGGCGTCTCCTCTTCTCCGACCGGTCTAAGCTTTCAGGTACAATGATTTCACGGGATACTTATAAATCCCCACGAACAGGCTCCATGCAGTGGTATGCCATATGAAAACAACAATAGAACTGATATAGTGTAACACTGTATTTAATTCATAAAAAGCATAAAAGTAGACACGGGTAAAATTGCATGACAAATCTTCTAAAAACAGTTCAAAATGCTGGGTGGGGGATAACACAATTACCGAAGTCGGTGGAGAACTCGTTGGAATGGAGCTCTCAAACAAGCGCTAGTGAAAAAAGTCCCGGGCACTCTCCGACTAGGCAAGCTGCAGACGATCCCGGCAAAGGTGTTCTCCCGGCTCAGCAGGTGTACGTAGGACCGACGCGTTTCGACCGACACTTCGGTCTTTTTCAAGGATGTAATGAGTTCATGTCCGTTGTCCCTATTTAAGGGATAAATGTCCAATCACAGGTGAGCAGTTCCGTTGGTCCGTTAGCAGCGTCGCCCGTTGTCCTGGAGACTGCTACGGCAGTGATTACTGCCCCGCTTCCGTCCATATCTTATATATAGCTTTGCCCCACTTCCGGATGAACGGACTCTATTTGTACCAGTTGTTTAATTGTCGGCAAATGGGTCTTTCTACTGGCTGCGGTAATATAGATTATTGATGCTGTGCGGAAGTTCCATGCTTGAGTATAATCGCAGGATGCATGATAAAAAAATGAGAGATAAATAAAAATGGTACTTGTTTCCTAGCACGGCCACACCGATTAAGATCGGGGTGATCGTGCTGAAAAAAATCGGGTCGATCGCATCGCATGCGATTTGGTCGCATGCGATGCGATCGACGCGACCGACCGATTTTTCACCCGATTTTTTCATTAAATCCAATGTAAATTGGGTCCCTGGGACCCAATTTTACATTGGATTGAATGAAAAAAATTCCCAACCCCCCCAAATTCAAGCGCGTAAACCCCACCCCACGATAGACGGCAACCCGAAGCGTGGCGAGCGCAGCGAGCCCGCGAGGGGCGGCGGTACGCGTCCTCCGACCTTTTCATGCCCTACTATCCACTAGGGCGTGGAGTGAGAATAGAATAGTGTGGCGAGCGCAGCGAGCCACCGAGCCCGAAGCGTGGCGAGCGCAGCGAGCCCCGCGAGGGGACGCGGATACCTTCACAGGTAAACGCGTCCCTTCGCGGGCTTCACAGCTGTCCGCGTCGCCACGGACACCTGTGAAGCCCGCGAAGGGACGCGTATAACTGTGAAGATATCCGCGTCCCCTCGCCACACTATTCTATTCTCACTCCACGCCCTAGTGGATAGTAGGGCATGAAAAGGTCGGAGGACGCGTACCGCCGCCCCTCGCGGGCTCGCTGCGCTCGCCACGCTTCGGGTTGGCGTGTATCGTGGGGCGACGACGGGGACATTTATAATGTGAAATGGGTCATATTGACCCATTTCACATTTTTTGACATTTTTACACCATTTCAATGTTAAAAAATTTTTTAACATTGAATCCTATGCAAAAATCGGGTGCATCGCGTCGCATCGCGTCGGGACCAATGTTAATGGTCCCGACCGACGCGATGCCCCCGATATTTTAACTTCCCGACAAGATTTCAATGTTAAAATTTTTTTTAACATTGAAGTCAATGGAAATATCGGGGGCATCGCGTCGGTCGCGTCGGGACCAATGTTAATGGTCCCGACCGACGCGATGCACCCGATTTTTGTTTCCTAGCCGGCAAAATGGACCTGATTTCAAAAGAAATCGGGTCCATCGGGGTAATCGTGTCCCTTAATTAAGGGACACGATTACTTAAGATTGTGGCCGTGCTAGGAAACAAGTACCATAAAAATTAATACAGATATCCATATAGCAATATGAGCAATCATTTATTCCTTAGCGACTGGATGTTTTATTAGAAGATTTGTCATGCAATTTTACCCGTGTCTACTTTTATGCTTTTTATGAATTAAATACAGTGTTACACTATATCAGTTCTATTGTTGTTTTCATATGGCATACCACTGCATGGAGCCTGTTCGTGGGGATTTATAAGTATCCCGTGAAATCATTGTACCTGAAAGCTTAGACCGGTCGGAGAAGAGGAGACGCCTATCCCAGATAAGGGGTGTATTTGGTGTTTTGTTTCACTTCAAGGGAGACTCAACCTTGGTGAAGGGTCCACTGCTTTATATATCATTCAGTGATATCGGTGCATGCCGTTTACAATATAAGATTACCAGAGGCGGAGAAGAGGAGCGTTCCATGTAATACAGGAACGTGTTGATTTATATTCCAATTTTAGGTCGCAGGAGAGATAGGAACAAAATAGATGTGTTTTTGACACATCTCCTCCTTTGCTAAATAAATAAGAAGTAGATTCTGAATGGTTGCTATTGGTATCATCTCATCCTCAATAGAACTCCCATCTTAGTAAATAAACACCTTTATGTCTATGACAAGCTCTAACTGCCGTGATGTTTTCTCTCATAGGAGCAGATGTATTAAGATTTAACAAGAGATAAATTCAAGTGTGATAAGGACAGATAAATGTCCAGCCAATCAGCTCCTTTTCAAACACAGCCTGTAACATGGCAGTTAGCAGCTGATTGGCTGGACGTTTATATCTCTTTATCACCCTCACATTTATCTCTTGTTAAGGCTTAATACATCTGCCCCATAAAGTGCTATGTTCAAGTTTGCTTTATTCGTACTCTCTTTCCCTATGTGGCAGTTCAGTAAATAATTGCTACTTAGAAGGAAGAGAGGAGTTTTCCTATAGGGTGTGTTATGCATTAAGCATTTAGTGTATATTCATTATTTTTGTCTTTTTGCAAAATGATCTCATTCAGCATTATGTCAGACTTATCAATTACATCTTCACTGCTAAACCCGGGTGTGCCTAACTACTTAGTATGCTGATTTCAGATTTCAATTTCAATACAGATTATATCCTCTTCTGTAATGGAATGCAGAAGTGGAACACAGTGAACTCATGTTTATTTAGAAGGCAATACCTTATTTTAGACTGGTGAGGTCAGTGGCATGTTGTAGGAAAAATGCAATTGTTTTATAAGTAGAATTGGCATTGTGTGTACTATTATTTATTTATTATTTGGTACTCTTTACCTAGAACGGCGCCCGTCGCGGGCATCGCGGGTACATTTATGGCTACCCGCGACGCGACCGACGCGATGCCCGCGATTTTCCCATTGAAAACCATGTTAAACCTGAAAAATCGCGTCCGTCGCGTCGCGGCCGGCCATAAATGTACCCGCGATGCCCGCGACGCGATGCCCGCGATTTCCCATAGGGAACAATGTTAAAAGGCAGATTGACCGCGATTTTACCGTTAAATGCCTCAATGACCGCGATTTAGACATAGGAAACAATGTTAAATGGGCCACAGAGCCCAAATAGTCCCCCTGAAGTCTTAAATGGCCCCCAAAATTTTTAACGCCACCCCACGATCAACGTGAACCCGAAGCGTGGCGAGCGCAGCGAGCCCCGCGAGGGGCGGCGGTACGCGTCCTACGACCTTTTCATGCCCTACTATCCACGTCGGCGTGGAGTTGAGAATAGAATAGTGTGGCGAGCGCAGCGAGCCACCGAGCCCGAAGCGTGGCGAGCGCAGCGAGCCCCGCGAGGGGACGCGGATACCTTCACAGGTAAACGCGTCCCCTCGCGGGCTTCACAGGTGTCCGTGGCGACGCGGACACCTGTGAAGCCCGCGAAGGGACGCGTTTACCTGTGAAGGTATCCGCGTCCCCTCGCGGGGCTCGCTGCGCTCGCCACGCTTCGGGCTCGGTGGCTCGCTGCGCTCGCCACACTATTCTATTCTCAACTCCACGCCGACGTGGATAGTAGGGCATGAAAAGGTCGTAGGACGCGTACCGCCGCCCCTCGCGGGGCTCGCTGCGCTCGCCACGCTTCGGGTTCACGTTGATCGTGGGGTGGCGTTAAAAATTGTGGGGGCCATTTAACAATTCAGGGGGACTATTAGGGCTCTGTGGCCCATTTAACATTGTTTCCTATGTAAAAATCGCGGGCATTGAGGCATTTAACGCTAAAATCGCGGTCAATCTGCCTTTTTAACATTGTTCCCTATGGGAAAATCGCGGTAATCGCGGGTACCCGATTTTGATGTACCCGCGATTTACCCGCGATTACCGCGATTGCCGCGATTTTACCCGCGATCCCGCGATTTCAATCGTGGGCGCCGTTCTAGGTAAAGAGTACCTATTATTTATTAACAGTTTCTTATATAGCGCACACAGATTCCGCAGCGCTTTACAGAGCATAGTTATAATCAAAAACACATAACAAATTACAGTACAAGACAGTTTCGGACAAGTACATGGTTAATATGGATAGTTGCACCAGGGGACAGGAAACTGAAGCAATTATCAGGGTGGCAAAGGTTTATATATTCTAAGAAAGGCACATAAGGAGAGAGGGCCCTGCTCGTGAGAGCTTACATTCTAAAGGGGAGGGTTAGACAGACTGGGGTGACACAGAAGGTGAAGAAGTGAGCTTAGACAGGTTAGGTTGAGAGATTGTCAGGTTTTATGCAGGAGGGTGGGAAGAGGTCAGCTTAGTCTTTAATATTTTAAGTCTAAAAAAGTGCTGGGTCATCCAAGAGTAGACAGCAGAGAAACAGTTGGAGATATGAGTGAGGATAGAGGGAGAGAGATCAGGAAAGGATCGGTAGATTTTAGTATTATCAGCATAGAGGTGGTAGTGGAAGTTAAGTGAGCAAATAAGCTCACCCAGGGAGGACATGTAGAGATAGAGAAGAAGAGGGCCAAGAATAAAATGTTGGGGGACACCTATTATCAATGGAAGAGCAGGAGAGCTAAAGTCATTAGAGGTACAGCTGTGCATTTTTAAAACAGACAGTGCATATGCTAGGGTTACCACCCGTCCGGGATTACTCCGGACAGTCCGGTAATTAAGACCGGCGTCCGGAGTCCGGGCGGGTGGCTTTCCCGGACTATACATAGTCCGGGAATAACCCGCCCGCCGCCGCCGCCCCCCCCCCCTCGTCTCCCCGCTCCCCCGCTGCCCTGCTCCCGTCCCCTCAAGTCTCCCCCGCTGTGTATGCGGGAGAGACGCGCTGCTGCGGTGCTGCATATGCTGCTGGACCGCTAGCCAATGGCCGCTCGCGGTCCAGCAGCCACCAGTTGATTGGCTGCTGGACCGCGAACGGCCATTGGCTAGCGGTCCAGCAGCGGGAGTTAGAAATGTTAAAATCTATCATACAGCACAGCAGCACGTCTCTTCCGCGAATACAGCGGGGGAGACGTGAGGGGACGGGCAGGCAGGCACAGGCACACTGACAAGCCTGTCTGCCTCCCGCAGGTAGGGGAGGGGGTTTCTATCCCCCTTGGCAACGAGCACACTGGCACAGATCAATCCCCCTCGGCAACGAGCACACTGGCACAGATCAATCCCCCTCGGCAACGAGCACACTGGCACAGATCAATCCTCCTCGGCAACGAGCACACTGGCACAGATCAATCCCCCTCGGCAACGAGCACAGAGGCACAGATCAATCCCCCTCGGCAACGAGCACACTGGCACAGATCAATCCCCCTCGGCAACGAGCACACTGGCACAGATCAATCCCCCTCGGCAACGAGCACACTGGCACAGATCAATCCCCCTCGGCAACGAGCACAGAGGCACAGATCTATCCCCCTCGGCAACGAGCACAGAGGCACAGATCAATCCCCCTCGGCAACGAGCACAGAGGCACAGATCAATCCCCCTCGGCAACGAGCACACTGGCACAGATCAATCCCCCTCGGCAACGAGCACACTGGCACAGATCTATCCCCCTCGGCAACGAGCAGAGGCACAGATCTATCCCCCTCGGCAACGAGCACAGAGGCACAGATCTATCCCCCTCGGCAACGAGCAAATTCAGTCCACCTTGGCATCGGCATGAAGCCCCTAGCATTGAGCATATAGGTAAGTGGCACTTATGTGTCAAATGTGTATGGTGTGTTATACAGTATGTCATGGGCATTGCTTAGTGTTATATAGTATGACATGGGCATTGCTTAGTGTTATATAGTATGACATGGGCATTGCGGTGTTATATAGTATGACATGGGCATTGCGGTGCTATATAGTATGTCAAGGGCATTGCGTAGTGTTATATAGTATGTAATGGGCATTGCAGTGTTATATAGTATGTAATGGGCATTGCGGTGTTATATAGTATGTCATGGGCATTGCGGTGCTATATAGTATGTCAAGGGCATTGCGTAGTGTTATATAGTATGTAATGGGCATTGCAGTGTTATATAGTATGTAATGGGCATTGCGGTGTTATATAGTATATCATGGGCATTACGGTGTGTTATATAGTATGTAATGGGCATTGCAGTGTTATATAGTATGTAATGGGCATTACGGTGTGTTATATAGTATGTAATGGGCATTACGGTGTGTTATATAGTATGTCATGGGCATCATGTGTGGGCTTATGAGTAATCGGAATTACAAAGTTCATTAAAACGTGCAATGGGCATTACGGTGTGTGGCATAAAATGTAATGGCCATTATGGCATGTGGTATACTATATAATGGGTGTGCGGTGTGTCAGCATTATGACAAAAATTTTGCTGCGCGCCTTCGGCGCGCACTGTCCATGTTTGCCATCCTGTGCAAAAATTTGGTTATTACTCTTTCTGCTTGCATATGCTAGGGTTACCACCTTTTTGTTGAGAGATTCCCGGACATTGGCCCGCCCGGACAATGGCCATTGCAGTACATGGAATAATACATCGTGATTGGCATCACGATGTGTGGCATAACTTGTAATGGCCATTGTGGCATGTGGTATACTATATAATGGGTGTGCGGTGTGTCGGCATTATGTCAAAAATTTTGCTGCGCGTGTTGTCCATCCTTTGCAAAATAATTGTTGAGTCCTGGCATAATGTGTAATGGCCATTGCAGTACATGGCATATTACGTAATTGGCATCACGATGTGTGGCATAACTTGTAATGGCCATTATGGCATGTGGTATACTATATAATGGGTTTGCGGTGTGTCGGGATTATGTCAAAAATTTGACGCGCGCCTTCGGCGCGCACTGTCCATGTTCTCCATCCTGTGCAAAAATTCTGTTGAGTCCTGGCATAATGTGTAATGGCCATTGCGGTATATGGCATAACACGGAATTAGCATCACGATGTGTGGCATAACTTGTAATGGCCATTAATGTATGTGATATAACATGTAACTGGAATTATGGTATGCAAAATCAAGAATGAAATGGAAGCAAAGGTTTAAAAAAAATCAACATAAGGCGGGTCTGGGGGCGGGGCTGGGATGGGTCAGTGGGTGTGTCAAGGGGCGGGCCAATGTCCGGGAATCTCTCAACAAAAAGGTGGTAACCCTAGCATATGCAAGCAGAAAGAGTAATATTCAAAGTTTTAGCAGTTAAGAGTTGCACTTGTGTTGATTGTAGTTTCCTTCAGTTTCTGTCCAGTTTAAGTCCAGGCTAAGTCTAGGCGACAGTGTGCGGTTGTATATTCCTACTTAGAATCTTCCTACTTTGAATTCTGACAAAATTTCTAAAGCCAGATTTCTATAGCCAGCCAAGGCTTAGTCAGCCTCCAATACTATGGCCCTTATTCTGTTTCACTCACAAAGGCAAATTCCTTTTCAAATGGACAAAACCATGTGCACTGCAGGTGGGCAAATGTAACTTGTGCAGAGAGAATTAGATTTGGGTGAGTTATCTTGTTTCTGTGCAGGGAAAATACTGGCTGCTTTATTTTTACACTGCAATATAGATCTCACTTTGAAGTTAAACCCCACCCAAATCAAATTCTCTCTGCACCTGTTACATCTGCCCCCCCCCCCCTGCAGTGCACATGGTTTTGTCCATTTGAGAAGGAATTTGCCTTTGCGAGTGAACTAGAATAAGGGCCTATATGCATAAATATTTCTGTACGGGAATGGATCATTGGATAGACAGCAACTAGGTCGACAAGCATTAGGTCCACACCACTACGTTCATATGCATGAAGGTCAACATGACTGAAGGTCGACATGTGGTTAGGTTGACAGGGACATTAGGTGGACATGGGGAATGCTGACAGTCAGAAGGTCGACATGGGTTTTTGACTTTTTTGGCCCAGATGTTGACACAGTCGACATGGACACTAAAAAAGTGCACCGCATCCCCTCAAATGGCTTGCTGCGTTCGGCACACTATTTTATTCTCCCACCCCACCCTAGTGGATGCTACGGCAGGAAATACCGCCTGTCGGCACAAGTCGGCTCAAACAAAAAGTGAAAACCCCTTGTTGACCTTCCCCGTGTTGACGTAATGACCCAATTGACCTAACCCAATGTCGACCTTCAGTCATATCGACCTAGTGGTGTTGACGTAATAATTTTCGACCTAGTTGCTGTAGATCTTGTGACTGTATACCTTCTGTGCATAGGGACTGATTCAGACCTGTTCGCTGTGCTGCAAATTTGCAGTACCAGAGAATATCAGACAGCCGCGCATGCACGAGCTTCGGCAGGGTGGCATTTACCTGCTCGCTGGACTCCGAGCACTGGAAGCCCAGAAGACATGTCTGAGTCGATCCCATAGCGAGAACAAACCTGCGCTCTCTTATTATATGTACTAATTATATGAATATTAGAAGTCACCTGGGCATTCTGTGAGCATATACAAACACAAGACTGTCAGCTTCTCATAAACATATATTCATAAGAGATGCAGTTAGAATCCCGGCGGTTGGAATCCCGGTGGTCAAAATCCTGACGCGGGAACCCGACCGCCGAAATCCTGACACTTTCTCCCTCTATGGGTGTCCACGACACCCATAGAGGGAGAATACATTAGTGTGCCGAGTGTAGCAAGGCACTGGGCCCGCTGCATGGTGAGCGCAGCGAGCCCGCAAGGAAGGGGGGGGGGGGGCGATCCACGTTCCCCCCTTGTCTGGATTTTGGGGTTTGGGATTCCGGCTTCAGGATTTTGACTGCAGGGAACACTGTAGTATAATATTTATAGAGATATTATTTCTAGGACTTTCTACTTGTATTGTCATCTAAAATACTGTATAGTGATCTCTTGAGTATTCTGGAATTATCTCACCTATTATTTTATCTTATCCGTAATGACTCAGATGACATTAATTTCATGCTCTGTTATGTGTGGTTTGCTGACATATCATAATTTATCACACAAGGACATCTTGCAGGTAAATCATTTGTAAGAACGTAATGGGAAAATTCATGAAGGTTGCAGAAGACCAAGAAAAGCTGACTGAATACATTTTACTGTGTTATGTTATCCGGGAAGTTGTCATTTTTATGTTCTTTCTTTTGCAAACTCACAGGCCAGGTGATTATCAATAACTAAAAAAAGGAGGGCATTCAAAATATTTAAACAAGATGGGACACCCAAATCATTTGCCGCATATAAAGAATGTAATAAGAAATGTAAAAATACAATCAAGATGGCTAAATTAGAGACTGAACGTAAAGTAGCATCAGATAGCAAATCAAATCCCCCAAAAATATACAGTTACATATACTGGAAACAGTTAAGGAAGGAAAATATTGGCCCACTAAAAAATAAGCAGGGTACCCTGGTAATAGAAGGAAAAGAGAAAGTGAAATTATTCAATTAATTTTTTGGTTCAGCATTTACAAGGGAAGAATGTTAAGAAAATCTCCCACAGATTAAATGCTTGGCTTTTAATTGCTCCCAAACTGTGTGTTTGAGTGAGGAAACAGTCAAAAATAGATTACAGAACCTAAATAGTAACAAATCTCCTGGCCCAGACGAAATACACCCTAGGATACTAAAATTAAGTTCTGTCATAGCACTACCATTATATCTGATATTCGCGGAATTAATAAACTCAGGGATGGTACCAACGGCATGGCGCATAGCTAAAACAGTACCAATATGGAAGAAAGGTAGCAAAACTCACCCTGAAAATTAAAGGCCGGTCAGCCTTACATCCATTGTGGGAAAAATATTAGAGGGAATAATAAGAGGTAGTATCCAAAATTTCTTAGAACAGGAAAAAGTGATAAGTAAGGCACAGCAAGGGTTCCTCAAAAATAGATCATATCAGACTAATTTAATTAGCTTCTATGGGGAAGTCAGTAGGGGGCTGGACTTAGGGAAATCTGTTGATGTAATACTGCTTGATTTCGCTACAGCTTTTGACACGGTGCCTCCTAAAAGGTTATTAATAAAACTAGGTAATTAAGAGTATGGCGATAAAATTTGTAACTGGATTAAAAACTGGTTGCACAATCGAGGACAGAGAGTGGTGGCAAATGGCATACATTCCAGCTGGGGTAAGGTCCAAAGTGGAGTCCTGCAAGGTTCAATATTGGGACCCACCTTGTTTAATATATTCATTAATGATATTGGAAGTGACATTGTGAGTAAAATTGCAATATTTGCTGGTGACACGAAATTGAGTAAGGAAATTAACTCAGGAGATGATATGGAAACACAACAAAGTGACTTAAAATAAACTGGAAACATGGGCGGAAAGGTGGAAAATGCGGTTTAACGTTGAAAAATGTAAATTAATTATTTATGGGACATGCGGGCATGTACCGAGGCTCAAGGAAAAGAAATTCCGTACAGAATTAAGAAGAGGATTCTTCACCATTAGAGCAGTAAAATTAGGGAACTCATTGCGGGTAGGGGTGGTTACATTAACTACTGTTAATGAATTAAAATCAAAACTGGATGCATTTTTGGCCACTAAGGGAATCGTATACAGTGGCAAACGCAGGATTTTTAAAGGGGGGGTTTCCAAATGTAATCCAAATTCTCCCACCCTGCAGCACATTGAAGTAAGTACAGGAGTCTGGGGGAGCGGTAACAGTACTGAAAATTGGTCTTCATTATACACTGGATGTTGCACTAATCTCACATCTCCCGCTTCATGGTAAGGCTCCTGTCTCTTCCTCCTGGCAGCGTCTCTCTTGCCCATTGCAATGTTTGAGGGCTCAGATCCACACATACAATAAATGTGGTAGAAGAAGCTGGTACACTGGGCATGTGCAGCAGCTCTGCTCTGTCCCTTACAATGCATGATGTGGTGGCAGCTCTATTTATCTTATTATATACCAGTGCTATTGTCATAATTTAAGGCACTTGCCAAGAGGAGGGGGGTATCCGGGCAACCAGAAACCCCCCCTGCGTTTGCCTATGCTATAGAGATGACTTACTCAAATCAGTAGTTACAATTTGGGTAGGTTGAACTCGATGGACTAATGTCTTTTTTCAGCCTTAATTACTATGTTACTATGTTACCAATACACGGATCGTAGTACACATGCACAATATCACGTCTGAGGGGTGACTCTGGACTGGAGTTGGAGTGAAACAGAAGCTGGGTTCTTTTATTAACTTAGACCATATAAACGGGGATCTGTAATATACACAATAAGCATGGGAGGCCCATCATGACACACGAGGCCTTCCCACAATAAAATCATGCTACTTTTTTGATCTCTGGCCGTACGCAAGTTAATTGGCAGAAATCTGGTGTTTGGTAGTAGTAACCGGTCATTTTCTGGGAGTGTAAGGAAAAATGCAGGAGTGCCCAGGCGTTTGGAGGGAGGGTGTGTTTTGATCAGCCTGTTTCTATAGCAGCCACTGAATAAGTCTTGGGCTACCTACAGACTGGAAAAATATTCGGATGATGAGCTTCTTGCAAATGGATTTGCAGCTGACCACCGATTCAGCTAATTTTTGGAAGCTGTGCTAAGCACCTTGCAGGCTGTCATGGGGTGGGATTTCACTCTGACTGAGTGGCAATTACCTGATCATAGGGCTCTGCAATTTAGCAGCAGTGTGGTCATGGGCTGAACAACCCCCTTTGCCTATGGGTGATGCACAGTTGTGCCTAATTCAGTCACACCTACTGTACACTTATTATTGATTGGGCACAGCTTGGAATTAATGAGGTATTCTCATGTAGGCAATATCCAATATGGGAGTGCTGGCAGAACTTTGTGCAGAATTGTGTGAAGCATGTCCGTATATGCCTGTTTTCAGATGGAACTTTTGCACCTAGTATGGGTCTGATCTAAGCATTGCTGTTTCTGCTGCTGATGATGATCACTCCCAAAACTAAATCTCTGCATGTTTTATATCTGCCCTACCTGCAGTGCAGCATTTTTTTGCCCAGGTGCAACATTACTTGCACTTTTCTGATTTGCTATCAGGTGGGGTAGATTACAAATGTACAGAGATTTAGATTTGGATGGGGACTAACATTTTAATTAAATATTTTTGCTTTGGCATCATTAAAATATTGGTTATTCATAGTTATTAATAACTTGTTTACAATGATCAAGTGCTCTTATACTTTACCTGTGTATGTATATATATATATATATATATATATATATATATATATACACATACATATGGACACTGTTAAAGATGTAGCCATTGTTAGCGCTCCTGTGGCGAGCACACATGCAACTTACTCTGCCAGGGTTGCAACTAGCCCACAGCCTTTGCCTTTCTATGGTGGCGAGTGCATGCCAAGATCTCTGTATTATCTGATGATTATTATATGTATATTTCTCATTCAGTGTGCAATAGGGATACAAACTGTTTTTTTTCCTAACCAGATTTACCCCTCCCTGTTGGCACCTGAATGACAGACCTCTGATTGAGCAGCTTACCAATAAAAGTGTTGTGCAGTTGAGAGGCATAGATGGGTCAGCAATAGGAGGGATTGCTGACACCTGAGTGCCATTGGAGAAGCCAGGGGTATCTCCAGGTAAGCTGGCTCTCAGATGTTGTAAGCCATTATCATGTGGCCTTACACTGGGCTATTAGGCCCATGAATTTGTTATTGTGCATGGGATGGGTTTGGGAGTGTGATTCCCCCTTTGTTGGTATGGCTGGTCTGCTCCAGGGTAGCACACCCTAACACTTTATTAACATTTATGTTTTTTTCCCTATTGTATGTATTATTTTAATCACACCTTCACCTCCCTACATAGCACTTATGTGCTTCTTATTTAACACCTACTAACTTTCATTTGTGTGCTGCCCTGGAGTAGTCAGCCTGTGTCGGCATGTTGGGGGCCCACACCCCAGACCCATACCCAGTGTTAGGGACCCCCAGTGACAGAGACGCCTTGACGTACGGCCTGGGGGCTTAACCCTATATCTGCAGATATATGCAACCAAGATCTCTGTATTATCTGATGATTATTATATGTATATTTCTCATTCAGTGTGCAATAGGGATACAAACTGTTTTTTTTCCTAACCAGATTTACCCCTCCCTGTTGGCACCTAAATGACAGACCTCTGATTGAGCAGCTTACCAATAAAAGTGTTGTGCAGTTGAGAGGCATAGATGGGTCAGCAATAGGAGGGATTGCTGACACCTGAGTGCCATTGGAGAAGCCAGGGGTATCTCCAGGTAAGCTGGCTCTCAGATGTTGTAAGCCATTATCATGTGGCCTTACACTGGGCTATTAGGCCCATAAATTTGTTATTGTGCATGGGATGGGTTTGGGAGTGTGATTCCCCCTTTGTTGGTATGGCTGGTCTGCTCCAGGGTAGCACACCCTAACACTTTATTAACATTTATGTTTTTTTCCCTATTGTATGTATTATTTTAATCACACCTTCACCTCCCTACATAGCACTTATGTGCTTCTTATTTAACACCTACTAACTTTCATTTGTGTGCTGCCCTGGAGTAGTCAGCCTGTGTCGGCATGTTGGGGGCCCACACCCCAGACCCATACCCAGTGTTAGGGACCCCCAGTGACAGAGACGCCTTGACGTACGGCCTGGGGGCTTAACCCTATATCTGCAGATATATGCAACCAAGATCTCTGTATTATCTGATGATTATTATATGTATATTTCTCATTCAGTGTGCAATAGGGATACAAACTGTTTTTTTTTCCTAACCAGATTTACCCCTCCCTGTTGGCACCTGAATGACAGACCTCTGATTGAGCATCTTACCAATAAAAGTGTTGTGCAGTTGAGAGGCATAGATGGGTCAGCAATAGGAGGGATTGCTGACACCTGAGTGCCATTGGAGAAGCCAGGGGTATCTCCAGGTAAGCTGGCTCTCAGATGTTGTAAGCCATTATCATGTGGCCTTACACTGGGCTATTAGGCCCATCAATTTGTTATTGTGCATGGGATGGGTTTGGGAGTGTGATTCCCCCTTTGTTGGTATGGCTGGTCTGCTCCAGGGTAGCACACCCTAACACTTTATTAACATTTATGTTTTTTTCCCTATTGTATGTATTATTTTAATCACACCTTCACCTCCCTACATAGCACTTATGTGCTTCTTATTTAACACCTACTAACTTTCATTTGTGTGCTGCCCTGGAGTAGTCAGCCTGTGTCGGCATGTTGGGGGCCCACACCCCAGACCCATACCCAGTGTTAGGGACCCCCAGTGACAGAGACGCCTTGACGTACGGCCTGGGGGCTTAACCCTATATCTGCAGATATATGCAACCAAGATCTCTGTATTATCTGATGATTATTATATGTATATTTCTCATTCAGTGTGCAATAGGGATACAAACTGTTTTTTTTTCCTAACCAGATTTACCCCTCCCTGTTGGCACCTGAATGACAGACCTCTGATTGAGCATCTTACCAATAAAAGTGTTGTGCAGTTGAGAGGCATAGATGGGTCAGCAATAGGAGGGATTGCTGACACCTGAGTGCCATTGGAGAAGCCAGGGGTATCTCCAGGTAAGCTGGCTCTCAGATGTTGTAAGCCATTATCATGTGGCCTTACACTGGGCTATTAGGCCCATAAATTTGTTATTGTGCATGGGATGGGTTTGGGAGTGTGATTCCCCCTTTGTTGGTATGGCTGGTCTGCTCCAGGGTAGCACACCCTAACACTTTATTAACATTTATGTTTTTTTCCCTATTGTATGTATTATTTTAATCACACCTTCACCTCCCTACATAGCACTTATGTGCTTCTTATTTAACACCTACTAACTTTCATTTGTGTGCTGCCCTGGAGTAGTCAGCCTGTGTCGGCATGTTGGGGGCCCACACCCCAGACCCATACCCAGTGTTAGGGACCCCCAGTGACAGAGACGCCTTGACGTACGGCCTGGGGGCTTAACCCTATATCTGCAGATATATGCAACCAAGATCTCTGTATTATCTGATGATTATTATATGTATATTTCTCATTCAGTGTGCAATAGGGATACAAACTGTTTTTTTTCCTAACCAGATTTACCCCTCCCTGTTGGCACCTGAATGACAGACCTCTGATTGAGCAGCTTACCAATAAAAGTGTTGTGAGTGCATGCATATGCAAGCGTCATAGTCTGTGGGCGCACTTTGCCACAAAAGTTGAATGTGCTACCTCTGTGCTTGCTCTTTTTTGCTTTACCCCACCTCGAAATCAGAAGAGCTCCTTTGCACAGTACTCCGATAATCAGTTGGACAACGATGGAGTAATCGCTGTGGGCAATGTCAAATAAATGACAAATATTATCTGGCTTAACCCCTTCCTGACGCAGCATGTTTTTGCCTTCCTGACAGAGCCCTTTTTTTCAAATCTGACATGTATCACTTAAGTGGGGATAACTTTTTTTTGCTTTTACTTATCCCAGTGATTTTGAGATTGTTTTCTCGTGACACATTGTACTTCAAGTTAGTGGTAAATTTGGGTCGATACAGTCTGTTTTTTTTTGTGAAAAATACCAAAATGTCGTAAAAAAATGGAAAATTTAGCAATTTTCAAAATGTTAAATTTTCTGCTTGTGAGACAAATAATCATACCACTCAAAATAGTTAATAACTAACATAGACCATATGTCTACTTTATGTTTCCATCATTATTTCAGCCTCCTTTTAATTTTTTTGGACACTAGGAGGCTTAAAATATGAATAGCAAATTCTCAAATTTTCAAGAAAAATTTCAAACACTGATTTTTTTAGGGACCAGTTCAGTTCTGATGTGACTTTGAGGGACTTGTATGTGAGACACCCCCATAAATGATGCCATTTCAAAAACTGCACCCCTCACAGTATTCAAAACAGCATTTTGGAAGTTTGTTAACCCTTTAGGTGTTTCACAGGAATTAAAAGAAAGTGTAGGTGAAATTTCAAAATTTCATTTTTTTTGCAGATTTGCAATTTTAATACATTTTTCTAAGGAACACAGTAGATTTTACTAGAGAAATGTGACTAAAAATTGATTCCCCCAATTATTTTGTTTTCATAAATATCCTATATGTGGCCCTAGTGTGCACGTTGACCAAACCACAGGCTTCATAATAGAAGGAGCACCTACTTGATTTTGGAGCCTCCTTTTTATGAGATTATTTTTTAGGCACCATGTAGGTTTCTAGGCACCATAAGATGCTAAAAGTTAGGAACCCCCCCCACAAGTGACCCCATTTTGCAAACTACACCCCTAAGGGAATTCATCTAGGGGTATAGTGTACATTTCAAACCCCCAGGGGTTTCACTAATTGTGGTACAACTGGGCAGTGAAAATGAAAAATTATTTTTTTTACACAAAAATGCAGTTCTGGCTCCAAATTTTTCATTTTCAAAAGGAATGAAGGAGACAAAGCACCCCAAAATCTGTGCCCCAATTTCTCCCGAGTACGGCAATGCCTCACATGTGACCAAAAAATACCATTTGGGTGCATGGCAGGACTCAGAAGGGAAGGAGTGATTTTTGGATTTTGCAGCTCAGATTCTGGTGGAATGTTGGTGGGTGCTATGTCGCATTAGCAAGACCCCCGAAGCACCAATACAGTGGAACCCCCCCACAAGTGACCCCATTTTGCAAACTACACCCCTCAGGGAATTCATCTAGGGGTATAGTGTACATTTCAAACCCCCAGGGGTTTCACCAATTTTGATACAACTGGGCTGTGCAAATGAAAAATTACATTTTTTACACACAAATGCAGTTCTGGCTCCAAATTTTTCATTTTCACAAGGAATGAAGGAGACAAAGCACCCCAAAATCTGTGCCCCAATTTCTCCCGAGTACGGCAATGCCTCACATGTGACCAAAAAATACCATTTGGGTGCATGGCAGGACTCAGAAGGGAAGGAGTGATTTTTGGATTTTGCAGCTCAGATTCTGGTGGAATGTTGGTGGGTGCTATGTCGCATTAGCAAGACCCCCGAAGCACCAATACAGTGGAACCCCCCCACAAGTGACCCCATTTTGCAAACTACACCCCTCAGGGAATTCATCTAGGGGTATAGTGTACATTTCAAACCCCCAGGGGTTTCACCAATTTTGATACAACTGGGCTGTGCAAATGAAAAATTACATTTTTTACACACAAATGCAGTTCTGGCTCCAAATTTTTCATTTTCACAAGGAATGAAGGAGACAAAGCACCCCAAAATCTGTGCCCCAATTTCTCCCGAGTACGGCAATGCCTCACATGTGACCAAAAAATACCATTTGGGTGCATGGCAGGACTCAGAAGGGAAGGAGTGATTTTTGGATTTTGCAGCTCAGATTCTGGTGGAATGTTGGTGGGTGCTATGTCGCATTAGCAAGACCCCCGAAGCACCAATACAGTGGAACCCCCCCACAAGTGACCCCATTTTGCAAACTACACCCCTCAGGGAATTCATCTAGGGGTATAGTGTACATTTCAAACCCCCAGGGGTTTCACCAATTTTCATACAACTGGGCTGTGCAAATGAAAAATTACATTTTTTACACAAAAATGCAGTTCTGGCTCCAAATTTTTCATTTTCACAAGGAATGAAGGAGACAAAGCACCCCAAAATCTGTGCCCCAATTTCTCCCGAGTACGGCAATGCCTCACATGTGACCAAAAAATACCATTTGGGTGCATGGCAGGACTCAGAAGGGAAGGAGTGATTTTTGGATTTTGCAGCTCAGATTCTGGTGGAATGTTGGTGGGTGCTATGTCGCATTAGCAAGACCCCCGAAGCACCAATACAGTGGAACCCCCCCACAAGTGACCCCATTTTGCAAACTACACCCCTCAGGGAATTCATCTAGGGGTATAGTGTACATTTCAAACCCCCAGGGGTTTCACCAATTTTGATACAACTGGGCTGTGCAAATGAAAAATTACATTTTTTACACACAAATGCAGTTCTGGCTCCAAATTTTTCATTTTCACAAGGAATGAAGGAGACAAAGCACCCCAAAATCTGTGCCCCAATTTCTCCCGAGTACGGCAATGCCTCACATGTGACCAAAAAATACCATTTGGGTGCATGGCAGGACTCAGAAGGGAAGGAGTGATTTTTGGATTTTGCAGCTCAGATTCTGGTGGAATGTTGGTGGGTGCTATGTCGCATTAGCAAGACCCCCGAAGCACCAATACAGTGGAACCCCCCCACAAGTGACCCCATTTTGCAAACTACACCCCTCAGGGAATTCATCTAGGGGTATAGTGTACATTTCAAACCCCCAGGGGTTTCACCAATTTTGATACAACTGGGCTGTGCAAATGAAAAATTACATTTTTTACACAAAAATGCAGTTCTGGCTCAAAATTTTTCATTTTCACAAGGAATGAAGGAGACAAAGCACCCCAAAATCTGTGCCCCAATTTCTCCCGAGTACGGCAATGCCTCACATGTGACCAAAAAATACCATTTGGGTGCATGGCAGGACTCAGAAGGGAAGGAGTGATTTTTGGATTTTGCAGCTCAGATTCTGGTGGAATGTTGGTGGGTGCTATGTCGCATTAGCAAGACCCCCGAAGCACCGATACAGTGGAACCCCCCCACAAGTGACCCCATTTTGCAAACTACACCCCTCAGGGAATTCATCTAGGGGTATAGTGTACATTTCAAACCCCCAGGGGTTTCACCAATTTTGATACAACTGGGCTGTGCAAATGAAAAATTAAATTTTTTACACAAAAATGCAGTTCTGGCTCAAAATTTTTCATTTTCACAAGGAATGAAGGAGACAAAGCACCCTAAAATCTGTGCCCCAATTTCTCCCGAGTATGGCAATGCCTCATATGTGACCAAAAAATACCAGTTGGGTGCATGGCAGGACTCAGAAGGGAAGGAGTGATTTTTGGATTTTGCAGCTCAGATTCTGGTGGAATGAATGGTGGGTGCTATGTGGCATTAGCAAGACCCCCGAAGCACGGTGAAATGATGAACCTAATAATCCATAGATGTGTGGTATATTTTAAAACACTCCTTTATACATAGGCCGGGTTTGTCGGGGCAAGTTTCACAGTGGAAAATAGTATCCTTTCTTATTCCCTTTTTATAGCAAACTTTGCACCTTTTTTGTGTCCTGCCCTTTCTTGCAGTGGAGGGGATTTCGTTAGGAAAATGCTGCCCTGGTACAATACGGGGGCCAGTACTAGAAGTACTGGGGCCCTCTGCCTGCTGGTTCCCAAATATTAGGCCCTTTATGACTTCCTCTTGAAAGTGCATAAATGTCCCCCTCTGGCTGGTAGAACGGAATAGCACGTAAGCGTTATACAGTGCCATCTGGATGATATACACGGCCAGCTTCTTGTACCAGATTTTTGTTTTCCGCAGGGGACTGTACGGCTTCAGTACCTGATCTGAAAGATCCACTCCGCCCATGTACTTATTGTAATCTAGGATACAATTCGGTTTTGAGGTGTGGGTACTGGTACCTCGTACAGGGATGGAGGTGGTACTGTCTCCATGAATTGTTGTCAGTATAAGGACATCCCTCTTGTCCTTATATTTGACCAACAACATATTTTCGGTGGATTGTGCCCTGCTTTCACCCCTTCTCAGTACTTGGGCAATGTGCGTTTTTGGGAGGCCTCTTTGGTTCTTGCGCACAGTACCGCAAGCTGCTGTACCTCTTGAACCAAGGGCCTTAAACAGGGGGATGCTAGTGTAAAAGTTATCCACATAGAGGTGATAACCTTTATCCAGGAAGGGGTGCACTAAATCCCAGACAATTTTTCCACTAACACCTACGAGGGAGGGGGGGCATTCTGGCGGTTCAATTCTTGAATCCTTCCCTTCATATACCCTAAACCTGTGGGTGTACCCTGAGGTGCTTTCACACAGTTTATACATTTTTATGCCATACCTTGCCCTCTTACTGGGAAGGTACTGGCGGAATTTAACCCTTCCTTTAAAATGTATAAGGGACTCGTCGATACAAATAAATTTTTCAGGGATGTACATCTCTGCAAATTTGGCACTGAAATGATCAATGACCGGCTTGACTTTGAATAGCCGGTCAAAGGTGGGATCATCTCTGGGTGGGCACTGTGCATTATCGGTGTAATGTAAAAATTTAAGGATTGTCTCAAAACGAGTCCGAGTCATGGCCATACGGTAAAATAGGGTGCTGTACAGAACATCTGTACTCCAATATTGCCTAATTTCTGGCTTTTTTACTATGCCCATATGTAACACCAGACCCCAAAACGTCATCATCTCTACTGCATCTACAGGGGTCCACCTAGCAAATGATGACGTGGGGTTTTGAGCAATAAACTGCTGGGCATATAAATTACTTTGGTCCACCATTAAATTTATAAAATCATCAGAGAAAAATAATTTGAAAAAGTCAATTTCTCTGAGACCTGTTGAATCAAATTGGATTCCTGGGATGGCCAAAAACTCAGGAACCTGGGGCTCAAAATTGTCTGGTGGTGGGGTCCATACGGGATCAATCATTTGGGGGGGGTCTCAGCTGCTCTACGGGGGCGTCTTTGAGGGGGTCCCTCATCACTAGAGGAGGAAGAGGAGCTTAAGACGAATCCTTCAAATTCCCCGCTTGCATCACTGGCTGTGTCAGAGTCAGAGGCAAGCATGGCATATGCCTCCTCCGCTGAATACATTCTTCTGGATGACTGGGATGACATTTGGGATGACATTTGGGATGCCATTTTTATTTTTGTGTTTCTGTAAGTGTAATGTTTCAACACGTGTATAGTGTAGGGGGGGTACAAACTTTATTTCAACACGGGGGGTATGTAGTGTGTAGTGTGTATGTAGTGCAGAAAAAAAAATACTTTATACAGGAATTTGATCCCAATAAAAAAAAAAAAAAATTGAAGGGGTTAAAAAAAAAAAAAAAAAAAGGTCCTGCGCCAAAAATTGAGCACAGATGTTGGTCAGTAACGTCCGTCACTGAACAGCGCTCAAAGGCAACAGGACACCCACAAAAGCAACGTGGGTGTAAAAACAATTAAAAAAAAAAAATAAACCACAGCACTCTCCAAAAAAAAAAAAAATTTAAAAAAACTGCACAAAAAAAATTATATCAACCCTGTGCCAAAAATGCTGTTCAGTGATGTACGTCACTGATCAGCGGCCACAGGACACCCACAAAAGCAACGTGGGTGTAATAAACCACAGCACTCTCCAAAAAAAAAAAAAACAATTTAAAAAAACTGCAGAAAAAAATGATATCAACCCTGTGCCAAAAATGCTGTTCAGTGATGTACGTCACTGATCAGCGGCCACAGGACA
Organism: Crinia signifera; assembly: GCF_055691185.1. Classification (NCBI taxonomy): domain Eukaryota; kingdom Metazoa; phylum Chordata; class Amphibia; order Anura; family Myobatrachidae; genus Crinia; species Crinia signifera. The sequence continues at coordinate 146,847,635 of NC_139222.1, read as the reverse complement.
CCCACAAAAGCAACGTGGGTGTAAAAACAAAACCCCACTGCACTCTCCAAAAAAAAAAAACCTGCAGATCAGTGATGCAGTGATGCAACACTGATTAGCAGTGAGGGGCAGCAGCACACAACTGTGGGTGCAACCTGACAGGGTATATATAAAAAAAAAAACCCTGGACCCCCAAAAAGTTGCTGATCAGTTAATTAATTTAAACTGATCAGCACAAAAGGGGGGACAGCAGGGGGGGCAGCAGTCAGTTGCACAGGCAGCACAACCTTTGGTGCAACTGACAGTCTATAGACGCGGGGACAGTTTAAAGTCATGACGTATATATACGTCATGTGTCGGGAAGTACATCCCGGCCATGACGTATATATACGTCAAATGTCGGGAAGGGGTTAAAGTTGCTGTAGTCAATATCCAAATTCCACTGTCAGTCCCACTAGTAATAAGCTACATTATATAGTGTTCAACATATTTTGTTTTTTTTCACAGATTGATAAACTTTATAAATAAAAAAAGTAATGCGAACATTTTACTGCATTGCAATGTACTTTATTTTAAAAAATGCAACTCTTCTACTGAAAACATTGACCTCAGATATCGCTGCAGCACAGAAGCTGCTGCAATACTTGATAAATTGGCTTCTAGTGATAGGGACTACTAGTATTAGCAGGAGCTGGCCTTTCACCCGCAATTAATTCATTAATAGTAGATTTGATGAATCGAAACAAAACCATTTCACTAGTAAGAACACACACTTTTTCAATTCAAAAGGGTATGTGCGTATGTATGTGTGAGGTTGTACAAGCATTGTTAGTGGATCATTTGCTGTGTCAATTAATGTCGCACCCAACTCTACAACATAAAACACCATTTTAAATTGATATCATAGGTCCATAATCTTTTTATGGTGTGAACGTTATACTTACTTACCTTTTTTTTTTTTATGTATCTTCTTTTAGATTTGTTAATCATTTGTTATTAATATATAATAATTAATAACATAATAATTGTATCAGGTTCCTGGTTAAAAATAATAATAATAATTGTTTCTTTATTGGAAATGTTAAATAATGGACTACGGCAAAAATGAAAGCCGTTTGGAGAGTAGTGTGAGGCAGCAGCATGCAGATTAATATCCGTGCGAGATGCTCTCTTAGGACAAGGCCAGTGGGAATTGCTAATGCTAATGACAGAAATGTGACACTGCATTGAACATGTGTGATTAGTTGTGTTATCAGATGTGCCAGAAAGTCGCCCCGTGAATCATTCATTAGGTTTGTGATATTTACAGTAATGAGTCCAGGCTATCTTCTAACCACAGACCACATATATAGATAATTGGAACATTTATAATTCTATTTATCATTTTACAGAATCTTTGCCTAATGAAAGTAATTAAAGGACTTTGTTCTCCATCGCTTGATCCTACTATTAAATCATATGTATATTCAGTACTATTTTTCTGGAAAAATAGGTCCAGGAACTCCAGGTCTGGGGGTGGATCAATTAAATAAAAAAAAAAAAAAAAAAAAAAATATATATATATATATATATATATATATATATATATATATATATATATGTGTGTGTAATAGAGAGAAGGAGGGAGAGATAGATGTACATATTGTATTTAGAAACAAAGGCACTCACAGGTGAATTTGAAATAAAACTTATTTTATGGAAAGTACATTTTGGCCCAGAACAGGTTCAGGAACTCAGTTCCTGATGATGTCATATTTAATTATAGGTTCAGGAACTGAATTCCTGCTGGTTCCTGCTGAAAAATAGTACTGTGTATATTGTATTATACTTGTATGTTTAAAAAACACAATGTACTTTATGAGTATGTATTGTTTGCACTACAGGACATTAAATGCAAGGCCAGCATTACCGTTACCACTAGACGAAACTAGGCGCTCCCCTAATATAACATGTAGGGAGTGCCTAAATCACAGATCCACTTATAGAATTTCACAGCTATTCATTTCTATTTGGCATCTCCACACTGATCACTGTCCACAGGAAACATGTAGGAGGTGTAGCCAAAGGCTTCTCAACTGTTATGTTTAACATTGAAACACTACAGCTGCACTATGCCAATGACAACAGTGATTGGTCTGGATGGAATGAACCGCCATGCAGTTCTTTCTTTAGTGTAGGAGAGAGATACTCTGAGACCTGGCAGAGAATTATCTCAGCATTTAAATTTAAAAAAACTTTTTTGTTTTTTCTAGGAGAAAAAATTAGAAAAAATTAGCAAGTCTGACAATCTAAAATCGTTATTTTTTAGTAAACATCAATGTGACCTACCCTGGCAGTGGCACCCTTGCGCCAATGACTTGCTAGGCCCCCCATGACTAATAAAGAAATTGAAAGTTTCCAAATAGCGTAATTAGTCCATATTTACTCACCTTCTGAAGAAGTGCTTTCTCCTCAAGCATTGGGATCTGGACTCCTGCAGCAGCAATGAATGTTTCAGAAGATGTGAGTGTGTAATGCTGGGTACACACTAAACAATGTGTACCCAGTGCAACATCGGGAATGACTGGGACCCGGCAGGGAACCGGCTTCGGCAAGTGCATACACACTGGTTGATTCCAAATATGACAAAGAACAGCAGGAGGGCCGGAGTGGGAGCCCTGCATGACCTGACAGGAGATTTACAGGGCTGGTGGAGGATGACGCTGATGAGGAACAGAACCGCGCATCAACAGCAACACATAGTGATCAGCACTAGGGGCCAATGTGAGAATCAGAAAGTGAGAGATTTTGGGAGAGTTTTCATATATTTTTTGAAGCACCAATTACATGGCAAAACCAACCTGGTTTTTCAGTGTATATGATTGGCACTTTAAAAAAAAAGGGAAAACTCTCCCAAAATCTCTCACTTTCTGATTCTGACACCATATTACATTTTGGGATACCGACCCATCGGAATCATCAAATTTGTTAACAATATTGTCTAGTGTACCCAGCATAGGAGTGTTAATACATCAGCATGTGTGTGTCTGACCTCCGTTGTGAGTGGCACCCCTACCCCCATATGTGTGTGACCTTCCACAAGACATGGGGCAGGCAGCAGCTAGAAAACAACATCTTCTAGCATCCATCTCCCCAACCACCCACTTTCTTCTCAGTAACCCTCTCATCTCCCAACAGCCTCCTCACCTGTGTAAAGATGGAGGGGAGACCACCGGTATCAAAAAAGACAATAGGACCGGTGAGTATAATTTTTTTCTTTCTTTCTCTTTCTTTCTTTCTTTCTTTCTTTCTTTCTTTCTTTCTTTTTTTCTTCATATTTTTGGTTTTTCAACAATTGTTAGTATTTAGGGCCTTATAAAGGCTGCAGATCTCTGCCCTAATTGACTTGACCTTGAAGTGCTGATGGAAGTAAAGGAAAATGAACATTCAGTTGTCAGTGTTGATGGTTAGTGGACACCTATTATTTGTTTATGGTATTGTGCAAATTCTCACATAATACAATTGTCATTGTTGATGGTGCATTGCTATGTGCCTCCTGTAGCTGGTATTTGTGGATACTAACATTCATCATATGCACCTAAAACTATAGGTCCTGATTCAGGTCCTGAAAGAGACATGGTGCATACCGCAAAGTACTGATGTTCTGTACATAATGCAAGCAGTAGAGGTGCAGCAGCGAAAGCTCAGCCAACCACCTCTAAATCAGGCCCATCGCGACTAGATGTGGACTTTAGTAACATATTGAAATACCTTTAAATGAAAATACGAAAGCACATGAAAGTACTTAGTATATCATCTGCTATATAAAGGTAAGTGCCAGACACTGCAACAAGTTGTGCACGTGCAATGTTTTATGCGATACATAATGGTGTGAACATACTCCCCAGCGCTACTATCATGTCCTCTTTCAGCTTGGGTTGTTCAGATATACAGGTCCTGAATGTAATCTTGAAAAAGTTTCTATCCCAAATATAGATCTTTTTTTTTCAGTGAAGCTTTACAAAAATAACTCACGTTTCTGTTTTCGTTGTAGATTAGTAACAACACTTTTGTTAATTTCCATAAACACCAGTTAGTTATGTAATGGAACACAGATGTGTGCTGTTATTTAAGTTTTCCATCTTAGAGAACAGACGTGGCGCCTGATGTATAAAAAGGGGTTATTTTTATCTTTTCAGCAGAATATAAAATTGGAGGCTTTAAAATCTATTTAAAACAAAGGATGAAAATGTAGCAGAACTAACCACAAAAGCATTCATTAAAGTGTCAAACACGTGTCTTTTGTCAACAGCACCCCCATTACCAAATACTGAAAACAGCATAACAAAGTTTTAAAAAAGTATCGTTTTCATGAAATAAAAATGGGCTTCATGCGTTTTGGCTTTATTGCATAGTTTTGAATAAAGACAAATATGGCAACCAGAATAACTTCCATATCAAGATTGCTTACAACATAGATTATTCACGTACAGTTTACTCATCTTGGCATCAGTCAAAATATGGATGCATCTAGCAATTATGTACAAATGGCATGTTTGGGGAAGACAGAAACCTCTAGTGGAGTAGAAGAGTAATATCACCGAATGGCTCATGCACCATGCTATTTATATGCAGCTAGACTGAGGCTATGACCTACAGCTGGCAAAAGCGGTACAGTGACAAACAGCGGTTAGCTAAGCTTACTGCTGATTGTTAAATATGAAAAGGAGTGCCTGACTCTTGGCTGGCCAAAGCGGTCCTCGAGATCTACCAACAGTTATGTATTCCAGACTCTGGAGGTTATTCTGATCGGAGCGGCCAAACGTGCGTACGTTCACTATTAACGTACGCTCTCCGTACGCGGCCGTTGGGGTTAAGTCCACCCACAAATCAGCCGCATACGTACGGCCAGAAACAACGTCGAAGGGGAGTGGCGTACAATTGAGCGTACGCCAACGTACACGGACGGACCAGCCCTTACACTCCGACAACTGGCGTACAACAGAGCGTACGCCACCGTTTACGGACGTCTCTCGTCCGTCTTCCCACCGACTTCTTGCGGCTATCTGAGCGTACGCCAGCTTGCACGGACGGGTCCATATTGTTTTCAATAGAAAACTCAGCTTATGTCACCGCTCGTGAGAGTGAGCGTACGTCCGTGCACGCTGGCATACCCTTCACATATATGGACCTGCAAATCTTGCCTTTCAACTACAATTCTGACAATTAATTAATTATTCTAATTGTTATTCAATTATTGTTTTCTATTAACTCAATTGAAGATTGTGTGCAAAATAGTGGGCATGGGCTTAAAACATTGCTGAAACATCCTTTGTAGGTGTTAGATGTGGTTTATGTTATTGTATCATAAATACAAAACCTATGTTTGTATTAGAGTGAACACGTTGACACATGTCGACTTGTGTAGATTGAGTGTGCTACTGTGTAAAGTCTATGAAAGCACGTAGTGAATGTGTATAACTGTTTAACAAATACCTACCTTAGCATATATAAGCAGGTCTTAAAAAGATTCTTACCTTAAATTAAACAAACCTTTAAATGTAGAGAAGTATAGAAAGATAAGCTTCCAATGTGTTTGAGTGCTGTGTGTGGCTTGCAGGTAGTGAAATCATGGTTTTGACTTAATAGACTGCAGCATTGCTTATTACATTCAGGTGTATGTGTTTGAGTAGTAATCAGCGTAAATTAGCAAACCCAGGCGCACGCTGGCATGTGGTATCTGTAGGGGTGGTCTGAGGTGGCGGTTGGCGGCCGCCTGTTTTGTGTCCGAAATGAACGGTGCTTTAGGCGATCGTGCGGTAGTAGCACCATTCATTTTTGGTGCACACCCCCGTGTACGCCCATATTTACGCCCATTTTCCCTCATTATTTCGGCCGCTCCCCTCAACACGCCCCTATGCCGCCCCCAATGCCCGTACTCTCGCGTACAGGTTTTTTCGCACGGAGAGACCCGTCCGTAAGCGTTGTGGAGTGTTCGCGCCTGCGCATTGGCGATTGTACGCATGCGCAGATCATGAAAAACCCCGGAACGTACGCGTACGGCCCGGCCGCACCAACCAGAATAAGGCCCTATCTGTGGATCTGTAAAATGTGTCAGTTAGGAATTAATGCAGCACATGTTTGAAAATGTTACAGTTGGTAATGGCGTGGACTGTTGGTAGATTTTGAGGACTGGTTTGATACAGAAGGCTGCTTAGTTGCTCTGATAGAGTGTAATCCTCTCAGTCGACAGATGGTGAATGTCTGTCAGCACGCTGATTGGTGGGTTGTTGGAGCTGTTGACCATTCAGAGTGTTGAAAGCCGTTTACTCAATGAAAGGAGCCTCCTGCTTGGGTAAGTTATGTTTAAGTTATGTTATTTTATTTATTTTCATGAATTAGTAAAAAGGTGCCGCAATGTATTTCAACGCCCAGGGCCTACAACACTGTTAAGATTAAATGGACCCTTTGGATATTTATTGTGGCTACTGAGAACTTCAATAATCAACTGATCCACAATGAATGCATCCGTTGGGACTAGCAAAGACACCAGTAGCTGTCTCAATACAAACTCAGGTGGAAGCAACCTTTGCATACAAATTCTCAGCTTAATTTGCATACTTCTCTAAATCAGACCTAATGTACAATTTGTCTGACCAGATGCCAGCCCACATAATTCAATAGAGGTTTGGCCCAGGGGTCAACATGATCCCCTATCTCCCAACCCAGATACGTTTTTTTTGACCACTTGCCTAGCATGGTCACATCGGATGTGACCACACCAGGCTGGGCTTACTCCGATATGGTCACATCTGATGTGACCTGTCAAAAAGCTCATTGTGCAGCTGCGGGAAGAAAATGTTTCCGCAGTTGTTGATCTCAGCATTTTCCTGGTCGCTCTTCAGTGCCTGCTGTGCTGATCGGTCAACCTGGCAGTATCCCACACCCAGCAGCTGAAGACATTAGTAGCCCATGGGGAAATGCAGCCTCTTACCTTTTTTCTGAACCCACGGAGGCCACAGAGAGAAGCATGTGCTGAAAAGTGAAAACACATTGGACTGAATGTTCCAGACATTGATGTTTTACCAACGTTTTGATATTATATTGGAAATAGCATAATACATCTTACGGCTGGATTTTATTTAAAATGTATTTGGTACTTCTTTACTTTCACGGCGCCACTAGATTAGGACAGATAGGATATCGCGATTTCCCATAGGGACCAATGTTAAATTTCTCAATTGACACGATTTTTCTGTTCAATGCCTCAATTGACACAATTTTTCATAGGAATCAATGTTAAATGGCACACAGAGGCCAAATAGACACCCTGAAGTGTGAAATGGCCCCCACAATTGTTAACGCCACCCCACGATCAACGTGAACCCGAAGCATGGCGAGCGCAGCGAGCCCGCGAGGGGCGGCGGTACGCGTCCTACGACCTTTTCATACCCCCACTATCCACGTCGGCGTGGAGTTGAGAATAGAATAGTGTGGCGAGCGCAGCGAGCCACCAAGCCCGAAGCGTGGCGAGCGCAGCGAGCCCCGCGAGGGGACGAGGATACCTGTGAAGCCCGCGAAGGGACGCGTTTACCTGTGAAGGTATCCGCGTCCCCTCGCGGGGCTCGCTGCGCTCGCCACACTATTCTATTCTCAACTCCACGCCGACGTGGATAGTGGGGGTATGAAAAGGTCGGAGGACGCGTAACGCCGCCCCTCGCGGGCTCGCTGCGCTCGCCACGCTTCGGGTTCACGTTGATCGTGGGGTGGCGTTAACAATTGTGGGGGCCATTTCACACTTCAGGGTGGCTATTTGGCCTCTGTGGGCCATTTAACATTGTTTCCTATGAAAAAATCGTGTCAATTGAGGCATTGAACAGTAAAATCGGGTCAATTGAGAAATTTAACATTGGTCCCTATGGGAAATCGCGGGCATCGCTTCGCACCCGATTTTTAGTGCATTCAATGGCCGCGATGCCCGCGATTTCTAGTGGCGCCGTGAAAGTAAAGAAGTACCATGTATTTATGTTATGATACTATCTGTATATCTGTGTTTTCATTGTATTAAATATATTTTGCACTATTAAGTATCCTGCTCAAAAATGCACAGGCACCATAATTCTTCACATCCTTTAACCTCCCCGCACTCATGCTGATCAAAGTGCTGTGCTTAATCAGAACATCGAGTGCAGCATAATTATAGACTACTGGTACCTGCCCGCCCACTCCCGCATATGTCAAATAGACAAACCTTGCTGCTTCTCAGTCCTTCGGCACTGCCTGTCATGCATCTCACCTCTGAAGCCCACTCAAGAACAGCTTGGGAGGAGCTGATCCCCCCACATGCAGTCTCTCACTGTGGGGGTTATTTTGGTTCAGTCGTTCTGACAAATTCCGAAAATACTGACTGCTTTATTTTTACACTGCAATATACATCTCACTTTGAAGTACTGTAAAATCCCACCCAAATCTAATTCTCTCTGCACAAGTAACATCTGCCCACCTGCAGTGCACATGGTTTTGTCCATCTAAGAAGGAATTTGTAAGAAAGAGTGAACCAAAATAACCCCCATTGTACGTAACAGAGCCAGCTGCACTGTGAGTGACAGATACTGCCTCAGCTCCGGGACTGATGTATTAAAAAAAAATCATTAGCTTTGCTGGGGCTAGGGGGGTTTCTAAGTACTCGGAAATATACCAGTCTTCATTCATGTACATTAGTATTATTATAAGTAGAAGTAACATTATTTGATTCATACCTTGTATCTGGGCAACTGTACACTTCTGTTGCCATGAGATCATAAATTCAGGCAGCACCTATCATTGACCAATCCTAGTGTATTTATGATGATAATAAAAATATTATATATATATATATATATATATATACACATATATATATATAATATATACAATTAACATCGGCACTCACCTTTCCTAGTTTTGGGGTGCCCTATGGCTTGTGACCACATTGTTTAAACAGACATTGTAGGGGCTCTGCACACACTAAATTAACTGATAATAAATAGTGGAGATTTGGTTCATGAATTGATCAATGCATTTAAGCCTGCAGCCCCCTTCAAGGGACCCCACTTTTCTGCAGGTCCTAACACTATCGCTGAAAATGGCTACAATACACATAGCTATGACATCAATGTTATATATATATATATATAAATATATATATATATATTTATGGGGCAGCACGGACAGTGTCATGGTTAGCATTACTGCCTCCCAGCACTGAGGTCATGGGTTTAATCTCCACCATGGCCCTAACTGTTCAGAGTTTGTGTATTCTCCCTGTGCTTGCGTGGGTTTACTCCGGTTTCCTCCCATAAGTGTGTGCATGTACATGTGGTAGGGAATATAGATTGTAAGCTCCACTGGGGCAGGGACTGATATAAATGTTCAAATACTCTCTATAAAGCGCTGCGGAACATGTATGCGCTATATAAGAAACTGTTAATAAATAATAAAATATATATCACCCTCACATACAAGGCCCTCTAACTCCACCTCTCCCTACATCCTCAAGCTCATTTCATTACATAATCCCTCCCACCCTGTCAGGTGAGCCATGGTCACTGCATCCCATGAACGTATGCAAGTTTCTGCCCACGCTGCCCCCCTTCAGTGGAATGCGCTTCCTCGCTCTATTACATACTCCTCAACCTTGCAAAGCTTGAAATGGACACTGAAAACTCACCTCTTCGTATCCTTCTGCATAACCTAGTACCGAAGCTGCTCTATTTACCTGCCATCTCATGTCTTGGCCATTCCAGCCATGCTCACTTCCTGACTTCAGGCCTCCTTTCCTGTCTCCTCTCCTTCTAAATTGTAAGCTCCCTCCTGTTCTCACAGCCTTCTTCTCTCACAGTTCAATTACAGATATCTCCTACTCAGCTACCATCTATGGCCCTTATTCTGGTTGCTTCGCTCCCCTGCACGTTTGGGGAGTGATGTGTGCAACTGCGCATGCGCACAAACTTTTTTGAGCATGTGCAGCTGCTTTGTGCGAGTGGGCGCGGTGAATCGACATAGGTTGCACCCATGGGAACAGATGTGTCCGGATGTCAGCTGCCAGCCTCATACAGGGCGCAGCAGATCTAAGTCAGCACAGCCACAGACTGACAGATCTGCGAACGCTTGAGAAAATATTCGATGGTCGGTGAATTTCGCAGCTTTGTTGGTCAATCAGAATGAGAGCCTATATCCTCTTCTCTTCTGACTTGTAAACTTTAATCATTCTCTACCGACAACCCATCCCTGGTATTACACAGACAACTTCTCTTTGCTTCTGTACATTTTAGCTGTATTGTGTACTAATTGTGGTGCTAATTGTTACCTCTTTTCATTTTGCAGTTACTGTAATGTTTAGTTGTGCGTACTCTGTATTGTAATGTGTGCCATATGTAAAGCTCTGCAAACCACTTGTGGCGCCTTAGAAATAAAATGTAATACATGTTGAGTATCCATTATCTAAAATGCTCAGGACCAGAAGCATTTTGGATAACAGATTATTCCATATTTTGGAATATTGTTAAATAGGTATCTTACATCTATGTTGTATAAGCACATCAAACACATGAAATGCACACAAATATATGAAACAAAGTCTCAGATTCAGACACTGAATTTGAATGCCAAGTAATAATTTTCTTGCATATATTTGGTGTCAGTTACATATCATTTCCCTCGTAGTGCCAGTTACAGATGTACCAAGTAGTGCCAGTTACAGATGTACCCAGTAGTGCCAGTTACATATAATTTCCCCAGTAGTGCCAGTTACAGATGTACCCAGTAGTGCCAGTTACATATAATTTCCCCAGTAGTGCCAGTTACAGATGTACCCAGTAGTGCCAGTTACATATAATTTCCCCAGTAGTGCCAGTTACAGATGTACCCAGTAGTGCCAGTTACATATAATTTCTCCAGTAGTGCCAGTTACAGATGTACCCAGTAGTGCCAGTTGCATATGATTTCCCCAGTAGTGCCAGTTACAGATGTACCCAGTAGTGCCAGTTACAAATAATTTCCCCAGTAGCACCAGTTACAGATGTACCCAGTAGATTTTTAGCAACAACAAAAAAGTAGGTACTGCTTTCCTAGCACGGCGCCCACGATAAGCATCGCATGTATCGGTCCTTAATCGCAAGCATCGCATGCATCTTATGTTTTTCTGCACCATAAGATGCATGCGATGTATACGATTTATGCGACTACAGTGATTTTTCATCGTATCCATTTTTATCACATGTATCGCATCGGTCGTACTGTTTTAAAGTCATAAGATGTATGCGATGCATACGATTGATGCGACCCCGCGAGGGGCAGCGGTACGCGTCCTCCGACCTTTTCATACCCCCACTATCCACGTTGGCGTGGAGTTGAATTTATAAAGTGTGGCGAGCGCAGCGAGCCACCGAGCCCGAAGCGTGGCGAGGGGACGCGGATACCTTCACAGGTATTCGCGTCCCCTCGCGGGCTTCACAGGTATCCGCCTCCCCTCGCGGGGCTCGCTGCGCTCGCCACACTTTATAAGATCAACTCCGCGCCGACGCGGATAGTGGGGGTATGAAAAGGTCGGAGGACGCGTACCGCAGCCACTCGCCACGCTTCGGGTTGGCGTTCATAGTGGGGGTGGTGTTAAGAATGGGGTGCATTTAAAATGACACTGTATTTAGTGGTTTATAATGAGATGATATGTGATTTTTAAGTGTTGATGCATCAAATTGGGTGCTTATAATGTCAACTCCACTTCCATTGTTAATGCCTCCCCAAACTATCAACGGCAATCCAAAGCATGGCGAGGGGCGGCAGTACATGTCCTCCGACCTTTTCATACCCCCACTATCCACGTCGGCGTGGGGTTGATTTTATAAAGTGTGCGCAGCGAGCCACCGAGCCCGAAGCGTGGCGAGCGGATGCGGATATCTTCACAGGTATCTGCATCCCCTCGCAGGCTTCACAGGTATCCGCGTCCCCTCGACGATGAGTAAGTAAACGATGAGTGCGATGCATGCGATTTAAACGCATACATCGCAGTCATCGAATTGCATGCATCGTACCTTACTATACTACTGTTTTTCATACGATACATGCGATTTAAAAACCGAAATCGCACGTATCGCACAGATTGTATGCCTTATAAAAATATACACGATTAATGCGATTGGCGCCGTGCTAGGAAAGCAGTACAAAAAAGTACATTTTGGAGACCATGGTTTTTGGAATAATTTGGATAACGGATATTTGGATAAGGGATACTCAACCTGTAATAATTCCTATGTCCCGGCTGCTGCTCCTCTGCAACCCCCATCAGAGGTGTAGCGTGTTGCCACGGTGCCTGGAGCATGTGTGTGCTACAGCGCCCCCTCCACTAAAAGAGTGCATGTGTGGTTAAATTAAAGGGGAACAGCAATAAATACAAGGGGTAGTATTGAACTGCCACAGCTAAAAACTCTCCTAAACACACACATAACCCTCATGCTAACAAATCTAAACGCCATTAGCAGCAGCAGCGATCCGTCACTCCTCCTGCCGATTGCTGGCGAGGAGAGGATGGTGGCAGGCTGTTAAGAGTAGAATCGGTAAGGACCCACAGGTGTGAGCATAACTGTCAGGAAGAGCAGACGCATCGGTTGACACAATAAACAATATTGCTCAGAAGGGCCAATATGAGAGATTGCTCATTATATTGCCCAGCATGTATGGGATTAATGCACAAATCCTTGTACCATACTGACAACCTTTCCCTCCTTCCCCCACCATACTGACAACTCATGGGGTGGGCAAGGGGGCAACTTGGCTCTTTCAAGTATAAGAGAGGTGCCAAGACCCAAGCAGAGGAGCAACAATCAGCACCCTCCACAGGCAGGAGTCTGCATGTGGAGGGGCCTTGGACAGGGATTAGGTTAAAGCCTGCAATGTCTGTGATTGTCAATAAAGCACACAACAATCTTCATTTCAATTGCATGCGTATCCCAGCTAAATTCTCACACTACCCTAATGCTACTTTACAACCAATAATACTTTTCTGCATCTCTAGGAAGGTTCAAAAGGAGATAGAAGTGCCAAAGCTAATATCATATATCTCAAATGAAGGCCACGTAGAGATTACTCCCTCTAAAAGAGACTCAGTGCTTGATTCACAAGCAGCCATGCAACACTTTTACAGTACTCAGGCACTGGCCCAAGTGGGGGAGGCTGCCTGAGAGGGCGCACAGCAGGACTGCAGGAGTCGGGCGTGGTGTTTGTAGAGTTGCCCTGCAGGTCATCTCTCCCCCCCCCCCCCCCCCCAACATCAGCACCCACCTGCGCGCTGATCGTTCCCCTGCGCTGCTGGGATCACACTCTCCACAGCAGAGTCTCACCACCTGCTGCCGGCGTCTCACTCCACACGCTCACCACCCGCTGCCGACGTCTCACTCCACCCGCTCACCACCCGCTGCCGACGTCTCACTCCACACACTCACCACCTGCTGCCGGCGTCTCACTCCACACGCTCACCACACGCTGCCGACGTCTCACTCCCCACTCCTTCTAGGGCACAGTAGTGCTGTCATCTCTCCCTGCACTGTGACGCCATCACCATAGCAGGCGCCTGGAGCTCAAGCTCCACCGGCGCCACCCTCGCTACGCCTCTGACCCCCATGAATACACAGGATGTTAAATATCATTAACGATAATCAGTATTGCGCATTTATGGGGTAAGTTTACTAAAGATACTAAAAATGGAAGGAGGTGATGTTGCCCATAGCAACCAATCAGATTCTGTGTATCATTTTCTAGTGTGATACTTGGTGAAGGCGTTTGCACAGGGGGTTTGCACATGCGCATATTCGCACATGCGCATCGCAGACCCCACCATCGGAAACTGGTGCCAAATTTGGCCCTGTATGAGCCAAACTGAATCAGGCCCTAAGATACCGTAAGGCAGGGCTGGGCAACACCGGCCCTCCAGATGTTGATGAACTACACATCCCAGCATGCCTTGCATCAGTTTCAGCATGGCCACATAGCAAAACTAATGCAAAGCATCCTGGGATGTGTAGTTCATTAACATCTGGAGGGCCGGTGTTGCCCAGCCCTGCCGTAAGGGGAACTGATGCATCACCAAAAATATATCTACTTTTATCTGGAAATGACATTTTTGGAGCATATAGTGCAGTCAGAATAATGTAAAAATAATATAAGTTCATATTTAGTGAAAAAAACCTCCTGAACCAAGTTTAGAGATTTTATAATGCAAGTTACTAGATGTTTCATTCTATCCTTTTAAAGCGTTTATTGCTGTTTCTAAATTCGGCAGACACATTTCATCAGACACAATTTCCGAATTAGGGCAAAAAATGTGAAGTAATGAAACTCCTATTGTCATCTTTCCTTTGTTAGGGAGTCTGGTTTTATAGCCCGGATAATGATCTATTTAGAATTTTGATTTTCTATATACTGTAGGCCTATGCTATAATGCAGTGGTTCCCAAACTGTGTGCCGTGGCCTTGGGACACCTTCAGGTGTGCCTCGGGTTGGTGGTCCAGGAGTACATTAATTAATCAGTATAATAAGTAAATCTATAGTTTGTGGCTTCAGATTATAAAATATGTGGACAAATATTTATTTATTAACGGTTTACAGAGAATATTTGAACATTCACATCAGTCCCTGCCCTAGTGGAGCATACAATCTATATTCCCTACCATACAGTATATACATGCACACATTCATTCTAGGGTTAATTTTGTTAAGAGCCAAATAAGCTACCAGTATATTTTTGGAATGTGGGAGGAAACCGGAGTACCCGGAGGAAACCCACATAAGTAAGGGGGAATATACAAACTCCGCACAGTTAGGGCCATGGTGGGAATTTAACCAATGACCTCAGCATTGTGAGGCAGTAATGCTAACCATTACACCATCCGTACTGCGGATAGAAGCTAATCCAATCCCTCACCACATAATTTACCTTTAGGAATACATTTATACAATTTACTTCATTTAATATTATTTTTTCCAAAATGTCTCAATAAGAAACTTTTGGCCTATGTATGACACAGACCCAAGTGTTAATATTAGCTACTTTCATACATTAGGATGTCATTAAAATACTGGCAGTTGGGATCACGAAGACTGACAGTGGGATCCTCCTGTCACATCTCTGAGGTAAGTAGGGAGGTAGGGGTTAGGGATGTAGAGTTAGACACTATAGGGAGGGCTTGGGTTAGGCTGCGGGGTGGGGGAGGTTAGGGTTAGGCTAATGAGGGAAACTATTAGGAGTAGGCTTTAGGAGGGGAGGGTTAGGCTATGTGAAGGGTGGGTTCTACCCAATACACACTTGATTAAATATATAGTTAACAATATGAATGATAACAATATCTTTAACAATATATCGTTCATATGGGCCACATTTATCAAACAATATTTGCGGCTAATTCTCCCTTTTTCCGGGGGTTAGCCGCAAATATTAAGTATCACCGTAATGTATCAAAGGGTGAACGCAGCAGGAATCTCCGATCCCTACTGTGATCCCCCCTGCATCGCTTCCTGGCCACATTCCATATAGGTTTCTGCCCCTGGGCTATCACTATTCTGAGATGGCGATAGCCCATTGTAACCTATGGGCTACTGATGGCGGCAGTGCGGTCAGCGGGGGGTCAGCGATAACAGCGGAAGCGCAGAACCCCCCCCCTGCTTCCGGCTCAGCACATCACAGGGATGGGCTCCTTTCGGAGCCCTGTCCCTGCGCTTGTGGGATGATACATCCCATCACTAGTATTGCATTTTACAATGCGATACATTATAAATGGGCCCCATATTGTCTAGTGTGTATGCTGAATATAGTTAGTGTTGCGTGCTCCTGATGTCCTCCGTTGTCTGTGCATGCAGCTCAATCTTAATGATATTGCTCATGGAGCTGATCTTCTAGAGTGCATGGGGCTCTAGTGTAACGATTAGGGGTAGGGTCAATATATACTTACTGGGGTTCTGGCCATCAGGATAACTGACTGTTGGGAGCCTGACTACTGGTATTTTGTACCCAACCTGTCTCCCTTAAGAGTAAAATACACAAATATTCTGTTTTTCTAAACATAATCCTGGACTCAGAAATATATACACATCCCAGCTGTGATTAGACTGTGCCCATCTGTGCATTAATGAATTGGATCTTATAATAGGAAGATACTACATTTTTATTCTAAATGCTGAGCATAAAGTCCTGCTTTTCACTGAAAATCTCATAATTCTACCCAAAGACTCATTCCGATCACCCTAAGGCTTTTCATAATCATTTAATCGGTGCAAGACTTAGAAATCCCTCTTCATGTCAATTCATATTTTTTTTATGTAAAATGTATAAATATGAAGCTTATCCAGTGCTGAACACAGTCAGATTTTTTTTTATCAGAGAAGAGATACATTTGCTGAAATACAGAACAATAAAAGGTTCAAAGTGCTTTGCATATGTCTTTACAACACAAAATAAGCTTAACCAGGGTCATTAGTAAAATGCGTGAGAAAACAGGTAAGTCTTGAGTAAAAGCTTGACACACAGAGGATTCAGCCTACATTTCCAATGGTGAACAGGAACTGCACACCTTTAAAGTAAAACAAAGCAATGAGTATCTGTACACATTCCCTGTGTGTGTGTGTGTGCGTGTGTGTGCGCGTGCGCGTGATTGGCACACAAGTGATGAAAATTGCAGCCATATCACAGTATATTGCACCAATGTGTTCAGACCTGTGCTAAAAGAATACGGCAGTGAGGAGTTCCCCCCACGAGTTGTTTAAAAAAGTACAAAGGTCAGAGGAAAAGGAGCAGGCATCCTACCAATCAACCCAAGAAGCGATCCTCCACTTTTTTAAATACTACATCTGTGCCTTGTTCTCCATGAATGGGGGGCTTTTTTGTGGCATGTGCCTTTGGCAAGCATTGTTCCTTTATTATGTATGAAGTGAGGGCACAAATTTGTCATTTGCCGGGGGGCACTGAACATCCAAGCACTGGCTCCTGCTCCCAGGGTTTTTGTATGTACTGATATGGGAGGTGACCCCATGAGTTGCAACACTAGGTGACATCAACCAAAGCAACACCTCTGATGCAGTGCACTACCTTTACTATTAAACAGTTATACAAATGTATGTGATTCAATAAATAGAATATCATAAAAAAAAAAAAAAAAATACAATGGAGAGGCTGTGAGACAATTAAAGAACAGTGCAAAGGAAGCCAACCACCTTACTTTAATGGGGGTTTGACAGCTGGGGAATATATTTGCAGGGTAATAGGTAAAAGTAGGTCCACACTATACAATTATTTGACCAATTTGCTAATAATGGGGTGAACAGCCCGTTGTATCATTAATGTTTTGGACAAATAGGAGAAAATGGTTCAAAAAACATCCACTCGCCATTGATTATCCGATCGATGGGCCTTGAAAGAAAATATTGTCAATTGACTGTGCATTCTCAATAATCAGACCATACTGTATTTAGTATGGAATATTCATATTATCTACATTTTCTTGTGGGCAGACATATTTACATTTTGTGTGGTGTCTCATAAAATCTGAAACGTAAAAAAAAAATTCTGGATAATGGAACTTTCGAATGGCAGATAGATCAACCTATGCAAAAATTGCATAGCATTTCCAAGCATAAGATTTTTTTGGTGCCAAATAATCTAATTGGGCATAGAAAAGAGTAATCTCTTTTGTTCTGTTCTAATCCTATATGCGAAAAAAAAAATATTGATGCACACTCTAGGTTCTAAGAACACTGATAGTAAAAATTATTTCGATAAACTCTTACAATTACCATCTACCCTCAGGTGTTTTAATTAGCACAGGTTCCTACTTTGCTGACTACATGTTAATATGGGCTCTATTTGAAGGTAAAACCTCGATAAATGTATATAATGTGTTAGTATTAGAAATATTAGGGACCCATCTAATGAAGTTCACCGGGACGCGGTGGATGGGCCCACATATTTGCGCAAATGTGCGCTATGAACTTCAATTATACTCCATGTTAATTGTAAGAGTTTATCAAAATGATTTTTACTTTCAGTGTTCTTAGCACCGTAGCACCAGTTCGTCCCCCCCTCTTTCCCTAATCCTATATGCACCTACTTTTGGTGGGAAAATAATGCATGGACAAAGTAGCACAAAAAAAAACAAAAAGTCCAGTGCAAACAAACTGGTTGTAATTACCAATGAAATGTTTTTGTGGTAAGTGGGTAGAATGACAATCAGGCCTAAAACCTTACAACATATAAGCAATGCAAGCATTCTGTACCTGATGTTATCTCTTTTCACACACTAACTATCCCAGCTAATAATTGATAGATACCTAAAGTATTCTATACACAGTGATCTCTGCCACTTACTCGTTTTGATATACTTATAGTGTGTACACACGGTAAGATTTGGCTTCTGATGTTCCCGATATAGGGAACATCGGAAGCCAAATCGCATGCTTTTTTAGGGCTTGCGAGCCCGATGCGCTGCCGATGCGCGCTCCCGTGTGAGCGCAAATCGGCAGCCAGATAGAGAGGGCAGGCAACACTATATAGTGCAGATCTGCACTATATAGTGTAAATTGTGCCCCTCTAGAATGCCGTGAGATGCGAGTCCTGATGCGACCTGCATGGCCAGGATCACTAAAGCTACCACCCAACCAGCTCCTAACTGTCATTTTTTAAACACAGCCTGTAGCATGGCAGAAAGGAGCTGATTGGCTGGTTGTTTATCACTCTCCACTATTTGAAGCTTAGAACATCTGGCTCATTGCCCCTGTTGAGGTGGCTGAGCATGTGAGAACACATCATGCTTGCAGTAGCATGCTCGTGAGACTCTCCTAACAAGCCCACGAGACAGATTTATTTGCATTACCTTCAGGTCACCTCTAAATAACTGCCCAGGAACACCCATTGCTGTGTCTCTTTAGTTCTGATACTAGCTCTCCTGTTCACATTAACATCTCTGTGTTTACACTCAGGGCAACATAACTGCCATAGCCACTTCGCTCTGCACAAGATCTGCGTCTCTCTCTTCTGCACAGATCACTAGCTCCCATTCACTATTACAGGACTTTCATCGGGCTCCTCCCATCCTATGGAAAGCCCATCCACGCACAATAAGACTCTCCGCTAGCCTCCAAACTTTCAAGCGTTCCCTGAAAACTCACCACTTCAGGCAAGCCTATCATATTTAAGTTCTACACACATAACCCTCTGAGACACTTATGTATTATTTAGCTCCCCTTCTGGACTTGTAACTTGGTGGGACTGCTATGCTATTACTGGTGCCTGTCCTTGTGTATCCCTCCTATATCCCTATAGATCAGGCATTCCCAACCACGGTCCTCAAGGCACACCAACAGTGCAGGTTTTAGTGATATCCAGGCTTCAGCACAGATGGTTTAATCAGGATCCCTCAGATACTAATTAAGTCACCTGTGCTCAAAACCTGCACTGTTGGTGTGCCTTGAGGACCGTGGTTGGGAATGCCTGCTATAGATTGTAAGCTTGCAGCAGGGCTCTCCTACCTCCAAGTCTGTCTGTTGTTACCCAGTTTGTTTTATCACTGTAGTGTCTACTATTGTAAAGCGCAACGGAATCTGCTGCGCTATATAAGAAACTGTAAATAAATAAATAATAAATAGGGATTCTCTGAGTATTTTGTGCATGTGCAGTCAGGGGCGGGCTGGGCCGGGGGGCAGAGTGCCATATGTCCCCCGGGCCACTTACCCACCCACTGGCTGCGGGCCGCGCTGGATCAGCTCCTCCAGCCCTCCTGCGCTGGCCGCGGCTTCCAGAACACGGCCGCAGCTACAGGAAAATGGCCGCCGGCCTCATGCACTGAGGATGTCCTCAGTGCAGGAGGCCAGCGGCCATTTTCCTGTAGCCGCTGCCGTGTTCTGGTCTGGAAGCCGCGGCCAGGGCAGGAGGGCTGGAGGAGCTGATCCAGCGTGGCCCGCAGCCAGTGGATGGGTAAGCGCTCCCACCCCCCTCCCCGCAGCATATGTGTTTCTGGCACTCTGTGGGGGCATATGTGCCTCTGGCACTCTGTGGGGGCATATGTGCCTCTGGCACTCTGTGGGGGCATATGTGCCTCTGGCACTCTGTGGGGGCATATGTGCCTCTGGCACTCTGTGGGGGCATATGTGCCTCTGGCACTCTGTGGGGGCATATGTGCTTCTGGCACTCTGTGGGGGCATATGTGCCTCTGGCACTCTGTGGGGGCATATGTGCCTCTGGCACTCTGTGGGGGCATATGTGCCTCTGGCACTCTGTGGGGGCATATGTGCCTCTGGCACTCTGTGGGGGCATATGTGCCTCTGGCACTCTGGGGGCATATCTGGCACTGTGGAGGAATATGTGTATTTGGCACTGTGGCGGAATATCTGGCACTGTGGCGGCATATGTGTCTGGCACTGTGGGGGCATATGTGTATTTGGCACCGTGGCGGAATATCTGGCACTGTGGGGGCATATCTGGCACTGTGGGGGCATATCTGGCACTGTGGGGGCATATGTGTATTTGGCACTATGGCGGAATATCTGGCACTGTGGGGGCATATCTGGCACTGTGGACATCACATTGTGTGGTGTAATGGGCATCATGGTATGGGGCGTAATGGGCATTACGGTGTGGAGAGCATTGGGTAATTGCCATCACAGTATGGGGTGTAATGGGCATCAAGGTGTGCGGCATAATGTGTACTTAGCATCACAGTGTGCTGTGTATTGAGTAATTAGCATCGCAGTTTTGGGCGTAATGTGTAACTGGCATCATGGTGTTCAGCATAATGTGTAATTGGCATTACAGCATGTGGCTTTATGTGTAATGGGTATTACAAGGTTCGCTAAAATGTGCAATCTGCAGGTAGACAATACAATCATGGTACAGGCCACGTCCCCTTATGATAGGCCACGCCCCTAATTTTCCTGCGCGCCTACGGCGCGCAAAAGCATTCCGTCTACCGTATAGTTGGCAGATTATGGGCCAGTGCTCTGAAATTGCCCCCTAGGCTAAAAGTTGCCAGCCAGCCCCTGTGTGCAGTAGTAAATCATTCAACTGTGTGCGGTTTGCCTGCAACTATGCTTTATAAGATGAGCGCCTTGTCCAACCCATAACAGTTTTTTCCTGCACTGATTAAATAAGGCAACACGATTGACAATCATTCAAAATAGCAAGTTATTTTTCAGAATGTCTGCATCCATATACCTTGAATATAGTTCTGCTTAATGGGAGCTGGCTGGAATTTTCAAGAAGGGCAATGAGTCACGATACAGATATTTATATACTTAAGCTATAAAAGCCTATAGTTGCAAAAACAAGAATTACTATATGAGGACTGAAAAGAACGGTATGGCCAGGCTTTGTTAGCTAAGTGATGCAGTTGCTCAGGCGTTTTCTACTGCAATGATAATGACAATAGGAAAGGAACTGTATTTAGTCATATTGGGGCAGATGTATTAAGTCTTAACAAGAGATAAATGCACGGTTGATAAAGAGAGATAAACGTCCAGCCAATCACCTGCTAACTGCCATGTTACAGGCTGTGTTTGAAAAAAGTCAGTAAGGAGCTGATTGGCTGGACGTTTATCTCTCTTTATCACCCTTGTATTTATCTCTTATTAAGGCTTAATACATCTGCCCCATTGATTACCCAAATGGAGATTAAAATGTAATTTAAAGTTGCTCATTCTGGGGTAGATTTATTACTGGGCGATCAGGGGAATATGCAATATCCCCGTGCGTTATGGCAGGGGATATCGCTTCCCCTGATCTATGACACCCGCCAAGCTGTGGGGCAGGAGGCATAGTGCAGCTACAATATTTCGTAGTGCGTGCCTGTCTCCTGCCTAATTTATGAACGGTCAGCATCACTGACGTTCCACCGCCTGCAGCTATCGACTTCTACAGCTGCAGGCGGCGATGCCCTATGCCCACAGCTGTCCCTGCTGCTGGCTCTGAGCTGCACTGGGGATCTCGCGTGAGTAGCGAGATCCCGCACATGCGCAGTGAGCCGGCCGGGGGGAAGGAGACAGCGCATCAGTATTAACTGATGCGCTATCTCCAGGAGGGGACATTGCCGGTGGGGGTAATTAGCGCTCCCCCGCTTCGGCGGGCAAGAAGTTGATACATCTTGTCGGTGTCCCCTCCTGCTTTGCCTCGCTAATGAGGTGAAGCAGGGACTGTTATAGCGGCCCCTCAATTTGTAACAAGAAAAAGTGCAACAGGGGCAGTCACAATTTACTACAATTGCACAAATAGCAATCCTCGGCACAGGTAATGCATTCTCTAGGAGGGCCAGAGCAACCACAAGACAGAGGAAGACAATCTAATTTAAATATGTTGAGCCCTGCATCCACTGACGCCGAAACCAAATATTTTTATTGTGTGAAACATGACATTTATGTATTATTAAGTGCCACTTGAACTGTGTTTTTTCTGATGCCAACACCAGTCTGCAATTATTAATCATTGTATATTGCTATTATATTAGTTTTAGATGTTACTGGTAAGATTATTTGTTATGGAATTATTTTCCTCGGTGGACCTTTGTGTAATAGTTCCTAAATAGAATGCAACTACTGATTGTTTATTTCCGCTATAAAATAGAGAGATTGACCTATAGAACCACCCACATTTTGGATATATCATTAGAATATTATAATTTAATATTACAAAGTGATCTGAAAGAACAACCTAGCAGAGGATTTGTATCTTCTCTGACATATAAGCTAATACAATCAAGGTAAAATATTAAATAACCAATAGCGCTGTCTCCAGTTTTATACATAAACACACCATACAATTAAGATGGAAAAAGTACATGTCCTAATGTATGAATATCCAGTACTTCATAGATCTATATAGGAGAACTTGGCGAATCTCAAAAGGAGATCTCCAAAACACCCCAAACCAGATGTTTGTTCAGTAGGGATGACTGGAGATAAGTAAAGAACAATTGGTGCAATACTTCTTAATACAGATAGAGTTTTTTTTTTTTTTTTTAAGGAAAACTCACAAATAAGCGAAGAATAAAGAGCATATATCAATCCCACAATGCATTAACTGCTGGGCTGTTCAGAAGGCTTCAAGTATCCATAAGCACAAATTTGATGGACCTGGAATCAAAGTGATCTCCAAAGCACCCCAAAACTGGAGGTTTTTTTACTGGGATGTTTGGAGATCAAATAGGAAAGCAATTGGTGCAATACTTCTGAACAGAATATTTCTTTAAAAAAAAAGCACTCACAAACAAGCAATAGATATAAAGCATAATTGTTATGATCCGGGGACAACCTTGCCACCCCTACCTCCGTTGCCTCAAACCGGGATTGGCGGACGTGTGCAGAGATCTAGGCTTCACCACTAATAGCCGCGTTCGAGGGAGCCAGTTATTCCGGCTCCGACCCCGATGCCACCTGGTCTTATGAGAGGACAACACGACCGCCAAGGCCAATAGAGAGCAAGGGTACCGCTACCTAAACCTACAGAAGGCAAGGGACCCCCGGATACCTAGTGCGCAATACCCCCGGAGGAAACTACCCAATCATACGGGGTAGATCCAGGGGAGTATGACTAAACGTAACAATACGTGAAGGAGGAAAATGAATATGAATATAAATAATGAGCAAGGTAGCAACAATGCTAAAGTAGATGGTATGCTATCACAACAAACGATGGCAACAATGCCTAAGGTGGAATATAATGACAAAAACACAACTGGCAGCAATGCTTCTAAAAGATGGAATATAGAATCAGAAAGCACTGGCAACCAGAGACTTATCTGTCGCAGGACAAGGGTACACGGTACACAGCACGAGGCACGGCACAGCACGGCACAGCACGGCACAGCACGGCACAGTACAGCACTTCCAGGAACCAGGAACACTAAGGCACACTGAGGTATGACCAAAGCTATAACCGGTGTCTGTTCCCAGCAGACGCCGGCTATTTATTCAAATTTGCCGCCTGTGACTGTGCGGACGTCAGCTGCGCTGACGCCGCACGCTGCCTGGACACTCGGGGACGTTGCCTAGCAACGCCCCAATGCCTAGCAGCCGGAGCTACAGAGCCGGAAGCTCGGGGCGTTGCTAGGCAACGTCCCCGACGCTCCCCCGGCGCTCCATATCCGCCGCCCGTCCCGGACGTGACAGAACGCTTTATGCTCCGGGACGGCGGCGGCTGACAGTACCCCCCCCTTGAGGAGAGGTCAACCGACCTCCAAGTCCTGGCTTCAACGGATTTTGCCTATGAAATAACTCTTTTAAGGATGGGGCATGAAGATCCTTGTCCAGAACCCAGGACCTTTCCTCAGGTCCATAGCCCTTCCAATGGACAAGAAAAAACAAACGACCGCGGGTGATTCTCGAATCAAGAATACTATCAATCACAAACTCCTTGATGCCTTGCCGAATGACCGGTGCTGGCCTGTGAGCACAAGGCCGACGGGCAGGTTTAAGTAATGAGGCATGGAACGTGGGATTGACCTTCAGAGAGCGTGGAATCTGGAGTCGGAAGGCCACAGGATTGATCCTCCTAACGATCTTGTAGGGACCAATGAAGCGAGGACCCAACTTCTTGGATGCCTGATGGATATTGATATTTCTGGTGGATAACCACACCCAGTCTCCGACTTTAAACGAACAAGGTCTCCAGTGACGGTCGGAAAAGCGCCTTGCGGCCATGGTCGCAGAGAGGAGAGCCCTACGGACCATAGCCCAGGTACCCCTCCTACTGGTCACCCACCTGGGATTACCTGTTCTGGCGGGAACAGGATCAAAAGAATTAGCCCGAGGAAGGAAACCATAGTTACAGAAAAAAGGAGACATCTTGGTGGCAGAATGCCAGCCATTGTTATAGGCGAATTCTGCGAATGGTAGGTTGTCCACCCAATCCTGTTGGGACTTAGATACATAACACCGCAGGAACTGCTCGAGTGTCTGATTCACACGTTCCGTCTGCCCATTAGATTGCGGGTGATAGGCCGAAGATGGACTGAGCTTAATCTGTAACGCAGAGCAGACAGACCTCCAAAACTTGGCCACAAATTGAACGCCCCTATCTGACACAATATCTGTAGGAAGGCCATGCAAGCGAAAAATGTGGCATACAAACAAAGAGGCCAACCTTTCCGCGGAAGGTAAACCGGTCAAGGGGACAAAATGTGCCATTTTACTGAATCGGTCTACCACCACCCAGATAGAATCACAACCCAGAGATTGTGGTAGATCGGTAATAAAATCCATGGAGATATGTGACCATGGCCTCCTGGATATCGACAAGGGAACCAACTGACCAATCGGAGAACAACGGGGAGTTTTATTTCTGGCACAGACGTCGCAAGCAGACACCCATTCCTTGACATCTCTCCTCATGGTGGACCACCAGACAGCTCTTGATAACAAAGATAACGTCTTATCAATGCCAGGATGTCCTGCCGATTTACATTGATGAAATAAAAAAAAAAAATTTTTGCGGAGCTCTAAAGGCACAAAGAGTCTACCCTCTGGGATAGCTTTGGGAGCCGAAGCTTGTGCCAAAATGACTTGATCCAGAAGGCTGTGTGTAAAACCGGCAATGATACAAGAGGCAGGAATAATAGGCTCCAGCTGTAAATGAGGGTCTTGGACAGCAGAAAAACTTCTCGAAAGAGCATCGGCAACGACATTCTTTGA
Source organism: Crinia signifera (assembly GCF_055691185.1). Taxonomy (NCBI): domain Eukaryota; kingdom Metazoa; phylum Chordata; class Amphibia; order Anura; family Myobatrachidae; genus Crinia; species Crinia signifera. The sequence goes on along the minus strand of NC_139222.1, from coordinate 146,821,982 downwards.
CCCTGGCCTGTAAGTGATAATAAAATTAAATCGGGCAAAGAATAATGTCCACCTCGCCTGCCTAGCATTGACTCTTTTGGCTGATTGAAGGTATGCCAGATTTTTATGATCCGTTATGATAGTAACCTGGAACCTAGCCCCCTCCAGCCAATGCCGCCATTCCTCTAAGGCTGCTTTAATAGCGAGAAGCTCACGATTGCCAACGTCATAATTACATTCCGCTGAGGAAAACTTCCGGGAAAAAAAAGCACATGGATGTAAGAAACCGTCCTGCCCATCCACCTGTGAAAGGACTGCCCCAATCCCTACCTCTGAGGCATCCACCTCAACGACAAAGGGCAATTCAGGATTGGGATGCCGCAAAACCCCGGCGGAGAGAAAGGCTGCCTTCAACTTCGTAAAGGCGTTAACAGCGGCATCGGACCAGACCGAAGGATTGGCGTCTTTCTTGGTTAATGCAACTATGGGGGCCACAATATCGGAGAAGAATGGAATGAATATCCTATAATAGTTAGCAAACCCCAAAAACCTCTGAGTGGACTTGAGGTTTGATGGTTGTACCCAATCCTTGATGGCCTGAAGCTTTACTGGGTCCATTTGAAAACCCCGGGGAGAAATAATGTATCCCAGAAAAGAAATACTCTCCACCTCAAACTCGCACTTTTCCAACTTAGCATATAAATTGTTCTCCCTCAATTTTTTGAGAACTGTGCATACATGCAAGTGGTGTTGCTCCAGTGATGGGGAGAAGATTAAGATATCATCCAGATATACTACGACAAAAACTCCCTTAAGACGTCATTAATAAAATCCTGGAACACAGCAGGTGCATTAGCGAGACCAAACGGCATTACCAGATACTCATAATGTCCAGAATGCGTATTGAACGCCGTTTTCCATTCATCACCTGCTTTTATGCGAATTAAATTGTACGCCCCCCTCAAATCAATTTTAGAAAAAATGGATGCCTTACGTAGCTGATCGAAGAGGACAGATATGAGTGGAAGAGGATACGAATTTTTTACTGTAATGGCATTAAGCTGTCTAAAATCAATACACGGGCGTAAGGAGCCGTCTTTTTTCCCCATGAAAAAGAACCCGGCTCCGACGGGTGACTTTGAGGGCCTAATGAACCCTCTCTTGAGGTTTTCCTCAATATACTCCTCCATCGCCTTCTCCTCAGGAAGAGACAAGGAGTATAGTCGCCCCTTGGGAAGTTTGGCCTCAGGAATGAGATTAATGGCGCAGTCATAAGGTCTATGAGGAGGCAAGACATCTGCTTCCTTCTTGGAAAACACATCAGAGAATGACCAATAAGGTTCAGGTAACCCAGAAACTGAGGGAGTCACCATGCGGACTGGAAGAGCCAGACAATTATGAGGACACTGCTCACCCCAACTTAAAAGCTCCTCTGATTGGCAATCAAAGCGTGGGTTGTGCAATTTGAGCCATGGCAATCCCAGCACTACGGGTGTAACAGGACTACGAAAAATAAAAAAAGATAAGAGCTCCGAATGGGTGACCCCAACCTGGACCTGTAGGGGGACGGTGCGCTGTGTAATGACCCCACTGGGCAAGCGATTGCCGTCTAAGCCATAGACCGAAATCTCTGGAGATACTGGTATGAGAGCAATCCCCTGTTCCTGGGCTAACTGGGAGTCCAGAAAATTACCCGCAGCCCCACTATCAATAAATGCCTGGCCCTCCCACCTATGAATCTCAGAAAAAATACATATGGGAACTAATAGAGAATTACTGGGAGATATAAGAGATAGGCCTGACAGGATGTCTCCCTGCATCCTCAGGCCTTGGCATTTCCCGGACGCTCAGGACAAGAATTCACCAAGTGTCCCCGGACCCCGCAGTATAGACAGAGGCCCTGGGAACGCCGTCTTGCCTTCTCCTGTGGAGATAAGCGAGCTGCGTCCAGCTGCATGGGTTCCCCAAGGTCGACGGCGGAGTCCTTGGGGACACTGGGCAATGGCGCCAAACCTGCCCCCCGTTCTGAACGTCTCTCACGGAGCCGGCGATCCACCCTGATAACCAGCTGCATGAGATCGTCCAGGGACGTCGGTGTGGGATACTGAACCAGGGAATCCTTTATTTGGTCAGACAGCCCAACCCTAAATTGGGAGCGTAAAGCTGGATCATTCCACCCCGAATCATTAGCGTATCGCCGAAATTCAGAGCAATAGGCCTCTGCCACCTGGCGACCCTGTTTAAGAGATCTAAGATGAGCCTCTGCTGCGGCTGCCTTATCTGGGTCATCATATAAAATCCCCATAGCCTGGAAGAAGGCCTCCATAGACCGAAGAGCCGGACTGTCTGCCTTCAGGCCAAAGGCCCATGTCTGTGGATCCCCCTGGAGCAGGGAAATTACCAACCCCACTCTCTGTAGTTCAGACCCGGAGGAAAGGGGCCGTAACCAAAAATATAATCTGCAGCTCTCCCTGAAATTAAAGAACTGATGTCGGTCCCCAGAGAACCGATCGGGAAGACTCATTTTAGGTTCCTTAACCGACACAGCCATTGCAGGAGCTGCTCTGCGAACCTCCTCCTGAGACTCTACCCTGAGAGTAAGATCCTGCAACTGCTGAGTGAGGTGGTGTAACTGATCAGCAAAAACCTGGGCCGGAACCCCCGCATTGGGATCCATGCTTAAACCAAGAAACACACAACCACTGTAGAGGTAATATGATTGTGTTACTACCCTTTTTTTTTTTTTTCTTGTGGCCGGTTATAATGTTATGATCCGGGGACAACCTTGCCACCCCTACCTCCGTTGCCTCAAACCGGGATTGGCGGACGTGTGCAGAGAGCTAGGCTTTACCACTAATAGCCGCGTTCAAGGGAGCCAGTTATTCCGGCTCCGACCCCGATGCCACCTGGTCTTATGAGAGGACAACACGACCGCCAAGGCCAATAGAGAGCAAGGGTACCGCTACCTAAACCTACAGAAGGCAAGGGACCCCCGGATACCTAGTGCGCAATACCCCCGGAGGAAACTACCCAATCATACGGGGTAGATCCAGGGGAGTATGACTAAACGTAACAATACGTGAAGGAGGAAAATGAATATGAATATAAATAATGAGCAAGGTAGCAACAATGCTAAAGTAGATGGTATGCTATCACAATAAACGATGGCAACAATGCCTAAGGTGGAATATAATGACAAAAACACAACTGGCAGCAATGCTTCTAAAAGATGGAATATAGAATCAGAAAGCACTGGCAACCAGAGACTTATCTGTCGCAGGACAAGGGTACACGGTACACGGCACGAGGCACGGCACAGCATGGCACAGCACAGCACGGCACAGCACGGCACAGTACAGCACTTCCAGGAACCAGGAACACTAAGGCACACTGAGGTATGACCAAAGCTATAACCGGCGTCTGTTCCCAGCAGACGCCGGCTATTTATTCAAATTTGCCGTCTGTGACTGTGGGGACGTCAGCTGCGCTGACGCCGCACGCTGCCTGGACACTCGGGGACGTTGCCTAGCAACGCCCCGATGCCTAGCAGCCGGAGCTACAGAGCCGGAAGCTCGGGGCGTTGCTAGGCAACGTCCCCGACGCTCCCCCGGCGCTCCATATCCGCCGCCCGTCCCGGACGTGACAGAACGCGGTGATGCTCCGGGACGGCGGCGGCTGACAATAATTCTATCCACCACCCAATTACTGCTGGGCTATTTCTACAGGCTTCCTCTCACCCACGATGGAACAAGGAGAGGTACTGTAGGTTGAATCCAAGTGCCGGCTCAGGAATCCAACTACCAGTCAGGGAAGCAGCAACAGCAACGATGTCCACGGTGGAGAGTTCACACACTTAATGCGTTTCGGGCACTGAAGTCCTTCATCAGAAGTGTGTGTAACCAACAATAGAGCACATATTTATACCCCCATTCATTAGCACTAATACAGTAATGTTAGTATTACTATATTTTGAGTTTAATGTATGCTGTTTTATAATTGTGTATAGCCTTATGCACAATAAGCAATATTTTAAACAATATTGCTCATTTTGTCTCTTCTAAGCGATATTGTGTGTAATATATTCTAGTGTAGAACAGGGGGGAGTTAGTCCGTCGCACAAGACTAAAATTAATGCAGGTGGACCCCCTTTAATTACATCATTGTATGTACTTTACGATTTTTGACAGGGTTGGGGGTGTGCTACCATTGGACATATGGAATTGGAAAGAATTTGAGAAAAAGATGGGGAGATGTCCTATATCGGTAAAACCAAGAGCAATTAAAATGTACCCTTTATTAGTGTCGTTTAAGAACTGCGAAATTTTAAAAACACATACATAACAACAGACATGGGTGGGATTCACACAATTAAAACTAAGGTGGCAGGCAGATGTTGCAATTGAGTGATCAATGATCAGTGGGAGATTAGGTTCGAACAGTGTGTACCTGGTCTGGACAGAAATATGTATAATCTGTCGGGCCAGTTTATTAAGTTTGATTAACCTCTTTGAATAATTGCTCTCTGGGTCGCATGTTCACAGGTGCATGTAGTAGAGGGGATCAACACACACTGCAATGAATTCTAGTGTGTGTAGTGATAATTCACTTGTTACTCCGAGGAGGATCCCTCTAGTGGAGTGATCTTGTATATTATAGCATATGACAATAGAACACGGTGCCCAACGTGGAGTCACACTTTCTGAGAGCAGTGTGGACCCTTACATGGGATAACTGCACAGATAGGCCAGTAGTGGTAGTAGTATGTCACCTGGTGTATCAGTGCATTCCCCCAGGTCAGTGCACTGATACACCGCTGCAGGGACCACGGCGCTGACTGCACAGACTGCTGCCGCCTGCGCTGTCCAGGTGCCAACCTTCACCGGGGTGTCTGGGGGGGGGGGTAATGTGTCTGTGGGAAGGGGGTGTCTGTGGGGGCCTCCACAATTTTGTTGTCAAGGGCCCCCACAGACCTTAATTCGCCCCTGTATACATGCATTCATTATTGAACCTCAATATGGCTACTGGTCTTTTAGATACTGAGTGATCCAAATTCGTCCCCTGCCCAGATGTGCATGTGAAAACCCCATCTGTGAACGGCTTTGGTGAGTTGCTCACTTGGCGGTGAGTTCACAGTGGGGAGGGACGGGGCGGACGGGGATGGGGGTGGCGCTGGACCATGGGATTGCCCAGTTTTTTATGGGCATCCCCATGGAAACACTAGGCATTCCCATGGGGATGTGGAAGGCCGATGAATGCCGGCTGATCTCACATAATTTCTTGAATTTGAAACCTTCTTTGCCTGTTTTACAGTATATTATAAAGAATCTGCACCCACAGTTCATTTGTGAACGTATTTTTCATTTGATTAAAAAAAATGATACAGTTGTTCTTTCTTATAGCAGGTCTCTTTTTATAGCTATGTAGACAGGGATGTTTATCTCTGCATGAATGGTATATCCGGCAATGTTCCACAATGAATGACATTCATAAATACATTTGATGGTTATGTGGGAGTCAGTCTGGCACTTATTTATTGAGTCATGCAAGACATATTCATTTTTCAAAATTATATGCGTTGCTCTGGTGAAATATAGCAATTAGGCCTGGATTTCCTAACATTGCAACCTAGGAATCTATCTAGGGCCTGGCAGGTCCCAAGAAGCCCTTGGTTGGGCCCCATGAAATCTGTCCCATCCCATGATCCATCACAAAGGATTGCTTTTTTAAAATGTTTTACAGAGGCTCAGTACCGGGTCTCAGTCATCCACAAGCTTGGCCTCTCCATGAAAATGAGCATCAAGAGCTATCAACATTAATTACTCATGTTATTGGAATCTCTATAGTGGCATACTTTTAATGAGTGCAGTGCAGAGTCCCAGGGAGCCCACACCGCTCTCGCTGGACCCTTTTTAAAAAATAAAAACTTACCCCTCTGGAGTCTTGCAATTAAGGCAGCAGCGTTTGAGAAATCATACGCGCATTAGAGCCTGAGCCCTCTAGTGCTCAGATTCTATAGTGCTGTGCTGCGTGACTACCGGGAATGAGGGGCGGGGCTCAAATGGAGAAGGCCTCTTAAGGCATCTGTGAGAGTACAGAAAATCAACTCACGCTGTTAGGTAATACTCACGATACACGTGAGCTGACCGATATGGGTTTGATCACCCATTGGGAACTGTCAAAGGCACTGTGGGCGCATCTGTAAAGGAAAGAAAAAATAATCTGTAAACCATCGATTGTCCCTGCCTAAATATGGGTGAGTGTCGTTGGCACCCACAGGTGGTTGTGCTCTTCACCGGTTATATGAAAAATCCTCATTGGCACCCTAGCCACCCAAACTTCACCTATTCACACTCTTGCACGAAGGTGCATTAATGGGGGACTCTAACATGGCCGTATGAGAACCACTGACCGGCACTCGGGGACAGGACACACGCTGAGCTGAACTTACTACCGCTATTCTTGTCACCTTGCTAGAGTATCCCCATACCTAGGGGAAGGGGAAATAAACACACCAGCCTCTCTACAAAGCTATGCTAACGTAACTAGGAGTAACCAACAATCTGTCCGTGCTAGATCACAAAAAGAAACTAGGCTGACACAATAATTCTAACAGACTGAACTAACAAAAATATATTTAAGGGATGACCATACATAACATAACCATATAGCACAGATGTGTGGGAGTGAAGCGAATCCCTACGATGTACTGCACGTGCTATCGTCAGTGTGGAACACCTTTAGTGCAGGCACAATACCTGGGTAGACAGCCATCTATCCCAGTTAAAGGGGTGTCCAGCTTTGTACCACCCACAATTCCTATGGTAGAACATGCGGAGGAAACAAACATTCCTTTGTCCTACTCAATCATAGACAAGGGAAGAGCTGTCGCAAAGCCCACTGATCCTGGGACCAGGACCCTTCGGGAGTGTGTGTTTACCTTTATTAGATTAAGCCACAGGCCTAAAGAAGAACTCCGGCCTTAATAGGCCTAAAATGGCAACAGACCGGAAGGGCCTAAAATGGCTGACAGGCCAGAAGGACCTAAATGCCTGGAGCCTGAACTGGGGCAGAGGCCTTTAGCCTGGACTGGGAAACAGGCATGGAGCCTGGACTGGGGCACAGGGCTAAAGCCTGCAAGGCAGAACAGGCCTAAAGCCTGAAAGGAGGCACAGGCCTAAAGCCTGAAAAGAGGCACAGACCTAAAGCCTGAAGGGAGGCATGGGCCTAAAGCCTGAAGGCAGCTCGGGTCTAAAGCTTGAAGGAAGAACAGGCCCGAGGTTCGAATGAGGGCACAGGCCTGAGGCCTGAATGAGAGTACAGGAAAGGGGAAGCCTGGGACAGGGCATCGGCAGGGGAGCCTGGGCCAGGGGGTCATGGGCTGGAAGGGCCTGATTCTCACCCATGGGCCTAGCTCCCGCACACCTGGTGGTCTAGCGGGCTATACACGTAGGTCATGGCCGCCCATGGCCACTCACAGGATTCTTTGGGAGAGACTGCAGCAGGGAGCTTCATTCACTCTTTTGCATCTCACGTGCTGCAGTGTTCTCCGGTCCTCAGCTTTTTTCTTATGGCTCTTCCGTAGCCACTGCCGCCATCTCCGGGTCTTTCTTTGCCACTGCCACCGCCTTCACCTCCAGGTCTTCTGCTGCTTCTGATTCTGCTCCGCCGCCTTCCATTGCTTCTGGCACCACAGCAGCCTCTTCCTTCTCTTGAGATCTTCAGGAGCTTTTCCTTGCTCCCTCACGGCCACCAGACAGCTCTCCCGGTCTGCAGCATCTATTATAAGACTCTGGGAAGGGGCGGAGCTATGACTCTCACGATTGTCTGCCCAGCTGTGAGTGCTGATTGGCTTGCACCGGGCGCACCATTCAAAAGGCTGAAAGCCTATTGGGGGAACATGAATCCACTCAGATGCAAGTTTCTCCAGGCCTTGGACCCACTGTTGCCATCGAACACGTCGCACTTAAGGGGTGTCACCCAGAAAGAAACTGAGGTAAGCATCCTCCACCTCCTCCCCAGCGCGGCACCCCTCCAGGTCCCCGCTCACATGCGCCTGGATCTTTACCAATATACTGTAATGTGTTGGTTATCTGTGTTGTTATAATGTGATCCACAAATCTACAAATGTACATGATATAACATCATACCTCCCAACTTTGTAGCTGCAGAAATAGGGACACTTGCGCGAGCGTCCAAAAAGGGGGTGGGTTATGTAAATGAGGGGCGCGGCTTATGCAAATGAGCCGCGTCCCCGTTTTCGGCCGGGAATAGACGCTGTGCGCATGCGCACAGCGTCTATTCTGTCAAATTGGGGGGGCTCCCAACTGCCCCCCCGCAGCGGGACACCTCCGGCCGCGGGTGGGACAGCGGGACAGGACCCGGTAATCGGGACTGTCCCGCTGAAATCGTGAGTGTTGGGAGGTATGTAACATGGTGACTATCCTTCTTTAATTCATTTGTATTAGCGATCATGATTTAGTAAAATATTGGGCATCTTTGCTGTTATTTTGAAAGTGGCACCACTACTGGTTTAATGTGAAGGGACACATACCCAAATAATATGATGTGCCTGGAGCTAATATGGTGTGTGATTTTTAGTGAGGACCAATCTATTTAACTTTTTTTCTGTGGGGCCAATGTGAACCTGTTAGTGGCCAAAGTGGTTTCTGAACATGGTGCATTGTGTTTTATTTTGTTCCTGTTGTGGCCAATATGTTTTATTGTATATATTATAGCTTCCTGTTAATGCTTGCTTTGAGCAGAATATATACATTAACAGTCCCAGCAGTGTATACACGTGGCAGTGGTTTGGCAGAGTAAGTGCACACCAGTGGATGCCCCGAGATAAAGAACAGCCCTATAATTAACAAGTGGGGTGATTGATTTAGTACCAATGTGATTATACAGCCGTGATCACAAAAATGCTGAATGGAACAGAGCTTAAGCGAACATACAGTCACCAGCTGATAACCCCCCAGATGTATCAAGCTTCAAAAAGTGAGAGTGATGAACAGCCAGTCAATCATCTTGTAACTACCATGTTACAGGGTGGGTTTGAAAAATGACAGGTAGGAGCTGATTGGCTGGTTGTTTATCAGTCTACACTTTATCCCTTTTTGAAGCTTGATTAATCTTGCCTGTATTTGGGTAGATGTGCAGGATGCAAGCGGTATAAGACATATTAGTGGTAGTAGCTCTCTGGTGGTGTGTGTATGAAGTCTCTGCAGTAGCTTATCAGTCTACACTTTATCCCTTTTTGAAGCTTGATTAATCTTGCCTGTATTTGGGTAGATGTGCAGGATGCAAGCGGTATAAGACATATTAGTGGTAGTAGCTCTCTGGTGGTGTGTGTATGAAGTCTCTGCAGTAGCGCTATGCAACTCCAGCATAAGTAAGGTAATCTTAATTGGCTATCATAGGGCAGCCATAATTTTTGAGCGAATATGGGAGGGAATCTGGGGGTGAGTTGCAATGGCATTTACACACTGGCAACGGACACTCACCTCATTTGCTGTCAATTGAATTACCCCTAACGTGTATTATGGAATATTAGTCTAGACATGTTATGAATGTGTTGTACTTAGATGCCGATTTCTGTACTGCAAGCTCCTAAGAAGACACTGTTCATTATTCTCTTCCAGAGTTTCATCTGACATCTTTAAAACCGCAAGGAAATTAAACATTTTCATATTGTGCTGTAAAAGATTATATTTTTACTAACTTGTATCAAAAATCATGACATCGGAAATTATCTTGCCCTTCGTTTCAATGAGGATACTGTTGCTGGTAAGTGTCTCCTTTCAAGTCTGGCAGCGATAACATCATGTGTGTGCTGAATCAGCACTAAATGGAAATTACTCACCTGGATTACGTGTCTGCTATCCTGTGATTTGTTTTATTAAAAATGCTCAATGCTCCCTTTTATCCTGCTCAGCGCACAAAGAACTGTATCCGCCAAATAGGAGTCCCTGGGGGAAATATGCCTAAAATAGGCGAATTAGAAAAAGTAAATATGCCTATTTTAAGCGTATTCGTATTTTTGGCAGTTACTATCAATTCGTATTCATGGCATATTCGTATTCGTATACGTCATCAAAAGAATAAGACTAGGAATCACCATTCATTTGAATGGTAATTCCTTATTTACTAAGCAGCCTTATGTAATATACAGGTGCTAATTAGCGTGATACGGCTGCTAATTGCCGGCAAAATACACCTGGAAAATACACTTACAGTAATTTTCAACACGTATTTGGAGAAGCCTTCATGGATCAGTGAGATCCGTGCAGGCTTCAGTGTAATAAAAAATGAAAAAATAAAGAAATAAGTAAAAAAAAACGGTGTGGGGTCCCACCCAATGGGCATAACCAGCCCCAGGCTTACTCACCTAAAATCTATACCTGCATCTCTTCTCACTCACTTTCCTATATCTCAGCTGTGTTATATACCAAGATTTGTGCTGTTAATTGAGCTCTGTTTTTTTTTCTTCTGTCGCTGTTATGTCTAGTTCTGTATACCTTGTACTGTTCTAATGTGTTCTATATGTACGGCGCTGTGTACCACCTGTGGCGCCTTATAAATAAAAATATAATAAAAATAACCTTGAAGACATTGCTAACACCTCCCAGCCGTCTGTAGCATTCTCCGATTGGCTGATCTGAGGAAAAAGTTGGTCAGATGTGTGGAGTTGTTTTTTAGTTGGTCAGTTGGATGGATGGAGGGAAGTTGGTCTGATGTATGGCCCACATTATTAGGAATAAAAGATAAGAATAATTTATTCGTTTGTCCCATTAAGATAACATCATTTCAAACAGACTATTGGACATTGTGTTTCATTTTGTCAATGTTCCTGGTGCAGTATAAGTAGGCAATCAGATTTAATTATTTTAGAGGAAGTGCGCTTATGGCTTCCCAGCATTCCGTCATTCTAAAGTTAAAATTCGCTCTGCGCTTTATTTGGGTAGCAGTAATATGAAAGAGAAAACAGTGCCAAAGGATTAGGTCATCTCAGTGCCAAGATCAAATGGAAAAAGGAACAATTAGATGTATCTTGGTTTAAAGTAAAAAAACACATGTTTTATATTTACTTTAGGAATGAAGCAATTCAGTACTGCATGATGCCTAATTTGTTATATAGGATTCAAGTTACGTCTGAAATACAGAATTACACTGTTTTGGGCCTTACTATGCCTCTGAAATCTTTTAGACATTGCTTGATGTATTGACTTCTTTTATATGTTTGAATTAATTCCTACATTATGCGGTTTCACTTGGATCAAACTGCTTTAATAACCATGAAATGACTCTTTGAAATATTGACCTTTTTCTGGGGTCCTTCAGACTTGTTTTATGGCCCAAAACGGGAGATCACTTCACTGAACAAAGCACGGTTTCATACTGAATACGCAACTTAACAGAAAAGTGTACACTACAGTAGGTCAGCTTTCCTTGAAAAGAAATACTGTTGGCAAGTGACGTGACCTTTAACACTAAAAAAAATAGCTAGTTTCAACAAATTTACGTCAGTAGCATTGAACAAAAAGCTACTCAGAAACCTTACTCTTTATCTGATTGGGATGTTGTTTTATAAAAGCTGAGCACACCCTTGTTCTCCAGCAGCCCACCAGCAATAAAGAAAACACATTAAATTGTCAGGCTGTGTTGATGTAAAAAGAGCATTTAAAAGGCCATTTAGGTGTTTCTATGCAGCTTTAAAAGCATAATCTTACCAAGTCAGCCCGGAAACCAAGCTTTTAAACAAAATATAAGTATCTAAGTAACTTTATAAAATACTTTTTGATTTATAACACCATTTGATCACAGATTAAAGCGGAAATTAAAATATATGTGTTATTGTGTTTTGTGTTAGACGAGACTAATTCAAAATAGTAATTTCTTATTTTCCAAAAAGACTGTTTGCTTATATAAAAGGATATGACACAGTTGTACAATGATGCATTTATTCCCTGTCTGTCTTTTAAAACTTTTCAGCTATCACAGAACTCTTGTTACTTCCCACTTTACACCACAGATTCTTCCCAAAAATCAGGCAATAGAAAATTAACAGAAGTGAGTCTGCATTACAATTCTAGGGGAGTTAAATAATTTTAAAACAGGCCAGATTTTTTTAAATCTATCACATGTACTCAAGTGAGTGTTTTCACAAGAATGGCATGTCAGGAGGCTTGAGTGGCATATAAAAAGGTCTAAGTGGCATCTGAAATGTGGCAATTGAGGAGATATGGAATGTGGTGGCATAATACAAATAAGTTATTTTGTGGGGCAGTACTGTGATTCAAATGACTAATTATACTTTGAATAGAATTGTTCAGCAACAGGAATAGAGAAGTAAGCAGGGAGTTTCTATGTTTGAGATGAACAGAATGTTCACATTAATCCTAAAATATCCTCCAGACCAGCAAACAATCAAATTAAGTAAAGGTTCCCATACATCTGCAGGTGCGATCTCCCGATCCCTCAATCCACCGACATCGGAGAAATGCATTGAAAAGTGTGGAAACAATCCTGGTCCCCAAATAAATGACAACTGAGATAGCGAAAGCAAAACTATATAGAAGGCTGTTCATGGGCATAAGGAAAGTGCTAGTACAAGTTGTCCAGTAATATTGATTTGTGCATTTTTAAAAAGTAAAAAAAAAAAATATATAAACAAATAAAATAAAAATAGAAAAAAAGTAATTTGGCTGTAATTTAAGGCCACTTTAAGTTTTAAAAATTGAAGGGAAGCTGTCCAAGAGATTCTGAAGCAAGTCCTTTTGCCTTGAAATACAGATTATATCAGTGGTTCCCAAACTGTGTGCGGGACACCTGCAGGGGTGCCTTGGGTTGATGGTACAGGACCAATTCAAATTATATATGTTCAATGTAACAGGCAGAACCAGGGCTGATGGCTGCTAATCATACAATCTGTGGACAAACCAAAGCTAATCACCACTTAAATTAATCCTAAAGAGGACACATAAACACAATTGACGTAATTTAAGATCTTTTATCTGAATTATAAATAAGAAACTTTTGGCCTAGGGGTTCCCTAGAACAAATTTTGATCCTCTAGGGCGCTGTAATATGAAAAAGTTTGGGAACCCATGGATTATACCAACTTTTTCACCTGCTCAGCAGAGTGCGCACATACTGTACAAATGTAATTTTGCAAGTAGAATGATGTGAGAGAGACAAAGACTGAAACTGCAATAGCTTGTACTGGTCAACTTGCACTTCACCAGAGGCAGAACTCTGGGAGGCAATGGAGTCATCTGCCGCCGGGCTCCTGCTCCCAAGGGGGCACCGCTCCTCCCCTGTGAGTTTGAATTAGCTAATTGAAAGCCGTTGATATGGCTTCTGTGGCTGACTTCTTCTAGAAGGACCATAGATGTCACACTCTTTATTCTAAACATAATATCCATAACATACATACACGCATACATATATTTATATAAGATGGTGTGTGTGTGTGTGTTGGGGGGGCACCAATATTTATCTTGCCTCCGGGCAACTGGGACGAACTTATGCCACTGCACTTCACATTCAATTGGCCCCATGTGCCTGTACCATATCTTCCTTCCCAGCCTACCTCTCTTCCCGCCTATTCCTTCTTTAATACAGAATTGTTAAAATAAGCAATAATAACAATGTTTTGTATACAGTGTTTTTAGCTTATGTTTTATTATTTATTATCAGTTTCTTATATAGCGCACACATATTCCGCAGCACTTTATAGAGAATAGTTGAACATTCACATCAGCCCCTGCCCCAGTGGAGCTTACAATCTATGTTCCCTGCCATATATACACGAACACACAGACATTCTAGGGTTCATTTTGTTGGAAGCCAATTGACCTACCAGCATATTTTTGGATTGTGGGTGGAAACCTGAGCACCCAGAGTAAACCCATGCAAGCATGGGGAGGATATACAAACTCCGCACAGTTAGGGCCTAGACATTGTAGACCTTTCAATACACACCCATAAATAACAACAACAAAAAATACATGTTATTACAAGGTTGCCGACCCTCCCGGAATTACCGGGAGTCTCCCGAAAATCGGGTCCCCCTCCCGCCCCCCCCGGAAGGGTGGGAAACCCTCCCGGAATCAGGGGGACCCCCACTGAGCCCCCCGATCGCGCCATTTAAATGCTGCAATCCGTGGGTCTCAGAGGAGGGGGTGGAGCTAAAATGACACACTCGTGTCATTTTAGCCCCGCCCCCTCCATAGAGATCAGTGATTTCGACTATTTCCCGTAATGGGGGCGGGGCTTAATGATGTCACCGTCAAGCCCCGCCCCCCGAACGGGTAATGAAAGTCTCCTCTCCGGGCTTATCCCGAAGAGGAGCATTTGAAAGTCGGCAACCCTGTGTTATTATAGCATTGGCAACTTACATTGCTGTGTCACTAGTGACAGTTTCAGCATTCCTATGACCCAACACCACCACCATGTTTTATCCAGTGCTGCTATAGCTATACAGAGCCAGAACACAAAGGGTAGTTTGGGTGTGGTGGTAAAATCTGACTTTTTTTTGGCTTTAAAAGTGATGGTGAAACATGATTTTTACACAAAGATTACACAGTGTAAAGTTAGTCACGCAGTCACTTTATCCAGTATAAATCTGTCAGTAATTCTGGAAGCAACAATGTAACATTATGATATATTAAATGTTGCGTTATTACTATTGCATATGGGTTAAAAAGATAAACCTATTATATATGTAAAACAGAGAATGTACGTAATGTTTAGTGTCAGGTAAGCTAAACTTCTTTAGATATTTTGTCATGTTGTTCTGCATGGTTTTACATTGTTGCCTAAATGTGTGCAAAATCATAAAAAAAATCTGAATAGTGTAAAATTGTTACTTGTATTATTAACACTTTGAGTGCCAACATCTCTGTGCAAGAGATGTGCGGAATATCAGCTAAAGTTGGCAGCGTCACTCACATTTGTTATATAAATTCAAATAAAAATGTGGTGTTAAAAAAGATTATATTTCCTATATAAGGTAACCATTACAGGCCTGGCATGGGAGGGATTTTGCGCACTCTGATTGGGGTGAGGTTGGGTGGTTTGTCACTGGTGGCCAATGATATAAGAGGGAAAGTTGCCTGAGAGCAGGGCCTTAGATGCTTTAGCATTATCTGTGTTTCTGGCCTGTGGAGAGACTTAATCCAGGAGGGTCCCTGAAGACAGGACAAGAGTCTCAGTCCCAGGAACCTACACCCCCATCCCATACTTGATACCCCAGTATCATTTAAGTTTATACATTTTGTTAACCCCAACATCTGCATACAGTGTCGTAATTATACACATCACAACTAGGGTGGCCAATCCCGGGATCCCGGGATCCCGGGATTTGGCTCCCAAAACACTGGGATTTCAATCCCGGGATTGGAGTTTCCAATCCCGGGATTTCGGGATTAGACTGCGCATGCGCAGTCTAATGCCGGGCATCGTCTCAGCTGGTGCTCAGCAGCTGCCCGGCTTCTCCCATCCCGGGCAGCGCGGACCTCTGACGTCGTCACGCTACGCACAGACTGCCGGGCCGCCCACCCGCCCTGCTGCTGAGCAGACCAGCCCGAAGACCGTGGACCAGCCTGCTCGCGCGCTCACCTACCCACCAGGCGACCAGCCCGGGCTGCATCAACCCAGGTCGTCCCTCCCACCCTGGCTCCATCTCCCCGTCTCAACCACCCGCTTCACGCATCTGTAAGTAAATATGCGGGGCAGATGATGCAGGGTTTTTTTTATTTGGGAAGCCAATCCCGGAATCCCAGGATTGGGCATTTTTCAATCCCGAATTCCGGGATTGAAAAAATGCCCCGGGATTGGCATCCCTAATCACAACTCATGTAACAGTGAGACTCATAGATTTTCTGGGACAAATAGCATTTCACCCTCTTCACACATTCCGTTACCTTCCCACCCCTCTACGCTCCCCCGGACCTCACCCCAATCAGAGTGGATTATACACTTAAGAAGGGTTGTGGAATAACCCTAGGATTGCTGCAATAATTCATACAGCATCTTTTCCTCCCCGGTCTCCACCCCCGAACCCCAACCCTAGTAGAGCGCGATACAAATTAAATCCACCATTAAAACATTACAGGTCATTTTGATTAAAAAAAAAATTATTTGCCAATTTTGACAAATTCACTTGGCACTCAAAGGGTTAATCATATTAAATGTGGTATATTGCATGTGTGTTCTTTCTGGAACACTGGAGGGCATCTTAACTTGGGTATGGATCATTGGATAGATATGAACTAGGTCGGCAAGCATTAGGTCGACACCACTAGGTTGACATGCAGGAAGGTCGACATGGCTGAAGGTCGTCGTGGGTTAGGTCGACAGGGTCATTAGGTTGACATGGGGAAGGTTGATAGTCAAAAGGGCGACATGTTTTTTTTTTTGCTTTTTTTGTCCCGAATGTCGACACAGAAACGTAGCACTGCGTCCCTTTGCATGGCTCACTGCGCTTGCCATGCTTCGGGCACGGTGCCTCGCTACGCTTGGCACACTTTTAATCTCCCACCATGCCCTAGTGCAGGGCTGGGCAACACCGGCCCTTCAGATGTTGCTGAACTACACATCCCAGAATGCCTTTCATCAGTTTCAGCATGGCCAAATAGCAAAACTAATGCAAAGCATCCTGGGATGTGTAGTTCATTAACATCTGGAGGGCCGGTGTTGCCCCCCCCCCTGCCCTAGTGGATGGTAGGGCATGAAATACTGCCTGTCGGCACATGTCGACTCCCAAAAAAAGTGAAAAACTCCATGCCGATCTAATGCTTGTGTCGAACCAATGACCCGGTCGACTTAACCCATGTCGACCTTCAGTCATGTCGACATTCCTGTATGTTGACCTTCATACATATCGACCCAGTGTTTTCGACCTAATGCTTATCGACCTAATGCTTGTAGACCTAGTGACTGTATCCCCTTTAATTTACCCTTGGTGGCAGTATAAGGTGGATTGTGTACGCAGTGTTATAGTGTGATTTCTTTAATCTAAGTGAGTGCTGTTTGAGGCTTTGCAGTAAAGTTAATTAGTCCCTTGCAGCTACACACAAGGAATACTTTAAATAAGTTGATTCTGCTCTTCATTTGATTTCAATGTATGCTGTAATACAAAAGGGAGCCTCAGTCGTAAAACATTTCACAGTCCAGCAGAGTTGCTCTAGTCAGCATTTCCTATTTGTACTTGGAAGAAACTTCTGTAGTTGGCAGAACCTAATGGGAATGGATGGGTCAATTTAATCTATGCATTAGTTTTCCCAAAAGCTATGAGTCTGCAAAAGAATTTGTCAGGGTTTTCAAAAAAGGAACTTTGGTGTAAAAGCTCTGATTCTGCACTCTCTATTTTCTGTCTGTTAGCGTTCTGGGTATACTGTGTTTATAAGGGCTGCATTGTCAGTTGTGTTTGTAAGCACTGCATTTTCTATTGGGTTGTGTAACCTTTTATAAGCTGTATTCAATGCATTACATTTTTTTCTAAAATGTAGTTTCATTTACAAAGCTGTGCACCAACATATTTGCCTCTTCATATTGAAAGTGCATATTTACATATTTTGCAGGTGTACTTTAGCCTTAAGTATTTACAGTTCTTTTTCAAATATAATGTTTTGATCAGCATTGTCCCAGCTATAAGAGTGCATAATAGAGTTTATAGACTATGGACCTAATTCAGACCTAAATGTAGGACAAATTTATTCTCAAAATAGACAAAACCATGCTGCACTGCAGGGGGGCAGATGTAACATGTGCAGAGCGAGAGTTAGATATGTGCGGGTGATATAGTTTCTGTGCAGGGTAATCACTGGCTCCTTTATTCTTACACTGCAAGTTAAATTTAAGTTTGAACACACCCCACCCAAATCTAACTCTCTTTGCACATGTAACATCTGCCCCACCTGCAGTGCAGCATGGTTTTGCCCAGTTTGAGAACAGATTTGTCCTGCCATCAGGTCTGAATTAGGCCTTACATTTTCACATACAGTGTAGGATAATGGAGAAGCTGGACATTGATGTTATATCTCTTTTTTTTTTTTAATTTAGTCTTTATTTAAATTTTCCATCAAACAACATATATATAAAAAAATTTCAATTGTTTTCATTAACTTTTCACATACATATTTTTTGACATAACAAACACGACAATACATAACATACATGTTCCTGCGTTTACCCCGCCCCCCCCACCCCTACCACATAAAGCTCAATAGCCCCGTATTAGCCAATCTACTTATTGACCATTGCCAAGGTTCTTTATACACCCAATTCTTATTATACAGAGGTAGGCCTTTTATTTAGGTGAATCAAGAGAATAACCGAAGGGAGATTACAAAAAAAAAAAAAAAAAAAACACAATTATAACCATAAATCATGCAATATGAGTGAGACTCATATCGTCCCACATATGTGTACCATATCAAACTATACAATATATCTCAACTCGTGTATTTCGTGTAATGTGTACACCGTGCCCTCAACTAAAACATTGTACGTTTTTCTTTTTTTTTTTTCTTTCTTCTCTTTCCCTTTCCTCCTTCCCCTTCCCCTTTCTTTCTTCCTTCCTTCCCTCCCCACCCCCCCCTCCCTCACACCTTCCTTTTATTAAGACACTATATTTGTTCACCTCCCCTTATTATACCCCCCCCATTCCCACACAAACCGAAAAAAAAAAAAAAAAATATATATATATTTTGCTCTTTTGTGAAATTCCATACTGTATGACTCCCAAGTTCTTAACACGTATAAAACCTAAAAGTTATTTATTCTTCCCACTTGATTGCTCATTCATTATATTATATTATACACACATCGTGATTCACACACTATTGTTATCTTATAAATCTCCCCTTGCCCTCTCTCTTCTATCCCTCTCCACACTATAGCTTACTCTGCCCCTAAAATCCTATTTCTTGTAATTAATTACCTTTTGTCACTTTATAGTATATTGATCTTTGCCAATGTCCCCATACGTTTTGGAATTTCTGCCGGATCCCCCGCGAAGCATATATAAATTTTTCGTGATCGTGTGTAGAATTTACCAAATTCACCCATTCAACCACCTCTGGACCTTTAACTGCCATCCAGTGTCTGGCCACTATGACTTTAGCTAGGGCGGCTAGATTCCTAGCCATTTGCGTCATATCTCGTGTCATAACTCCCTCCCTCCAGACCCCTAAGAGTAAGTGCACTTCATTCAGTTGGCTTCTAGGGATACCCAACTGAACCATAATTTGGATTACCTTGTCCCAAAAGCTGGCCACCTCTTGACACCTCCAAAGTAGGTGCCAGAAAGCCGCCTCACCTTCCCCACATTTGGGGCAATTGTCTGTTTTTGTCCCGTTAAATCTTTTTAGTTTCACAGGGGTAATATATATCCGATGTATTATATTGAACTGTACCTGCCATACCCTTATTGAATTAGTAGCTGATTTAAGAGCAGAAAGAGCCCCTTTCCAGCTTATCTCATCCAAATGTGGCATGTCCCCAATCCATTTATCCCGTACCCCCTCCAGCTCTTCCATTTGGGCAAATGAGTGTAAAAACTTGTACAGTTTAGATAATCGCTTACCGGGTCCTAGTAGTTTAATAAATTTTTTACCTGGAGACTCCGCAATATACACCCTTATGCCACTGCTAAATTGGTTCAGGGCACTCCGAAGTTGTAAAAACCTAAAAAACATTTCTCTAGGGATCTCAAATTCAATTTGTAGCTGGGCAAAGGACTTCAATATTCCCTCATAATAGAGCTGTCCCAATATTTCTATCCCGTATTCGCTCCATACCCTTCTGCCTTGTTGTTCTTGAATAGCCTTAACTGTCTGTATAGATAACACTGGCGTGTCTGGATCTAATCCCTCCGCCTTGCTTGTTTTGCCCACCCATTTCCAGACTTTAATGGCCTGTATAATTATTGGAGGAGTTTTACGGGGGAGACCCTTCACCATTAGTCTCTGCAGAGGTGTGAATCCTGGGTCCGCAATCTCAATAAGATGTAACAATTCCTTTGAGGCTTCCTCATGTCGGATCCACGTGCAAAGATGGACCATTTGTGCAGCCATATAATAGGTCTTAAAATCCGGCAGGGCGAGGCCCCCTCTATCCACATCCCTGCAGAGAGTCTCCAACCTGACCCTTGGCCTCTTATCCCGCCATATTAGTGATGACACCATGCTATTTATTTTCCTAAAGTATTCGTCCCTGATAAATACTGGAGACTGCTGAATTATATACGTATATTTAGGCAATATGACCATTTTTACTAGGTTCACACGCCCCATTTGGGAAATTGGAAGCCTAGCCCAGCATCTACATTTAACCCTTAATTCTTCCATAAACGGCACAATATTATCCTGGATGAAATCCCAGGGAGCCCTTGCTACCCAAATCCCCAAATACTTAAACCTGTCAACTGTCTGCAGCTGAGAACTAATCCGCAATTCACCTTGGCTATTTTTACTTATCTGCAAAAGGTGGGATTTAGACCAATTCATTCTAAGTCCGGAATATTCCCCATACACTCTTATAATCTCTATTATTACCGGAAGTTTTTCTTGAGGGTTCGCCAGCCCGACCAAAAGGTCGTCCGCGTACAACGATATCAAGTTATCACATCTACCCCCCTCCATCCCTCCTCCCTCTAAAGCATATCTCAGCATACACGCCAGGGGTTCCATCGCCACTGCAAACAGCAGAGGGGACAAAGGACACCCCTGCCGTGTACCTCTGGATAGAGAAAATGGGGCGGATGTGAATCCGTTAATCGTCATCCGAGCACTTGGATTCTGATATAACCGAGCGACAAGGTTAATAAACCCCTCCCCAATCCCAAATGCCTTCATTGCCCCCCATAAAAACTTCCACTCCACTGAATCAAACGCTTTATGTGCGTCAAAGGAGGCGATGACAGCGTCTATTTTCTTCTGATCTATGCTTTGAATATATGTGAAGACCCTACGCAGGTTAATCATGGTGGACTTACCCTCCATGAAACCCATCTGATCGGGATGGATAATCTGACTGATCACATGATTAAGTCTATTCGCAAGGATCTTCGCATATATTTTTGCATCTGAAGTTATAAGTGAAATTGGTCTAAAGGAGTCGACCCGGGCTGGATCTTTACCACCCTTTGGAATCATAATTATTGTAGCCTCTGCCATTGAAGGGGGAATTGTTCCTGTTGTTGAAGTATCTTGAAATACCTCCAGCAATTGGGGACCTAAAATTTCGATATATCTCTGGTACACTTCTCCCGGGATCCCATCAAGCCCTGGCGCTTTACTACCCTTGAGTGTTTTTATAGCTAAATCCACTTCCTCCTGGGTTAATGGTGAGTCCAAATATTCCCTAGCTTCTGGTGCCAACCGTGGCATGTCTATTTTGCCCAAGTACTCCTCTATTTCTTCATCGCTAGATCTTAACTTAGATTGATAGATTTCTTTGAAATATGACACGAATTCTGCTACAATTTTTGGGGTTTCTGTCAGTGTTACTCCGGCGTCATTTCTAATTATAGGGATGATATTAGAGGGCTTGTCCTGTTTGATTAAGTATGACATAAATTTCCCCGCCCGGTCTGCTTCCGAGTACCATCTATGCGCCCCAATTGCCATCTTACGGCAGGTTATTTCTTGCAAATACACCAACCATTCATTCTGTGCCCTCACCCATTCAGATCTATCCTCTTCCGACCTACTTATAAGGAAAGCATTCTCCCGAGCCGATATCCTTCCTTCCAATTCTAACACCCTAGCTCTATGTGTTTTTTTTAAAAAAGCGATTTTTTTTATAAAGACCCCTCGTAAAAAGGCCTTACATGTGTCCCAAACAAGCCCAACTTGAGTTGACCCCTTGTTGTCCTTCATAAAACTCTCTATAATTTTTCCTAGCTCCTCCTGTTCTCCCATCTGGGCTAACCAAAAGGGCTGAAGTTTCCAATACCGGAAGCCTACCTGACTATTCAGGTTCAGTTCAACAACAATGGGGGAATGATCTGAAATCCCACGCGGTTTATATTCTACTTGGGTGATTTTATTAAGAAGCCCATCCGACACTAAGACCATATCAATTCTAGAGAATACTTTATGTGCTGAGGAGTAACAAGAAAATTGTTGAAGCTCAGGGTTTCTAAGCCGCCACGGATCCCTCCAACCCACTTCACTCATAAATTCTGCGAACCTAGTTCCCTCCCTAGAAATCTCATCCTCCGATCTATTCCACCTGTCTAATCTAGGTGCCAGGACTTTATTAAAATCTCCCAAGCATATTACCATGTTGTCAGGGCACTGTGCCGCAAACTCGACCGCCCCTTTTAACACTTCATATGAGAAAGGGGGGGGAATGTACACGGCGAGAAGACACATACGTACTTGTTCTATACTACACTCCAGAAATATGTATCTTCCCCCAGTGACGTGCGGTGAGGTCATTGCCTGGGGAGGCACTGACCTCACCACCACCACCATCTGGACATTTGTGCCAGCAGAGAATGAGTTAATAGCAGAGAGCAGCAGACCCCCTTATCTGCCAGTGCAGTGTGCAGTGTGTAGGCTGCTCATCTGTGCACACAGGCTGATTTGCATCGTGTCACATTACTACCATTGGTTCAGCAGGCAGCATGGGAGCTGTCACAGAGAATGATGACTCTATGGAAATAAGCCCCAGTCCCTAACATGGGCACAAATCACTCACAGCCCGGCACAATTAACCCTTAAGTTCCCTCTGAATTACTATGGCACAACAAGTCTCTGCCTGGGAAATAAAATTATGACCCGGACAGAAGAACTACCGGTACATGCGCGCCCCCCTCCCCTCCCACCAGGGGCGTAACTACTATGTTGAGGGCCCCATAGCAAAATCTTGAAGGGGGCCCCCCCCATGTCAATACAATGCCCATTAGGAGTATAGGAGACAGAAGGGAGTGAGAAAGAGGGTGTCAAAGGAAGAGAGAAAGGGTTGAGAGAGCAAGAGGGCATCAGGGGGAAAGAGGAAGGGTTTCAGAGGCGGTATGGAGGATCAACATAGAAAGAGAGGGGTGTGAGCAGGATTTAGAGAGTGTCTGGGAGGGAGAGAGAATGGGGGGAAACAAGAAAGTTTCAGTGAGAGAAAGAGGGTGTCAGCGAGAAGGAGAGTGTGAGAGTGTGTCAGAAAGCAAGAGATTGTGTCAGGGCAGAGTGAGAGAGAGGAAGAGAGCGAGGAGCAAGAGAGACTTAGAATTATATGGGGGCATACACAGGACAGGTGAGGAAAAGGGGCACAAATAGGCGGCTAATGGGAGGGAGGGTGCATAGATGGCGAGTGGGAAGCAGAGGGGGAATAGACAGTGGGTGGGGAGGGGGCATAGACAGTGGGTGGAGGGGGCATAGACAGAGGGTGGGGGGAGGGGTGCATAGACGGGCAGAGAATCATATGGGGGCGTAGATGTATACAGTGGTTGGATTGGAATAGAAAATCAGCCTAGGAAGCAGGAAGATGCACTTACATAGAACAGGATATATACACACACACACAGATCACCAGCATATACACATACATACTGTAGATGAGTTCCCAAGCAGATACTGGGGTTCTTGCCCTTCCACGCAGCAGGTCCCACAGGATCACCAGGGTGAAAGGTGGGCGCTTGTCCTGAGTGAGCAATAGTGTAGAAATCTCTCCCTGGCTAGGACCCTTGGGTACAGCGATCGCCAGACATGACCTCCTCGGGCGCACCTGCCCGCCCCCCGCCAACTCCGTTCCCCTTCTCTCCTGTGCTCCATTCCCGTGCTCTCCCCTGCTCCCCTCCGGCCTCCGCAAACAATACTGGCCGCACAATCCCTGACAGCCCTGGACAGCAGCACTCACCTGTCCTCGGCGGCGGCCAGTCCTCTCGGCGGAGAGACGGGTGAGTGGTATCTCCCTGCAGGCGCCGAACTCCCCGCTGCCCGCGCTGTTGCATATATGTGATTGGACAGTGGATCCAGCACTGGATCTGCTGGCCCAATCACATCTGGGGGCGTGCGTTTATACTGGTGCCGCTGTCATTGCGGCACCAGTATGAATGCCGCTTCCCCATTCAATTTCAATGGGCTTTTACAGCCCATTGCTGCACCCTGCCCCCTGCCCACCCCTACCCGCCCCCCGCTGCCCGGTGTTTTAATGCTAACAGCGGGAGGCACCTCTCCCGCTGCCTCCCACCCTCACATGCAGCAGTGGGAGGCAGCCGGAGAGGTAGCAATGATGAAAATAATAAAAGAAGATATATAAATATCTTCTTTTTATTATTTTCATCATTATGACAGGGGAGGCTCTGCCTCCCCTGCCTCCCCTGACTGCACGTCCCTGTCTTCCCCCTGCGTCAATCTTCACCCTTCTACATTCAAATACCAAGGCTTTCCTAACCATAATTGTTACCCCTCTTGAACTTGAGGAAAAGGTAGCATGATATGATGAGCCAATCCATGGCCGCCTTAAGGAACCCGTCCTTTCTTTAATTAAATGGGTTTCTTGCAGGCAGATAATATCTGCCTGCATTGTTTTACATTGTTTAAATACAAGAGCTCTTTTTACTTTCTCGTTCAACCCCCTGACGTTCCAGGTCAATATCTTAACCATAACACTCTATTACATTATATATACCATAATATTTCGATTCATAAATACTTATATTTAGGCATGTAGGGGTCCCTAGGGGTGTTTTTCTTTTTCTCCGCATAGATACTTCAGAAATCTATATACATTATTTTCTAACTTATAGGGATTCATCAGGGGCTTTTTAGGCATATTACAATTCGTATGACCCTTTAGGGGCCTTGGACCGGGCCAGGAAACTCCAGGAACATACATAAACTTACACAAACACTTACCCCCCCCTCCCCCACCCTGTATAACCTCTCCCCCTAGGCATACCTATCCCCCAACCACCACCTTGTCCCGTTATTAAGATACCAGAGGCAAAAAACTAATGGCCACCACCGAGGCACGTTCTTGCCCCCCTGCGTCTACTTTCCTGCTTTCAATTATCACATTTTACTTTATTTACCCCAACCCCCCTACCCCCAGACTCAAGTACAACAGCCTTTCATTAAACATGGTTTTAAACAAGTTTATCAAACCCCATTACCCCCCTTAGCAACCTCAAGGTCAATATACATATATCCCCAACAGGAAAACTAGCTGGCCACAGTAGCTAATACTTGTTTTCTGCCCGGATATACACTATCCAGCCACTGTGCGACCTCTTCTGGAGAAAAGAAAAACTTTATAGCACCATCAGCAATGACCCTTAATTTTGAGGGGTATAGCATTGAGTACTTAAGGTCTAGTTCTCTTAAGCGGGTCTTAATGTCTCTGAACTTGGCACGATCCTTTTGTACTTCAATAGGGAAGTCTGGATAGGTCGAAACCCTCTTGCCATTATATTCCAGATCTTCATTATCCCTTGCCAACCTAAGGATTGAGTCCCGGTCTTTGAAATGCAAAAATTTTGCTATCAGGGTGCGAGGGGGACCCCCTGGGGGGTACGGCCGACCTGGGATACGATGTGCTCTTTCTATTGCGAATTGTGCCGAAAAGGCCTTATCCCCAAATTTTTGTTTCAGCCATCCCTCCAGAAATTTTTCTGGGGCATTCCCCTCTGCTTTTTCCTCAAAACCGATGAAGCGCACATTATTACGCCTGAGCCTGCCTTCAATGTCGGACATTTTGTGGCGCATGTCAGACATTTGTCCTGTTAGAACTTTAACTTGAGACAGTAAGGGTGTGACCGTGTCTTCCAGAGCCCCTATCCTGGTTTCCGTCTCCGTGACTCTCTCATGAATTTTTTTTACATCGTCTCTTAACAGCATAATATCACTTTGTACTTTATTGATCTGTTCCAAAAGACGAGTCTCACAATTATTTACAGCCTCCAACACCTGCTGCAGAGTCACCTCAGGGGGCTGCTGGGATTTACTCTCTTTCACAGGAGTGGTAAGCGGGGTGCTAGTTTGTGAGCTACTGCCTGCCTGCTGCCTGGCATATTTCTCAAGCCGTGTGGCCACCGCACTTTGTCCCGTTTTGCCCATCTTCCAATATAGCAATCACAAACAGAAAGAAAGAAATTTTTTTTTTTTTTTCTTTTTTTCTTTTTCTTTTTTTACAAATATCTCTTTGTTTCCCAGGCAGGCTATCTGCACGTGCCCCACCAGTGTTAGCAACAAACACCCCCGCACAATAGACCTGTGCAAGGCAACGATGCCACCTCTGGGCACCACAAAGTCTCTGGGGCCAAACTGAATCTCCAGCAAGCGTCTCACCACAGTCCACCCAACTGGGCACAAAAGACCTTTTTTTTTTCCTCTTTTATAAATATACAGTCAATAATGTTAAGAACGTTGTTAGGCTTTACCTTGACCCGCCGTCTTTCAGTTCCTTCCCATCCACCTTATACTGTAGGTGCAGCAATGAAGAACTTGAGGCTTTACACGATTAGCCCACTCCTTACCCGCTCTTACCCTGCCAGCCCCGGCACACGTCTCACACCCGTGTCCGGGTGAGCTGGTGAAGGCGGGGGGGAAAGGAGTATGCTGCAGGGGTCTGTACTGTATTGCGGCGTTGTGTCCGGCAGCCACGTGGCAGACGCTCTCAGTGCACCGACTGTGCTGTATCTCCCGGCACACGTCTTACACCCGTGTCCGGGTGAGCTGGTGAAGGCGGGGGGGAGAGGAGTATGCTGCAGGGGTCTGTACTGTATTGCGGCGTTGTGTCCGGCAGCCACGTGGCAGACGCTCTCAGTGCACCGACTGTGCTGTATCTCCCGGCTCGCGTCTCTCACACGCGCCCGGTGTATGCCAGCATGCTGTCCGGCAACCTCACGTCAGGCGCTCTCGGCACTCCGTCTGTGGTGTAACACCCGGCCCGCGTCACTCACCCGCGCCCGGGGAGACAGGAAGCGGAGGGACTGAAGGAGAGCACTTCGTCACTGCCGGTCTTCACGTCCAACGGAGCCTCAATTTCACCCAGACCACCCTGCGTACAGCGTTTCTATCAGCACGCCCGTCCAGACTCACATAGGATGCGACTTCTCCACGGGGCACATGGGAGAGGTAAGGGGAATATTCCCCAGGCTGGGTCACTTGAAGTCTGGGAAGCTCAACCAAGCTTGGGGGGAGGCATCATATGCAGCAGCAGACACAGGGGAGCTCGATCCCGTGCCCTCACTCACGTCCTGCCGTGGCCACGCCCCGGATGACTGAAACATGATGTTATATCTCTTTTAAAGTCTATTCCACTGCAAAACTCTGATAAATGTTCACCCTGTGTTATATAACACCGCT
This sequence comes from Crinia signifera, assembly GCF_055691185.1. NCBI lineage: Eukaryota > Metazoa > Chordata > Amphibia > Anura > Myobatrachidae > Crinia > Crinia signifera. The sequence goes on along the minus strand of NC_139222.1, from coordinate 146,794,686 downwards.
CTGAGAGCTGAAGCAGCAGGAGTCTTTGGGGGCGGAGCCAAACAGTGTTTTCCGGCTTGTCTGCATGGGGCAGCACAGACGGTGTAATGGTTTGCATGACTGCCTCACAGCACTGAGGTCATGGGTTCCATTCCCACCATGGCCCCAACTGTGCGGAGTTTATATTTTCTCCCCGTACTTGCGTGGGTTTCCTCCAGGTACTCCGGTTTCTTCCCACAAGCCAAAAATATTGTCTCCCAACAAAATGTCTGTGTGTGTGTGTACGTGTCTGTGTGTGCGTGTACATGTAGTAGGGAATATAGATTGTAAACTCCACTGGGGCAGGGACTGATGTGAATGTTCAACTATACTCTGTAAAGCGCTACAGAATATGTATGCGCTATATAAGAAACTGTTAATAAATAATAAATAAATTAATATCCTGTCTGTTTCCCTAGGTAGCTGGTTGGATGCGGGAGAAGTATGCCCTGTGTTAAATACAGAAGTCTATAAATGGTCTTATGGTCTCTACTCTGCATAATTGTGTATTAGAGATTACCAGCTCCTTAGTATAGTGTATGTACCACCAGTAATAAACAGCCAACATTTTCTAATTAGATTCATTTTGGCACTTGGATGTGACTGTCTCCTCTCCATGCCACATAATAGTATAAAGTCAATTTTGATGTGGAAATCACCATATCATCCAGCTAATCAAATGTTGCATCTCTTTAGGATTATTGACTATTGTCATTGTGGATTGACAATTACCGGTTTGGAATTGACTGTTGCTATGGAATGAAAAATATTACTATTTTGCTCTTGTTAACATACCAGTTTTTAAATAAAGTTGCATGTGAGTACTATAAGTTTTATGTTCTTTTGTAAACAACATTTTAGAAAAGGCACCATCTAATAACAAATTCTTTACATTCCTCCTTAAAAAACTTTAGCTTACTAGAATATTCAATAACATTGTATCACACCAACTTTATTATTCTGCCGCTTACTCTAAACTAAGCCATCTTTCCAAATGTAAGTGCTTTTACATAACAGCTTAACAATGTGCTACTCTATATTTTTACAGCTGGCTGGAGTAACTTAAGTCATTTTATTTCCTGTTATTAGTACAATTTTGGAAAGTGAAGAAGCGGTTGCTACGTACAGTATCTATTGCAATTGAAAACTTGGAATTCTGGGTAATGGCTACATCACTGTATGGTTGTACCTAAGCAATGACTGGAAGATGGCTAGAAATGCAAGAAATCCAGCTAATCAAATGTTGCATCTCTTTAGGATTATTGACTATTCTCATTGTGGATTGACAATTACCGGTTTGGAATTGACTGTTGCTATGGAATGAAAAATATTACTATTTTGCTCTTGTTAACATACCAGTTTTTAAATAAAGTTGCATGTGAGTACTATAAGTTTTATGTTCTTTTGTAAACAACATTTTAGAAAAGGCACCATCTAATAACAAATTCTTTACATTCCTCCATAAAAAACTTTAGCTTACTAGAATATTCAATAACATTGTATCACACCAACTTTATTATTCTGCCGCTTACTCTAAACTAAGCCATCTTTCCAAATGTAAGTGCTTTTACATAACAGCTTAACAATGTGCTACTCTATATTTTTACAGCTGGCTGGAGTAACTTAAGTCATTTTATTTCCTGTTATTAGTACAATATGTCATTTTTTTTTTTTTTTTTAAACTACATAGAAATGAAGAGACGGTAATAGAATTTTGGAAAGTGAAGAAGCGGTTGCTACGTACAGTATCTATTGCAATTGAAAACTTGGAATTCTGGGTAATGGCTACATCACTGTATGGTTGTACCTAAGCAATGACTGGAAGATGGCTAGAAATGCAAGCAAAAATTCAAAAAATTACATGGCTTATCAGCAAATTTTCATGGCAACGGTAGAATGAAATATTTATAGGGAAACAGTTTTGAAAAAAAGATTACATGATTAAATTGTGCCTACCTGTCATTTTTGGGGTCAGTTATGTGGTGGTGTACAGTAGTGCTTCTGATTGTCTACATCAGTGGTTCCCAAACCCTGGGGTGCCTTGGGACACTGGCAGGGGTACCTTGGGTTGGTGGTCCAGGCCCAATTCAAATTGTTTATTAACAATGTAACAGGTGCTGGTGGCTGCCAATCATAACATATGTGGACAAACAGAAGCAAATCTTATCCCTCACCACGTAATTTTCACATTAGGATGACATATACCCACAATTTCCGTAATTTCATATTTTTTCTAAATTTCTCAATAGGAAACTAAAGGGCTTGGGGTGCCCTAAAAAAAATCTGATAATCGGGGGCACCATTTAAAAAAAAAAATGTTTTGGAACCACTGACCTGCATGCTTTATGGTTATCTGCCACTAGCAGTGGTTTAGCTATCACTTTGACCATAAATAATTTGGTCCTGGACTAGCAACCCGAATCACCCCTCCAAGAGCTTTGCGGTACCTAGGCACCCAATTTGGGAACCAATGATATACAAATAAAAAATGTAAATATTTTAAATATTTCACGATTACTGATACTGGGGCAGATGTATTAAGCCTTAACAAGAGATAAATGCAAGGGTGATAAGGAGAGATAAACATCCAGCCAATCAGCTCCTTACTGACTTTTTTTCAAACATAACCTGTAACATGGCAGTTAGGATGTGATTGGCTGGACGTTTATCTCTCTTTATCACACTTGCATTTATCTCTTGTTAAGGCTTAATACATCTGCCCCAATATTACTGGTAATTCAGACATCTACTTCTGATCTTGTGTTACCTAATGCCACAACTCACCTTTTTCATTTCTTCAGAATTCCATTAATAAGGATCAGCTTTTTGGGAGTCAATATGCTTAACAGCTTTAGTTTTGTGCTGTGTAAATGATAGTCTGTAGCATGTTTGCACCTTCAGAGGGATACTACAGATAATGGTGTTTGTTTCGGTGCCATTAGAGCAAAACTGGAAAATTTAGACAACAGTGACAATCTATTGAAAGCAGAGCTTGTAGCTAAAGTCACCTTGAGGCACAAAAGATCATTTAGCAGGCACCAGAACCTGTCATGTAATCAGATTACATAGATAACGACTAGAAGTTAATTTTTGAGTAATTATTTTTCCCTAAAGCTGTCTTTTCTTATCAACGAACACAATATATGAGTTGGAGAAAAAAGTATCCCCCACTGTGAAGATGAGAAGGAATTAGTTTTGCTGTAAATTGTTCCCAGTTGAAATCTATTACATTTCTACCTAAGGGAAAATATTATTTATTTATTTAGTAACATGTATTATTATAACACCAATATAATTAGTATTACTCCTTTCAAATCGCACCTCGGACCTTGGTTAATGCTGGGTTGGTGACATATAGATCCGAGTTGAGGTGTGATGTGAAAGCATCACAGTTAATAATAAAGGCAGGGCCGTCTTTATGCATGGGCTTAGTGGGCCCCAAAGACCTAGCGGCTCAGGCCTATGAACCCGAAGCATGGCAAGTGAAGCGAGCCCGTGAGGGGTAAATGGTGCTCTTACGTAGTGGTTAAGTAGCGACTAACGTAACTGACGTATCGGTGGCTGGAAAAATGAGGAAGTACCGGGTAGCAGAGTAGCTTTTGAAGCTTTTGGTTTGTGCGGGCTTAGCTAGTTTACTTATATATAGAAACTGTTTAAATACATTGTACTAGATGCTTTCTTTGGAATCTGCAGGGGAACAGACTTGACACAATACATGTACTCATTCCATGTTACACAAAAGAAGCTAAAAATATAACATGACACAATCCCATGTAAATTTGACTTTAGATTTGTTCCATCTTGGTGGATTTGCATGAATACCCTAATCATCCAATACTACCAGCTGTACCATTCCGTCTCCACAACAACCCAAATTATGGGTTTCCTGACATGCGAACAAAAAGCTCCGCACACAGCTATCATCATAACGCAGCAAATTAGACTAATTGCCTCAACGCTGATGTTTACAGCCATTTGAGTATAACAAATGCTCTAAATTCCACATTTAAAATCATCTTAAAAAATCTCAGCTGTTTAAAATGAGAGTGAATTTGTCTGGTTGGAATGAATACACACACAGCCAAGTTCTGAGATGCAGCAAGATCTGGTCTCTGCAGCTGCAGAGCCCAGAGAATGCTCAAAAGGAGATTGATCAGTTTCATAATACAAATTTGAGTGAATAAAACTAATTCATCTTAAAATATAATTGACACTTTCCTCTGTTGCATTCAACAACATAGCTGTTGAAAATGACAAATATGAGAAACTAATAAAATTGTGTTCACTGATAGCATTTCCACAGCTATGATAAATATGCATACTTCCCAACATGACCCTCTCCAGGAGGGAGACATTGCTCTGCTCCTGCACTTCCTGCTTGATTCCCTATGATTACCATCACCTGTGTTGAAACACCTTTATCATCAATTAACCTGTTCAACACAGGTGATGGCAATCATACATGGGGGGAGATTCTCTAAGCTAAAAATGCGGTAAAAACCCCGTTATCGGGGTTTTTACCGCATTTTGGGATGTTGTAAGCATCCCCCGCCAGGTTACCGCGGCGGGGGGCATTGCCAGAAAAATCTGGCGATGCCCCATAGAAGCCAAAAGGCTTCTACCGCATCCCACCGCCGCCCCGCAGCGACCTCCTGCCGCCCGCACGGACCCCCGCCGCCCCGCATCGCCCCCTCACCTGTGTCTGGGCAGCACAGAGCTGTGCTGCCCGGACCTGTGACCTCCTCCCTGCACTGATCCTCTTCCGGGTGCAGGGAGGAGGAGAGCCCGGCGCAGCAGCAGCGCCAGGTGTGTGAGGGAGGGGGGAGCCGCCGGGACCTGCTGGGACCCGGCGACTCTCACCGCAAAGGACAGCTCTTAACGCAAGAGCTGTTCTTTGCTATAATTATCACATATGTTAGAACATATGCGATAATTATAACTGCGATGGGCGGCGAAGGGGGGCGGAGATTCTTAGAGAATCTCCCCCATTAAGAAAAAAGTGCAGGAGCAGAGAATTGTGTCACTCCTGGATAGGGTCATTTTGGGAGGTATGAATATGTCTAAATGAAAAGAAAACTAGTATTTAAAAAATGTAAATTATTGCACACCTGACCCTCCAACATTACCCTCTCAATAAGGGACACAGTAAACTGTTCCTGGACTTCCCTTCGCCGCGTCAGCACTGAGCAGGGTATCGCCAGCTTTAAGGAGCACAAATTATGAAAACGGGGGCGTGGTTCTAGGCCATGCCCCTCTGCCCAAATCCTTGCTCACCTGTCCGGTAGCCAGCTCCTTTTCTCAGACTGGCCATGCCGCTGGCGCGGAAGGTTCCGTTTACAGATATTAAAATGTTGGGGGGTATGGATCAGGTCTATCAATAAACTCCAGCTACACAATACAACTCATTACAGTTAGTGGGGAGATCTCATGTGGTTGATTTATTTTATTAGAAGACATACTGTATGCTTTTTTTAAGCATGATTCCCCTTAGTAAATTCAGTCTCTTACTGAACAGGATAAGGACCAGATGTATCAAGCTACAAAAAGTGATAAAATGGAGAGTGATAAACAGCCAGCCAATCAGCTCCTACCATGTTGCAGGCTGTGTTCCAAAAATGACAGGTAGGAGCTGATTGGCTGGTTATTTATCACTCTCCACTTAATCACTTTTGAAGCTTGACAGTGGGTGCAACGAAAGGCTGTCCCGGTGATCAACAGCTATAACGGGAGAAGTGTCTTCTCACATTGAAGACACTCCCCTTTATTCACCCAGCCAGTCACGTTTCTCCAACTAGGCAAGTGCTTTTTGAATGACCAGCAGAGTGCAGGGGAAGGGGAGAGAAGCACCGTAAATATATATAATCGATATAATTAATGTTTAAATACATAAATAAGCATATATTTGTGTATATTGATGTCCAGCCACACACATCACTAATCAGTTAATGGAGCTGCCAGGGAAGTCCTTGCAGGCTGTAGCCATTGCCAGTGTTCAGCTGCTAGTAGGGTTGCCACCTCTCCAGGATTTCCTGGATTCTCTCTGAATTGGTGGCAACCCTTCAGGACATTTTTGCAGTCTCTGGGATTCTCCCGGAATCCGGGTGACTTTGAAAGCCTTCACAGCCTCCCAACTGAGTGTACACACTGTCAGGAGCAAAGGGAGGGTGGTTCCAGTGGAGCGTGAGCTCCGGGCACCAGAAAGGCCACAGGGTATGCACAGTTTGTCTCCAGCACTTGCAAGTTGCTGCCCGCCCCACAGCTCCCTCTACCTCCAGAAATATTTAAACTGGGCCGCGGGAGAGGACGGAGGAGCACTATGCAGCCAACAGCTTAGGATGCTGCAGCAGCAATTTGTCCCAAACTATGGGCCTTATTCTAGTTCACTCTTTCTGACAAAATCCTTCTTAGATGGACAACATCATGTGCACTGCAGGTGGGGCAGATGTTACTTGTGCATAGAGAATTAGATTTGGGTGGGGTTTTACTTCAAAGTAAGATCTATATTGCAGTGTAAAAATAATGCAGCCAGTATTTACCCTGCACAGAAACAAAATAACTCACCCAAATCTAATTCTCTCTGCACATTTTACATCTGCCCCACCTGCAGTGCACGTGGTTTTGTCCATCTGAGAAGGATTTTGTCAGAAGGAGTGAACTAGAATAAGGCCCTGAACCTCGGAGGAGAGATAAGCCGGCTTCTGCTGTGTATCATTCCCAGGGCAGAGCCCACTGTGCTGTCAGCCGAGGAAATGGAGAGGCCAGTGTGGAGGAGGGATTTGTGTGTGTGTGGACGGTCAGTGTTTGGGGCAGATATGCATGTTAGAAAAGCGAGGGGGTGTGGGAGGTTGCTGTGAAGCTGTTGTCACTGGTGTCAGGGTGAGGGGAGGATGTATGAGGTATCTCTGTGGAGGAGTTGTAGGGGAAATGTGTTATTAAATGTAACAATAGGGACTTCAATACATGTCTGTATTAGAGGCCAGGCCCACTTTTCTGAAGAGGTCACGTCCGTTTACAAAGCCATGCCCACTTTTCCGGGAGCGCACATGAAGGTGTGTGTGTGTGTGGGGGGGGGGGGGGGGAGGGGGAATCTCCAGGAATTGAAGATGCCTGAGGTGGCAGCCCTAGCTGCTGAAAAATATAAATAAACAATAAATCTATAAAGAACAATTAAGGAGAACCCTTGTTGTTCCACATAGACATATGCATACCAATACATACATATGCTATACAATCATGATTTTAAATCAATAACACACCCTGTAAATTATATTTAGGGGGAAAAAATAGAAAAGAAAAAAGGAAAAAAAAGGACATATATTTACTTAGAGGGTGAGATTTAATAGGATGAGAGATTCAGAAAGTGAGAGATTTGGTAAGAAATCTCCAGTTTTTTTAAAGCGGCAATCATTTACACTGCAAAACCAGTTTGATTTTGAAGTGCAAATGATTGCCGCTTTAAAAAAACTGGAGAATTCTCACAAAATCTCTCACTTTCTGAATCTTTCATCCTATTAAATCTCACCCAGAAAGATTAATAAGGGAATGGATTTCATTCTTACAGATTGTCTCTTAAAGAGAACTATAATTTAGGGGGGGGGGGGGGGGGTTTGGAGAAGAAAGAGTGATGTTTTCATATAGGCATTGTTATGGGGCTAGGTAGCATGTATAAATTTTCTCTGGCTGTAAGACTATAAGATTATAAGCGAGATTATCAAGCTATAAGACATTTTGATCGTGGAGAATTTTTATGTGGTGAAGACACATTGGTATTCATATATGGTGTTTGTAGGTAAAAAGCATCTGGTTCCGACTTACACATGGAGTGTGCCCAATTATTGCCCTGAATCACCTCTGGTGTCAATCCATATGCAAATATGACACAAAGCACTGTGCAGTTAGATACCATTTAATTCCAGTTTATCATTAAGACCATTTGGCAGTAGTGTATCAAGTGTATCATGTGCCATTTTGACACATATTGCAATGCTTTGATAATGGATGGGTGCGGATGCCACCTAAGATATTCCGTCTATGTTCCATTACCCTGATATGTAGTGTACGTGTTATACGTCCAATGTATTGTTTTCCACATTGGCATGTTAGCAGATAAATTACACATGTTGTTTGGCAGTTTATAAATTCTTTTATGTTGAATTCTTCTTCAGTGGTGTGTGAACTAAAAGTAGTTGTTTTTCTGGGACATAGTTGACACCAGACATTTTGAGTTACCGCAACGATGGTATCCCAAAGGTCTATCTGGCAGCTGCTGGTTTTTGCCAATTTTATTGGTTTGTGTTTTATTAGTGAAATGGCTTTGTGTCAGTCTGTCTTTTAAATTTTCTGATTTGCGGAATATGACTTGTTCTGCGATTGGATGGTCTTTATTTAGAATTCTATCCTGTTTCAATATTGTAGAGTTCTTTTGAATGATCTGTTTGATTTCACTGACACAGCTGTTAAATTGTGTGGTAAAGGTGCATGAACGGTTGATATTTGGGCCTTTTTCCTTATTGGTCCTCTCAGAGGTTTTAAGTAAAGTGTGTCTTGGGATGATGGTTACTTCCTCTAACAATTTTGACAGGATTGGTGACGGGTATCCCTGTTCCTTAAAAGATTTTAACAGTGATGAGGCTTGTCTGTCAAAGGCCTCTGTTGTCAAACAATTTGTTTTTAGTCTTATTAATTGCCCTTTTGGGATATTTGTAACCCAAGATCTAGCGTGAGAGCTTTCAAAATTGAAATATCTGTTTTAATCTACTGGTTTAATGAATGTCTCAGTAGTAAGCATGCCTTCCTTTATTTGGAGTGCAACATCAAGGAAACTAATTTCATGTGAACTGTGCGTAGATGTGAAAGTGAGCCCAAAATTATTGTGATTTAAACAATGAGTGAAGTTGGTAAGTGATAAGACATCCACGTCCCAAATAATAAATAAATCATCTATATATCTACCATCTAGGACCAGGTTCGCCCCAGAGCCCACTCCCCACACATGTGCATCCTCAAAGATGCCCACGTAGAGGTTTGCAAAGCTGGGGGTGAACCTAGTCCCCATAGCGGTACCTCGTGTTTGTAGAAAATATTGGGTGTCAAAAAGAAAATAATTGTGCTGTAAAATATATTCAATTGACTGGAGAATGAAGGTTCTAAGAGGACATGATATCTCCTGATCCTCTAAAAGATATTTTTCAATTGCTTCGATACCCAATTTGTGAGGTATGTTTGAATACAAAGCTTCACCATCGCATGTTAGAAGCTTATAGCTATTCTTCCATTCCACATTCGCTATTAAGTTTAAAAAGTGCTTAGTGTCTTTATGTGATATTTTAATTTAAAAAAACATATTTCTGTAAATAAAAATCAACAAAAGATGACAGGTTACTCGTGATCGAACCAACACCAGAAATGATTGGGCGCCCGGGGGGAGTGTTCAGTGTTTTGTGTATTTTGGGTAAATAATAAAAGGTGGGGATTATCGGGTGTGAGATAAACAGATAAAAAGTCATTTTTAATTGTTCACTGGCCAGTGATATATACATATATAGCTAATAAACCTGTTTAGAGAAAGATTGTCCTCAGCGAAGTTTTATATGTTGTTGTGTTGTATTTGTTATTCTCAAGGATTGAGCATTCCTTTTAAAACACTGCAAAGGACTTTCTGAGTTACAAGAAAGGGAATACTTTTTTAGCGCTTGTATTGTGTGTTAGTTTAGGCGAAAGCTGCCCCGTTGATTTATGTGGTAGTAACTTCATACATTTTAGTGATACTTAAGAAATACCGATAACGGATGGTTATCTGATTTTTTAAGGCATTTTCAACTTGATAAATGGGCCCTTGCTGTGGTATTCCCTGTTATAGTTTCACACCAAGCTCACCTGATACACCTGAAGGTCCCAACTGTGCTGATTTAGTGGGTCCTGCTATTTGGAGGCTGTCCTGCTGTCCCTGCAATGTCCCACGGCAGAGCAGCCAATGATCACTGGAGAGATGTCCTGTGCATGTACACAGCATCTCTTCAGTGCAGGGAGGGAGCTAGGGTCTATCCAGCTGCTAGGGGAGTGTGGGATACGGCGCTAGGCCATTCCCCTTTCCTCAAGGTCACACCCATCTGCACAGTAGCCCCACCTATATTTGTGGCATCCACACCTTTTGGTGCAGCATGTCCTGATTTCAGAATGTAAGACGTTCTTAATCATTAAGATGGCATTGATCTATATCAACAGCATGATTACAGCTTTAATAATGTATTATCATACTTCACGCTTACAGTACATATGCATTAACATGTAATCTTAAGTAACATATTCCTTGTTTTATCTTTGCATTTGCATTTTTTTAAGTGATGCAATGTTTGCAATGCAATTTGCCATGCTCATAATATAATTCTTTACTACAACAATACAGTATAAACTGACATACAATTTTGATATACAGTATAACTACGCATATGGAGTTTTACTTTCATAGCATAATTTCTCAATATAGCAAATTTCCAGGGACAACCCTGGGCTTGTGCTTGGGAATAGACAGCTATGTTACACAAGAGCTGATTATTAAACTGCAAAAGTGTTCCATAATGATGTTTAATTCATAGCTAGGTTGCTATAGAGATGCTGCTCTTCTGTGTACAACACTTGTCTGATTTGTTCTGCCAAATTTACCATTTTGCCAATTTATCAGTGAGATAAAAAAATATTAGCAAGGGCTTTAGCAGCTGTGTATGGGTTTGGGTCTAATACACTGCAATATCATGCTAGACGATGACTGTGCATGCTTATTAATGATAATCATACATGACAGATAAGGCAGAAATAATTATTTCAAAATAAACATTTGTTAGTTTAAGTCTAATCTATGATTTTTATTTTAAAAATTAGGTCTAATTATGTTGGTTTGGAAAAATAACTGTCAACAAGTACATAATTGATCTCATGATTGAGGGCTCCTTATTAGGGGATGTTTGGTACCACACATACTCATGCCTAATATCACAGCAGATATTGCTCCATGTGTGACCAGCAGTGTGATCAGGAACTGACACTTGCTAATTTTTTATGTATTTTTTTAAGTATTTTTTTTTTGTGCCTAGGCTTCTGTGTCTGTCCTCTCATGCACCCTGCTAAATGTGTTAAATAGATTAGTATAAAGATTGAGGGGTAGATGTACGAAGCAGTGATAAGGGAGGAGAAGTGATACAGTCCCTGGTATTTTATCACCGGCCAATCAGTTCATGACTGTTAAGTTACAGACTGGGTTTAAAAAGGGACAGTTAGGAGCTGATCCCCTGCCCCCATCTCACCCATGGCAGCGTTAACTTTCCGCCAGTCGTGGCTTTTTTGGGGCAGAGCTAATTATGCAAATTGTATCATGTAGCCCCACCCCCTGCTCAAAAGCCCAAGAGTTGCGTGATTTGCAGTGCTGGGGGCAGGGCTATATGACATCTACATCAGCCCCCCCCCCCCCCCCGAAGTTCTGCTGAGGCCGGAGAGGAGACTTTAAAAGCAGATAACCCTGTTGTACTGTATTTCTGCAAACTGGTTTTGTACTGTAGGTTTTGTACTGTAGGGCTGGTAGCTAATTGCTACTTTACACCATTACACCATACTTGCCTACCATCCCGGAATGGCCCTGGAAAACAGGAGCCATTCCCAGCCCTCTGATAGCTGGTCAAACCCCTCACAAGCACCACTCGGACACCCACTTAAACTACAAGTGGGCAGTGCCAGATTAAGCCTTCAGGGGCCCGGGCACTTTAGACAAGGGGGCCCCCTTGCACTTGTCATTACTGGCTGCAAACTGCAGGGAGAATATACACTGACAAAACACAGAATAAAGGCAGTATAAACTAGGTCAATGGGTAACTGCAGGGGATATATATATATATATATATATATATATACACATACATATATACATACCACATGACATGAAAAGCCTGTGTTTTTCCCTCTGCACCTTTCTCTGTAGGACTGTAGGAGAAATCACAGTCCCAGTGCTGCCTCTGATTAAAATCCCTCCCATGACTAGGCTGCTGCTGTTGTCCTCCATGGGCCTGACCTCTCAGCCTCTGCCCTCTTGTGCAAAGTGTCATGGGACTTAGTCAACTCCCAGTAATGCACTGTACACTTGTGCAGTCAGTGTGCCTTGGCACCCCATGTTCAGCACCATTAATCATTGTCACATTGGCAGATAGGTGAAGCTGCAGCACTACCACACTCCCATGCACAAAACCTTTAGCTTAATTTTTTTTAAAATACATGCCAACCACAGGGGGCCCCTAGCTAGAGGGGGGCCCAGGGGTACTGACCCTTTTTTCCCCTGCATTAATCTGGCCCTGCAAGTGGGTGGTCCGAGGGAACCAAATGATGTGATTCATGCTGAATATTGTCATCGCGTCCCTGCCCCCATTGTACAATGCCTGTAATATTGACATTGCATAGTAGGAGAATGGCCACAATGACGCGATCACAAGTGCCGTTATAGGTGGTGGTACCCTCTGTATCACCTCTTATAGTAAGCCGCGCACACCCACAATGCCATTTCATGCCCCCTGCTGCACAGAGCTTGCTGCCCTCAACCGGAAAGGGCAGCCAGAAAGTTGGCAACCCTGGTTTACACCTTGTTGGTGATTGTCACAGCCTTGTTCAGTGCATGTGACACCTAGATTTAAGATGAAATTTATATTACATTTACCAACAGTTGGATTTCTTATACTCATTACCGCAACATTATGTGATTTGTAAAGCTTGGTATTTGTTATTGCACTTACAAACAGCTATTTCTGCAACCTATTTTTGAGTAAAACATACTAATTACAAATAGTGAGATACATAAACTAGAACTATTATAATTGCTAATTATTTCCTAAAGTATAAATGTGTTTAGAAAATATTACAGAAACTTCAGGGTGCTGTCAAGATGAATCCCACAATGTAATTTCCTGAATACTACGCATAGGAAATCATTTTCTCATGGAAAGTTGGTGACACTGTTACAGAAAAATAAGATACTGTTCTTAAAGATGCAATACAAATAACTCAATAGCTTTTTACTGACCAGCTCCCTGCTAGGGATCTAGTGTACTTATTGACAATCAGAATTTCCACAAGCATTATGTGGACCCCAGCCAGGGCCACCAACAGGGGGGTGCTGTGGGTACAGCTGCCCTGGGCCCTGGCATCTGGAAGGGCCTGGACAGCTCATTTTGCCCATCACAAACACTGGGAAGATGGCACAACAAAGGACAAAAGACCTGCAGCCGGCGTTCCAATATAAAATATAGCTTACATTCAAATCACCATTATATGAAACTCTTTTTCATAATATTAATAACATAACTTTTAACATGTCACAAGACAACTGTGGCACACTGTCCTTACTGACAGCGTCTCAGTACTTACACAGGTGATGATATTGATATTATCTTTGTAGGCAGACAGATTTGTATGAACTTGTTGCAAGTTTATTTCTGAACAGTCTATAAATGACTCGTAGTGTGGGAGAAAACTGTTTAGCTTGATACACTTTTGTTAAGTACGGAGGCAAAGGGAACAGCTGTATTACTAGGCATATGTGTGTGAAGTAGTATACAATGAGTAATCTTTCCTCAAAGTGCTGAGGTCACGGGTTTGATTCTGTCTGGGCCTATTATATGCAGAGTTTGAATGTTCCTCTCCAGCTGCTATGGCTTTCTGTAATATAACAAAGGCATACTTAGGTCAATTGACACGTGGCAAAAATGATCCCTTGTATGCCTATGTGATACAGAATATATAATAGATACATACCTCTTTTTTACTCCTATCTGGAGAGGCGTGAAAGGGGGGGGGCACCTACTTTCCTACGTGTCGGGGGCAGGACGAGGCTGATGTCACCAAGCCCCACCCCCATGACAGCCAATCGTGGCAATTTGCGGATCCCCAGATTAGGGAGGGGCTACAATTATGCAAAATGACGCGTCATTTTAGCCCCACCTTTCCCTGCGAACCCGACAAATTTGGGATTTTATGCATCGGGGAAGGGGGGAGCAGGGGCTGAGGTGGGTGATGTGGCAGACATGCCCACCTTCCCAGGGGGATGCAATTTGCATGAGCCTCCCGGCCACTCCAGGAGGGTAGGCAAGTATGGATGGATGGATGGATGGATAGATAGATAGATAGATAGATAGATAGATAGATAGATAGATAGATAGATAGATAGATAGATAGATATGGTGTCTTGACAGAAAGTCAACAGCAACCATGTTGACACCAAACTTAAAAAAGGGGATAACAAAAATTGCTTCTTGTAATCTATGCTACCTGTCAAACACCAGGACCAAGCAGGAGGATCAGCTACATTACACTTTGGAACTTGAGATTAAGTTGCCACAGGAAATTGTTGGGGGAGGGAGGGAGGGCATGTACTTTGCTTCATCATGCCCAGACCATGGGGCATTATTCCATAATTCAAGAATCTGTGTGGGAGTAGGCGGGATCAAATTTTATTGATTTGTGGATAGCTCCAGCCTACCACCATTGAAAATGCTGATCACCATTTACTGTCTGGCTGCAGGCTGAGAGGCAGGTGGGGAATGCTGTCTTGCTGCCCTGCTCTGTTTAAATAACCATCAACCACCCCTGCTCGAAGTTTAATAGAATTGTGGGGCCATGGGCAAGTGCCCAGTGTGCCTAAAAGTAAAAATGGCCCTGCTGAGTATGGTTATATCGCATTGATAAGTTGCAGCTAATAGTAATTGTTAAATCACATATTTATAGTAAGCACTTTTTGTTAATTAAAACTATATTTAAGTGTGATTTGTAATATAATTTGCAACTCCTGGGTAATATTCCTAGTAAATGACCCTGCATTTCTTCAGAGAGCAACCTTTTGTTAAAAGTTAATGGAGCCTTCAGCTAGTGGAAAACCCATGAATCAACTCCAGCATGAATAATTTGGCAATTAACAATCCTATTAACACAGATACCATTTTAAATGTATTTTAAGTTATTTGCATATTATGTGGGTGCAGTGACAATGGTAAGAATCTCACCTTGTAATTTACTTTTTAAACAAGATGAAATGGACTCCTAGCACCCAGCTGTATGTCTCCTATAGTGATATAGCTCCCTCTGCATTATGTGATCTTTGTTATTGATGATAGCGCTTAACCAGCTTCACAACTGAAGATTGCACATGCATGGAATACATTTTGTCTATTTTAACTGCTATTTTCAATTTTATGTAATTGTCTTAATTAGAATATATAGATGTTTATTTTGGTGCACAGTTAGAATAAATTAATTATAGAGAGGAAATGACAAATAAAGGAGTTATCAAATCTCTTGCAAAATATATATATATTTTTTTGTCGTTGAAGCCATATCCCGGCTGATGAAAAAGAACAAGTGATCAGAAAACTATATCATTCTCCTTATTGATTCTCTTCCCTCACCCTATACTTCTGTTTAATAAAATGTTGTTATGTGCTATAGCATACATCAATCAATTAATCAATGAATCACAAATCTGCACTCATTTTCTGCACTACACTTTTAGACAAAACATTTGAGCACATGTCACATTTCAATTGTATTAAATATGACCCTTGGTACAATTGATATAACAATTGTAGAAACTGTTATGTCTCCGATATGTGAAGTGGTAGTCAGGCCCCACTCCCGTGGAATGAAACCCACTGCTTGCAATGGGGCAACCATTCTGTTAGAGAGGCGAGGAGGACTAAACTGAGAGTGTATTGGTCAGGGTTGGGAGGATGCAGGAAGGGGCATAACAGTGGAGGACTGAAGTGACACAAGGCTAGGACCATTTTTAGTAGTGTTTAACAATACAAATGTCTCCAGTTTTTTTGTTGCAGCGATGCCTATGCAATGGAGCATACAACACGTGGCATAGAGGGACCCTTCATTAAAAAGGGAGCCGGCATGTGCATGTGCACACCTCCCATTGAGTTCAATGGGACCCAGCTGGGATGCGGGTGCCCGTGACATGCTGTGATGCATACACATCATTATTCCATTGCAGTAACTTGCAATGTGCATCAAAGCTTTAGCAGGACTCATCTGTACTCATTAATTCCACCTACATGCTGAGACTCAATATTGATATACATAATATCTATATAATCTACAAATACTGTATTTACTATATAATAATCAAATAAAACACAAAATACATAGGTATGGTGGATTGGAATTTGTTAATTGAGAAACAGCTTCATGAATTGAATGTTTAATTAAATTATGAATACATTAACCCCTTCCCGACAATTGACGTACATTTACGTCATGGTCGGGAAGTACTTCCCGACACATGGCGTAAATGTACGTCATGGCATTTAACTGTCACCGCGTCTATAGACGCGGTGACAGTTTCAACATGTCTGCTGTCCCTGACAGCAGACATGTCCGTGCATGCCCAGGGGGGGCTGCGATGCCGCCCCCCCGTCGGCGATCGCTGTGATTGGCTGTTCAGTGTGAACAGCCAATTACAGCGTTTTCTGTGTCACCGGCGAATAACGTTCGCCGGTGACACGCGATCGGAGGTGATTGGTGCTGTAAAGTACAGCACCAATCACCGCGGGGTGTAAGGGTGACACTGGTGTCACCCCACCTCACCCCGCCCGCCCCCAAAGGCCGTGATTGGTCCGTCGGACCGACGGACCAATCACAGCCATGGAGGGGGGTTTAAACTAACGGTGACTGCACTGCAGACGCCATTCCGGTCTGGAATTGCGTGCAGTGCGGTCACCGTGCCAATCTGCCGCGATATACTGACCAGAACCTTGCAAAATACTTACCTGATCCTTGCAAATATCTTGGCTGCTTCATCTGTGCTTGTAGTGTGCTGGATGCTTCCTGGATCCTGTTACTTGTGACTTCCTGTGCTGCTGCAGTGTAATAGCGTTAGTTAGATAGATAGAGAGAGATAGAGAGAGATAGTGTCAGAGAGTGCTGTATTTTGTGCTGCTGCAGTGTGATATAGTTATAGAGAGAGAGATAGAGAGAGATAGAGAGAGATAGAGAGAGATAGAGAGATATAGAGAGAGATAGAGAGAGAGAGAGATAGAGAGGCCTAGTGACAGAGAGTGCTATATTTTGTGCTGCTGCAGTGTGATAGTTATAGATAGATAGAGAGAGATAGAGAGAGAGAGATAGAGATAGTGACAGATTGTGCTATATATTTTTTATATAACTGACTGCTGCCCCCCCTTTTGTGCTGATCAGTATAAATTAACTGATCAGCAACTTTTTGGGGGCGCAGGGTATTTTTATATATATATATACCTGTCACTGCTGCTGCTGCAGTGTCATAGAGTGTTAAATAGTGAGAGATAGAGAGATAGAGAGAGATAGCGACAGAGAGTGATAGAGAGTGCTAAATTTTGTGTCTGCTGCCCCCGCCTTTTGTGCTGATCACTATATCTGAGGTGATCAGCAACTTTTTAGGGGTGCAGAGGTTTTTTTTTTTTTTATATATATACCTGCCAGTTGCACTGTCAGTTGCACCTGCTGCCCCTCACTGGTAATCAGTGTCGCATCACTGATCACCTTTTTTTTTGTGTGTGTGTGCTGTGGGGTCTTTTTTTAATTTTTTTTTTTACACACACTGTGATTTTGTGGGTGTCCTGTGGCCGCTGTGCGCGGATCAGTGACGTACATCACTGATCATCTTTTTCGGCACAGGGTTGATCTTTTTTTTTTTTGATCAAATTCCTGTTGCCTTTCAGCGCTGTTCAGTGACGGACGTTACTGACCAACATCTGTGCTCAATTTTTGGCGCAGGACCTTTTTTTTTTTTTTTTAACCCCTTCAATTTTTTTTTTTAACCCCTTCAATTTTTTTTTTTAACCCCTTCAATTTTTTTTTTTTTTTAACCCCTTCAATTATTTTTTTTGTATAAAGTATTTTTTTTTTCTGCACACTACATACACACTACACACTACATACCCTCCGGGTTGAAATAAAGTTTGTACCCCCCCCTACACTATACACGTGTTGAAACATTTCACTACCAGTAACACAAAAATAAAAATGGCATCCCAAATGTCATCCCAAATGTCATCCCAGTCATCCAGAAGAATGTATTCAGCGGAGGAGGCATATGCCCTGCTTGCTTCTGACTCTGACACAGCCAGTGATGCAAGCGGGGAATTTGAAGGATTCGCCTTAAGCTCCTCTTCCTCCTCTGGTGATGAGGGACCCCCTCAAAGACGCCCCCGTAGAGCAGCTGAGACCCCCCCCCCCCAATAATTGATCTCGTATGGACCCCACCACCAGACAATTTTGAGCCCCAGGTTCCTGAGTTTTTGGCCATGCCAGGAATCCAATTTGATTCCACAGGTCTCAGAGAAATTGACTTTTTCAAATTATTTTTCTCTGATGATTTTATAAATTTAATGGTGGACCAAACTAATTTATATGCCCAGCAGTTTATTGCTCAAAACCCCACGTCATCATTTGCTAGGTGGACCCCTGTAGATGCAGTAGAGATGATGACGTTTTGGGGTCTGGTGTTTCATATGGGCATAGTAAAAAAGCCAGAAATTAGGCAATATTGGAGTACAGATGTTCTGTACAGCACCCCATTTTACCGTATGGCCATGCCCCGGGCTCGATTTGAGACGATCCTTAAATTTTTGCATTACAACGATAATGCACAGTGCCCACCCAGAGATGATCCCACCTTTGACCGGCTATTCAAAGTCAGGCCGGTCATTGATCATTTCAGTGCCAAATTTGAAGACATGTACATCCCAGATAAATTCATTTGCATAGACGAGTCCCTTATACATTTTAAAGGAAGGGTTAAATTCCGCCAGTACCTTCCCAGTAAGAGGGCAAGGTATGGCATAAAAATGTATAAGTTGTGTGAAAGCACCTCAGGGTACACCCACAGGTTTAGGGTATATGAAGGGAAGGATTCAAGAATTGAACCGCCAGAATGCCCCCCCTCCCTCGTAGGTGTTAGTGGAAAAATTGTCTGGGATTTAGTGCACCCCTTCCTGGATAAAGGTTATCACCTCTATGTGGATAACTTTTACACCAGCATCCCCCTGTTTAAGGCCCTTGGTTCAAGAGGTACAGCAGCTTGCGGTACTGTGCGCAAGAACCAAAGAGGCCTCCCAAAAACGCACATTGCCCAAGTAATGAGAAGGGGTGAAAGCAGGGGAATATGCACCGAAAATATGTTGTTGGTCAAATATAAGGACAAGAGGGATGTCCTTATACTGACAACAATTCACGGAGACAGTACCACCTCCGTCCCTGTACGAGGTACCAGTACCCACACCTCAAAACCTAATTGTATCCTGGATTACAATAGGTACATGGGCGGAGTGGATCTTTCAGATCAGGTACTGAAGCCGTACAGTGCCCTGCGGAAAACAAAAATCTGGTACAAGAAGCTGGCCGTGTATATCATCCAGATGGCACTGTATAACGCTTACGTGCTATTCCGTTCTACCAGCCAGAGGGGGACATTTATGCACTTTCAAGAGGAAGTCATAAAGGGCCTAATATTTGGGAACCAGCAGGCAGAGGGCCCCAGTACTTCTAGTACTGGCCCCCGTATTGTACCAGGGCAGCATTTTCCTGATGAAATCCCCTCCACTGGAAAAAAGGGCAGGACACAAAAAAGGTGCAAAGTTTGCTATAAAAAGGGAATAAGAAAGCAAACTATTTTCCAGTGTGACACTTGCCCCGACAAACCCGGCCTATGTATAAAGGAGTGTTTTAAAATATACCACACATCTATGGATTATTAGGTTCATAATTTCACCGTGCTTCGGGGGTCTTGCTAATGCCACATACCACCCACCATTCATTCCACCATAATCTGAGCCGCAAAATCCAAAAATCACTCCTTCCCTTCTGAGTCCTGCCATGCACCCAACTGGTATTTTTTGGTCACATGTGAGGCATTGCCGTACTCGGGAGAAATTGGGGCACAGATTTTGGGGTGCTTTTTCTCCTTCATACCTTCTGAAAATGAAAAATTTTGAGCCAGAACTGCATTTTTGTGTAAAAAAATGTAATTTTTCATTTTCACTGCCCACTTGTATCAAAATTGGTGAAACCCCTGGGGGTTTGAAATGTACACTATACCCCTAGATGAATTCCCTGAGGGGTGTAGTTTGCAAAATGGGGTCACTTGTGGGGGGGTTCCACTGTATTGGTGCTTTGGGGGTCTTGCTAATGCGACATAGCACCCACCATCATTCCACCAGAATTTGTGCTGCAAAATCCAAATATCACTCCTTCCCTTCTGAGTCCTGCAACTTTTTGGTCACATGTGAGGCATTGCCGTACTCGGGAGAAATTGGGGCACAGATTTTGGGGTGCTTTTTCTCCTTCATACCTTCTGAAAATGAAAAATTTTGAGCCAGAACTGCATTTTTGTGTAAAAAATGTAATTTTTCATTTTCACTGCCCACTTGTATCAAAATTGGTGAAACCCCTGGGGGTTTGAAATGTACACTATACCCCTAGATGAATTCCCTGAGGGGTGTAGTTTGCAAAATGGGGTCACTTGTGGGGGGGTTCCACTGTATTGGTGCTTGGGGGGTCTTGCTAATGCGACATAGCACCCACCAAAATTCCACCAGAATCTGAGCCGCAAAATCCAAAAATCACTCCTTCCGTTCTGAGTCCTGCCATGCACCCAACTGGTATTTTTTGGTCACATGTGAGGCATTGCCGTACTCGGGAGAAATTGGGGCACATATTTTGGGGTGCTTTTTCTCCTTCATACCTTCTGAAAATGAAAGATTTTGAGCCAGAACTGCATTTTTGTGTAAAAAAATGTAATTTTTCATTTTCACTGCCCACTTGTATCAAAATTGGTGAAACCCCTGGGGGTTTGAAATGTACACTATACCCCTAGATGAATTCCCTGATGGGTGTACTTTGCAAAATGGGGTGACTTGTGGGGGGGTTCCACTGTATTGGTGCAACATAGCACCCACCATTCATTCCACCAGAATCTGAGCCGCAAAATCCAAAAATCACTCCTTCCGTTCTGAGTCCTGCCATGCACCCAACTGGTATTTTTTGGTCACATGTGAGGCATTGCCGTACTCGGGAGAAATTGGGGCACAGATTTTGGGGTGCTTTTTCTCCTTCATACCTTCTGAAAATGAAAAATTTTGAGCCAGAACTGCATTTTTGTGTAAAAAAATGTAATTTTTCATTTTCACTGCCCACTTGTATCAAAATTGGTGAAACCCCTGGGGGTTTGAAATGTACACTATACCCCTAGATGAATTCCCTGAGGGGTGTAGTTTGCAAAATGGGGTCACTTGTGGGGGGGTTCCACTGTATTGGTGCTTTGGGGGTCTTGCTAATGCGACATAGCACCCACCATCATTCCACCAGAATTTGTGCTGCAAAATCCAAATATCACTCCTTCCCTTCTGAGTCCTGCAACTTTTTGGTCACATGTGAGGCATTGCCGTACTCGGGAGAAATTGGGGCACAGATTTTGGGGTGCTTTTTCTCCTTCATACCTTCTGAAAATGAAAAATTTTGAGCCAGAACTGCATTTTTGTGTAAAAAATGTAATTTTTCATTTTCACTGCCCACTTGTATCAAAATTGGTGAAACCCCTGGGGGTTTGAAATGTACACTATACCCCTAGATGAATTCCCTGAGGGGTGTAGTTTGCAAAATGGGGTCACTTGTGGGGGGGTTCCACTGTATTGGTGCTTGGGGGGTCTTGCTAATGCGACATAGCACCCACCAAAATTCCACCAGAATCTGAGCCGCAAAATCCAAAAATCACTCCTTCCGTTCTGAGTCCTGCCATGCACCCAACTGGTATTTTTTGGTCACATATGAGGCATTGCCGTACTCGGGAGAAATTGGGGCACATATTTTGGGGTGCTTTTTCTCCTTCATACCTTCTGAAAATGAAAGATTTTGAGCCAGAACTGCATTTTTGTGTAAAAAAATGTAATTTTTCATTTTCACTGCCCACTTGTATCAAAATTGGTGAAACCCCTGGGGGTTTGAAATGTACACTATACCCCTAGATGAATTCCCTGAGGGGTGTACTTTGCAAAATGGGGTGACTTGTGGGGGGGTTCCACTGTATTGGTGCAACATAGCACCCACCATTCATTCCACCAGAATCTGAGCCGCAAAATCCAAAAATCACTCCTTCCGTTCTGAGTCCTGCCATGCACCCAACTGGTATTTTTTGGTCACATGTGAGGCATTGCCGTACTCGGGAGAAATTGGGGCACAGATTTTGGGGTGCTTTTTCTCCTTCATACCTTCTGAAAATGAAAAATTTTGAGCCAGAACTGCATTTTTGTGTAAAAAAATGTAATTTTTCATTTTCACTGCCCACTTGTATCAAAATTGGTGAAACCCCTTGGGGTTTGAAATGTACACTATACCCCTAGATGAATTCCCTGAGGGGTGTAGTTTGCAAAATGGGGTCACTTGTGGGGGGGTTCCACTGTATTGGTGCTTTGGGGGTCTTGCTAATGCGACATAGCACCCACCAAAATTCCACCAGAATCTGAGCTGCAAAATCCAAAAATCACTCCTTCCCTTCTGAGTCCTGCCATGCACCCAACTGGTATTTTTTGGTCACATGTGAGGCATTGCCGTACTCGGGAGAAATCGGGGCACAGATTTTGGGGTGCTTTTTCTCCTTCATACCTTCTGAAAATGAAAAATTTTGAGCCAGAACTGCATTTTTGTGTAAAAAATTTAATTTTTCATTTTCACTGCCCACTTGTATCAAAATTGGTGAAACCCCTGGGGGTTTGAAATGTACACTATACCCCTAGATGAATTCCCTGAGGGGTGTAGTTTGCAAAATGGGGTCACTTGTGGGGGAGTTCCACTGTATTGGTGCTTGGGGGGTCTTGCTAATGCGACATAGCACCCACCAAAATTCCACCAGAATCTGAGCCGCAAAATCCAAAAATCACTCCTTCCGTTCTGAGTCCTGCCATGCACCCAACTGGTATTTTTTGGTCACATGTGAGGCATTGCCGTATTTGGGAGAAATTGGGGCACATATTTTGGGGTGCTTTTTCTCCTTCATACCTTCTGAAAATGAAAGATTTTGAGCCAGAACTGCATTTTTGTGTAAAAAAATGTAATTTTTCATTTTCACTGCCCACTTGTATCAAAATTGGTGAAACCCCTGGGGGTTTGAAATGTACACTATACCCCTAGATGAATTCCCTGAGGGGTGTACTTTGCAAAATGGGGTGACTTGTGGGGGGGTTCCACTGTATTGTAACATAGCACCCACCATTCATTCCACCAGAATCTGAGCCGCAAAATCCAAAAATCACTCCTTCCGTTCTGAGTCCTGCCATGCACCCAACTGGTATTTTTTGGTCACATGTGAGGCATTGCCGTACTCGGGAGAAATTGGGGCACAGATTTTGGGGTGCTTTTTCTCCTTCATACCTTCTGAAAATGAAAAATGTTGAGCCAGAACTGCATTTTTGTGTAAAAAAATGTAATTTTTCATTTTCACTGCCCACTTGTATCAAAATTGGTGAAACCCCTGGGGGTTTGAAACAGTGGCGGAACTGCCGGAGGCAATGGAGTCATCTGCCGCCGGGCGTCTGCTCCAGAGGGGGCACATATCTTCCATTGCCTCTGGCTCCGCTGTGCACACACCCCACACAGAGTGCCCTTTCCTCCCTCCCGGAGAAGAGGAGCAGGAGGGACCCATCTGCCGCGCCGGCTATTAACTCTGATGCGGGGAGGGGGGGTCGGGGCAGCACACAGTACTCTGCAGTGCACTACTGGGAAAAACATCCCAGGAGGCACTGCAGTGGGGTCAGAGGAGCATGTGCTGAGCTCTGATTGGAGGAGAGCACAGCACATGCAGCTCTGTGCTCTGGGGATGATCAGCAGCAGCAGCAGGAGACTGCCCAGCCCAGGGCACACATACAACTTCCAATGCAGCTTCCAGCAGCCAGGCTAGCACCCAGGCACAGGAGCCCCGAACACTACTGTTAGTAGCTACCACCAGCCAGGAGATCCTTCCCTATCACTTCCCCTGCCTATGGCTCACAGGTTAGATTATACAATAACAGAGCTTATAAAATGCAGGGTAGGAGCAGGGAGTGGGTTACAGCCAGAAACAGATAACCTGCTACCCTTCTGCAGCCTTAGCCTAACCTATCCTCTAACCTTTCCCCTCCTGCAGTCTCACCCTAACCTCCCTCCCACAGCCTTACCCTATTCTCTCTTCCAACACCCCCATCCTGCAGCCTTACCCTATCCTCTCCCCTCCTGCAGCCTTAAGGGCATACACATGTGGAGATTTCAGACCCTTTTCTAAGGGATCTGACTAGATCCCTTAGAAAAGGAGCACAGGTTGCTCCATGTGTTTGCCCTGCAGCGATGGCGATGCTTGGTCCTGCGTGTCGCTATCGCCCGAAAGGAAAGCCAGTGCTTGCACTATCTTACCTAGATCGTGTGGGGCTTTGCCTATAAAAACAATAAGCAAAACCCTGCTCTGCACGGCCGCTCAGCACAGCTCTTATAATTTTTTATACCAAAGCCGCTGCCTCACTGCTCGCTCTATCTACAGGACAGGGGGCATCAAAATGTATCTTGCCTCCGGGCGATTGGGACAAACTTACGCCACTGGTTTGAAATGTACACTATACCCCTAGATGAATTCCCTGAGGGGTGTAGTTTGCAAAATGGGGTCACTTGTGGGGGGGTTCCACTGTATTGGTGCTTTGGGGGTCTTGCTAATGCGACATAGCACCCACCATTCATTCCACCAGAATCTGTGCTGCAAAATCCAAAAATCACTCCTTCCCTTCTGAGTCCTGCCATGCACCCAACTGGTATTTTTTGGTCACATGTGAGGCATTGCCGTACTCGGGAGAAATTGGGGCACAGATTTTGGGGTGCTTTGTCTCCTTCATACCTTCTGAAAATGACAAATTTGGAGCCAGAACTGCATTTTTGTGTAAAAAAATGTAATTTTTCATTTTCACTGCCCACTTGTATCAAAATTGGTGAAACCCCTGGGGGTTTGAAATGTACACTATACCCCTAGATGAATTCCCTGAGGGGTGTAGTTTGCAAAATGGGGTCACTTGTGGGGGGTTCCACTGTATTGGTGCTTTGGGGGTCTTGCTAATGCGACATAGCACCCACCAAAATTCCACCAGAATCTGAGCTGCAAAATCCAAAAATCACTCCTTCCCTTCTGAGTCCTGCCATGCACCCAAATGGTATTTTTTGGTCACATGTGAGGCATTGCCGTACTCGGGAGAAATTGGGGCACAGATTTTGGGGTGCTTTGTCTCCTTCATACCTTCTGAAAATGACAAATTTGGAGCCAGAACTGCATTTTTGTGTAAAAAAAATAATTTTTCATTTTCACTGCCCAGTTGTACCACAATTGGTGAAACCCCTGGGGGTTTGAAATGTACACTATACCCCTAGATGAATTCCCTGAGGGGTGTAGTTTGCAAAATGGGGTCACTTGTGGGGGGGTTCCTAACTTTTAGCATCTTATGGTGCCTAGAAACCTACATGGTGCCTAAAAAATAATCTCATAAAAAGGAGGCTCCAAAATCAAGTAGGTGCTCCTTCTATTATGAAGCCTGTGGTTTGGTTACCGTGCACACTAGGGCCACATATAGGATATTTATGAAAACAAAAGAATTGGGAGAATCAATTTTCAGTCACATTTCTCTAGTAAAATGTACTGTGTTCCTTAGAAAAATGTATTAAAATTGCAAATCTGCAAAAAAAAAGAAATTTTGAAATTTCACCTACACTTTGTTTTAATTCCTGTGAAACACCTAAAGGGTTAACAAACTTCCAAAATGCTGTTTTGAATACTGTGAGGGGTGCAGTTTTTGAAATGGCATCACTTATGGGGGTGTCTCACATACAAGTCCCTCAAAGTCACATCAGAACTGAACTGGTCCCTAAAAAAATCAGTGTTTGAAATTTTCTTGAAAATTTGAGAATTTGCTATTCATATTGTAAGCCTCCTAGTGTCCCAAAAAATTAAAAGGAAGTTGAAATAATGATGTCAACATAAAGTAGACATATGGTCTTTGTTAGTTATTAACTATTTTGAGTGGTATGATTATTTGTCTCACAAGCAGAAAATTTAACATTTTGCAAATTGCTAAATTTTCCATTTTTTTACGACATTTTGGTATTTTTCACAAAAAAACACAGACTGCATCGACCCAAATTTACCACTAACTTGAAGTACAATGTGTCACGAAAAAACAATCTCAAAATCACTGGGATAAGTAAAAGCAAAAAAAAGTTATCCCCACTTAAGTGAGACATGTCAGATTTGAAAAAAAGGGCTCTGTCAGGAACGCAAAAACTGGCTTTGTCAGGAAGGGGTTAATGATAAAGCCTATCAGCTAAATATGATAGCTGTAAAAAACAAAAACAATACTGGTGACAGAATAAAGCATGATAACCAGTTCAAGACGCATGATGTTATTCAATAACCAACAACTTAAATAATCAGAAGGTTTTAACACTCAATATGGACATTAACACTCTTCTAATAGCACATGACCAAATATGCATTGGAATGGCTGCTGACATCCGTTGGGGGCTGGGGATGGTAGCACACTTGCGAGCTCCCATCCATTAGAGCTTCCATCCTCAGCCCCCTGGAGAAGGGGTGCTTCGTGGATGGGAGGACTGAGGAGGACGGAGGATGGAATGGGAGACAGAGATCACAAAGGGCAGATGAGCACTGACCTCCATCCAGAGACAGACAGCGCAGTAGGGAGGCCATGCATCGGGCAGTGCGATGTGTAGTCATAGGCTACAATGGGCTATCGCCATATCAGAATGGCGATAGCCCAGGGGTGCGATGCCGGGCTGCCCGATGTTGATACATCGGGCAGCTTCGCATCCCCCATAGAAACCTATGGGGGATACGGCCGGCGGCGCTGCAGGGAGGATCGCAGCAGGGATCGGAGATTCCTGCTGCGGTCCCCCTATGATACATTTAGGGGATACTTAATATTTGCGGCTAAACCCCGAAAACGTGTGTTTTCGGGGATTCAGCCGAAAATATGGTTTGATAAATGGGTCCCATAGAGAGATGTGGGAGGTAGAGAAGGGATAGAGAGAGATGCAGTGAGTTAGAGAGGGAAGACAATCACAGGTACCCCCAGCACATTTTAAGGAATGCAGTGACAGTGAACAAAGGCAGTTAGGGAAGTAAATATCAGCATCTATACATACACAGTACACTGTCCAAATGCATACATATAATGCCTCACTCATACAACCATCCATTGATTCATTCATATACACTGTATAACTACAATTTCCCTTCCCAGCCATTGCACTCTGCTGCTGACTCCTGCTGCTGGCTCCTTCTCCCCGTGGCTCCTGCTGCTGATTGCTCAACTCGTCTGACACTGTCTCATGGTGGCTCCCGCTGCTGATTCCTCACCGTGGCTCCTGCTGCTGACAATGTCTCTTCGCGACTCCTGGTGCCTTGTGCAGAGTTGCTGCTTCTGCAGCTGCTGGCGGGGAAGTGCTTCCCCCTGATGCTGCCCGTGCCGCCAGCTCCATGACGCCGATAGCAGTGTTCACGCTATCGCTGGTGAGAGCTGGGTGGCTGCTGCCTGTATCTCATTTCCCCACCCCTAAAAACTGATTAAATAAGCCTAAAAAAATATATATAGTGCTGGAGAAAAGTGGCGGCCATTCATGAGACCTGCTGACAAAAAGAATATAGTATATTTGAATGTTGGGCTGAGGGGGCGCCCTCCAGTGGCTGGCGCCCTAGGCAGCTGCCTAAAGCTGCCTAGTGGTAGCACCGGACCTGGCCCTAGATCACTTTAAAAATGCCCATACATCTGGGATGTGTGCTGAGTGATCTTGCTGAGAGTTCTGAGAGTTCGAGCATCGCTCATCTCCCCATGTGTCCTTGGTCTGTAAAGTTTTTATCCACACACCCTCTGCACGCCTGGTTACTTATATTGTGCATGTTTTTCTTATTCTGACTTTCTAAAAACATGATAAAATGAAACTGTGTTATGTGTTTGGCTTTTTAACCTATTATTAACCAATACCTAACAAAAATGTGAGTGCAATAGTCTTTTCTCAAGGATGGGCTTGCAATGGCATAAGGTTTTCATGTTCAAGCAGCAGGAAAAAGATAATGAATTTTAATGGTTCATACAAGAGGAAATTTACTTACTTTTAATTTATTAAGACTCCTGAGATTTACTCTGTATCATCTCATGTGATTTCTCGCTCATTCACTTTAAGCCATATTGAGTAATTCAGTGACTTGATTTGGGCTTAAAAAAAGTTGTGGAACAAGTAATACTAAAGTCTGACAATTACATTTATGCACAAGGGATCAGGAAAAGCGACCCTGAGAAAAGGTGGAGTTCCTCTATTTTAATAAGAAACAGTCCTTCGTCTGTTTTTGTTCCCTCAAGAATATCCTTAATTCTAGCAAATTAGAAGCTAATTTAGGATCAAGATTCTCAGAGGAACTTGCTGCACTACAAATGCTATATAATTGGTCAATTTTCTGTGTTCCATGCCTATCATATTTGCAGTGAATGTAATTGTGCTCTCTACAGTATATCTGAGAACAAATTCTTGTTCAATCTTGTGCACAGGGTGGAGATTGGATTATTTGGTTGTGGGAAATGAAGAAAAATTGTGGTTTGGAGAAGAAATAAAACATTTCCCATTATATGAGGATTAAAACATTGGTTTATTGTTAAGTGAACTGTTACTGTAATTTTCCAGTAAAGATTATTTACAATACTACTAATTTACAACTTTAACCCCATTTAAATAATATCTTGTTTTTGAGAAGATTGACATTTCAGAAAATACCCTTTATTTATACCTCATCACACGACAAAGAAAATATACATAATATGGGCAAAAAGCAATTTACACTAAGGGCCTGATTTACCAAACTTCAAAAGTGATAAAATGGAGAGTGATAAAAAGCCAGCCATTCAGCTCCAACCTACCATGCCACAGACTGTGTTTGAAAAATGTCAGGCAGGAGCCGATTGGCTGCTTGTTTATCACTCTCTATTTTAATACTTTTGAAGCTTAGTACATCTGGCCCTAAGGCCCTTAATCAGATCTGATCGCAGTACACATTTGTTCTCAAAGTGGGCAAAACCATGTGCACTGCAGGTGGGGCAGATGTAACATGTATAGAGAGTTAAGCTGTGTACACACGGGGGCGATAGGGGCTAAAATCGCTGGAAATATGGTCGCTGGCGACCATATTGCCAGCGATTGGAGTGCGCACCAGCGATAAATAGCTGGGTGCGCGCTCCCGTTTTTAGCCCCCTTATGATCGCTGGTCGCAGGAGCTTGCTCTTGCGACCAGCTGATTACCTCTGCTGCTCGCCCGGCAGAGGTTCCCTTTCATCAGCGACCATCTCAGCAGAGCAATATATCTCCGCCCGTGTGTACGGGGCTTTAGATTTGTGTGAGTTATTTTGTTTCTGTGCAGGGTTATCACTGGCTACATTATTGTTACACTGAAATTCAGATTTCAGTTTCAACACACCCCACCCAAATGTAACTCTCTCTGCACATGTTACATCTGCCCCACCTGCAGTGCACATGGTTTTGCTCATTTTGAGAACAAATTTGTACTGCAATCAAATCTGAATAAGGACCTAAAGGTAAATGGGCACTAAAATGAAAAAAATAATAATAATATATATGTGTATTAGTTTTTGCCATCTTCAAATCTTCAATTTAATTCATAATGTTTGTCGGAATATTAATAACCCTACTTATTTTTTATGAGGGATGTGGGAGATTTGGGTATTATATCATCATCCATCTCTGGAGCAAGTATTTTGTTGTGTTGAGTGTCAGTGTCTTTTCTTGCTCAAGAACTAATGAAGAGTTACCCCCCCCCCCCCCCCCCAAAGTACACGATGTACAGTGGACTCATCTGCACAATATAGTCTAGCCCATCTGAATATATCTACAAACACTGTACTGGATAACATATACAATTGGTACAAAGCTAATTGCACACACCAAGCGATTTTTGCTAGTGAGCAATTGTGACTAAGCGATTTTGACTAGATGCACCAGTGATTTTTGACGAAGTGATTATTGTCTATGGGAGATTTTGACTATGCTAGAATTAACACACGGGGTTGGTATTTATTTGCAGATCGCCAATTGAATATCGCCCTCAGCAGTGAACACCAGAGATTTTGACTAGACAGCCAGCGACCGTCTGACAACTCTTTTTTATAGAGCAATATTCACTTAAGCAGGGCTGCGCATCACTATCGCCGAAAGGCCGATTTGTCTAACCTTGACAGCGATTTTTACTAATCGTCTAAGTGATTTTGACTATGTAGTCATGTATGAAGGATCTCTCCATGTGTACACCCCTTAAAGATGCATCCATGCAAAATACACACGGAAATTCACAATTTGCACTAGTTGCAGAACGGTGTGGTTCTCAAGATAAGTTCTGCTCTAGAAGAGCAGCATAGGCATAACTTTTATGGGTCACAGTGAAAAGATTGTGCCTAGTTTGAGTCAATAGGTGGTACATACAAAACAATATTTGCGGTGCTGGGAATTGCCAAGTGTGTACAGTAGGTAACCGTAAGAGCTAGCTGTAATATATATTATTCTCCACATAAAGTTTTAGCATATTCACCTCCCTCCATATGAAAACTTGGACATCACTAATCTAAATCCGGACCAGAAACTTAAATAATATTTGTTGTTCTTTCATCATTTAATAATCTCAGCATAATATGTTGTTATAAATAAAACATTTATTTAACCTTTAAACATCACTGCTGAAAGATCACATGTTTTTACTGTGAGATGTGTAATTTACCCTTTATTTGTGGGAAGCATAAATCCGTACTCACATCGCTGCCACTGCCCTTCCCACATTGTAATTATGAACCTCACTGCACAAGAGAACACAGTGTGTCTTCAGAAATCCTTGCATAACCCCAGATCTTAGCCAAAGCGGCTGAGTAATAAGATGCCGGGCTGCACTGACTCACTGTGCCGACTCAGCAAATGAAGTGAACCGCAAAGCTGACAATTTAAGTAATGTAAATATACGTTTTTGTGCAAAAGAAAAGTCACTTCTGTAAAAAAAACATATTGTACTATATATATATATATATATATATATATATATATATATATATATATATATATATATATATATGACTATCAATACAACATATCTATAACTGACCTAGAGATGCATCTGGCAGAGGAGAAAAATGGAGTCATAGACCAGACCAGTTTTTAGAGCAGATATTTGTTTTACATATATTTTACTGTACTTGGGCATCTGATAAAGCCAATTACTTTTTACAACTTGGATATTAATCAAGCTTTTTTAAATGATTTGCCTTGTTGCTGAACAACCTGACTTCTGTTCCCCACTTTGGTTTTCCTTTCAAATGATTGCTGCTTAATATCTGCAACCTACATTATCAAAATCATGCTGGTTCACTTGTAACTTGCACCCTATTATATACACCCTTATAACGTCTGTCAGGATAAATGGGAGTAGGGCATATTAACAGCATACTTACGTACTCTGCCGGGTACGGGAGACACAAGCTTTTTGGGGTAGTCCTCCCTTTTTCCACTCGCTTCTTAGTGAAGTGGACAGGACATGCAGAAACAGCCCTATGCAGTCCTATTGATTTGTACGTATTGATTCGTATTAAGAATACCAATATGATTTTTTGTATTCGTATTCTTAGTAAATTTCCCCCTGTATGTTGTTGGTCCTTGGAGTGGACTTGGAAACATCTCCAAGGTGAATAAGGACTCAGTAACTAACTATACACTTTTAAAACTCTGTACAATTTATTTGACAGGAACACTTTGCTTCTGTTCTCAGTTCTCATGGAGATAAAAATGGCATTATGCAATATTTAACACATTACAATACAATCTAATTCACCATGATACTAAAATATTAAAATACACAAAATTAACTCTTTAATACTACATAGTAAAAAAAAATTACTAAATAAATTATTAGTTAAAACATGGTTATAAAACTTTCCAGCCTATGACACTATCAATTTATATCTCTAAATATGCAATGGGATACTACTATTTACACTATCACTCAGCTTCCTGCATCGGATCCTTTGTGCCTACTGTGCGTGTGCAATCGGCTCATACACTTGATAGGGAACAGGTACAGGAATCCCCTGGATCCCTTTCTGAACAAATCCCTCGGTAGCTCATTGTCTACTATTACCATTTTAATCTACACTTTGGTCTCCATATTAAGAACAAGATATATTTTTGGATATATTACAGATGTTATGGTCAAATTCTGAATGTGAACATTCCACAAATGTGTGTCGCCTCCCTCTCTTTTTTTATTTAAAAATACATTTAACTATGATTTTTGTTTCTTTATTTCATTTGAGATATATAACGGGAAATCACCAAAAATATCTTTGAAAGTACACGAGTGACAGGAAAGCAATGTGTGGGTAAGTGAGAAGACCTCCCTATGGTACCAACTGGGCAAGCAGAGGCACCTTAAGAGAGGAGGGGCCCATGTGTAGGCTCAGATTGGGCCCCCTGCTCTACGGCGGCAGTTCACATGGGCATGTCTCTGGGAACATGGCACCCATGCTGTATTCCCTGGGGATATCTTTATTGCAAATGCACAAATCACCAGAAAATGGCTATTGTGGCTATTTGCACAGTCATAATTACAGCTCTACAGCCAGTGATGGGCCAGCATAGTGATAAGTACAGTATGTTTGGTACTTGTGTATTTTGGCGGCGCCCACGATGAGGATCGCGTCCATCGTGTGTGAAAAATCGGGTCCATCGCGTCCATCGCGTCGTGTGCATTAACATGGCACACGATGCGACCGACGCGATGGACGCGATTTCTCCATAGGCTTCAATGT
Organism: Crinia signifera; assembly: GCF_055691185.1. NCBI lineage: Eukaryota > Metazoa > Chordata > Amphibia > Anura > Myobatrachidae > Crinia > Crinia signifera. The sequence goes on along the minus strand of NC_139222.1, from coordinate 146,761,732 downwards.
TAAAATATTTTAACATTGAAATCGTGTCGGTCGCGTCGGTCTTGTGCCATTATAATGGCACAAGATAAGATGGACTTGATAAAGTCCATTTTACATGGAATAAAATGGGAAATGGGCCAATATGGCCCATTTTTCATTGTATATGTCCCCGTCATGTCCAAATATAACTGCCCCCCCATTGTGAGCGGCACCCCAGTATTGACGTCAACCCGAAGCGTGGCGAGCGCAGCGAGCCCGCGAGGGGCGGCGGTGCGCGTCCTCCGACCTTTTCATACCCCTACTATCCACGTCGGCGTGGAGTTGAGAATAGAATAGTGTGGCGAGCGCAGCGAGCCACCGAGCCCGAAGCGTGGCGAGCGCAGCGTGCCCCGCGAGGGGACGCGGACACCTGTGAAGCCTGCGTGGGGACGCGGATACCTGTGAAGGTATCCGCGTCCCCTCGCGGGGCTCGCTGCGCTCGCCACGCTTCGGGCTCGGTGGCTCGCTGCGCTCGCCACACTATTCTATTCTCAACTCCACGCCGACGTGGATAGTAGGGGTATGAAAAGGTCGTAGGACGCGTACCGCCGCCCCTCGCGGGCTCGCTACGCTCGCCACGCTTCGGGTTGGCGTCAATACTGGGGTGCCGCTGACAATGGGGGGCATTTATATTTGGACATGACGGGGCCATATACAATGAGAAATGGGCCATATTGGCCCATTTCCCATTGTTTTCTATGTTAGATGGACTTTATCAACTACATTTGATCTTGTGCCATTATAATGGCACAAGTCCGACGCGACCGACAGTATTTCAATGTTAAAAATATTTTAACATTGAAGCCTATGGAGAAATCGTGTCGGTCGCGTCGGTCGCGTCGTGTGCCTTAACTTTAAGGCACAGGACGCGACGCGATGGACCCGATTTCTCCATCGGGTTCAATGTTAAAAATATTTTAACATTAAAGCCTATGGAGAAATCGGGTCCATCGCGTCGCGTCCTGTGCCTTAAAGTTAAGGCACACGATGCCCACGACGGGCGCCGCCAAAATACACAAGTACCGTATGTTTAAATAGGTACAGGGTGTGCGGTTTGAGGGCCCATCTGGACCCAGGGGGCCTATGTGGACTGCACACTTGACACCCATTATAGCTTTTCCAGTGTAGACAAGTCTTAACCCCTTCCCGACATTTGACGTATATATACGTCATGGCCGGGATGTACTTCCCGACACATGACGTATATATACGTCATGACTTTAAACTGTCCCCGCGTCTATAGACGCGGGGACAGAGGGACGATGTCTGCTGTCCCTGACAGCAGACATGTCCCTGCATGCCCAGGGGGGGCTGCGATGCCGCCCCCCCGTCGGCGATCGCTGTGATTGGCTGTTCAGTGTGAACAGCCATTCACAGCGTTTTCCTGTGTTACCGGCGAATCAGACGCTCGGTAACACAGGTGTCAATCACCGCCGGGCGTCAGGGGGCATGAGGGGGTCATCGGTGACGACGACACCTCACCCCACCTGCCCCCAAGGCTGTGATTGGTCCGTGGGACCCACGGACCAATCACAGCCAAGGCGCGTGATTTAAACTAACGGTGACTGCACTGCAGACGCCATTCCGGTCTGGAATTGCGTGCAGAGCGGTCACCGTGCCAATCTGTCGTGATACATACCTGATCCTTGCCTGAAACTTACCTGATCACCGCTGGTAGCGTGCTGCCAGCAGCTGGATACTTCCTGGATCTTGTGACTTCTGTGTGTGCTGCTGCAGCAGTGTCATAGAGTCACAGATCGTGAGAGATAGGGACAGATAGTGACAGAGAGTGATAGAGAGTGATAGAGAGTGATAGAGAGTGCTATATTTTGTGTCTGCTGCACCCCCTTTTGTGCTGATCACTATATCTGAGGTGATCAGCAACTTTTTGGGGGTGCAGAGTTTTTTTTTTTTATATATATATACCTGTCAGTTGCAGCAAAGGTTGTGCTGCCTGTGCAACTGACTGCTGCCCCCCCCTGCTGCCCCCCCTTTTGTGCTGATTGTGCTGATTAATTAACTGATCAGCAACTTTTTGGGGGTCCAGGTTTTTTTTTTTATATATATATACCTGTCAGTTGCACCAAAGGTTGTGCTGCGTGTGCAACTGACTGCTGCCCCCCCTGCTGCCCCCCCTTTTGTGCTGGTCAGTTTTAATTAATTAATCAGCAACTTTTTGGGGGTCCAGGTTTTTTTTTATATATATATATACCCTGTCAGGTTGTGTGTCTGCTGCCCCTCACTGCTAATCAGTGGTGCATCACTGCATCACTGATCTGCAGTTGTTGTTTTTTTGGAGAGTGCAGTGGGGTTTTGTTTTTACACCCACGTTGCTTGTGTGGGTGTCCTGTGGCCGCTGAGCGCTGATCAGTGACGTACAATCACTGAACAGCATTTTTGGCACAGGGTTGATATCATTTTTTTTTCTGCAGTTTTTTTAAATTTTTTTTTTTTTTTGGAGAGTGCTGTGGAAAAAATTTTTAAATTGTTTTTACACCCACGTTGCTTTTGTGGGTGTCCTGTGGCCGCTGATCAGTGACGTACAATCACTGAACAGCATTTTTGGCACAGGTTGATATCATTTTTTTTTCTGCAGTTTTTTTTAAATTGTTTTTTTTTTTGTTTTTACACCCACGTTGTTTTTGTGGGTGTCCTGTTGCCTTTGAGCGCTGTTCAGTGACGGACGTTACTGACCAACATCTGTGCTCAATTTTTGGCGCAGGACCTTTTTTTTTTTTTTTTTAACCCCTTCAATTTTTTTTTTTTTTATTGGGATCAAATTCCTGTATAAAGTATTTTTTTTCTGCACTACATACACACTACACACTACATACCCCCCGTGTTGAAATAAAGTTTGTACCCCCCCTACACTATACACGTGTTGAAACATTACACTTACAGAAACACAAAAATAAAAATGGCATCCCAAATGTCATCCCAAATGTCATCCCAGTCATCCAGAAGAATGTATTCAGTGGAGGAGGCATATGCCATGCTTGCCTCTGACTCTGACTCTGACACAGCCAGTGATGCAAGCGGGGAATTTGAAGGATTCGCCTTAAGCTCCTCTTCCTCCTCTGCTGATGAGGGACCCCCTCAAAGACGCCCCCGTAGAGCAGCTGAGATCCCCCCCCAAATGATTGATCCCGTATGGACCCCACCACCAGACAATTTTGAGCCCCAGGTTCCTGAGTTTTTGGCCATCCCAGGAATCCAATTTGATTCAGCAGGTCTCAGAGAAATTGACTTTTTCAAATTATTTTTCTCTGATGATTTTATAAATTTAATGGTGGACCAAAGTAATTTATATGCCCAGCAGTTTATTGCTCAAAACCCCACGTCATCATTTGCTAGGTGGACCCCTGTAGATGCAGTAGAGATGATGACGTTTTGGGGTCTGGTGTTACATATGGGCATAGAAAAAAGGCAGAAATTAGGCAATATTGGAGTACAGATGTTCTGTACAGCACCCCATTTTACCGTATGGCCATGACTCGGACTCGTTTTGAGATAATCCTTAAATTTTTACATTACACCGATAATACACTGTGCCCACCCAGAGATGATCCCACCTTTGACCGGCTATTCAAAGTCAGGCCGGTCATTGATCATTTCAGTGCCAAATTTGCAGAGATGTACATCCCTGAAAAATTTATTTGTATTGACGAGTCCCTTATACATTTTACAGGAAGGGTTAAATTCCGCCAGTACCTTCCCAGTAAAAGGGCAAGGTATGGCATAAAAATGTATAAGCTGTGTGAAAGCACCTCAGGGTACACCCACAGGTTTAGGGTATATGAAGGGAAGGATTCAAGAATTGAACCGCCAGAAGGCCCCCCCTCCCTCGTAGGTGTTAGTGGAAAAATTGTCTGGGATTTAGTGCACCCCTTCCTGGATAAAGGTTATCACCTCTATGTGGATAACTTTTACACTAGCATCCCCCTGTTTAAGGCCCTTGGTTCAAGAGGTACAGCAGCTTGCGGTACTGTGCGTAAGAACCAAAGAGGCCTCCCAAAAACGCACATTGCCCAAGTAATGAGAAGGGGTGAAAGCAGGGGAATATGCACCGAAAATATGTTGTTGGTCAAATATAAGGACAAGAGGGATGTCCTTATACTGACAACAATTCATGGAGACAGTACCACCTCCATCCCTGTACGAGGTACCAGTACCCACACCTCAAAACCTAATTGTATCCTAGATTACAATAGGTACATGGGCGGAGTGGATCTTTCAGATCAGGTACTGAAGCCTTACAGTGCCCTGCGGAAAACAAAAATCTGGTACAAGAAGCTGGCCGTGTATATCATCCAGATGGCACTGTATAACGCTTACGTGCTATTCCGTTCTACCAGCCAGAGGGGGACATTTATGCACTTTCAAGAGGAAGTCATAAAGGGCCTAATATTTGGGAACCAGCAGGCAGAGGGCCCCAGTACTTCTAGTACTGGCCCCCGTATTGTACCAGGGCAGCATTTTCCTAACGAAATCCCCTCCACTGCAAGAAAGGGCAGGACACAAAAAAGGTGCAAAGTTTGCTATAAAAAGGGAATAAGAAAGGAAACTATTTTCCACTGTGAAACTTGCCCCGACAAACCCGGCCTATGTATAAAGGAGTGTTTTAAAATATACCACACATCTATGGATTATTAGGTTCATCATTTCATCATCTTGCTAATGCCACATAGCACCCACCATTCATTCCACCAGAATCTGAGCTGCAAAATCCAAAAATCACTCCTTCCCTTCTGAGTCCTGCCATGCACCCAACTGGTATTTTTTGGTCACATATGAGGCATTGCCATACTCGGGAGAAATTGGGGCACAGATTTTGGGGTGCTTTTTCTCCTTCATACCTTCTGAAAATGAAAAATTTTGAGCCAGAACTGCATTTTTGTGTAAAAAAATGTAATTTTTCATTTTCACTGCCCAGTTGTATCAAAATTGGTGAAACCCCTGGGGGTTTGAAATGTACACTATACCCCTAGATGAATTCCCTGAGGGGTGTAGTTTGCAAAATGGGGTCACTTGTGGGGGGGTTCCACTGTATTGGTGCTTTGGGGGTCTTGCTAATGCGACATAGCACCCACCAACATTCCACCAGAATCTGTGCTGCAAAATCCAAATATCACTCCTTCCCTTCTGAGTCCTGCCACTTTTTGGTCACACATGAGGCATTGCCGTACTCCGGAGAAATTGGGGCACAGATTTTGGGGTGCTTTTTCTCCTTCATACCTTCTGAAAATGAAAAATTTTGAGCCAGAACTGCATTTTTGTGTAAAAAATGTAATTTTTCATTTTCACTGCCCAGTTGTACCACAATTGGTGAAACCCCTGGGGGTTTGAAATGTACACTATACCCCTAGATGAATTCCCTGAGGGGTGTAGTTTGCAAAATGGGGTCACTTGTGGGGGGCTTCCACTGTATTGGTGCTTTGGGGGTCTTGCTAATGCGACATAGCACCCACCAACATTCCACCAGAATCTGTGCTGCAAAATCAAAAAATCACTCCTTCCCTTCTGAGTCCTGCCATGCACCCAAATGGTATTTTTTGGTCACATGTGAGGCATTGCCGTACTCGGGAGAAATTGGGGCACAGATTTTGGGGTGCTTTGTCTCCTTCATTCCTTGTGAAAATGAAAAATTTTGAGCCAGAACTGCATTTTTGTGTAAAAAAATGTAATTTTTCATTTTCACTGCCCAGTTGTATCAAAATTGGTGAAACCCCTGGGGGTTTGAAATGTACACTATACCCCTAGATGAATTCCCTGAGGGGTGTAGTTTGCAAAATGGGGTCACTTGTGGGGGGCTTCCACTGTATTGGTGCTTTGGGGGTCTTGCTAATGCGACATAGCACCCACCAACATTCCACCAGAATCTGAGCTGCAAAATCCAAAAATCACTCCTTCCCTTCTGAGTCCTGCCATGCACCCAAATGGTATTTTTTGGTCACATGTGAGGCATTGCCGTACTCGGGAGAAATTGGGGCACAGATTTTGGGGTGCTTTGTCTCCTTCATTCCTTGTGAAAATGAAAAATTTTGAGCCAGAACTGCATTTTTGTGTAAAAAATTTAATTTTTCATTTTTTTTTTTATATATTCTTTATTTATAGTTTTCAAGTTATAATAAAGGCATTACAAACTTAGGACAACATTTTCAAGGCAATTGCAACAAATCAAAGCGGTGAACATTTGCGTTACATTTGCAGTGTTATCTTGTGGTATCACCGTTATTTATTAAAGTGTAAAAATTTGCAACAAGTATGATGAATTGTGTAATTGGTTTGTGAATTGCAATACAATTCTTAACTAGATATGAAAATACAGTAACGAGGGAGGAAGGGGGGAGAGAGGTTGGAGGGATGGGGGAGGGGGGGGGGGATGTGGAGTTTTGGCACCGAGGTAGAGGCAGAAATGAGAGCATTTTGTTTGTATATTATATTATTTCGCTGGCTTAGGGTTTTCCTACCCTGAGTCAGGTTGTATCTAGGTCAATCGCGGTAGGCTTCTTAGGGGTTGCTTGGCATGTGGCTTTTGTATGTATTTGAGGACCGGAACTCAAGCCACGGCAACCATGTGGCTACATAATCAGAGTACCTGTCTAGGGCCGAAAAGTATACATCCTCCATAGCTCTATAAAAGTCCACTCTCTGAAACCACTCCCACATGGTCGGGATGGAGGTTGACCTCCAGTGCACTGGTACCACTGCCCTGGCTGCATTGTTGAGATGCTTCAAGAGCGAGTGCCTGTATTTACTGAATGGCATGGAGGAGTGAGATAGCAACCAAAAGTCGAGCTTCTCTGGAGTTTGGAATCCCAGGATCTCCGACGAGATTCGTATCACACTTTCCCAGAATTTCTTTATCTTTTGGCAATCCCACCATATATGTACCAGTGTCCCTATCTGAGAGTGGCATCTCCAACACAAAGGTGAAACCGAAGGGAAGAATTTATGTATCTGGGGCGGACACCTATACCATCTGGTTAAAAGCTTATATTGCGTTTCCACCACTTCTAGGCTGGATGAGCAACGGGACATATTTTCGCATTGTTTCTCCCATTTTATGTGTATGCCTCTTTTGGATAAGTCCTCGTCCCAGGCCTTGCAGAAGGCGGGGATGTCGGTTGTGTGTGCCTGCATTATGATTTTATAAATGGCTGATATTGTGTGACCTGGTTCTGTAATCTGCGTGCATAACACCTCAAATGGGTGTGGTTTTTTTACAAGAGTGGGGGGGGCTCTCTGCGATTGGATAAAGTGTCTAACTTGAAAGTAAAACCATAAGTCCGACTGGTAATGTCTTGTCTTCTTTTAAGTCACTGAAGGTTTTAACCGTGTTTCCCATAATCAAGTCTAGGATCCTCAGCAGCCCTACCCGATACCACCTGCGTGCTATACTTCCCGCGGTCCCTGGTTCGAAGTCTGGATTATTAATTATCGGAAGAAGTAGGGAATCTGGAGAAGTGAGGCCCAGCTTATATCGCACTGATTTCCAGAGATTTAGGGTGGGTTCTACCGTCGGGTGTGTAGGTGGAGCTATTTTGGGGAGCCAAGGAGTCGTCCTAAGGTCCAGTCCTGTGGAATATTTTTCTATTGCTACCCATTGCTTCTCGTCTGTTCCAGGTCTAGACCACTCCATTACTCTGTGTAGCGTGGTCGCCTGATGATACGCTAGTAGACAAGGGAGCTGTTGACCTCCGTATGCTTTCCTGCGAAATAAATATTTATGTTTGAATCTAGGCTTTTTGCCACCCCACACAAATCTGCTGATGAGCCTTTGCATTTCCACAATGTACTTTAACGGGAGTTTTAACGGTATAGTCTGGAACAGATAGAGAAACCTAGGCAGGACATTCATTTTTATGATATTCATCCTGCCTATCCATGAGAACTTTTGGGACGCCCATTTTGCTAATTCTGATCGCACTTTTTGAATTAACGGTGTATAGTTAATTTTCGCGGTCGTCTGGAGAGATGTAGGGATAAGTACCCCTAAATACTTAATATGTGATGGGTGCCAGGTAAATGGGAACTGGTGAGCAAGGGATTCTGCCGTGGCAGTTGGGAGGTTAATGTTAAGAGCTGTTGATTTAGAGTAGTTGATCTTAAAGTTGGACAATTTCCCGAATCGTGTAAACTCTTTTATGATGTTCGGGAGTGCTATTATGGGGTTTGTAATGATTGCCAACAGGTCATCGGCGAAGAGTGCGAGTCTGTGATTAACTCCCCCCACCTCTACACCATTGATGTCTGGGTTGGCCCTAATGGCCCTAGCCAGAGCCTCCATGCAAATCACATATAGCAGGGGCGATAGTGGGCATCCCTGTCTGGTCCCGTTGGCAATCAGCACGGGGTCAGAGAGCATACCGTTGACTCGCACTCTGGCCGCAGGACGCTGGTACAATGCGAGTATTTTTCCTATAAATTGTTCTCCCACCCCAGCATGCCGAAGGGCCCCCTCCATAAATGACCAATCTACACGGTCGAATGCCTTTTCGGCATCTGTGGAGAGCAGCATGCACGGGGTCCTAGCCGTGTGGGCATGTGCTATCAGGTCAATGACTCTCATTGTATTATCCCTTGCCTCTCTCCCGCGCACGAATCCCACCTGATCCGGATGGACCAGGTGTGGTACCAACATGGATAACCGGTTAGCTAGCAATTTTGCGTATAATTTAACGTCCATGTTAAGTAATGAAATGGGGCGGTAACTGGAGGGGAGTGAAGGGTCTTTGCCTTCTTTTGGTAGGACCGTGATGTGGGCTTCAAGAGACTGGGCAGATAAGGGTGAGGACTTAGAGATCCCGTTGCACGCCTTTGTAAGGAGGGGAATCAAGCGATCCTGGAACGCTTTATAATAGGTTATGGGGAAGCCGTCCGGGCCCGGGCTCTTCCCTGAGGGCGAGGTTTTAATTGCCAGGCGTAATTCAGCCTCTGTGAAGGGGTCGTTTAAGGTTTCTGTTAGGTTCTGGGGCAGTGTGGGGTAATTTATGTCAGTTAAGTACTTTTTAATTGCGTTCTCATGTTCAACCTGGTCTCGTGGCGGACCCTGGGAAGATAGGTTATATAGGTCTGTATAGTAGTTTTGGAAGATCTCCGCTATTTTGTTGTTTTTAGAGTGTAGGGTGTCTGAGTTATCTTTCATCTCTGTGATATATGTTAACGATCTCTGGGCCCGCAGGGCTCTAGCCAACTGTTTACCTGGTTTATTGCCCCATCTGAAATATCTATGGCGGCAGCATCGGAGAGCTCTGCGGGTGCCCTCGTTTAGCAGACTATTTAGCGAAGCCCTAGCGTCTTGTAGTTCCAAGAGGACCTCTGGGGTCAGAGAGGATTTGTGTAATAATTCTAATTGTTTAATTTTATCTAGTAGGGCCTCTTTACACTCCATTTTTTTCTTTTTGAGGTAAGATCCTATTTTTATGCACCTACCCCTAATCACGCATTTGTGGGCTTCCCATAATGTAACGGGTGATGTTTCGTCATTTGAATTTAGTAATATGTAGTCGTCTATCGCTTCCTCTATTTGTTTCCTGCAGTCGTCTTCACGTAGAAATTGTTCGTTAAAGCGCCATTGCCAGTGGCGTGCTGGTGGGTGTAGCAGTGACAGTTCTAGTGTTATGGGAGCGTGATCTGATCCCACTATTTGTCCTATTGAGGTGTTGGCCAGAAGGTCAAGTGAACTATGATTTAAGTAAAAGTAGTCTATGCGGGAGTATGAGTTGTGTGGGTGCGAGTAGAAGGTGTAGTCTAGATCCTTGGGGTGCATTAGTCTCCATGTGTCTATGAGTTGGAAGTCGTGCATAAGCTTTTTGAACCGTCACTGGTCGCTAATTGAAGAGGAAGTCGAGGCGCTAGTTGAGTCCATTGCGGGTTCTACTACCCAGTTAAGATCACCCCCCACTACCAGCACCCCTTCCACACTACCCTCCACTAGTTCCAGTGCCATCTTCAAGGTGCGAAACTGGCCCTTGTTGGGGAGGTACAAGTTTACAAACGTAAACACCTGATTACGTATAGTAGTTTTTACACATAGTCCTCGGCCGTCTCCGATTTGGGTCACTGTCGTGTCGATAAGGGGTGTGTTTTTAGCGAATAGGATTGCTACTCCTTTTGACTTGGATTCGGAGTAATCATTAAAGTAACCTATGGGGTAGTGTCTTGAGTATAGCTTCGGGGCTTTCCCTTTTTTGAAGTGTGTTTCTTGTAAGAATATCACATCAGCCCTCTCATTATTCATTGTGTGCAGTAGTCTAGATCTTTTCTCCGGTATGTTGAGGCCCTTCGCGTTCAGCGAGATTATCTTTAGGTTAGCCATGTGTATGTGCTTGTGAGTACATCTGTTATCGGTGTGGGTCTACCTCTCCGTGGTGAGTGTGGGGAATGGAAGGGGTTTTGGGGTAGCTTAAGGGGGGGAACATAAAACTTCGAAAGAGCCCCAAACCATTCTGTTGAATGGAATTGGGTGTTCTCTGCGTTTTCAGACCTGGGGAACCAGTGAGGGCCCATGGTCTCAAAATGTACAGCAGAGCTTGGGGGAAAGAGGGGGAACCAAGGCCAACCACCTAAGTGATAAACATAGTATTATTAACAAGGTAAATGCTTACAAATTATCTATTTATCTATCAGAAGCTCTACTAGTAACTAGGCTAGTTGTTTCAACAAGTCTATTTTAACTGTCACTTTTTTTTTTTTTTATATATTATAGGGAGTATGATGTTGGCAGTCGCTCCGTCAGCCTCAAACAATTCAGAGGTTACGTGAGTGCCGAGGAGTCAAATTACGACTAACTTTTGGGATTCTCATCCCTCTCAGGGGCCAATGTATTGTCAAACCCGTAACATACAGGGGTCTTAGTTACATATCTTGAGTCCCGTGTTTGGGCTTCGCTTTAACTATGGCTTTTAGTTTTCAAATGACATTATAGTACTATACATACAAGTGAGGAAACATAGTCTATATTCACGTGTCGGCAATTGTTGGATCGGTATCACTCTGTTGGTCGTGGGGTATTTCGGCCTCTCTTGACCCTTCTGCATCGGTTGGTGGACGAACAGTTTTCTTCTTTTGTTTTTTCGGGACCTTTTGCCACCGATCTCCGCGGGGTTTAAGGGGGGGCGCAAGAGCCGCTGGGTCCAGCCAGTTGGGTAGAAGCGGGGCAGGGATTCCTAACGAAGCACAAAAGTCAGCCACTCCCGCTGGATCTTGGAGCACTGCAGATGTGCCTTTGTGGTTTACCTGTATGCTTATAGGAAAGCCCCATCGGAACCTGATGTCATGTTTCTTCAGTGTCTCTGTGATCGGCCGAAGTAGGCGACGCTGCTGCAACGTGGACCATGATAGGTCTTGAAAGATTTGTATTTTCTGGCCGTTGAAGTCTATCTCTTGGGTACGTCTTGCCGCTTTAAGGATCTCTTCCTTGTCCTGGAAATAATGAAGCCGGCAAATTATATCTCTTGGCTGTTCTGTGGGCGCTCCTCTGGGGCGCAGAGCGCGATGTGCTCTGTCAAACATGACCTGATATTCTGGGTCAGAGTCTGTTAGTTGATTGAATATTTTAGTCAGAGCATGCTCTAGGTTGGGGGGTAGGACGTCTTCTGGTAGGCCCCTTATTCTTAAATTGTTCCTTCTTCCCCTGTTATCGATATCGTCTAACTTGCGGCTCATCTCGATCAGGGATTTGGATTGGCGTGCAACTAGGTCATGGAGGTCGGAAAGCCTCAAATCCACTTCTTCGTTCTGTTCTTCTAGTTGTTCCACTCGGTTCGCAATGTGCGTAATGTCAGTTTTAAGAGCGGCAATATGGGTCTGCATTGAGTCTTGTAGCCTTTTCTCCGTGGAGAGCAGGTCTTGTTGCATTTCCTGTCTGGTCGGAATTGCATTTAATTTAGATAAAATGGATGCGAGGTCCACCTTTTCTGTGGTAGGTGTGGATTTTGATTTGGAGGTACCCGAAGCCCCCGTGCCTTCCATGGCGACAGTCGGGTTGGGAGGGGGTGGAGTGGGAGTGTTCGGGTCTGTGGTGGAGGTACCAAAGAGTGTGCAGAAGGCTTCTGTTTGAGATGGCTTTGCAGAGGTCTGAGCCAATCCTTTATTGCGTCGTCGGTTAGACATGTGGGTGAGAGCTACATGGGTCGGGGTATACCGTCACCTTGTGTTAGGTCATGGTATATCGGTGGTTAGGCCCTTGGTCCCCTCCGCGTGGTTGGCTTAGATCATTTCAAGGCCGGACGTGTGGGTCACCCACGAGCAAGTTGTGCATTCAAAGGGGTACTTATTTCAAAGACTGTGGGACTGAAGGGGCCGTTTATGTTTGGCCAGTGCCTGGGCTGTATCTGGTTTGGTCTGCTTCCGGTTGTTGTACCTTTATTATATACCAGGTTGTTCCCAGCTGGCTTCCGGTATGCCCCTGTAAGGTTACTGGGTCCTATGACTGTGTGGGCTATAAGCCTGATCTACATGCAACGCTGTAGGGCACCACCTGTGTCAGTATTGGGCACTCATGGGGGTGCCTTTATTGTTAGGTTGGAGCTGTGCTGGGGGCTCTGGGGCCTGCAGTGTGCTGCCAGTGTCCCAGTTACTGCCTACTGCTGCTGCTGCTTATTTTATCAATGATTCCCGGCGTTCGGGGGACCCTGGAGTGGGTTGCCCACTGTTACTCACTGTTGCTGGGGAGATAGGCGGGGAGAGCAGCAGCTTCAGGCAGGAGCCTTGTGATTGAGTCCGGAGGCTGACTGTCAGAGGGCGCCTCCGGTGTGGCGCACTGTCAGGCGTCTCGTCTCTCTCCCTCTCTTCTGTGGCCTCTGCCTCCGTTTCCGGGTGATGGCAGCGGGTGCTGTCGCGGTCCGGTCAGCGGCGCGTGCGATGCCTTTGCAGTTGTAATGCTGCACGGGTCCCGGGTGATAGCCTCAGGGGCGCGGTGCCCCTCTCTGGGGATCCGTCTTCTCCGGGAGCCCCTGCGATTTGAGGGTTCCGGGCGCCAGCGTCTCCCGCGCCGAAATCGAGGTCCCGGCTCCGGATCTCCAACAGGCCGCAACCTGCAGGAGCTCTTAAAAGAGCTCCCCGGCTCCGTGATCGCTGCCAGAGGCTTCCGATGTGCCGGGTAGGTAACAGGTACCTCTCCTGTGTAGTTAGGTTTACTTTGGGCCGTGGGTTATAGTGTTTTTTTTGGGTGCTCGTGCGGGAGCTCAGGCCAGGCACGTCTCGTCCTGCTCGTAGCCAAGCCACGCCCTAATTTTTCATTTTCACTGCCCAGTTGTACCACAATTGGTGAAACCCCTGGGGGTTTGAAATGTACACTATACCCCTAGATGAATTCCCTGAGGGGTGTAGTTTGCAAAATGGGGTCACTTGTGGGGGGGTTCCTAAATTTTAGCATCTTATGGTGCCTAGAAACCTACATGGTGCCTAAAAAATAATCTCATAAAAAGGAGGCTCCAAAATCAAGTAGGTGCTCCTTCTATTATGAAGCCTGTGGTTTGGTCAACGTGCACACTAGGGCCACATATAGGATATTTATGAAAACAAAAGAATTGGGGGAATCAATTTTTAGTCACATTTCTCTAGTAAAATCTACTGTGTTCCTTAGAAAAATGTATTAAAATTGCAAATCTGCAAAAAAAATGAAATTTTGAAATTTCACCTACACTTTGTTTTAATTCCTGTGAAACACCTAAAGGGTTAACAAACTTCCAAAATGCTGTTTTGAATACTGTGAGGGGTGCAGTTTTTGAAATGGCATCATTTATGGGGGTGTCTCACATACAAGTCCCTCAAAGTCACATCAGAACTGAACTGGTCCCTAAAAAAATCAGTGTTTGAAATTTTCTTGAAAATTTGAGAATTTGCTATTCATATTGTAAGCCTCCTAGTGTCCCAAAAAAATTAAAAGGAAGTTGAAATAATGATGGAAACATAAAGTAGACATATGGGGCGAAATGTAATAGGGTGCGATTTTTTAGACTAAAAAAAAATCGCACCAAATCGCACCTTTAAAAATCGCATTTTTTGCCGCGAATTCGCATATGTAATGAGATGCGAATTAGCGGCAAAAAAATGCGATTTGCCGCGATTTGCCGCGATTTTTAGTCATGAAAATGTGCGCATTTTCAGTCATGAAAATGTGCGCATTTTTATAAATGCGCTTTTGTGCAAAAAAAAAAAAGTTTAAAAAAAAACGGCGTGGGGTCCCCCCTCCTAAGCATAACCAGCCCCGGGCTCATTGAGCCGGACCTGGTTCCAAAAATACGGGGGAACAAAAAGCATAGGGGTCCCCCGTATTTCTGAAACCAGCCCCGGACTCTTGGACCGGTCCTGGTTCCAAAAATACGGGGGACAAAAAATCTGGGGTCCCCCGTATTTTGAAACCAGCACCGGGCTCCAACAGCCCGCGGTGTCATGCCACAGCCGGGGGACACTTTTTATACAAGGTCCCCCGGCCAAAACATGAGCACCGTGGCTGGTCAGCCTTGGACGGGGTACCTGGAGGAGTGGGGACCCCCCCAATAAAGGGGTCCCCCCCCCCAGGCTTCACCCGTCCAGGGCTGAAGCCCGGGGCTGTCACCGGCGTCCGTGGCCAGTGGACGCCGGCCTGATAGGGTTAAATCCATCATACATATCATTACATTGCTTTTTACCGGCGAACTACAAGTGCCAGCAGACCTCCCCCGCATGCTGGGACTTGGAGAACCACAAGTCCCAGCATGCAGGGCATTAATGGGCCCGCTGGGACTTGTAGTCCACCTGTAAAAAGAATGTTTATAAAAAACACACACACAGAGAAGTACAAGTTTATTACACACACACACCTCAATTTTACACCAGCATACTTACCATTCCTGGATCCAGCGCTGGTCTGGCTGCTTTACAGCCGGCTCCCCCCGCACTGACAGGCAGCGGGGAGAACCGCTTTCTCCGTTGCCTGTCACCGGCTTTCTCCGTAGCTTCTGTAGCTCTGTCCCAGTGCTACAGAGGCTGAGAGCGTGATTGGCTGAGCTACAGTATGCGTCTCCATGGAGACGCATAGCTCAGTCCTGATTGGCTGAGCTATGCGTCTCCATGGAGACGCATACTGTAGCTCAGCCAATCACGCTCTCAGCCTCTGTAGCACTGGGACAGAGCTACAGAAGCTACGGAGAAAGCCGGTGACAGGCAACGGAGAAAGCGGTTCTCCCCGCTGCCTGTCAGTGCGGGGGGAGCCGGCTGTAAAGCAGCCAGACCAGCGCTGGATCCAGGAATGGTAAGTATGCTGGTGTAAAATTGAGGTGTGTGTGTGTAATAAACTTGTACTTCTCTGTGTGTGTGTTTTTTATAAACATTCTTTTTACAGGTGGACTACAAGTCCCAGCGGGCCCATTAATGCCCTGCATGCTGGGACTTGTGGTTCTCCAAGTCCCAGCATGCGGGGGAGGTCTGCTGGCACTTGTAGTTCGCCGGTAAAAAGCAATGTAATGATATGTATGATGGATTTAACCCTATTAGGCCGGCGTCCACTGGCCACGGACGCCGGTGACAGCCCCGGGCTTCAGCCCTGGACGGGTGAAGCCTGGGGGGGGGGGACCCCTTTATTGGGGGGGTCCCCACTCCTCCAGGTACCCCGTCCAAGGCTGACCAGCCACGGTGCTCATGTTTTGGCCGGGGGACCTTGTATAAAAAGTGTCCCCCGGCTGTGGCATGACACCGCGGGCTGTTGGAGCCCGGTGCTGGTTTCAAAATACGGGGGACCCCCAGATTTTTTGTCCCCCGTATTTTTGGAACCAGGACCGGTCCAAGAGTCCGGGGCTGGTTTCAGAAATACGGGGGACCCCTATGCTTTTTGTTCCCCCGTATTTTTGGAACCAGGTCCGGCTCAATGAGCCCGGGGCTGGTTATGCTTAGGAGGGGGGACCCCACGCCGTTTTTTTTTTTATAAAAACACTTTTACACATTTTTATTAACAGAACCATGCACAGATCTCAATGATCTGTGCATGGTTCTGTCAAATTCGCCTGTCAGAACCTGGTCTATTTTTTTTGCGATTTTTGGTAACATTGACCAAAAATCGCACCCTATTACATTTGCGAGTTGTATACTTTATAATGGGAAAACATCTGGATGCGAATTGAAATGTGACTAAAAATCGCACTTCTAAAAGTGCGATTTCGCGGTAAAAAGTGCGATTTTTTACCGCGATTTTCAACCTATTAAATGTGCGATTTTCGGAAAATGTGCGATTTCGGCCGTTTTTGACCAAAAATCGCACATGTCTAAAAAATCGCACTCTATTACATTTCGCCCCAGGTCTATGTTAGTTATTAACTATTTTGAGTGGTATGATTATTTGTCTCACAAGCAGAAAATTTAACATTTTGCAAATTGCTAAATTTTCCATTTTTTTACGACATTTTGGTATTTTTCACAAAAAAACACAGACTGTATCGACCCAAATTTACCACTAATTTGAAGTACAATGTGTCACGAGAAAACAATCTCAAAATCACTGGGATAAGTAAAAGCAAAAAAAAGTTATACAAGTGATACATGTCAGATTTGAAAAAAAGGGCTCTGTCAGGAAGGCAAAAACTGGCTGTGTCAGGAAGGGGTTAAGCTGGCCATACACTTATGCAATTATGGACGATTTTACCCAATTCCGATGTACCAGGCCAAGTAACCAGGTAAAATCAGGGAAAATCGCATGTGTTTTTACATTTGATGGGAGCCCCTAGATCGCAAGGGCTGTACGTATGATCTGTCAGATCGGACAGCCCCTGGCAGCACTTCCTGTGACTTCTCCCCCTGGAGAAGCCCTAGTAATGCATGGGGGCCTGTAGTAATATGTCAAAGTCCTAAGAACCCAGGGTGAGGAAAGTAAAAGAATACTATTTTTCTTGCAGGCAGCCCTTCAGCACTAATAACACCTAATTCATGGATTGCCCTAGCCAGCTGCCTTCCTCTCTGCTATCTGTTTCTTTGGGTTGGACAAATTCATAAATTTGATAAAGGAATGCTGAAATACCTAATCCGATTATTTATTTGACCAAGAAAATATATCCAGAGCCATTTCCCAACATTAAGTCAGGCCTAATTCAGGTGCAGTTGTAGTAGCTATCCCTGCTGCTTCCCTGTATGGTAATGCAGCAGGAGGCATCAATAAGTAGTGAAATGAAAGCTGTCACCGCCCCCCAAACAGCAGCAGACTGTCAATCACTGCAACCATCCTACTTCCTACATCGCAGGACCTCACTATGCACACACTGCACGGGTTCTGCACATGCACAAAGGGCCTGATTCAGGCCTGTTCGCTAGGCTACGTTTACTCGGGAATGTGTACGAGAATACATCCCCACGCATGCGCCGGAGGGGAGAGAATCATTCTATGGTTGCCGACCATTGAGTGATTTTTCTCCCCTTTGGAAAAAAAACCTGACTTTTATTTCTGCCGCTGATCACTGAAAATGGGGTGGGTGCATGTGATGCATTCGGACCAATACAATTGCATGAAGTAGAAGAATGACCATAGGTATATGCGAAGGTAATTGAATGACCATCCCTGAGTCATATCTATCTCCCTCCTTTGCAATTGTAGACTGTTTTGAAATTAGACACCTGGTTTATTAGTGAAATTTAATTATAGTTTGTATAGTAATTACATTCAAAACAAGCACACAGACTGATGCAGGAGGAAGTTAAAAGGAAAAGTTGAATGTAGAAACAAGTTAATGTTTTAATTAGAATGATATACTAGCTTTATAGGTCAGATATGATTATATATACTGAGTATATTGTTTGCAGGAAAAGAATGGTAAAGCAACTACAGAGCTATTTATATGCGTGCCATTGTAAAGGCAGCTTCTTTAGAGTCACTATTAAAATATATTTAAAGAATTTGAACAACACCTAATACTGTGAATGAAGACTGGGTAAAGTAAAACCTCCATCAGCATTAATTTAATATACAGTATCATTTATATTTGTCCATGTCAACAGTTCCATGAGCCATTGATGATGTCAACATTTGAACCATTTTGATATCATGAATGTTACCGTCTCGTGTAACATATTGATCATCCGCAATATAACTGCATAATGCCGGATGCTTGGCATATATAAGCCCTCCGTCAGGGCCATTGCTAGGGTGTCTGGTGCCCTCCTGCAAATTTTGCGCCCTTTCACATTGTAATTGCAACAAGCTGCAGCCCGATTGTGGGAGCGTATGCAACATGCGATCCTATGGAGGATCTCGGGTGCAAAAGGTTCCCATACACGCTGCCAGAATTGCATACGTGATGGGCTTAGATCGCATCGCATCGCACGGCATGCATGCAATGTGTGTACCATGTGATCCAAAAGCAGTACAAAAAGTATGTGCAGCACATACTTTTTGTACTGTGCGATGCCCGCAGAAGGGCACATCGCATCGCACCTTGCTATTGCAGCATGTATAGCCACCTTTAGGCACATAAACCAGCCCATTATTTAAAAAGTGTCTAGATTAATATGAATAAAATTTACAATTATTAAAAAAAAGTGTTATAAACATGTATAATATAAGACTCACTGTTCTTTTGCTGTTTAACTCTTGTGCAGTCCCTCCTCTTCTATCTGCGTAGGCAGGATGCTGAGGACACCATTACACCCCTCTCGTGACTGAGGGGGAAAGGAGGGGAGAGAAGGAGGAGATGGAAGAAGAGGGGAGGAGATAGAGGGGGCGGAGTGTTGAGGACTGGCAGTGGCACTGGCACTGGCACAGCACACTGAGAAGAGGGAAGGAAGAGCGGCGCTGCTGCCTGTTCGTCATTTGTTTGACAGCTGACAGGCGCAGGGAGCAATGGGTATGGGGCAGATCCGGACATCACAGACAGCGCTTTATGCCTCAGTGCAAGTGTCCATGAGGAAGAGGGGGCAGGTCGCAGGAGGAGGACAGAGTGTGCGCGGTGCAGGGAGCAGCTATCAGACAGGCACTGCGGGCGGCGTGCAGGAGTCAGTGACAGTGAGGGCTGAGGCAGCTTTAGCAGAGCAGGGAGGGAGACAGTGCCTTTTCTACATGGCGCCTCCCTGCTTTGCAGGAGCTGCTGAGTGGGTAGCGCCGGCCCTGCCCTCCATAAAAGTTAACTTTAATAAGGATATCTACAATGAAATATCTGTTTGACTTTACATGCATACACATATACAAAAAAGCATATACATAAGGTAAGCATTCTTTAAATGTGCAGTAGCTATTCTGCAACTCCTCTACCAAAAGCCTATATCAGGACCAAACAGGTAAGAACAATGGGCCTACAGTAATTCATGTTTGTACCAGTGGCTAATGTTCATGCAATTGAATGACTATTGTCAGTCTGAGCTCACAATGCCCTTACTCAATGGGGCTGCTGTGGCCTCCCCTGAATTGAGGATTTAATGGGATTTACAGGAAGTGACCATTTGGAGTCACTAACAGGTTTGGAGGTATTAACGGGGAGTGGCGGCAAGGCCCTTTTCAGGGCATGTACATAGCTGTGATTATGTATGCAGAGAAACACGGTGTCAGCAAATGTCACTGTACAGCCGTTGGCATATCTGCCTACCTTTTTTTCACTCCTCTTCGGGAGAAGCCCAGAGCTGATGTCACCAAGCCCTGCCCCCATGACATTCAATCGGTCGGATTGAAAGAGGGGCTAAAATTACGCAAAAATACGCAATCCGCATCATTTTTGCCCAGCCCCCTCCCAAAGGACCAGCACAATTCAGAATTTGATGTAGCGGGAAAGGGTGGTGCGGGGTAATGCAGAAGACTTGCCCAGCTTCCCAGAGGGGGGGACCTGATTTGCAGGAGCCATCCAGCCATTCCAGGTGGGTAGGCAAGTATGGCCATAGGGTTACGATACCTTACCCTATTCTGCCCTATCTATAGCTGTGCTGCTATCTACAAGAATGCAATGTAACGGGGCCTACACATGGGGAGATGTGCTGAGCCTTCTGAGCGATGCTAGATCGCTCAGAACGCTCAGCAAGATCGCTCAGCACACAGCGGTGAGAACACAGGCCCTGCTTGGCAATTAAGTACATTTTATCCAGCATGCTGGATATGGGTATATAATACATCTACCACATTATCTGAAAACATTTACCAGAATGAAATACAGTGAGGTATATGTTTATTTAGAAGAGGAAAGTTATACCTACAAACAGTATATGTGTGTGAATTATTGTAGACAATGACAGAAATACATCACACAGATTTGTGTGAAAAGTAAAAGCTTTATTAAAAAAAAAAAACTCTTAAAACCCCAGAGAAAATGCAAGATAGTACATATCTGTAGCAAGTGAAGCCAAACATATCCTGCACACCTCTGTCAGAATGGGTATACTGAAGTTGGGTCAGACTTGTTTTTTTACAATTTCCTTCTGAAAGCATCAGATCTAGGTCATTTTCAGAAGAAGAGAAAGCAATCTTCACATGACATTTAGCACACCTGCAAATTACACTCATCCAGCACAAGCTTGTTAAAAGAATTACGTGACTCCTGCTTTAACCAACTACTTATTGCTCTGCATGGTAAATTACTGTTCAAAACCCTTCCCTCAGGAAGCCACAGGTGATGGACAGTAATCCAATATTGCAGATACTTGTCTTTGAGCAAAATGTATCTTTCTTAAGTGGGTTAAGACATTAACGGTACTTGTGTAGTATCACGGCTCCCAACGGTGGGCATCTTATAGGAAAAAATTGCATTGCATGCCATCGCATGCCATCGCATGCGATGCCATTTTTCACAGAAATCATTGACATGTGTTAAAATCATGTTAAATGCACCCCAAAGGGCACGCTTCGGGCTCGGTGGCTCGCTGCGCTCGCCACACTTTCTATTCTCAACTCCACGCCGACGTGGATAGTGGGGGTATGAAAAGGTCATAGGACGTGTACCACCGCCCCTCGCTGTGATTATGTATGCAGAGAAACACGGTGTCAGCAAATGTCACTGTACACTGTACTCCGTCCTCTGCCGTGCTGGCTGCTCTCTTAACATCAGGTTCCCCTGTCTGCACGCTGCTGAAGACCTCTCTCTCCCTGCAGCTTCAGGCCTCCGTGTCCTCCAATCCCTGCTGGGCTTCTTCTCCCTGTCTATCACCTGGGAGAGTCCCACCTCCAGTCTCTGGGCACCCACAGTGAAGGGGAGGGAAATTAACCCCCTCTCTGCAGTGGGGCCAATGCCGCACGTTCTACTTAGTGGGACCTGCTGCGGGGTGCCACACACCCACCGCCCAGGGGTGCAGAGGATAGCCCCAGGCTTCAGCCCAGGCCTGGGGTGCCCTGGAGAAGGGGGACTCCTTTATTTGGGGGTGTCCCCACCTCCCCAAAACTCCCGGCCTGGGCTGACTAGTTAGGGTGGGTAATGCTTTGGCCACAGGACCCCATCAAGTGTGTCCCCTAGCTATGGCATTACACCTCATGCTAGTGGAGCCTGGTGCTGGTCACCAAAATATGGGGGACATCTACTAATTTTGTCCCCCATATTTTGGGAACCAGAGCCCGGTGCTGGTCCCTAAAATACAGGTGACCCCCACTCACTTAGTCCCCCGTATTTTGAGAACCAGGAACAGCTCAAGAGCCCAGGACTGGTCCCTGACTTACGCGGGACCCCCACTCTCTTTGCTCCCCATATTTTGGGAACCAGGACCGGCTCAAGAGCCCGGGGCTGGTCCCTGACTTATAGTATAGTGGACCCCACTCACTTTGTTACCCATATTTTGGGAACCAGGACCGGCTCAAGAGCCTGGGGCTGGTCCCTGACATACAGGGACCCCCACTCAATTTTTCCACCTATTTTGGGAACCAGGGCCAGCTCAAGAGCCCAGGACTGGTCCCTGACATACGGGGGACCGCCACTCACTTTGTCCCTCGTATTTTGGAAACTAGGACAAGCTCAAGACCCCAGGGCTGGTCCCTGACATATGGGGGACCCCCACTCACTTTGATCCCCGTATTTTGGCAACCAGGACTGGCTCAAGAGCCTGGGGCTGATCCTTGACATACAGGGGACCCCCACTCACTTTTTACCCCTATTTTGGGAACCAGGGCCAGCTCAAGAGCCTGCCGCTGGTCCCTAAAATAATTGGGAGCCACCGCTCACTTTTTCCCCAATATTTTGGGAACCAGGACTGGCTCAAGTGCCCAGGACTGGTCCCTGACATACGGGGGACCCCCACTCACTTTGTCCCCGTATTTTGGGAACCAGGACCAGCTCCAGAGCCTGGGGCTGGTCCCTGACATATGGGGGACCCCACTCACTTTGTTTCCCATATTTTGGGAACCAGTACTGGCACAAGAGCCTGGAGCTGGTCCCTGACATACAGGGGACTCCCACTCACTTTTCCCCCATATTTTGGGAACCAGGACCAGCTCAAGTGCCCCAAGCTGGTCCCTAAAATACGGGGACCCCCACTCACCTTGTCCCCAGTATTTTCGGTCCAAGAGCCCGGGGCTAGTCATACTCATTGGGGGACCCCATGTAATTTTTCTACATTTATTTTTCTACATTTATTTTTCTATAGACAACTGAAGATGACACTCCCCCAGGCTTTATTTCAACCCATTTTTTTAATTTGAATATTTATTTTATTCCCCTGAAGTCGCCAAACACATTCTGTGAGAGATTTGAAATCTCTCATGCTGAATCTACCATTATGAATCTCAAGCCCAAATCTCTCCGTGTGTAAGGCCCAAATCACAGCAAATTGGCTGGTGTGTTATCTCCTTCCACTTTATCTCCAATCTATTTCTTTGTCAGGCTTAATACATCTGCCCAGTGTTAGGTAACTATTGGCTTAATCTTAGCTTTGAAAAATATATGTAACTGAGATCTCTTCATTACTATTAGTAGTATCATATAAGGTGTCTATCTCATTTACTGGTCTATTATAGTGGAATTCTGTGTTATATTTTCTAGATTAGCCCCTTCCTTGTAAGAGCCTGTAACGGACTAATGAATTTATGTGCGTAACTACCGTTCTGTGTACCACATGATTAAGATACATGCATACTGTAAACTCTCTTGGGAGCCACTTTCACAAACTATAAGTATGCCTACGGTAGGTATGTGGAAAATCAGAAAAATATAAGAGTTGCTCTCTGCAAAGTCTATAAACCTTTGGACCTGTGGACCAAATCTTATCTTCCTCAGAATCTCTGGACAAAATCTCTCTGGTAGTAACATCTACACACTCTCTGGGTAGTATATTATTTAACACTTGCAGACCACCCTCTACAATTGGCAGCTATAATGCTGATACTGTAGAATCTGGCACCTCTTGTTCTAGGAAAGTAGCAGTTCTTTCTGCATTTTGTTAAATTAGCAGCTGTTTCTGTCAAACTGGCAGCACTTTCTGTAAATTACTAATTCTGCTCAATCTTCATCTTCTCTATATTAACGAGGACCACCCTGCCTGAGCTTTTCTCTGCCTCTTTTCAATGTACCCATTCTCCTAGCTGTTAAGCTGACTGACAGTCCTTCTGAAATCAGGTTTAATTTGACATAGACTCTTCTCTTCTACTTTCTTTCTGATGCCAAATTCATCACTAGTGGTGAATTCTGATGTCACTTCCTGTCTCTGCTATTTGAGTATGGTTGGAGCAATTGGGCCTCATTCAGACTTGATCGCAAAGATGTTTTTTTCTCAAATGGACAAAACCATTTGATTTGTGTGGGTTATATTTTTTATGTGCAGGGTAAAGATTGGCTGCTTAATTTTTACACTGCAATTTAGTTTTCAGTTTAAACACACTCCACCCAAATCTAACTCTGTCTGCACATGTTACATTTACCCCACCTGCAGTGCACATGGTTTTGTCCATTAGAGAAAAATGTGCTTTGCGATCAGGCCCATAGTTATAGCATATGTGGAAACATTTGACTGCCACCAGCCAGCAGGTCCAAGCAAGGCCGCCGACAGGGGGGTGCTATAGGTACAACTGTCCCAGGCCCAGCCGCTCTGACAGAGGGCCTGGGCAGCAGCCCATCTGCACCCCCATCCCCTACAGCTGTCCTCCCCCACTACACAGCGGCGGGCCGCAGGTCCTCCGCAGCCCACTGCACATAGACAGTCTCCATGCTGGATCCTCCTGCTGCCTGCAGCCCGGGGACATACACAGGCATTGCAGTGGGCAGCAGGAATGCTGGGCACCCACACTGTAAACCACATGTAGTGTGACATCATCGCGTGGCTTATAGTGCGGGTGTCCAGCATGCCAGACTCTGGAGGATCTGAGAAACCACTGTCACCACTCGGTCGCGGCAGCAAGTATAATTTTAATACACGGCGGGGGTTGGTAGGGGCAGAGGGTGAAGCCCGGGATTTTGTCAGTCCCAGGCCCCACAATTTCTGATGGCAGCCCTTGCTCCGAGGCTTAGTTCAATGTAACCCACAGTTAAATTCATCCTTAAGCTTTTGTTAATGGTAGTTCACAATATTTTAATATTTGTTACAAAAAAAATTCTAACCCATACAGAGTTTATAGATTATGATGTTTTATCATTTATAAAAGGTGAATTAGAAATGTTTTTTGACAATGATATCCTTTGCAAAATACTATTATTTTCCACATTAACCTTTATATTCAGAAGCACAGCAGGTGTAAAAGCCAGGGATTAAATGGCTTTTGCTCTTCATTAGCAATATCCTAGGCTGTTGTAAATATCCACTCCCCAGAGCTTTGTTATTTCACTTGTTGGTTCAGTTTCTGTAACTGCGGCTACATTTCGGTGAGCAGATTTTCCTTTGTTCCCAATACACAAATAAACCACACTGTTAACCTTTACAAATAGCATAAAGTTAAAAGCATATCTAGAGAAGGGCACACTGCTGCAGGGACCTCATTGCTTTGTGTCTCTTTTGTTCCATTCAGGACTTCCTGTCAATGTCGTTTACCATCAGTATCACATTCACTTGTTTATATAATATGCAGTGCTATTTTTCAGCAGGAACCAGCAGGAACTCAGTTCCTGAACCTCTAATTAAATATGACATCATCAGGAACTGAAAATGTACTTTCCATAAGATAAGTTTTATTTTAAAGTCACCTGTGAGTGCCTTTGTTTCTAAATACAATATATACATCTATCTCTCCCTCCCTCTCTCTATTATATATATTATTTTTTATTTAATTGATCCACCCCCAGACCTGGAGTTCCTGAACCTATTTTTCCAGAAAAATAGTACTGATAATATGTAATCCACAGAAGAAGAAAAAAGATTTCACAGAGATTGGCATTTGCCTTGACTGGCCTTTTCTCATCTTTGCTAACTTGTTTTTATATGTTTTGGGGTTTTTTTGCCTGTTCATGTTGTACTGTAATTTTTTGATCTAATTATGGGTCTACTGTTTTAAAATAAAACATTTTTAAGTGTTCATGAGTTGACTCTCCTTTTTTTTGTTGTCCGTTGTATATATACCTGACCTATTTGAAGACTCCCTAATGGAAGCTTAGAAGATAAAGATACCTTGTTAGGAGTACATACCTCCCAACTGTCACGATTACAGCGGGACAGTCCCGATTTTCGGTCCTGTCCCGCTGTCCCACCCGCGGCAGGCATTGTCCCGCTGCGGGGGGTGGCAGTTGGGAGACCCCCCAATCTAATAGAATAGATTCTATTCTCGTATGAAAATGAGGTTGCGGCTAATTAGCATAAGCCACGCCCTCATTTGCATACACCCCGCTCCCTATTTCTTCAACTCACAAGTTGGGAGGTATGGGAGTAGACATACTGTAACATCACAATTGTGAGTGTGGTACGCCATCCTTGGCCATATGTACTATTCTTTGAGTCCACTAAAAGATATTATTTATTGACAGTTTCTTATTTAGTGCAGCATATTCCGTTGCGCTTTATGTGTGTGATCATGACATGTTAGGTCTGTGGGGTACACAAAACCATAGCTACTCTCTAAAACAGGAATTCCCAACCACGGTCCTCAAGGCACACCAACAGTGCAGGTTTTAGTGATATCCAGTCACATTTCTTGAGCAAATATTAACATGAATGGAAACATAGAACACTGTAATGGAATTAGCCATAAATAGTTGTTGTCTGTTATTTGAGGAAGAGCTTGCTAAGTATGTCTTATATAATCAGTTGTTTTGTTCACACTGAAGGATTTGCTGCTTGTGTGCACATCTGCAGGTTTGTTAAACCTTTCCAATGTTTAGCAACAAGCAGAAACTATACAAGTTTACACAACATGAAGCATGCAATGAATGTGCCACTATGAAAGAAGTCCTACAAAACTGGGAAATGGGTTCTGGCCGATTGCAAGTCACACATGAGGACACATTTAGCTGTGGTCTTGATACATGATCTCTATAATGTCCCGTAACAAAGACAAAGTGCAGGCTCCACAAAAGGAAGTTCTTAGCAGGTTGCTGGGATTGTGTAGACAACAGTCAGGAAAGTTCAGACAAAGGTCAGAGAGCAGCAGATTAGACCATTTGTCAACTAA
The DNA here is from genome assembly GCF_055691185.1 of Crinia signifera. NCBI lineage: Eukaryota > Metazoa > Chordata > Amphibia > Anura > Myobatrachidae > Crinia > Crinia signifera. The sequence goes on along the minus strand of NC_139222.1, from coordinate 146,735,256 downwards.
TAACTTGTAAATTTAGGCCACCTCACCCTTGGGCAAAACATGATAATCTTCCTTTTGCTCATCACAAATGGTTGGTGCATCTTCTGCTTTTTTCTGATTTCCTTTAGAGCCAGACGTATCAAGCTTCAATAAGTGATAAAACGGAGTGAAAAGTCCAGGATCTGTACCTGTCCAGAGCAAAAAAGCGGGCAATGAAGATAGTCAAGGACCAACTACATCCTAGCCATGGCTTGTTTAACCTGCTGCCATCAGGAAGACACTACAGGGCTATTCCCCCCAGGTCCATCAGAAGCCTAAAAAGTTTCTTCCCTCAAGCGGTTCACATGTGAACTCATGAACACCTCACTGTCTAGTCGCACCATAACCCTTTGCACATAATCTAACACGGTGTCCCCTTGGAATAACTTTTTGCATGACTGTACATGTTCCCCCACCTGTTTATATTGTTTATTGTTTATACTGTATGCTGTTTACTTGTTACCCACCTGGCTGCTGCACAGCAAAATGAAAACATCCTAGTATACACATATATACCTGGCCAATAAATCTTAGTCTGATTCTGATTCTGGAGTAAAAACAGCCAGGCAATCAGCTACGGTCATGTTATACCACTTTCTCATTGACGACCCTGCAAAAACTCGGCTTTTTGTTGCCGGGTTTTTGGCGGGCACAGATCATCTCAGCTCACAGACCCATACCCTCCAACATGGCCCTTTCCATTAGGTATAAAATGCTCTGTTTCTGAACTTCCCTGCCAGTGGCAGTTACAGAGGTGCGGCTGCAGCACAGTCCAATATTCAAATAGGGTAGCCACACCCAATGCCACTCCAAACATCACTGTCCTGGACTCACTGGCAGTTGATGTGACCCCTCCCCCCTCTTTGAATTTTGGACTGTGCTGGAGTCCAGCCTCTGTAACTGCCACTGGCAGGGAAGTCCAGGAAAATAGAATGTTGTACCTAATGGAATGGGTCATGTTGGAGGGTATGCAGGCAAAGTTCTTACTGTACCTTAGACCCGGGAAATTCCAGTGTCTGCCCCTTTCACACTGCTTACCTGATCTGCCCTGCCAACAAGTGTGAGGAATCTAAGATCAGCTAATATTGGCTGTTGAAAGAGCAGCTTTGATTGGCTGTTTAAAAAGCAGCTTTGATTGTACATACGGGCACCACCACTCTTCCTCCGCTTCAGATCATGCACCTTGGAGTACTTCTTATGAAGTTCTTTAAGTTTGTTCACAACCTGTTGCTGGGTTTTTTGGATGCCATGGGCAGACAGTATTTTTGATATGTTATAGTACACTGTTAAATCCTTGACAGTGCCAGTCACTTGCTTCTTTATTTCCTCCTCCCCTCTCACAGCCAGCAGCTCCAGCACCTCCTCATCCTTCTACATGTCACCTGATCTCATTCCCCAATCAGCTTGCTTTTTCATGTCCTGTCTGAAAAACCCAGGTTGCGCCAGTTCACACTGGTTAACACCCATGTAATTCCTAGGAAAAACCCTGCAAAAAACCTGTATGCAATTGCAGGGGCATTACACCCAGGAATTTCACTCACACCCTTTCACACTGAGACATATCACGGGAATAAACTGCTTGCCCTGGCAAAATCCCAGGTTTTTGTGGCAGTAAAAATGGGATATTACAGGCTGGGTTCGAAAAATGAAGGGTAGGAGGCGGAGCTGATTGGCTGGTTGTTTATCACTCTCCACTTTTTTTTCAAAGCTTGATACATCTGGCCCATAAATAGCCTCTTTAGAGTTTTTTTTTCTTTTTGACATGGGAAGTGCTATATAATATTCTGTTAAATTAATACCATTCCTGTCAAGGCTGTTTTAAGATAGGAGGCCTGTGTGCAGCCTCCTCCATCCAGGCCCCAGCAGCACTTTACGTTCTGAGCTCTAGAGGGATCAGACTCTAATGTACATTCACAGATCCCTAAGAAAATGGCACGGTGGACATTTCCTGATGATTTTACTACTGTGCATGAGTACAGAGCCGGCCCTAGCCTAAATGACGCCCTAGGCAAGATTTTGGCTGGTGCCCCCCAGCACCGCCACTAGTTCCGCCTCTGACCCTGCTCCCCTTTCCCAGCACCATCAACCCTCATCATAGCAGTCATCATTTTGGAGCTCCTACCCGCAATATTTTAAATAGAAACAGCGCACACATTTGGTGCGCAGCCCAAACAGGGGTGTGTTCTTGCTGGGAAGGGGCATGGCCACACAATAGTACCCCCAATTCAAATTATGCCACACAGTAGTGCAACTTTATTCACATTATATCATGCGATGGTGTCCCTTATTCACGTTACATCACACAGTAGTACCACTTTACCTTATGTACATTACTACTCACATTATTCACATTATACCCTTAGAAAAATATCCTGAGAAAATATTGTATTTTAAGCACCTCCATGGCCACACTGCAACCTAGTCCAAAGCAGTGTGTGCTTGGCAGAGAAGAGCTGCAGCTGTCACTTATGGGGAGGGGGCCTAGGGCCCCCACTGTGCCCTTCCATCAGACTTTGGCCTGGGTAATTTTCTCTCGGCACCCCTGATAATACCAAACAGTAATGCCCCTTACACATGACAAACATTATTAATGTCCTTATAACCGTAATGCCCCTTACACATTATGCCAACCTTTATTAATGCCCTTCATACAAAAAATGACACACATAATGCCAATTACACATATGTTGCACATTATTAATGCCCTTATACACATGACACACATAATGCCTGTTACACATATGTCGCACATTATTAATGCATTTATACATGACACACATAATGCCCCTTACACATATGCCGAACACTATTGCACAACCAACCCACCCACAGACAGCACTCACACAGCCGCTAACACTGTGACCTCTGCCTCGATACAGATGCTTCCTCATACATCTTGACTCCATAAGCCATGCAGCTCCTGGCCAGTTCTGCTAACGTTCTTGCATTTTTTGCTGAAAATTCGTCTTATTTGCATTGTTATGTGACCAGGACACACAAGGAGCTTCCAATGATTAAAATGATATGTGGCATAAATATATTCTCTATGTGACTGTGGCTGTACCTGCATACGGAATGCTATGTTACAGTGATTTCCATAAATACACTATTTCATATGCAGATACAGCCTCACTCACACAGAATATAGGTAAGCTGCATATCATTTTAATCAGCAGAAGCTGCTGATGCCCCTGGACATTCCAAATGCCCTAGGCAATTGCCTAGTTTGCCTATGCCTGAGGCCGGCTCTGCATGTGTATACTTAAAAGTATATGTATAAAGTGCTCTTTTTAGAAGTGGAGATGTTACCTATAACAAGTACCTATATTTCTATAGCCAGCATGTGTTTTCCCTTACACCTGGGCACACTCAACCCAACGTTCACTGTCATGGCACATGGAGGGTCAGCATCTACCCAGGGAAACCAGCGACTATTCACTATACTTTCCTGTTTGTGTCATTATTCAGTCTACTAACATTCGTAATTCATCTAGACTATTTGCTATATTATCCTGTCTATATAATTACTTAGTCTGCTAACATTAATTATCTTTACAGTTTGCGAACTCCATCTGTTAACTATCTAAGTCACTGTTACCAAGGATTCTGGGGGTTATTCTAGTTCACTCGCAAAGGCACAATCACTCTCTTATGGACAAAACCATGGGCCTTATTCTAGATCACTCTTTCTGACAAAATCCTTCTTAGATGGACAAAACCATGTGCACTGCAGGTGGGGCAGATGTTACTTGTGCAGAGAGAATTAGATTTGGGTGGGGTTTTACTTCAAAGTGAGATCTATATTGCAGTGTAAAAATAAAGCAACCAGTATTTACCTTGCACAGAAACAAAATAACTCACCCAAATCTAATTCTCTATGCACGTTTTACATCTGCCCCCCTGCAGTGCACATGGTTCTGTCCATCTAAGAAGGATTTTGTCAGAAAGAGTGAACTAGAATAAGGCCCCATATGCACTACAGGTGGGGCTGATGTAACATGTGCATAGAGAGTTACATTTGGGTGTTTTATTGTTTCTTTGCAGGGTAAATACTGTCCGCTTTAGTTTTACACTGCAATATAGATATCAGTTTGAAGTACAAACCCTGCCCAAATCTAACTCTCTCTGCACATGTTACATCAGGCCCACCTGCAGTGCATATGGTTTTGCCCATAAGAGAGTCATTGTGTCTTTGTGAGTGAACTAGAAAAAACCCCTATATGCGTTCCCTATAAAGGGTTCGCATCTATAGGACACTGTTCCTTGAAATTATTTGATAACTTTTGGGTCCTCAAATACTCAAAACGTTTTACTCAATAACACAGCTATTTCAAAAGTGTTGGATCTAATATCCAACTGATTGTAAACCACAAACTTCTGGGCTGTTACACAACAACAACAGTTTGAGTCTTTTATTTGACACTTATTTGTTTGTGAGATGAGTGCCCCAGCACATAGATTCTATTTTCTCTTGACACACTACTTCCGGAAGGGGGCGTGCGTGCGTGAGTTGCGCGCAAGCCCTGTTCCGACGGAGCCCTCCGCCTCCCGCTGCAGCTCCCCGCTGCTGTGTTGATGGGGATGCGCGTGCATGTGAGATGCTCGCGCATCCCCCGTCAGATGGAGCATCTCTCCGCCAGCAATTGCTGAGAGGCGCTCCATCTGTATATAACAATGGGTATTCTAGGGATGCATATGATACCCCAGCAGTCTATTTCAGATGGGATGTTGCTAGTGGCTACCAGTCTGATACTATCTATTATCTTCTAGAAGGTGCTAAATACAGAAGAAGTAGATTCTGATTGGTTGCCTATAGCAACATCCCATGTGAACACAGAACTTCCATCTTAGTAAATTTCCCCGTAGATGTTGTATAAAATTTCAAAATGTACTATTGTATTCTGTTGAGCTGGTGCCTTTGTGAAAAATATAATCTTAATGAAATGTAATCCAATAAATAAAATGCATTACAAGCCTACAAGGCTAAGGGGAGGATGCCTGTGTATAGCCACACCCCCTCATGACACGGCCACAACCATTTTTGGTACCACGTAAGAAGAAATCTGTACTTGCACCACTGCTTATAAACCGGTGCCTCACCAGCCACTGACCTCACCACACGTCACTGCACCAATGATAGTTTTGCCTTTGGTGGGGCCAACTCAGGGCAGAATATAATCATGCTATGGCCCTGAGCCTTATAGTGTCTATATGAGCTACACGGCAGCAGCCATACCTCTGCCTTGGTTATATACTTGGTTTTATGACTACCATGTCTGACATTATGGAAATTCACAGGTTAAATAGATCATGCCAATTTCTTTTTGACACATTTAAATAAACCCACCATTTAATGAAAGCATTTTACTACTGCCCACTGTTAACTGTGCTGCCAGTAATTACCTGCGCAAATCTCCTGAATAAAGTCTCTGTATGTGAACCTAAGGAGATGTGAATGCCTCTGACCTTTTTAAAAGAGGATTCTGTGTGTAACAATTTGTTTATTTGGCTCTGAGAGGACACTGATTGCTTCTGACACACATTCGGCAACCTGGCTCAGGCAGACTGTGACGTACGAGCAGGAGAGTGTAATGTCTATATAGAACTGCACAGAGCATTTATTGTGTATTCAATGGCAGTACTTTGTAGGAATATTTGCTCTCTCTATTAAAGGAGACATCAATTCCTAGGCATATGTAAGCACCTGAAGAGGGATTACCTTATGGATGCGGTGGGGGTCGCGCTTCCCCGAACTCACGGATCTCAGTCTGGAGTCTTCTCTTGATGCAGGAATGGACACAGAACACTTGACAACAGGAATGGTTTGACCTTTTATTCTAAAACGGTCAGTTAAAGCATCAACCTCTTTTGCGGAATAAGATAACAGTCATTTCACGATATAACCATACAATAAATGCAATAGAACTTATACAAGGCATAAACAGCAGTATCACATTCGACACCATACAAGGCCTATGGAGCTACCGGTAACTCTAAGTCACTCCGTACCCGGCCTATCACTGTGGCTCGGAGAGCCAGTACTAACCTCCACTGAACTGCGAGTGGGTACACAACTTACGTTTGACTGCAGTGATAGGGCCAAATGCGAGTGAACCTTACGACACTCTGTATACTCACAAATTACGTCGGCAAATCACCATAAAATAAATACACCATTTAACCTGAGTACCCGGGTACACATTCTACCACTAAGACCGGTCAGTCCAGATGAGGGGCCTATGCATAGGACTTTAAGTAATTAATTTCTGCTCCTGTACATTCTATAGGAGGGTGCAATTTGGTGCATGAACCACCGGGTGGCAGTATTGTTCTAAGCAGAGTCCCTCTCCTTCACTGAGAAAGTGAGTTAGCAATATGGCAAGGAGGCCTCCGTTGGCCCTTATAGTGGCTTGTTTCCTTACCGGGGCAGAGGGATAAGTGAATCTAACTGGGAATGCTTCCTCAAACACGGTGCAGGTATTTAACAGCCAGGCAGTTCTCTCTAAGTCGAATGAACAGGCTGGAAAGTCTGACAGACTATATGGTCAATACTGCGGGGAGAAGTCTCCTTACACGGGTTCCCCCCTCTTTGCATCAGAGGACTTTATCATTAATTGCCCCACGGGCAGACTCACGGTTAGGTAGGTCACACTGGGGCCTGGCAGGCGGTCGGCTGCTTCTGCTGCTGCTTACACCATGCTGCTGGGCTCTGGCTACTATGCTCTGTGCTACCCACGTGCTGGCTGCTGGGCTCTGGCTGCTGGGCTCTGGCAGCTTGACACTGTGACTGCTGTGTTCTCTTGAACAGTTTGCACGCTGCCTGACTGGCTCCTTCTCTCACAGGCTGGGCTGCCACTCATTACTGGAGCTCTGTGCTGCTCAAGTGTCTGGCAGGCTGCATGGAGAAGTCTCCTCTCTCTGTGCTAGCTGCTAACTTCCTCAGTCACCTCTGACCTCTCTCTTCCTGTCACACTCCAGCCTGTCTGTGTTTAACTCTTTAGGTCTGAGCTGTGCCTAGTGCTGGGGTATATTAACCCCTGGTTAACTGGAATGCTCGGCACCTATTATTCCACAGTTATGGGGTGTTACATCCGCCCATACTTTTTTATGTGCGTGTCCTCACGCCACGCTCTCGGAGACATAAGTCCTAACCTTTCAAAGTTCTGAATCCGTAAAGTCTCTTTCGCAGTCCGAATACTACCGACAGTTATAACATTGTCAACATAAATGAACAACCTATACATATATACATAAATATATAACATCAGAACGGCATGAGATTATTACAGCTGGAGCTTATTCTCGGTACCGGGCTGGAGTCCTCTACAGGTTCTGTGGTCAGTATAGCCGGGATGGACGGTATGCTCCACCCTACGTTCAACAGCAGTTCCTGCGGGACCCTGGGCATGCTCCCGGGGGCGACGGTAGGGGCCTCCGTCTGTCGAGAGCATGACTTAGGCTGGTTGCGATGTACCCAGTGCAGTCGAGTCCCGTCTGGTTCTCCGCTTTGGTGGACTTCGATTGCTGCCGTCGGGCTCTTGGTGGCCACGTAGGGCTCAGCCTCCCATTTATGGTGAAATCTACGCCGTGGATGACTGTTAACGATAGGGGTGAGGTGATTCCACTCCTCTTCAGCGAGCGGCTTCTCTCCTCTATTGGCGGGGACAAGGTTCACTCCTGAGAGTAGATGCCGTGAGACTGGGCTGAGGGAATTCAGTGCCTCCATCTGTCCACTTTGGCACCAATGGGCACGCCTGCGGAAAGGACGCCTGTCGGGGCCCGGCCGGTTTCTTCTCTCTGGCACCCCATCTGGACCCGTCACGTTCACCGCTTTAGCACCCTTTTCCTCCTCCACCACATCGAACTCCACTGTCTCGCCTTCTCTGAGACCGCACAGAAGTCTCCGCGAGTGGCACTTCCTTAGGGCTGTCCGATGAACAAAAACGTCATCCCTTGTGCCGTTCCGGTTGATGAAGCCATATCCCCTTCGGATGTTAAACCACTTGACCGTCCCTTGGGTACGCGGGGCCAGCACTCTCTTCTCCACTTGGCTCCCCTGGACGCAGATTATGTGCTGTTGGGTGATCTCCCCAGCCTGGTCTTGGTTAACTGGTTCCTGTCTTAATGCTGCAATCAGCTCTTCAGGGCAATTCCTTAGTATGTTCATGCCCAGGATGATGGGGGCAACTCTCCCTTCCCCGCAGGTGATCACTAAATACCCCTGCCTGGGTAAACAAGTTCGTCCAATCTGCAAATCTGCTTCCCAGTACCCGTTGCAGACGACCTCTCGGCCATTGGCAGCGACCACCTTCACTTGCGTGGGGGGCTGTCTGAACGGTACTTCTTTTCCCCAATACTTTTGGAGAGTGGGTAACTGGATCATGGATACCTGTGACCCGGTATCGATCGTGGCCACTGTCTCTATCCCGTTGATCACTACTGGGATCCTCGGGCATTGTCCTACATATTGGGCCCACCATTCCTCCGGGTCTGAGTCTACTCCCGGTGTTCTCCCCGAGGTTCGGCCTTCCTGACAGTGTCGACAGATGGGCCGGCCTTGATGGTCATTCTGGTCAGAGGCTCGCCTCCCATATTCTCGGGGTGGGTCCCATCGATTCCGGTTCGACTGCTGTCCTTCCGTCTTCCATCTGGCCTCCCCACGGTTGGACGCGGTTTGCTGTGTCAGCTGGCGCATGTCTCGCTGCATCGCAGCCATCCCGAGGGCCAGGTCTTCCACCTGGCGCTGGAGGGATTGGTCTGGATGTCCCGCTGGCGGTTGGCCACTCTGGATGGTCCGGTCTTTCAGTCGGCCGACTTGTTCAGAGCTCGTGGCCACGGGTCTTCCAGCCCCCGTCATCTCCGGATATTCTATCTCGGGGTCGGCGTGATTCCCGATGGTCAGGATGGCAGTGTGCTTAAAGTCGTCAAAGGACTTCCCCGGCATCTGCATCGTCAGGATTCGCAACTGGGTCTTGATGGTGGGGTTCGACGCTCCCTCCACGAACTGGAGGGTGAGCGCCTCGTCGCTGTTACGAACCTCATCTGGGTCAGCTGCTTGGATGAGCTTCAGGGCCTTCTGTAGACTTAGGGCGAAGTCCCGGAGGGTCTCGCCCGGTCGTTGTTTTCGACCGTAGAGTTGCATCTTTAACTCCGGGAGGGTGGCGGTCTCGAAGATCGTGGCCAGCCGATTCAAGATCTGGTCGGTGCCCTTCTTTTGGTTGTCATCCCACGATTCGACCTCACTGAGGGCGGAGCCCGTGAGTTGGCCGATTAGGATCTGTACCCTCTGTTCTTTGCTCGGGGTGTATAGCTCTGCTATAGACTTCATCTGGTTTTTGAATGCCGTGAACGTGGCGCCCTTGTTGGGGTCCCCACTGTAGGTCATCATCCATGGGGCCCCGAAGTAGTAGGGTAGGGTGATGGGAGCATGAGGTGTCGGTGCTGGTGCAGGTATTACCACTGGGGCGGCAACCAGCTGTTCGGCGTTGGGGGGCACAACGGGTGCCTGCCCACCCCCGGCCTGTGGTGTGTCCATCCTGGGATCGGATTATACTCCGCGTCGACTATATCCTGTTCGTGACGCCAGAGAATTGTAAGCACCTGAAGAGGGATTACCTTATGGATGCGGTGGGGGTCGCGCTTCCCCGAACTCACGGATCTCAGTCTGGAGTCTTCTCTTGATGCAGGAATGGACACAGAACACTTGACAACAGGAATGGTTTGACCTTTTATTCTAAAACGGTCAGTTAAAGCATCAACCTCTTTTGCGGAATAAGATAACAGTCATTTCACGATATAACCATACAATAAATGCAATAGAACTTATACAAGGCATAAACAGCAGTATCACATTCGACACCATACAAGGCCTATGGAGCTACCGGTAACTCTAAGTCACTCCGTACCCGGCCTATCACTGTGGCTCGGAGAGCCAGTACTAACCTCCACTGAACTGCGAGTGGGTACACAACTTACGTTTGACTGCAGTGATAGGGCCAAATGCGAGTGAACCTTACGACACTCTGTATACTCACAAATTACGTCGGCAAATCACCATAAAATAAATACACCATTTAACCTGAGTACCCGGGTACACATTCTACCACTAAGACCGGTCAGTCCAGATGAGGGGCCTATGCATAGGACTTTAAGTAATTAATTTCTGCTCCTGTACATTCTATAGGAGGGTGCAATTTGGTGCATGAACCACCGGGTGGCAGTATTGTTCTAAGCAGAGTCCCTCTCCTTCACTGAGAAAGTGAGTTAGCAATATGGCAAGGAGGCCTCCGTTGGCCCTTATAGTGGCTTGTTTCCTTACCGGGGCAGAGGGATAAGTGAATCTAACTGGGAATGCATCCTCAAACACGGTGCAGGTATTTAACAGCCAGGCAGTTCTCTCTAAGTCGAATGAACAGGCTGGAAAGTCTGACAGACTATATGGTCAATACTGCGGGGAGAAGTCTCCTTACACGGGTTCCCCCCTCTTTGCATCAGAGGACTTTATCATTAATTGCCCCACGGGCAGACTCACGGTTAGGTAGGTCACACTGGGGCCTGGCAGGCGGTCGGCTGCTTCTGCTGCTGCTTACACCATGCTGCTGGGCTCTGGCTACTATGCTCTGTGCTACCCACGTGCTGGCTGCTGGGCTCTGGCTGCTGGGCTCTGGCAGCTTGACACTGTGACTGCTGTGTTCTCTTGAACAGTTTGCACGCTGCCTGACTGGCTCCTTCTCTCACAGGCTGGGCTGCCACTCATTACTGGAGCTCTGTGCTGCTCAAGTGTCTGGCAGGCTGCATGGAGAAGTCTCCTCTCTCTGTGCTAGCTGCTAACTTCCTCAGTCACCTCTGACCTCTCTCTTCCTGTCACACTCCAGCCTGTCTGTGTTTAACTCTTTAGGTCTGAGCTGTGCCTAGTGCTGGGGTATATTAACCCCTGGTTAACTGGAATGCTCGGCACCTATTATTCCACAGTTATGGGGTGTTACACATATCTTCTGAGTCTCCCCACATTATATATATACTGTTTATATTTACAGTTTTATTTCTGACCTAAATGAGTGCTTTTTGGGTGTGTTTGTTTAAGGAAACACCTATTGCACTCATCTGATCTGTCAAAGAACAGAGCAAATTTAAGGCAGTCTCCTGAACCATAATTCACAACACATTATGTAATACGGTTATCTCATGTATGTTATGTCCTACTGGGTGATACTGTGATTATTGATGTTTGCTCATTCTGATATCTGAACTTGTTCTGTTCTTCGTGCATTTAGAGAAGAAGAAAGTTCATATGCCTGTTATGTTCTTAATAGGAATGAACAATGTTTTATTGCCCTATTGGTAAAACAATCCCTTGTGTTCAGGTGATGGAATGCAACCAAAAACAGTAACATGAGAGAGGGCATGTGTTGGCAGGCCCAAAATACAAATGGCTTTCTTGCATCATGTGATAGGTTTTTCTCACTCTCCCATCATCCCCCAGCCTGATTTCAGCTCTGCTGAAAAGGGAGCCGAGGGATAAAGGGTCAAAGGATATCCATTACTATACCTAATGTAATATGAAATGAATCCAGAATGCCGAACAATAGAATCGGTAGTGTTATACCAGGCTGTGCTTTATATAGCAGTATATATATCTGTTTATGTCCTGACAACATACAAATGTAGAATATTTTCTCTCTGATGACAAGAACTTCAGTAAATCCTATGTTGTCTTTGGAAATTATTTTGCTATTTTTTTCTTTTAAATATTTAGTAAGGTTTTTTTTTTTTATCCCAGTTTGATCACGCATAACAACAGTTGGATGGCCTGGATTATGCCAGCAAAGAATGAACGCCAAAGGTTTAAAATTTGTGAGCTCCTGATAATCAGGATGGCTGTGTACAAGAGAGCTTCTTCAGACCATCTCGCGAGAGATTAGCCGGCTGCCAGCTGCTACTCTGGGCACTGAAATCAATCAATCAGGGCAGGGATTTCTGTATGTGGAACAGATGGGCCCAAATCCATCCATGGGAGACTATTTACAGATTAGTTATGGGATCAGAGAACACGTCCTGAGCTTGGCACTGTAGAGTCCCTTTAGGTTACTTTTCCAAAAATGGAGTCTGCCACTACTTGGTCCATTGTTGCCATAACTCAGATAACAAAATATGTTGAAAGATATTTTCCACTGGATTTAGTTACTTAAACTGTGAATGTTGCAGTTGAAAACCTTGTTTGATTGTGCTGCCTTTTTATGTAATTTGCAACACTATGAGGGAAAAGTAGGCTTTAACTCAATGGACTTGATTTGGAGTGATATGTATCTTATAGCATGGAGCCAAAAGGCGACTCATTGCATACAGCATGTGCATATGCCAGTTCGATTCATACATTATTGCATATATCTATCCTATTCTGTCCACCCATGAAACAAATGTGTGGGGGGGGGGGGGGGTGTAACAATGCCAAAGTGTGTAAACGCCCTGACTGGGAATGTTATGGAAAGCATATCAAAATCTCTGTGCAAATCATACATCCGGGCAAGGGTAGCCTGTTTCTGGATCTCTTCCACCTACCAAGGGGATGGTGCAAGTGTCAATACAAATGACAGTAGTTGTGGAAGCTAACATAAACGTAAAGCCAGTGAGTGGCACAGCTTGAATATGCACAGACCTGTCATTAGTAGTTAGTAAATCGGGCTTCAGCAGCTGTCGTCAGTAAGTAATCTTGGGGCCTTCAGTCCGGGCCCCTGCTTCCCCCCACCCCCCCTCCGAGACTGACCCTCCGGGAATGACCCTCAGCCCTGGCACCCCTGCACCCCCACCCCACCCTCGTACTCGCCCCCCTACCATAACTTACCTAGCTGTGGCATCACCCTTTTTCCTGTACGCCTCCTCGTCTCCTCAGGAGAGCACATTGCACAGTGCAGCCTGTAGAGCGCCGAGCCCCTCTGTGTCCTTGGCTCGGCGCTCTCCACGCTGCACTATGTATTGTGCGTGCATGGCTTGGTGGCTGCCGGGTGGGGGAGGCGGCTGCGACCGCAGGGGTGGGGGTTGGCACCATGCCGCTGTGGGCAGCAGTAGGGGCCCCTCCAGAGGCCGGGGCCCAGGACAGCTGTACCCACAGTACCCCCCTGTCAACGGCCCTGGCTGTCATCATTGCGTGCATGGAAATAGATACATATATTCACCTGAGTTGTATGCATCTTTACAAGTGGAACACCCCTATCTGTGCGCCTAGCTAGGACACCTGTCATTATAAGTATTTACTTGCACCAGCCATATTTTTGGCACAGAACAGAAGCTGTTAAATAGCTGCATTTATGCTTTCTACCAATTTTGGTGGAAGCACAGGGGTCCTTGGCTTGGGCTGCTAGTCTCATTAATTGCCTTTCTACCCCAGACAACGTGCCACATCTTCCCCACCAGCTGTTGGAGTCCAGCTGTGCACCGCTCAGCTTGGGCAGAACAAGACCATTTCACTACAGTAATCTCCCCATTGTCTCTAGTTGTCAGCCTCCACCAGTGTATATATTACAGAGTTTATCTGTATTTAATTTTTAAGAGGGACGCAATGCTCTGTTCCGGGAATTCCCTCTTATTGTATGATTGCCATCACCTGTTGAACAGTTTAATTGATAATAAAGGTGTTTCACCACAGGTGATGGCAATCACACATTAAGAGGGAAGTCCAGAAACAGAGCATTGTGTCCCTCCTGGAGAGGGTCATATGAATATCCTTACAAAGAAATAAGGATTAAAAAGGGTTGAGATTACCTGAAGGGTAAATAAAAGGGGCAGACTAGATGGGCCAAATGGTTCTTATCTGCCGTCAAATTCTATGTTTCTATCTTGGGAGGTATGCATATAACCATATACTCAACGTCAGAGTTTTGAAGATCGATAAGCAATATTAGCTATTACGAAATAAGAGAATTTGGAGCAATTATTAAAAACATTTAGATTTATGCTCTTTCTCATAGCAAAAAGCTTTGCATCCCAGTTGTTTTAGTGTACTACATTTTTACTAAAATGCAGCTCTGCATAATAAATAGAGCCCAATTCTTCTCACATGCTGATCTCCGCCTGTAGGGGGTGTTACAGGTTCACATAGAGTTGTGTCATTATTCTTTCTTCCTCTTGCAATATATAGGTGTGTAATATATGTCATGGTCTTATAGTGTCAGGTATAGTCTTACTACAGTGTACACATAGCCAGATTAAGGGGGGACTCAGGTGATACTGCACCCTGGGCTTCCCTGTGGGGGCCCCATGCCAGAGCACATTGACATCACTAACTCTCCTGATTCCTGTCCCAGTGTGTAAGTAGTACAAGGGCAGCTGCTATTCTTACATGTGACAAAATAGATAGATGATATAGTAGATTTTGGGTGAAATGTAATAGGATGAGAGATTAAGAAAGTGAGAGATTTGGTAAGAAAGTTCCAGTTTTAGCGGCAATCATTTACACTGCAAAAATCAAACTGCTTTTGCAGTGTAAATGATTGCGCGGACTGGAAATCAGTCCCAGTGCCCCAAAATTCCTGGTTGCAGCCCTGACCATGCACCAGCCCCATCATACATGAATGAGAAGTGGCATACTGTAAGCACACATAACATACGCTGATACCACTTCTCCCCCATAAGGAAGAATCATACTGTACCTCCCCTCAGGCAGAAACTTGGCGGTATCTGACTCCAAAGAGGGCACACAAAGATACAAATTGCATGTTTGCCAAGCAGGGGGAGTGGTCATTTTGACACAATCATTCACCACTGATCCCCCTCTGCAGTCACAATGCAACACATCACTACAATATACAAAGATCCATGTACGGATGTATGTGTGTGCACAATCAGGGCCACCGAGAGGTATGCCGGGCGCTGGTAAGATTTGAGGGTGTGGCCTGATTGTGGGAGGCGTGGTCACCTGCCACGATTAGGCCACGCCCCAACATGTGTAAGGTGGGCGATAAAACACTCTAAAGTCGAGGGGTGAGTGTTCATGCTGAGCCTGGTGTCAGCACAGCACATGCTATATACTTGTGTGCTGCTGCTCCTGCTGCTGCCCGGTAGGGAGGGAGGGGGAAGGTATGGGGGGTGGGGTTGGACCGGGGCACAATACCAAAAGAACATGGGGCTAAATTTACAAAGATGAGAATTCTTTTGAAGATGGGATGTTTCCCATAGCATATTAGCAACAATCAGATTCTGATTCTTATTTATTTAGCACCTTCTGGAAGATAATAGATACAGTCTGATTGGTTGCTATGGGACACATCCCATCTTCAATAGAACTCCCATCTTAGTAAATGTACCCCATTGACTCTATATGAGCCCCATTATGAGACCAGAGCACTGTAGGATAATCTACGGCAAGCCAATTAATATGCAAAGATTATTCCCAAAAATTCCAAGATATGATCATGGAGAAGCACAAGTCTAGGAAAGGCACATGACCAATGCCCATGCATTATATTTTCCTCTGACCGACTCTATGCATCCAGATGTACAGGGACTGGGACACCAACTTTCAGTGTCCGTAGACATTGAAATACTGCTAGGTAAGTCTTTAGATGTCAGTCGTACAATCGAAACATGAATCCGCCCTATGACAGGTGCTGATGCTCAATGCATTCCATTGTTCAGAAATGGCAAAAGTGATAAAACTGCGCCACACTGCTTATATCAGACCACCCCTAAACATTGTTATTGGATAAGAAGAGTGCTTCATAGGGAAACTGCTGCAGCACCAACTGTGACATTAAATGAGTTACAGCTATAAGTGGCTGTGAAGGAAGATTACATGCAAGGGTCAACAATTCCCTAAACATTCCACAAAGAAGTCTTTATGAAAGAGTGTCATGGGAGAAACCCTGGCTGTAAAAACTGGCAGTATTATAAAGAGTGATGGGAAGATGAATGGTTCATACTACAGACAAGGTTGTAGACAAAAACCAGCTACAGTACACTGCCAAAAAGTTTCATCTGGGGAGGAAGTTCATCTTTCATCGGGGGGGCATTGATCAAAAGCACACCATAAAAGCAACACTGTAGTTGCTTAAAATGGTAAAATAGATGTCCTTGTGACCCAGCCAGAGTGCTGACCTTAATCACATGAAATCTTTTCTGTCCTATGCCAGTCCCCATGACCAAGGTAAACTGAAAGGATGAATGGGCAAGTATCGCTACAGCACTGTGTTACTATACAAACAGAAACATTTTATTAGAAAGAAGGCACTCTATTTTTGTTTGGGCACTCTTATTAGAAAATATAACCTATATGTAAATAAATTATATAGATTGTAAGCTTGCAGCAGGGCCCTCTAACCCCCAAGTCTGTCTGTTACCCAGTTTGTTTTATCACTGTCTACTATTGAAAAGCGCAACGGAATCTGCTGAGCTACATAAGAAACTATTAAACCTTGCAATAGCAGATGTGTGACTTTTGTGTGTTACCTTTGACATAATGATCTTAAACTCTATAAATAAATAAAGACACGGAGACATGGTTTGGCAGAAATTTGTTAGCTGAAATTTATTGAAAATAATTTTTGTTTAAACTAGGTTTTGTTTTTATTTTTGTTTTTATTTGTTTTTTATTTTATTTTAATTTTATTTAAATTTTATTTTAATTTTTCTAATTTCTAAAATGGTGGCCAAGAAAGAACGGCTATTACCCAACTCCACCCCCAAACTAACATCCGTAATTTGGCCTAATCACAGGAAGCGGTCTCCACTCAACCCACTCGTTGTCTACCCACCCAGCCGGGTGGGCTCGCTATCCCCGGTCGGGTAATCTAGCGAAGGCCTAAGCCAATGAGGGGCAAGCGCACCGAAAGTTGCCAAATACGCCATAAACTTAACTCAATAAACGCCTAACAACTCTAAACTTGCCGTTCTTTCCCGCCTATCAGCTAACGCGATTAAAAGAACAGACACAAAAAACCCCCCATAACCATCCTAATCGTCTAACAAAAACTCAAGGGACGGGAGGGTGGGGAATTTTCCAGAAAAAGAGGGAGACTCCTCCCCTCTCCTGGGATATTATTCCACCAGCTAACAGCCAAGAGCCATTGCCATAGGCTCTCCGTGTCACATGTCACCCAGGGTCACACCCAGCTATTATGTTTAAGTCACTCCATGCCTATCCTAGCCACTGCGTTGTTTTAAACCTTGCAATAGCAGATGTGTGACTTTTGTGTGTTACCTTTGACATAATGATCTTAAACTCTATAAATAAATAAAGACACGGAGACATGGTTTGGCAGAAATTTGTTAGCTGAAATTTATTGAAAATAATTTTTGTTTAAACTAGGTTTTGTTTTTATTTTTGTTTTTATTTGTTTTTTATTTTATTTTAATTTTATTTAAATTTTATTTTAATTTTTCTAATTTCTAAAATGGTGGCCAAGAAAGAACGGCTATTACCCAACTCCACCCCCAAACTAACATCCGTAATTTGGCCTAATCACAGGAAGCGGTCTCCACTCAACCCACTCGTTGTCTACCCACCCAGCCGGGTGGGCTCGCTATCCCCGGTCGGGTAATCTAGCGAAGGCCTAAGCCAATGAGGGGCAAGCGCACCGAAAGTTGCCAAATACGCCATAAACTTAACTCAATAAACGCCTAACAACTCTAAACTTGCCGTTCTTTCCCGCCAAAGCGGGGTACCCCTCTCTGGAGACCCCGCCCCGCCACCAACTAGACTACTGAATCTATAACCCCGAGAATGTCCTCGATGAACAACACTAGACCCTCCTCCACTAAATGAACCCCGTCTGGCCTATAGAGCTGGTGGTACCGAAATCTGATTCGTCCATGTGTGACAATGGCACCCCCTGCCCCCAGCACCCATCTGGCCACGGCGGAGTTCAGCTTCTTCCTAGACTCATCCACCGCCTTGCAATCCCTTGCACCCCTCCAACATAGCCTAGGGATCACAAATGACCAAATCAACAGACATGTGGGCCAAGCACTCTTAATTGCGGCCAGGTCACTCAAAATCACTGCTCTCAGCTCCAACTGGGACATTTTCCCAAGATCGTTCCCACCTAAATGGATAGCCAGTATTTCAGGCAATCCAAATCTTCTCACATTTTCTAAGAGGAATGGCCTTAGCTCGCGCCAGGACATCCCCCTCACACCCAACCACCTTATCATGTTGGAGCACTTGAAGACGGGCCCGTTGCCCGAGGCCACCAGCCGGCCCGCCCAATGCACGAAGGAGTGGCCCACTATCCATACTTTGCACCTGTCGTATCCCATACCTACGGGGAAAATTATTTAGGAAATTAGATGGTGGTTCTACTAATTTGTCGAGGTTCAGTCTAAGGACAAGCATTAATGTTATAAGGAGGGTCTGCCAAAAGAAAAAGAATTTGGTTGTTGCACAATTTGGTGCGAAGAACTACTTCAATCACGATTGAAGTCTCTCCTAGAGACAAAAGGTAAGGGACAAACATGGGTGGGTAAGGGTGATGGAAGGGTAAGGAAAACAGGGGATTACTCGGCCGGAGAAAAAACGTATAGACCTGCTGAGGGACTCTTAATTGGTGCCGAATTAGCCGAATTATGATAAGCCAGATTCAGTCCGTCAGGTCAGGTAAAAAAACGAGAAAACTCCGGACGCTGGCCCAACAACAGAGCGTAGCTAATCCCCGAGTAGGAAACGGTGGGTAGGGGGGTAACACAGGAATACAACCAGCCAACTGGAAACCTCACATGCACATACATCATATTAGGAGGTTCGGGCGAATATATTTCTTGTAAGTCGCGGAGCGCCAACGCCCTAGCTTCTTAATATCTGTGACCGACCAGCCAGAGCCCGCAGCTGTTGTCGCGGCGCCTATTCTAAAGGAATGGGTGCCAAATTCCCCGGGTGCCAAACCTAGTTCTATCAGGCATTTTCGTAACATCCAACTGAATTGATATCTCGTGAGCGGAGACCCATTGTAGTGTACCAGCCACGAGTGCCCCAGGCTGGGCCTCACCTGAGCATATTGCCTAGCCAGAGCCACGGGGCATGCCGCTACTGGCACCGCGGATCCTAAGCGCACCCATACTCCTTTTGCCGCCTGGTCGGTTTTGGATTTCCTAACCCTACACCAAAGCGCCTCCTGTTCTATGCGTATGTCTTCAAATTGCAGCGAAGCCTCTCTATATTTGGAGGGGGAAACTAACTCTAACACACGGAAAGCCCCGTGAAATGTCATAGAAAAGGCTAGCGAAAAAACTAACGCTTCGAAAACTGAGTCTGCAAACAACTTAATCTTCCCTATCAGAGCTAACAACAAGGATAAATCAATGGGGCGTCGATGATCGGGTGCGGCCGGCGCCAGACGCGACCAGCCTTTCATGGCTCTCCGTACCAGGAAGCATTTAGTAAAGTCATCGACCCCTTTCAGCTGCGCGAAAAATGAAATCCCTGCGAGGTAGCGCGCGACCACTGCCCTTGACTTGCCCGCCTTATACAGTTTCCATACAAAGGAAAGCAACAGTCTCTGGCCCCGCCTACCTTGTTGCCCAGCGCTTCCAGAATAAGCCTCCCACTCGGACCATGCTTGCTTATATATTCTGAGGGTAGCCGGAGCCACGGATCGCTCTGCTAGCCCCTCCAATCCGGCCTGATGACCTGCCAAACATAAGATGGGCACGAGACCCCAACAACGTCAGCAGTCGGCACAAGTTCTCTGAAACGATCCCATTGAAAGCGTGATAATGCGTCCGCTACTTCATTCTGTGTGCCCGGCACATGCCTAGCTTTAAACACAATGTTGTAGCGGAGACATTGAAGAAAAAGCTGCGCCAACACTCTCAACACAAGCAGCGATTTTGCCTTCTGATTGTTAATGGCATGCACAGTGCTAAAATTGTCACACCAAAATAGGACGCTGTGATTGGCTAGGCGACTACCCCAGATTTCTATGGCTACCATGATAGGGAAAAGTTCGAGCAAAAGCAAATCCTTTGTAAGCTTATCTGAAATCCAAGACGCGGGCCAAGCCTGAGCGCACCAACTGCCACCCAGAAAACACCCGAACCCTGTCGAGCCGGCGGCGTCTGTGAAAAGTTGCAGTCTGGAGTTGTCGAGCACCGGGGTCAGCCAAATCCGAATCCCATTAAACTCATCTAGGAAAGCAGACCAGACCAATAGGTCCCGTCTGATTTCGGCTGACAGGCGCACGAAATGGTGCGCCTTAGAGACCCCCGTGGTCGCCCTCTCAAGCTTGCGACAGAACAGACGGCCCATAGGGATGACTCTGCACGCGAAATTCAGTTGGCCTAGCAGGGACTGGGTCTGGCGCAGGGTAATCTTTCGCGCCGCGCAAAAGACAGCTACCGTATCCTTCAGCTTGCTAACCTTATCCTGAGGCAGGCAGCAATGACCCCTGACTGTGTCTATTTCTATCCCTAGAAATGACAGCGAAGTGGAGGGCCCCTCCGTTTTGTCTTCCGCAATGGGCACGCCAAATTGCTCAAAGACACAACGGGCTGCATCCAGCAAGGAAGAGCAGTGACTGGAGCCGGCTGGGCCCACGCACAGGAAATCGTCCAGGTAGTGGGCGATCCCCTTAAGCCCAGCTGACCTTTCTACACACCAATGCAAAAAGGTACTGAACCTCTCAAAAAATGCACAGGATACAG
Organism: Crinia signifera; assembly: GCF_055691185.1. NCBI lineage: Eukaryota > Metazoa > Chordata > Amphibia > Anura > Myobatrachidae > Crinia > Crinia signifera. The sequence continues at coordinate 146,714,610 of NC_139222.1, read as the reverse complement.
AGCACCCCATCGGCAAGCACTTGTCGACGAAGTACTCGGCACCAATGCGGAAGCCCATGTACCTAAAAGCATCGGGGTGCAGAGGAAGGAGCCGAAAGGCTGATTCCACGTCAATTTTAGCCATCAATGCCCCGGTTCCCCCTGCCCTAACCATGGCCAGTGCCTCGTCAAATGATTGGTATATGACAGAACAACACTCTGGAGGAATGGAGTCATTAACTGAGCTGCCCACAGGATAAGACAAGTGCTGTATGAGCCTGAACTTACCGGGAGTCTTTTTCGGCACCACCCCCACCGGTGAAATCACCATGTTAGGCAGGGGAGGGGCCGGAAAGGGCCCAGCCATGCGACCCAAGCGAAGCTCCTTGTCAACTTTTTCCTGCAAAACATGAGCCAGCGAACGTGCTGACTGGAGGTTTCTAAATGCCCCTCCCATAACTTCCCCTGATATAGGGAGACGAAAACCAACTGTGAAACCCTCCTTAATAAACTCGGCGGACTCTCTGTCCGGGTACACATCGAGCCATGGAATCATGGCTCCGACCCGCACCGGAGTAGCCGCCCTATCGAGCGTTGGCGGACGTTGAGGGCCTGGGTGCTGACGCAGCAGCCGCCCCTCTGGAGGGGCGGCCACCCCGAAAGCAATTGGAGGCGGGGTGGTTACCGGAACAATTGATACATACATGTTTGTACCGGCAGCGCTGACCCTGGTTGCAAAAGGAATTGTTGAAAGAGTAACATTTTCCCTTTGCCGCGGCCGGGTTGAAAGGCCTACCCCCCGACGCGGGGCGCTTGTGGGGGATAACTTCATTCGCGGGCCGATGTTGCACCGTGGGGGCGTTGGCCACAGTTGTAACGGGGCGAGCCGCCTCCACGGGCTCGACAAGGGGCCTGCTCAAACGCATCCAGACCTCCACGTCCTTGCACCCAAAATCTATGATATGCAAGCAGTCCTGCTTACGCCGAAACTGCTCGTCATAAGTCCTCCACGACACGCCCCCATATGACCTGTACATGTCATGGACCATGTGAATATAACGGATTATATTCATATGCTCCTCTGGTCTGTCTTCTAGGTAGCATGCGGCGAACACACAGAAACCAGAGAGCCAGTTATCATAGGAGCGGAAAGCCTCCACCCCTATTCCCCCTTTTGCCTTAGCCCCCTTTAACGCCTTTTTGGACTCATCAGTGAGGCTGAATAGGTCCACAAAATCCCCTTTCTGGATTTTGGCCCTGCAACTCTCCCTAAGTCCCCTCGTTACAGCAGTGTAGTCGCAGTGTACGACCCCCGGAAGGTTCCTACGCTTGCGCTCCCTCCTGGACAAAGAAGCGTTACGCTTCCGCTTGGAGCTAAGAGCCTGCCGGCCTGCCTCCTTCCTAGCATATTTCGCTGCACGCTTACGCGCTTTCTTGGTGCTACCCTCTTCAGAGCCACCTTCTGAGGAGGAAGAGGAGGAGGAGGAATGGCCAGTAGAGCCAGAACCAACCGTGGAGGAGTATGCCACTGAATCAGCCTCCCCATCAGAACCGTCCTCACCTGCAGCTTCTGGCTGTGCCGCCCATGTAGCGTCATCATCGTCTGTATCTTCTTCGACGTTGGCTACGAGTTCTTCTCCCACAGCTCTGTCTTCTGCCTCTGAGGAAACAAACGAAAGCGGCCTGGCGGGCCATTCGTGAGGAGCACATGCAGCGAGACGCCTGCTGGATCTAACGTTGGGACGGGACGCCTGAGACCGACCCTGGCGCCCTCCTGAGGCCGAGGAGTCCCGGCCCCTAAAGGCCCTAACGAACTCCGCACATCCTGGGATGCGCTGCCCCCTCTGCGATGGGCTGTGGCCATCTGCATATGATGCAGCCCCATCATCGTCACAGCCCTCCACCAGGGGGGCTAGGGCCCCCGCCATGGAGGACAGGGCGGCTGATAGCAGGGCTGGGTCAAAGGCCCCTGAAGATGCCCTAGGCCTGGAGCCCGCCCCTGCCCCCGGCCTCGCAGGTGTGCCCCTGCGAGTGTGGTGACAGGCACCATGCCTCCTGCCGGCCCCCCTCGCCGAGGGCTCGCCAGCCTCCACTTGCCTATCATGCTGCCCCCTATCCCAGGAAGGCCTATAGCCGTAGTGAGGCGTTTCTGGGTCTGGGGAGGGAAAAGGTAATTCCTCCCAGCCCTCATCCTCCTGCCAGCCTGCCTCATTGTCCTGATCTGCCAGGACCTGATGCGCCCCCCTGTCTAAGCCCGGCCTGGAACCCAGCCGTCCAGCCGGACGGATGGATCCGGCCGCCATGTTGCTGCTGCTGCAGCTTAACTCTGACTGAGATGGCCGCCGCCCGCCATCTCCGCGGGCGCCTTGCGGCCTAATCTCCTCTGCAGGCTCCCCCCTACCCCGTGGGGACTCGCGGCGGGCGCTGACTGACACCCTGCGCCCGCCGCGTGACGTGCCCCTGCCGCGCGAACTACCGCGACCGCGCGACGGGGGGATGACGTCGTCACACCCGCGGCGGGACGCGGCAGCAGCAGCGCGACCGCTCCCCCTCCGTCCCCCTCTGGCGCCCGAGAGCCTCCGGCCGGCCTGGATTGCCTCAGGCAGGCTAGGCCCGGCGCCCGCTACCGCCCTTCCACGCGGGGAGCGTGCCGACACGCCACCACCGCGCGCCGCAGACCCTCTCACGCCAGCCCGGTGACCGTGAGGGGATGACCCCGGAGCCACCGCTGGTGAAACAGCAGCAGCCCCACGCCTCCCTCTTGGGCCACCGGACGGGAGAGGAATAGCAGAAGCGGGGGCAGGCACCTCAGCACCGCCAGAGCCATCGGCGTCTGCAAAGCGGGCCGGAGGCCTCACTACACGCCTGGGGCGCCGTCTGGAGGCAGCACGGGGCATTCTATAAGGTATGAGAGCCTAACTACTCACAGTTATGTTCAGTTTTCTGGTTCAAAATCTCAAGCTATGCCACAGCAACGCAGCAAACCCAGCTAGCTGCACTCAGGACGAATTTTCCAGAAAAAGAGGGAGACTCCTCCCCTCTCCTGGGATATTATTCCACCAGCTAACAGCCAAGAGCCATTGCCATAGGCTCTCCGTGTCACATGTCACCCAGGGTCACACCCAGCTATTATGTTTAAGTCACTCCATGCCTATCCTAGCCACTGCGTTGTTTAAATGAATACAGTGTAGATGACTATACACTAGGACATACATCAAGAAATGTGGCAGAGCCTTAAATGTATGTTAAATTGCATGAAAGGTAGAGTGAAAAATCCTTTTCTGTTAGTGATGGTATTAAAACGTAACTTTTAATTGGGAATGCTAAAATAAGTCATACATACACATGTGTAAATACAGTATGTCAGTGACAACACATGAACATACAGTAAAAGCCTTCCAAGTCCACAAATAAAGTGTGGAAAATAGCTGGGCAGAAAACCGCTCTGTGCAAACACACTTAGCATTTTTCACCCTGCCGTTACTTTCCCAGATGGCAGGGCCGGACTGGCCATCTGGCGCTTCTGGCAAATGCCAGAAGGGCCGAGGGCCAGGTGGGACGATTTTGGGGCCACCTTAGTACTATGTGAGTGTGTGGCAGGATCCATGTTGATTCAATTACCACCAGCCTTAACGGAGGAACCCAGCTGGCCAGAGCAGGAAATACAGCGGCACATGGGATTTGTAGTAGATGGTCACCGCAGAGCTAGACAGCATATGGGCTGTCCTGCCTGCCCACACCGAGCTGGAAGAAGGTTAGCTACTCCCCTCTCCCAGGGCGGGATGTACTAAGCCGAGAATGCGGTAAAACCCCCAGGCCACCACATCACTGCAGGGCAGGATATCACCACCTTTGGGTGGCAATACCCTATAGAAGCCTATAGGCTTCTACCGCCGCCCGCCGCAGCCTCCCTACCCTCCCTCCCCGGCTTCCGTGCTGCTACTTCTCCCCCAGCAGCATGTCACAGCCAGCTGGGGATGTCTTCTGTCTGCAGGGGGGAGGAGAAGACACCACAAGGAAGTGACAGAGACCCCTCCGCAAACCACATTACAGGTTTCGCGGGGGGCCTCTGTCACATTACCGCGATGCCAGCCGCATATGTTAGTACATATGTGGGTACTTGTGGAGTATCACGGCTCCCACGATGGGCATCGCACAGGAAAAAATCGCATTGCATGCCATCGCATGCCATCGCATGCGATGCGATGCCATTTTTCACAGAAATCATTAACATGTGTTAAAATCATGTTAAATGCACCCCAAAGGGCATTTGTTACTGTACCACCCACACTATAAACGGCAACCCGAAGCGTAGCGCGAGGGGCGGCGGTACGCGTCCTACGACCTTTTCATACCCCCACTATCCACGTCGGCGTGGAGTTGAGAATAGAAAGTGTGGAGAGCGCAGAGAGCCACCGAGCCCGAAGCGTGGCGAGCGCAGCGAGCCCCTCGAGGGGACGCGGATACCTGTGAAGGCCGCGAGGGTACGCCGTGCGCTCGCCACACTTCGGGCTCGGTGGTTCGCTGCGCTCACCACACTTTCTATTCTCAACTCCACGCCGACGTGGATAGTGGAGGTATAAAAAAGTCGTAGGACGCTTACCGCCGCCCCTCGCGGGCTCGCTGCGCTCGCCACGCTTCGGTTTGGCGTTGATAGTGGGGGTGGTACAGTGTGAAAAATGACATTTGGGGTGCATTTAACATGTTTAATACTAATTGGATGCATTTGTGATCAAATTTGCATGCCATGGCATCGCATCGCATGCCATCTCATGGAATATGATTTTTATGACAAATGCATAAAAAATACATAGACATCGCATCGCATGCCATCGCATGCCACTACATATGGCATGCGATGGCATGCGATGGGAGCCGTGATACTCCACAAGTACCCATATGTGCTGGCATCGTATCGTGCCGTGGCGAGGGGCGGCAAAGTATGTTAATACATCCTGCCCCCAGTCCTCTGCCAGCTGTAGGGGTTAAACCGGAGGGGAGTGGAGATCAAGCAGGTGGGCGGAGCTACACGGCAGCATGCACAACATGTAAGGAGGAGGCAGCTGCAATAAAGACACTAGGCCCATCCAGTAATAGTGTGGTGAGGTACTATATATGTGTGTGTGACAGCTTGGCAGCTTGGTATATTCAGCATTTGCTTAGGAGAGGACTGACGGACAAAAAAACCTCTCCATATTACCCATTTTGCCCCATTCCATATCGAAAGTGAGACACTGTTTTAGTCGGTTCAAGCATCCACTGAGGAACCAGCTTAATTGTTCTTAATCAAGAGCACATGCCATTGTGAGTCATATATGTTACACCCCTGATGAAGTCTATATGACGAAACGCATTGGGTTACTGTGATTGAAAATATCTTGACTCCATATGGAACAACATTGAAAATTACCATGTTGATTTTTTATAAATTGTACAACTATTTTACAAAAATGTCTATCTCCATCTGAATTTTAAGGTGGTGGTGGTGATACAACAGGAGGCGCACTCTGGGCCTTATTCGAGTTCACTCTTTCAGACAAAATCCTTCTTAGATGGACAAAACCATGTGCACTGCAGGGGGGGCAGATGTAACTTGTGCAGATCTAATTAGATTTGGGTGGGGTTTTACTTCAAAGTGAGATCTATATTGCAGTGTTAAAATAAAGCAACCAGTATTTACCCTGCAAAGAATCACCAAAAAAATCACCAAATCTATTTCTATCTGCACATGTTACATCTGCCCCCCTGCAGTGCACATGGTTTTGTCCATCTAAGAAGGATTTTGTCAGAAAGAGTGAACTCGAATAAGGCCCTCTATATCCTCTCTGTCCATATATATATATATATATATATATATATATATATACACATGTGTACTGTGTGTGGCTGTATGCATGTGTGTGTCTGCCTGTACATAGATAAGTGTGTGACTATTTGTAACTGTACATATGTATGTTTGTATGTGTCGTACTATTTGTGTGACTATATGTGTATGTGTGTAACTGTACATATGCAGTGGTGTAAGTTCGACCATGTCGCCCGGAGGCAAGAAAAAAATGGTGCACCCATCCCCATAGATAGAGATAGCTAGAGAGGGAGAATGAGATAGGGGGAGTGAGAAAGAGATAAGGAGAATGAGAGAGATAGGGAATCATGGAGAAAGAGAGAAACAAGAGAGTGTCAGAGAGAGAGAGAGAGAGAGAGAGAGAGAATGTCAGGGAGAGAAGATGGGGTACTCTTTACATAGAACGGCGCCCATCGCGACCATCGTATGCACTAAAAAACGGGTGCGATGTGATGCCCGCGATGGCCGCTATTTCCCATAGGGATCAATGTTAAAAGTGAGATTGGACGCGATTTTAGTGTTCAATGCCTCAATGCCCGCGATTTTTCCATAGGAAACAATGTTAAATGGGCCACAGAGCCCAAATAGTCACCCTAAAGTCTGAAATGGTCCCCACAATTGTTAACGCCACCCCACAATCAACATCAACCCGAAGCATGGCGAGCGCAGCGAGCCCGCGAGGGGCGGCGGTACGCGTCCTCCGACCTTTTCATACCCCCACTATCCACGTCGGCGTGGAGTTGAGAATAGAATAGTGTGGTGAGCGCACAGGTAAACGCGTCCCTTCGCGGGCTTCACAGGTATCCGCGGGCGCTCGCCACGCTTCGGGCTCGGTGGCTCGCTGCGCTCGCCACACTATTCTATTCTCAACTCCACGCCGACGTGGATAGTGGGGGTATGAAAAGGTCAGAGGACGCGTACCGCTGCGCTCGCCATGCTTCGGGTTCACGTTGATCGTGGGGTGGCGCTAAAAATTGTGGGGGCCATTTAAGACTTCAGGGGGACTATTAGGGCTCTGTGGCCCATTTAACATTGTTTCCTATGTAAAAATCGCGGGCATTGAGGCATTTAACACTAAAATCGCGTCCAATCTCACTTTTAACATTGATCCCTATGGGAAAATCGCGGGCATCGCGTCGCACCCGTTTTTTATGTGCATGCGATGGCCGCGATTTTTTACCCGCGATGCCAATCGCGGGCGCCGTTCTAGGTAAAGAGTACCAAATATGGTGTCATATATAGAGAAAGTGTGAGAGAGAGAGAGAGGGAGAGGGTGAGAGGGAAGAGAGAAATGGTGTCGGAAAGAGAGAAGGTGGTGAGAGGTTGTAATGGATAGCTAGAGGGGAGAAAGAGAGAAGGGGGTCAGATACAGAGAGTGTGTGGTGAGAGCGTAGGTCAGGCAGAGAGAGGGGTGAGAAATAGGTGGGAGGGAACAGGTAGACCAGGGGGGAGGTTCAGGTAGAGAGGGTTGATAGAGGGAGCTTAGGAAGAGACAGGGTGTCATGGAAAAAAAGGAGATGGATAAGAGGAGTGAGAGGGGGATTAGGCAGGGAGAGAGAGGAGCAAGAGAGGGGTGTCAGGCAGAGAGAGAGAGGGGTTTGGGGGGGTCAAGTGGAGAGAGAGAGGGTGAGGCAGAAAGAGAGAAAGGAGAGGGGGGGGTGAGGCAGAGAAAGAGGGGGAATGGGCAGGTAGGTAACGCGTAAGCTATAGTTACGTGCTGGAAGAGGGTACAGAACCCTAAGTAGATGTCAAAGGCACAATGTTTAATGGTCATGCATTACGGTGTGTGCCACCAATGTGTAATGGGCATAATGGATTGTGTAGCCTTATATGTAATAGGCATTACGGTGTGTGCCATACATAATGTGTAATGGGTATAATGGATTGTGTAGCCTTATATGTAATGGGCGTTATGGTGTGTGTCATACATTAAATATTGTGTAATGGGCATAATGGATTGTGTAGCCTTATATGTAATGGTTTTGGTCCCAATCTGGCCCTGCCCGGTGGTGGACAGCTTCCATAGCAGGAGGCAATGGAAAGTCATCTTCTCCATCCCTCATCTGCTTGTAATACCAGCAGATGAGCGGCAGCAGGCAGTGATGGTGCGGGAGCATGCGGCAGCGCTCACCGCTCATTACTGCCCTGTACACACTGGGTGGCCTTCATGCTGAAAGCTGCTCAGATGAGAAAATTGAGCGGTTTTCACGTGAAAGTCGCCCAGTGTGTACGGCTTTAGACATCCCACTTTCCTTATGTGACTTGTTTGTCAGCTTTATTTGGTAGGAAAGATTGTCAATTCAGTGAACAACTTGCTGCAGTATGGTTGCGATATCACCCTATTGGTGTCAGCAGCACCTCGTACCTGAGCGATGAGTGCTGGATACCTCCCACTGGCCGCGGAAGGGATAGCTGAGTCTTGCAAGTTGTCATCTCACACTTGCCTTCATTAATGAAATAGGCGTCCATCATAAGTTGTGTATTCATTTGCCAAAATCAAGTGGACGCTGAATAGCTGGCTTTTCTTTCTTCTGCCAACATGCATTTTCTGGTCTTGTGTCTTAATTTAAATTATGTTTAGTACTGTTACATTAAGGGGCTGATTCAGGCCTGTTTGGTCAGGTCCGAATTGGGCCTCTTCTCCGATATTTGGGGTCTGCACATGCGCATGCACATAAACCCAGAGAGCAAATGGCTTCGGCGAGTTTCACACTAGGTGAACCGGTCGCTCGTAGAGGAGAGGGAAGGTCGCTCGTAGAGGAGATGGAAGGTGGCGGGCAGGGGCATTAGCAGGGGAACACCCAGTGTTTTATGGGCATCCCAATAAAAACACTGGGTGTTGATGTGTCGTTGTCTGTTCAGCGTTGGACATCACCCTTTTCGGCGATCTGCGGCAGAAATAAAAGTATGTTTACACTCACTTTTATGTACTAAGCGGTGACAAATCATTTGATGGTCGGCGACTATCAAATGATCATTGATTTCACTCCCCTTTGGACGCAAGCAAGGGGATGCAGGTGGGGGGGTGGGGGGGCAGTTGTTCATTGGTTGTTCGCTGACTGTTCGCTAGGCTGCGAGTATACCCAGCCTAGCGAACAGGTCTGAATCAGGCCCCAAGTTTGGTTCATTTATGTGTCTATTCTGCCTCTGGCGATTGAGTTAAAAGTTAAACCCACTATTCAGAAGCAAAATCATCACCCACAGATATGATCATACAGTGTATTTCTTTCTATCTGATTTTAAAAAGGACTGAAAAACAACGTGAGGGGAGATGGATCAAACCTTGTGGTATGTAATTATATTTAAGGAATATTTCTCTAGATCTGCAGTCCATTCCGCATACTACATCCCGTACCTACAGGGGTTAAAGTGTGTGTGGCGAATGGTGGTGGGGACTGAGTTTCTTCACCTGTAATAACTAGTTCCGCCTTCACCACAGCCCAGCACAATAATTACAACAGAAGAGTCCGGACCTACCACCATGTCATTGGAGGCGCACTTGGATTTTCAGTTTGCATCATAAGGTGGCATCCAAGTGTTGTGTCCACAGTGCTTGCACTAGATAAATACTAAACTAAATTATATAGTAGATATATTACATGTTAAATCAATCCCTATGTACAATGCACAGTAGTAATACATGAAAAGCCACACAAGCAGATGAAGTTAAAGTAGCTGCTTCTTCCCTGGGAGGTTTTATAAGTGTTATTCATACTGTGCAATTCGGTACTTGGCGCCACCGATTTCAATTGTATGCAATCGGGTTGCAAAAATCAGGTCAATCGCATCGCATGCAACCAAATTGCATGCGATGCGACTGACCCGACCGACCCGATTTTTTACATTGGAACCAATGTTAAATGGTCCCTGAGACCCAATTTTACATTGGCCCCAATGTTAAATGCCCCCCAGACCCCATTTTTCATTGTATGCCCCCCCCCATTGTTAACGCCACGCCACGATCAACGTGAACCCGAAGCGTGGCGAGCTCTGTGAGCCTCTAGTCATGCCCCCAGCCCCCTGGCTGCGGGAATAGATGTGCGCACAGTGTTTATTCACTGCTCAACAGCCGACAGGGGTGACTCCAAACAGCCCCCCTTGCCGCGGGCACTGCCGGCCACGGGAGGAACGCGAGAATGTCCCCGAATGTCCCCGAAAACCGGGACATTCCCGCAGTAATCAGGACTGTTGGGAGGTATGCGATGACAGTGCACTGTTATGGTACCCTTACATATATCTGGGTGGTACATAATATTTGTGAATCCCTGCCATAAAAGGGTGTAATAGGGGGACATACCATTAATATATTTTACAAATATGCCCAAAAAATTTGATTTCATTTTGCAAGATGGGATTATTTATATGAAATAAATGTGTAGAAAGGAGAAATTTACAGGAGCATTCCCTACATCGCAGGAGGGCACAATGTAATTTCATTCTTGTAAAAGGACTTGAATTCTTCACCAGTTCAGCCCTGGAGACTTTATATTGGCTTTATACATTAATTCATTGAATTCCCTGAATTGCACTTCTAGTAGAAAACAATTGTAGGTGAGCTCATCTTATCCTTTAAAAAACAAACATCTGGATAGTTAGACAGAAGGATGTAATAAAAAAATATTAAAAAAAGTGCCCCCAAGGGGAATAGCCATGCACACCAACGGTGTGGCCCCTCCACAGTACATGGCAGTCACTGCACCACTTCCCAAAACTATTTTCAGATAGGTGCTGCAGAAGCAGGAATCTTGCGGTAGATTTCTTAACATGCCCCTAACATTCTTTATTAATCTTGGTTCGCTTCACCACTTTACTGTGGTGAAGCGGCCCGCAGTCCGCCCAAATTTATTATTGCTAAACATTTCATTATGGGAGTATGTTATGCCCACCCGAAGGGGATATGCATCCTCCCATAACCTGTGTGCGCTCCTCCCCCACTATTTGTTATGCGCATGCGCCAGTTTCCCTGGCACGATGTGTCACCGGCGCATGCTTGGTGGTCCACGGCAAACATAACTGCGCATGCACCGGGTAATGTTTGCAGGGGATGCCGCGTAACCGGAGCATGCGCTGTTTTAATTTGAAGATGCCGGAGCCAGCAAGCGGCGCTGAACATGAAACAGGAGACCCGCAGAGCCAGAAGAAGATGGCTATCCGGGACGGGGCTACATAAAGGCCCTTATTCTGCATCGTGCGGTACGGCCCGCGTGCGGCCGTACCGCCGATGTTTTTAGTCTGCACATGCGCAGAGGTCAATCTGCGCATGTGCAGCCCCATTCGCCGCAGACGTATTTCGTCCGCCGCAAAGGGGGCGTATAGGGGCGTGAGGGGCTTCATACCCTCATTTCCCTATGTATACGCCCCGCGTTTCATGGGCGTTCCCATGCAAACGCGGGGCGTATGCATGCTAATGAGGGTATGACGCCACTGATGGGGGCGGAAAGCTGACGTCGCCGGATGTCAGCTCTCAGCCCCCATACAAGCTAACACACGGACGATTGTCCGTGTGGTCTCAGCTTGCGGGAGCTGCTGTGGCGTGCGGCCCTGCCTTCGATGGTCGACGACCATCGAATGCAGGGGGCAGCTCCCACCATGGTGGAGGCGTACGCCCCACCATTTTTATGCGGATCGCCAGCCGTCCGTGTACGGACGGCCGTGGCGATCCGTCTCGTGGGCGGGGATTGGTTTGTGCGGCCAGAGCACCGTGTGCGGCTCTGGCCGCACCAACCAGAATAAGGGCCAAAGAACGAAGCCCCACATCGCCGGATCATAATAAGGTAAGGCGCAGGCGCTCTTTTTAAAATAACGTCGCTGCGCTATGCCTCCTGCCCCACATCGCGGGTGTCATAGATCAGGAGAAGCGCTATCCCCTGCCATAACGCACGGGAATAGCGCATATTCCCCTGATCGCCTAATAATAAATCTACCCCTTGTGAGGTACTGTATGTTTGCAATTCATTCTCGTGAGTAATGTAAGCCTAACTGAGGATAGATGTAAGAGAAAGACTGTATAAAAATAAAATATTATAGCTGTAATTAAAACCTTGTGAAGTTTTTACGCTGACCATAGAGCTAGATGCACAATGCTTTTTTTTAAATAAAATGCTTCCAAAGATCAGGAAGAAGTACCGTATATACTCGAGTATAAGCCGACCCGAATATAAGCCGAGGCCCCTAATTTTGCCCCAAAAATCTGGGAAAACTTATTGACTCGAGTATAAGCCGGGGGTGGGAAACACAGCGGTTACTGGTCTGACACACACACACACACACACACACACGGTATTACCAGTAGTATACATACAAACAGCGAAGAACTCACAATGTATACAAACAATACTGACAAAAACACACAAATGGTATACACACAGTTGACACAGACATACACACACTTGCACAGTATACACACATGCACAGTATACATACACACACATGCACAGTATACATAAACACACAGACATGCACAGTATACATACACGCACAAACATGCACAGTATACATTACATACACACACACAGACATGCACAGTACACATAGTGTGTAAAAAAACAGCATAAAGGTAATTTATTACAGCACATACCCAGAGCCCCCTCACTGCCCCCCCCCCCCCACACACACACACACACACACACCAGAATTTATTTAACATTTCATGTTGGTACCTTTATTCACAGTACCGGTACTTTAATACTTTAAGACGCAGGACGGAGCAGAAGGAGCAGAGCACCAGGCAGGAAGTGTCAACCTCTGACACTTCTGCGTGTGTCCGGCCCCTGCTCTGTCCTGCTGCAGCGCGGCACCGGCGGGAGAACGGGCGGGCAAGGTAGGGAAGCCGGCGGGTGAGCTGGGAGAGCGGGCGGATAAGGCAGGGGAGCCGGCGGCAGCAGTGCACAGCTCCGGCGCTTTGTGATATGTCTGCGCCCGGAGCTAGTGTTCTGCCGGCTCCGCCGCTGCCAAAGATGTGTATTTTCCACTTGACTCGAGTATAAGCCGAGGAGGGGGTTTTCTGCCCAAAAAATTGGGCAGAAAAACTCGGCTTATACTCGAGTATATACGGTATACTGTAGATGTGTCCACATCCATCTACCTGCCATGTGAGTCCAGTCCTTTATACATAACGTGTGATCGTTATGGGGTTAGAGACCTGCGCTTTTACAGAGCCAATGTTTAAACCCACCTACGGGTGTACTATCTATGAAACAGGTTAGATGTGGGTGGTGTGAATCTTTTTCCATTAAAATGCATCTTATGTACAAAATATTAATGATGAGGCACAAGCAGCTCATGATGATTAAAATGATATGTGGCTTATATTCTGGGTGCAACTGCAGCTGTATCTACATACAAAATGCTAAATATGTGTTTTCCTGTAAATCACTGTAATGTAGTCCATCCGTCCGACCATCCCCGCTGCTTTACAAATGGATGTTTTGCATAAACATCCATTCGCAGGGAAGCATACAGGGGCAAAATCATTCAATGGTCACCGACCATCAAATTATTTTTCCCTGTTCACAAATATAAGTCTGTCTTGACTGAACCATATTTGTGGGGTCTGGTCTGAGAATGGGACAGACAGCTGCGTCTGCATGGGGACACCTGTTATCCTCGGCACACCCACCGTTTCTGTGGGACCGCCCAGGAAACGCTGGGCATCCCCATGTGAACGCCCCCTGCGCACCTCCATACCGCCCCTGCCCCCCCCCCCCCCATCCCCCGTGTGTGAATGCCTCGATGACTGTGAAAGTCGCCAAAGACGTCCTGACAGCAGCCCTTGCGATAGAAAAGTACATAAATAAGCATAGCGGTTGGATGATGTACGTCAACGACTTTCTGACTTGTTGCATGTGAGTACATAGTTTGTAGCTTTATGAGACTGACTTAGGACTCCCTGCTTGCCTTCCAGCTAGTATAATTAAGGGATCCTATTGGCAAGACTTTTATATCCTGTCACAAGTCAACCTTAATCCTCTGCAGCTCTGTTGCTATAGTAACAGCTGTTTTATTTTTTTACCTTGTTTGCTCTGCGCACAACTAAGAGACAGCAGTAAACACATAACAAGCTGTTTAACGCGTACCTCAAATCCACCAGCTCCAATGAGTGTTGAAGTTTGGGAGGAATTATAACTCTTTAGTTTGAAGTAACTTCCTATTAGACGATATAGTCATAGCATTTACTGTTTATTAGTGCTTGGAAAAACTAATTTTGCAGCATTTTCTTTGTTGATAATTTATCATATCACATTATAACTGTCGACATTATGAATGCTGATGATGTGAATGTCAAGTTCATGACTGCATATCATTAAATTATAATTTATTATATCAGCAACATAGCTTTCAGATTTTGTCATTTTGGTTTGTTTATTTATTTTAAATCTTTGTTGCCAGACTCTTTTATGTTATGTATAGTGTATCAGGGACAGCATAGTTGCACATGAAGTTTATTTGGAATAGCAGAATCCCAGTCAGTAGAGCAGAAGCAGGACTGATTAGGTCCAGTCTAGGTTCCACCTTAAGGTGTGTTCACACGGGCCTTTATCGCTGGCAATATGGTCGTTGAGTGACCATATTGCCAGCGATTGGAGTGCGCACCGGCGATAAATCGCTGGGTGCGCCCTCCCGTTTTTAGCCCCCTTATGATCGCTGGTCACAGGAACTTGCTCCTGTGACCAGCTGATTCCCTCTGGGGCTCCCCCGGCAGAGGTTCCCTTTCATCAGCGACCATCTCTGGTTGCTGATGAAAAGGAGACACTGAGCAATATATTTATATTGCCCCGTGTGTACACAGCATAAGATCTGATGTGAATCATTATTTGGCTAATTAACAACACCTGTGGCTTGCTGTTTAATATCTGTTCAGGGCAGAGAGTCAGTGTTATAGGCTTGGGGTGTAGGGACTACACTAAGGACCTTTGGAGTGTTGTACCCACTTGTGAAGCCTCTATGTAGCCTGCTGTAAAACCTGCTAAGATGTGATCTGAGTTGCCAAGCTCTAATCACTGATATGCTGTCTACCTTCTGGAAATAAAGTGTATGTGATCCTTTTCACACTACATTGCATTTTGGGCCTGATTCTGGTTGATGCGCTCCCATGTGAATTCACACGGGAGCGCAATGTTTTATTCTGCGCATGTGCATACTCTGTGTGCGAGTGGACGGGGAGCATGAGGCAGCAGGCCGAAGGATGCACCCATGAGAACGCCCAGCGTTTCATGGGCGTTTCCATGAAAATGCTGGGTGTTCTCATGGTAATGGCCCGATGATGCGGGTGCCGGGGGCAGGCAGCTTACATCACTGGATGTCAGCTGCCAGCCTTGTCCTCGTACAGGACACACGCAGAGTGTCTTAGTTTTGTGTGTACGCTACACATCATTCAATGGTTGGTGACTATCAAATGATGTGTTCCTCGCCCCCTAGGCTGCGAATGGAAAACATCCATTCGCAGCCGTGCGGGCAAATTCAGGAGGGTGGGCGGCAATGCGAGCGGCGGGCGGGCTTAAAAAGAAACCCATCGCTGCATGTCAACCATAATAGGATCCTTTATTTCCTATTTATTGCCTATCATTGATCATTACTATAGCATGATCACAAAGCGATATGAATAGAAAACATTTAATATTGCCCAAAATATAAAGATGAGGAAAACTTGCCGGTGCTGTACTACAGCATCTTTGGCACCAGACTGGCCATGGCATGAGTTTCTTCACCAGGTTTTGTAAACTTTGGTCCAACAATTACCCGGTGATTTATTTGTAAGAGCAGGAGTTTTTGCTCGCAGTCACCGCTCACCCTGTCAGTATTCAACTGACCCCTCTCATTCGCAAATTCCCCCTCATTCGTTTTTTTGAACGAGGGGGAATTTACGAATGTGCCTCCAAAAGCTGCGAGAATCGAGGCTAATTACAGCGAGTTTGCTGCACTAGCCTCGGCTTTAGGGGAATCCTTGCCGTTCTGTGACTGCGAGGATTCCCCCGGAACGTTGCATAGTGCGAGCGGCCAGCGCGGGGGTTAAACTGCGAGGATCACTGGTTTTCTGTGATCCTCGCAGTTTAACCCCCTCGCCGGCCGCTCGCACCGGCATTGAATACCTGCCATTGGGTCAAAAAAAAAAAATCTTCAAGCATTTGCATAGATAAAAATACAATTGACAAATATAAATCATGTTCCTGTGATTTTTATCTCTGAGGAGCTGAAATGAAAAGCACAATTTTTGTCTTTTACTTAGAGCTATAGAAATACATATGAAAGACCTGCTGCACGTCCGCTCTCACGGAAGAAAGGGAAAAAAGTGTTTACTTAAGAAAGGTATTCTTCAATTCCATTGAGAAAATGTCGGCATCCTTACTAGGCAGCAGAATCTCCCTGACATGTTTTGTTACAATACACATTGCACAGGAATCATCTGCAAGTGGGCTTCCTGCAGGGAAACCAGGAATTAATAGCTCAAGAAATGCACAGATTCACTGCAGGTCTCCTCCCAGGGTGGGACTCATGACCTTTCATCGCTGTTACTTATAGAAGCTTTGACATTCACAGGCACTGCACCAGATTGCTAGAAAAACACAAGTTGTCCCCAAACAACACATTTTCCATACGTGGGATACACCATTCACATAGGAAGATAACATTTGTGTTGAATTAAATTAATAACAATAGTTAATGCATAATATAAATTAGGCAGGAGCGAGATTATATTCTCAGGAACTGGCAGTACGTACGTAAGTGCATGCCTGTAAGCAAATGATCTTTTATGTGTACACGTTTGTGCAAATGCTGCTTTTACAGGAAAGACTTGTGAGCTAATACCCCTTTCACACTGCAGCTCTTAAACGGTAAATTGATGTTTTTTTTTATCCTTTTAAAACGTGTAGAGCTGCAGTGTGAAAGCTCCAGGGTGTTTTAACCATTTAATAAATACCGGTATTTGTTAAACCGTTAAAAACCAGTGTCGTACCTGTTCAGAGACCTTTTTTTGGCAATGAGAAAGGGTCTATTTCTATGGCTTGAAACGTGTTCCTTGGGGGTTATACAGGATGAATGTGTGAATGGTATTACATGCCATTAAAAACGGTTTTCACCGCAAAGGGATTTGAAAGGGTTTTAGTGGCTCAGACCTGTTTTAAATCATGGTTGCCGACTTTCTGGCTGCTCTCTCCGGGAGAGAGCAGCCAGCTCAGTACGGCAGGGGGGCAGGCCCAAAGCCGGGAGTGAAAAGGAGCGGAGCCACAGGCTGTGATTATTATGGTGATATAATCGTGGCACTGTAGCAGCTCTTCCCTCACTTTACAATGTCCACTTTACCAGAGGAGGTAGGGCTTTGATGACAAAATGTCATTATCCTTTTGCCTTCTTCCATCTGAGCAGCAGTATTGAGGTGCAGCAGTGAAGGGGTAATGGGGAGCGGGCGGGAGTGAACAGAATGCGGGAGCCTTGCCTACTCTCCTATGGGGCAGGAGTGCCACACGATTTTCAGGAGCCTGCCGGCCATTCCATGAGAGTAGGCACATATAATTTGGACCTATGTTTCTAATGATGTGAATGCCAATCACTGTGATAAATTGTAGCATTTTAGATATAGTAAAAAAAAATGCATTTTTCACAGCTTTTTATGTCTTCCTACCAGGTTGAAATGATTTAATTTCAACATCAAAAACAAATACATATACACCACAAATGAAAACAAGGAATGCAAAGAATTCTCACAGGAGTGTGCTACTAGATGCTGGCACAATGCATTTCTATTATATTACAACGCACACAAAAAAAACCCCATCAGCAACGTGTTTACAAATCTGTATCCCCATTAGTGTCCAGTTATCTTTATCACTACAGTACTTATTTTGAGTATGAGCTAACAGAGGACACGGGCTATTATTAATGGATGGGTGTTGACAGTGTCTAGGTCGACGTTCATTACGTTGGCCACTATTGGTCGACAGGCACAAGGTTGACAATAAATATGCATTAGGATGACATGGCCAAAAGGTCGACACAAGCAAAAGGTCCACATGAAAAATGTTCAACATGACTTTTTAATGTTCTTTGGGGTCAATGTCAACATAGGACGACATGGATACCTTATAAGTGTCCCGTCACCTCGCTTGCTTCAGGCACTTTTATATTTATATCCTCTAACACTATTATATATTACTATATTCTCCCTCTGGGCCTTATTCTAGTTCACTCTTTCTGACAAAATCCTTCTTAGCTGGACAAAACCATGTGCACTGCAGGTGGGGCAGATGTTACTTGTGAAGAGAGAATTAGATTTGGGTGGGGTTTTACTTCAAAGTGAGATCTATATTGCAGTGTAAAAATAAAGCAGTCAGTATTTACCCTGCACAGAAACAAAATAACACACCCAAATCTAATTCTCTCTGCACATTTTACATCTGCCCCCCTGCAGAGCACATGGTTTTGTCCATCTAAGAAGGATTTTGCCAGAAAGAGTGAACTAGAATAAGGCCCTCTATGCACACAAGGATTGCAAATTATGAACAAGTTGCTTTAAAAAAAGAAATCAAGAAAACTCGTTGACCTTTTTCCATGTCGACCTTTTAACCATGTTAACTTAATGCATGTTGACCTGTTTTCATGGGTTGACCTTCTGCTTGTCAACCAATAGTGGTCGACCTTTTGACTTTCGACCTAGACACTGTCCACTTATGACTGAATACCTATTGGACAGCCAATAAAGATAACATCATCATAATTGGGTTAGCTTGGTAGGTGTGTCATCATTTCTCAATATGGAAGGTTGAGAGACATGAGCCCCTAGCCTAGGCTATTAATATTAGAGGATTTACTTCACTGGAGAACAGTGGTCGTTTAGTCATTTTATTTGATGTTTTTACAAATAAGGTACTCAAGGAGTTAAATGAACTCTACATTAAATATCTTAAGTGGTATCCTAATATGCTCCAAGAAACAAGGTCCACTTCAGAGCAATGACTAAATATTTAGTGTAGTCACCTAAAGTGACTCAGTTTTTTCCCTTTTCATGTGGTTAACAAAGACTGTAAAAGCCTTCTCAACAATACTAGCTAATGCAAAGCATTCTGGGAAGAACCACTCATCCCTTTGGGGAAACTATTTTTTAGAAATAAAATACGCAGTATGTACTTTACGGTATGACTAAAGCAAGATCTCTGATTACAACAAAAGAGTAAAAAAAAAAAGTTCAGTAGCTTTAAATAATATGCCTGTAACTATGATACTTCCCTAAGAATCATTTTACTTAATCCCTAAGTTATTGGAACATGACAAGAAAAGTGAACATAAAAATCCCCAGCATTTGTTTGCACACTAAAAAAAGAGCAGTTTCTGAGAAAAAATAAAACTGAATTCATAAGTATTCTACAGTATTATAAAAGCCTAAGCTGGCAATGCTCATATATGTAGCTGACATACAGGCAGCATGGACGGTGTAATGGTTAGCATTACTGCCTCACAGCCCTGAGGTCAGGGGTTTGGTTCCCACCATGGCCCTAACTGTGCGGAGTTTGTAAATTCTCCCCGTGCTTGCCTGAGTTTCCTCCGGGTTTTTCGATTTTGTCGCACAATCAAACAATATACTGCTAGGTCAGTTGGCTCCCAACAAATTACCGCTAGAATGTCTGTGTGCGCATGTACATGTGGTAGGGAATATAGATTGTATTTGTAAGCTCCACTGGGGCAGGGACTGATGTGCATGCTCAAATATTCTCTGTAAAACGCTGTGGAATATGTGTGCGCTATATAAATAACTGGTAGTAATAATAATAATTATTATTATGTATTAACAACATATAATGTGTTTTTTAATTATCTTGTACCTGTACAATGTAAATCACTAAAATTTCTAAAGGATGACATTAATTACACAGTAATTATTACTATGGCAGATCTGTAAGCTAAAGCAGTGCTCTATAGAACCACGCAGTGGGAATAATAGGAAATACATCAAATGGAATTGAAATAATGTGGGTTATTCAGACCTGATTCCATGGCTGTGAATTCGCAGGCTGGGCTACAATCGGTAGATTGTTCGTGTGAACGGGTGATAGTAAGTATGTGCAAGGCCATCCTGTGATAAAATCCCACTACCTTTATATCGCTGGCCGTGCGCAAGTTTATTAACAGAAAGCCTGTGTTTGGCTAGTGGTAACTGGCCTTTTTCTGGGAGCGTCAGAGAAAATGCGGATGTGCCCAGGTGCTTAAAGTCATGTGATGTCAGCACCAGCCCCGATCAGCCTGTTTCTCTGGAAGCTGCCCAGTAAATACTGGAGTATGCATAGACTGCACACAGTGGAAAAATCATTAGAGGGTGAGCGTCTTGTTGCATATGGTTTAGGTGCTGATTGCCGATCAGCGTGTATGTCATCTTAGGTTTAGTTATGTGGGGAGGGGAAATATTCACTTCTATTCATCTACATATGTTATGATTATTAGCAAAAAGCACTGGTTTTAGCCTATTACATTAACAATAAGTATTTTAATTGGTCCTGAACGACCAATCCAAGGCACCCCTGCAAGTACCCCAAGGCACTCCAGGGTGCCGCAGTTTGTGAACCACTATGTTAATGTATCATGTGAGCTATTTCGTTCCTCTGACTGAAGGAAATAGTTTGGCAATGGGAAAACAATTGACTGATTATAAATTAACACTTCATTGTACAAAGTAACAAACAAGAGAAATGGTGTGTACACACCTGACATGTGCCGTGCGATGCGATCCCCGATGCAATCAGATCGCATCGCATCGGTTCGCACGGCATGCATGCAATGGCATACAATTTAGACTCTATAGAGCAGATCTGCACTATATAGCCATGGCCAGTGCCAGATTAAGCCTTCGGGGGGCCCGGGGCACTTTAGACAGGGGGGCCCCCTTGCACTTGTCATTACTGGCCGCAAACTGCATGGGGGAATATTACACTGTCAAAACACAGAGTAACTTCAGGGGATATATATATATATATATATATACATATACATACATACATACATACATACATACATACATACATACATACATACATACCACATGAAAAGCCTGTGTTTGTCCCTCTGCACCTTACTCTGTAGGAGACCTCACAGTCCCAGTGCTGCCTCTGATTAAAAACCCTCCCATGACTAGGCTGCTGCTGCTGTTATCCATGGGCCAGAGAAGCATGTAATGAGCTCCACCAATCAGAGCTCAGCACAAACGTCTCAGCCTCTGCCCTCTGGTGCAAAGTGTCATGGGACTTAGTTAACTCCCAGTAATGCACTGCACACTTGGCTCCCAATGCTCAGCACCATTAATCATTGTCACATATAAAACTGTTTGAGACTACCACCTGGAACCTACTTCGACAGATTTCCGCCGGAGTATGATGTTACCTATTGATCTAAGTATTTATGTGATAAGATATCCTTCTGATCTTAGTAATCACTTTTTTATCATTAATGTATGCTTGTACTGCTTCCCCCTACTCGCTATATTTTTCTTCCCCCTATGTGTGTCCCTTTTGTCCGCTCCTCCCCCCCCCCCCCCCCCCCATTTTGTTTTAGTTTAAAGTGTGTTAACAAAGCGCACAATGGGCCTTATTTTGGTTCACTCTTTCTGACAAAATACTTCTTAGATGGACAAAACCATGTGCACTGCAGGGGGGGCAGATGTAACATGTGCAGAGAGAATTAGATTTGGGTGAGTAATTTTGTTTCTGTGCAGGGAAAATACTGGCTGCTTTATTTTTACACTTCAATTTAGATCTCACTTTGAAGTAAAACCCCACCCAAATCTAACTCTCTCTGCACATTTTGCATATGCTCCCCTGCAGTGCACATGGTTTTGTCCATCTAAGAAGGATTTTGTCAGAAAGAGTGATCCAAAATAAAGCCCAATGAATCATTACATTATTGCTGTTTGCAAGTCTATTATTTTAGACTAATTTCTAATGACAGAATTGTATTTTCTAAATGTGGATCATTTTGACCGTAATGATTGTATTTTCTCTTATGTGAAAATTTAATAAAATATCTTTAAAAAAAAAAAAAATCATTGTCACATTGGCAGATAGGTGAAGCTGCAGCACTACTCCACTCCCATTCACAAAACCTTTAGCTAAAAAAAAAAATTTTTTTTTTTAAATACATGCCAACCACAGGGGGCCCCGATCACGTCTCAGCACCACACCAAGCCAGCAGCCGGTAATATATTCCATTCAATTGTTTGCAGGACAGATATTCAATTATATCAGCCAAAAGGCACATTCATCTAAAACTTTGTTGCACTAACTTTGCCCCATACCTGTCATTTCAAGGAAACCGATAATTGTCGAGTCTGAGTTACCCAGAAGGACACAGTATATATACAAATGATTATTAAGGTGGATGTAGATGCTTCTTTTATAAATTGATTATAACATTCAATTATCCTTTTTTAAGGTGTATTTAAATTTTGTTTTAATATTTTTATTATCATGTATGCGATTTAATTACTTATGCAAATAAATATAAATAAAAATAGAAAATTAGATCAAAACAGTGCGCTCTCTGGTTGTTACCATTTTTTCTATTTAAGGTTCAGAGAAAATATATTATTTTTTTCTGTATTTTTGGGAGCAGCAATTAAGCTGTGGTTGATAGCTAACGATATTAATTTAATTACATCAAAGTAGTGCGACTGATTATACCTCGGATAGGTATATATCATATATATGGAACTAGACACACCCTTTGGGTGGAGCATAACACGCCCTCTCAATGGGGTGCTGTGCAAAATTCTACTACCAACTATAATCTCCAAATTAGTTTTCAAAAGTAGGCAAGTATGGTATTAATGATATTAATAATAATAATAATAATAATAATAATAATAATAATAATTATGTTGACATAAATAAATGTCTGCAATGTGCCCATTCTATTTTTTTCATATAGTACAGTTTAGATACATAAACCTCTAACTGGCTGCTCCAGTCCCTCATTTTCCATAAATGTCTTCAAGTTTCCCAAAGCACCATACAGAATTGAATAAACATTATCATGATACATTAATTGTCATCATTTTAATTTACTATTATCCAACATTCTTGTCTATTTATTACCTGTTAACAAGCTTTTTCTGGGCTAAAAGGTCAAGCTGCATTTAAATCCTTCCAGAGAGGTGCAGATATAATGTAAACAAATTCCTATAGGAATTGCCACTGCATTCCTGGATACCCCTTTGTGTCTGGAATTGTGAGCAATCCAATAGGTTTATTACTTCCATGTCCACAACATTTCTGGAATAGTAAAGTGATGACCTCAGAGTTCTTGGTGTTACTGTTGGGAAAAGTTACAAAAGCAAGTACCAGACTTTATCTAGAAATGCGATCATGATGGAGGTAGTGTTTCTGATGAGTTGTCTGGTAGTCCAAACAGAAACTGGAAAGCAGATAACTACAAAGCGAAAGTAATCATCCTAGGGACATCTTATCTACACTAGTAAACCATGACGGGAACATTCAAGAAACAATGCTCAGACACCAAAATCTGATGACAATGAAAGTGTAGGTTTCCCTTTCTTATTTGATCTATAGTAGGTACTCACCCCTATACAATTATTGGCGCTCAGTATGTAAAGGTAAAAATGAGTAACAATATTATTATTCGTGTTTATTTATAAGGCGCCACAAGGGTTCCGCTGCACCTAACAGATATATAAATGATCAAAAACAAGAAAACAACGACCTAAGGCCCCAACCACTATTGTGCAGTATCGTATGCAAAAGGACAGCATACAATGTATCTTATGTGATCCTAGCAAGGGATATGGGCTGCGACAAATATTCATGCCAGCCCGTAGAATCTGTGACTTTGATGCAATGCTCATTGGAACACGAATCACATTGCAATCACAGACAAATGATATGCAATGTGTCACTTTTCATGCGATCCGTCGCAGCAATGAGTTGGAATTGCATAGAAAGCAGCCATATTGCACTAGTGGATGGGGGCCTTTACTGTACATGGCAATTTAGGAGAAGTGAATGGTAAATAATGATAGTTGCATTGACGGAAAAGAACAACGAAAAATTCATTAGGGTGGGGGAGATCTAGGGTTAGATGCCGTTGAAAAGAGTATGGAGTAAAATATATTCTATGAGAGGAAAAAGCACATGAGGAAAGAGGGCCCTGTTGTGAGAGCTAAAGCCGAGGGGCAGACAGACATGAATGAAACAGAATGGGTATAAGTGAACATAAACAGAAGGTTATGATGAGGGATGGCTGGGTTTAATAAAGTAGTGGGTCTTAAGATCCCGTTTGAAGTTTTGTAGAGCGGTAGAGAGTCGGATAGGTAGAGGTAAAGAATACAAGAGATAGGAAGCACAAAGTCCTTGGAGGCAGGAATGGGAAGAAGTAACCTGTTGGCAGGAGAAGCAGCATGTATTTGGAAGGAATGGGTGAGGGCTTTGTTATACCTAGGGTTGCCACCTCACTCAGGCCCTTATTCTGATCGGTGCGTACTTTCCCGAATTCTTTCGGATCGCGTTTTTTAGCCGTCTGCGCATGCGTGGGGAACGCTATGCGCATGTGCCACGTATGGTCTCCGTACTTGTTCTTACTAATACCGTCCAGAAATGTGCACCGCAATCAGTCGGCCAATATGGGTGTGTTATGGGCGTCATGCGGAATGACACAGGGGCGTAGTTTCAAAGTGGGCTAAACTGGGCGGAAACATGGGCGGACACGGGGGAGTACACTTATTTTGGTGGGCGTGCATTTGGACAGCACACCGAATGCACGCGAACAAAAAGGGAAGAAATGTGCAGTGTCCAAAAGGCTAGTATTGCTTAGCGGACACCACTCGGTCATGCGCTAGGCAATCGGAACGCCTAATCAGGACGGACGCACCTCAACCAATGTCAGGTGAACACAATACAATCACCTAATTAACTCATTACTTGTAAATTACACGCTTCTCACTGCTTCAATTGAAAGCAATGCACCTTAAATGGACCATTACTAAACACACACATATATGCTGCAGTTTGCACACACTTTTACTCTGCAAATAATGAACACAGCTTCATATTACTAATACTAATACACATGTCACTTCTGCATGTATCAATTAATCCAGACATTTTGGGGCCAAAAATAACATTTATTAAATTAACAAAGAAAATATTTTCAAAACCATCACAAAATAAATGGTACCATAACAGGACAAAAATAAAATAATATATAAAAAATAGCCACAGTAGAATCATTAGGAACACATCAGGTGGCTTCACAACAAAAGTACAGCAACAACACTTCAAGTACAGCACACAGTAATGCTAGGCCAAACAGGGCAACAGGGGAACCAAACATGACATTTGAACCGCGGGGAAATGTGGTGACCCTCGGCACGGAATTTGACAGCGGATGCTGACACACACAGCTCGATGGAAGATTTGGGAAGACATAACGGTGGAGATTAATGGGGACACAAGTTCATTTGCGAGCACGTTTGCCCCTGGCAGGCTCCTTGCCACGTGCAGCAGCTCTTCGGCCTCGCCCACGGCCACGCTCAGATGGAGGGTCAGGTGGAGCACATGCTGGGGAGGGGGGGGATGTTCTTCCCCCTCTGGCAGCAGGGAGTGATGATGTTGTTAATGCACCCGAAACGGATGCTATCAGGACCCTATTGCTGGTAACTAGCTCCACCATAAGCTCATTATGGCGGAGGAGGAGGTCATTTTGCCGCAGGGCTTGATCAGCCAGCACCTGCAGGCTAGCAGCAATGGATTGCTGGGTGACAGCCATAGCCTGCAGGCTCCCAGCGATACTCTGCTGGCTGGTGGTCAAACCCTGCAGCACCTCCTCGGCCCTACGCACCCGCTCGAATGCCGAGTCTCCCTGCTGCACAATACTGTCTAGCACACCGCCCCACGTGGACAATTCAGCCGCGGACATTGGCACCTGCTGCTGCACGGGCCTGCTACTGGGGCCAGGTGGCACAGACTCCACAACCTCCTCAAGAGATTCTTGACCAAGCGGTGGGGATGCTGTTGAAGGAGAAAATACCAATTACCACACATTCCATGCAAAATTCAAAACATCTACTTATGGCCTGGCAAATAATTACCTTCAAGCGTAGAAGCCATCACTTCCGCTGGGGACTCGCTGTCTATGGTGCTCACCCCCCGGACCTCCTCCACTGCTATGCAGCACTGTGCAATCTCTTCCAGGGGGGGTGAGCTTCAGCTTGGCAGGCATGGGGCCAGCCCCAGAGGTGTGGCTGTGTTGCCACCGCTCGGTCAATTTCTTCTTGAGGTTGCCTTTGAAGTCGTGCCACCTGCAATCAAAGTGTACATATTAATACATGTCACTCCTCATGTTTGCTGTAGCACCCATTGCAATGTGAAACATAATACAACATGTGCCTCCTGACACCAAACTTACATTATATTCTTTTTGAAAAACAACCCTTAGAGGATATAACCACAGTCACCCTACAATAACTATCAAATCAATATCATGGCAAACATTTCTGTGCCTCCAAGCAACGTGACCACCCATTGACCAACTCCATCTAATATTGAATGTAAACATTACTGGACTTGGACTGCTCAAATGTAAAACACATGTACTTGCCTCTTCTTAACGTGCTCCGTCTCACGAACTTGTGGAGCCACTGCATTAATCTCCGCCGTTATCTCCTCCCAGATCTTCCATCTCCCTGTGTGTGTCAACTTTACCGCTGGGCACTCTATCAAATCACGTGCCCGGGTCACCAGGATGTCAAGCTCCTGCGGTTCATATGCCATGTTTCTTGTGGTTGGTTCCTCTGTTGCCCGACTGCGGACACGGCCACGGCCATGGCCACGGCCACCGGTTGCTGTACTTGAAGTGCTGGCCTGGCTACTCTGTTGGGAAGCCACCTGCTGTGTTCCCAATGATTCTGCTGATGCTGAGGATGGGCCAGCTGCAGCTTGGCCAGATGTGGATGGCCCATCTGGCTGCTCTGGGTTGAGGGGGACATAGGTGGTGTTGGACTCCATGCGGGCCAAGAGGTTCTGCACCACCTGTTCTTCCTCTGACTCTGAGCCAGCCATGTTTGCAACAACTGTTTGCCTTTCTAGGACCACTTTAAATACTATTTCTGTAATTGGCGGTAATCAGCTGCAACCTGAGTTCCGTACGGCCGCGTTCCGTATGGCAGCGTCAACCGTGCGGCGCATACGGCATGCCCCTTGGTGTGGCTAAATATTTCACAAAAACCTGGCTTAATGAGTAAGTCTGATTTAGTAGCTAAATGCAGCTTTCAACACCAAAGACCAAATAAAACTGAGGTCACACATGAAATGTATATTTGAATGTACATCTGTACTGTGCACTTGTTTGGTATGTAGTACAACTGACACTACCCATTCCATATGTAAATCCAGTCCACCACTTAGCCACAAGTAATCAGTGCTAGCATCCAAATCACATGTGAAAGCACTCCAAATTCATGCTGGATGCTAGCTACTTTTCATTCCACCTCTGTAGTATGGCCCAGTAGAAGGTAAGTGTACACATGGCAGCATGGCCTAATTTGGGGAAAAGGTCTGCCACTATTTGCTATGTTTCGGTTGCATAGCTTTCATTATAAAATAGCTGTTTAGTACCTTTTTTGAGTTAGGTGTGTCTAGTGATGCAGACTATTTCACCTGGTGCTTATACCCATGTTTGGTGAATGTTATAGATTATATATAATGTGTTTACATCATAGTTTAGAGTGTGTGTTTAGGATGGGGGTGCGATGCAATGGGTTAGCCGTATGTTCGGGCGCATACACGCTGTTAGTGTAAAAATGAACAATAAAGTTAATACCAAATATCACTCTGACCAACCAATGACAGCACATGATTGTTTGCTTTGTGCCATTGCTAAAATGGCTGCCTACCAGCGAGCACAACCATTCTCCACTGCGGAGCTGCTCTCGCTGGTGGCAGTGATGGAAAGGAGGCTGGGGCGAGCAGGCCCATTTATATCGAACCGGGACAAGCGGCGGGCATACGTGGCGGCCCGGCGCCGCATCTTCGCCCGCACCAATGTGCGAAGGACCATCGCCCAATTGGAGAGGCGATGGTCTGACCTGCGGAGGCGGGAGCCGGAGCGTCTGCAGGCTCTGAGGCGGCGTCTCCAACGCTGTAAGTATTTTCGCTGAATACACATTTTTGACAGTGGCCCAGATTCTCTAAGCTTCAAAAGTCATAAAATGGAGAGTAATATACAGGCAGCCAATCTACTTCTACGTGTCATTTTTCAAACACAGTCTGTGACATTGCAGGTATGAGCTGATTGCCTGCCTGTTTATCACTCTCCATTGTATCACTTTTGAAGCTTAGTGCATCCAGCCCAGTGAATGTTATCATTTTCACATTATTGAATATTAATATTACATGAGGTCAATTGTGTGTTGATGACATAGAAATGCCACATATATAATGTGGTTATGATATGTACTTGTTATAGTGATTTGAATTCTTTATTCTCTACTAATGTGGCTGTATTATGTGAACTCGCAGCCATTTATCTAAGTTGCCTCATTGACTACTGCTCGAAAAAATAGACATTTACAGGTAATGTTTGAAAAGTCAAACAACAAATGTTTATATATAATATCATATCATTTTAATTGTAGAATACTAATAACATTGAATGTCAAATGACACTCAACCATTTTGTTTGTTAAACCCACAGCGCGGGAGAGAGCCAGACAGGCCCGTGAGGAGGCCCAGGAGGAGGCCCGTAAGGAGGCCCAGGAGGAGGCCCAGGAGGAGGCCCAGGAGGAGGCCCGTGAGGAGGCCCAGGAGGAGGCCCAGGAGGAGGCCCAGGAGGTAGAAGTGGAGGGCCAGGTGGAGGTGGAGGAGGAGGAGGCGGGACAGGTGGAGATGGAGGAGGAGGAGGTTGAGGGCCGCCATGAGGTGGAATACCTCACCTCCACCACCCCTACACACACCCCTCCCCCTAGCCACTCACCAACCTCCTCTGTCTACCTCCCCCCCCCGTGTACCAAGAGGAGGAGGAGATTACCCTACCCCTCCCCGATTTGCCACCACCTCCCAATGTGGAGGAAGAAGAGATGGCGGAGCTGGCTGGCAGGGGTAAGTAGACGTAATGCATCATTACTGAGTTAGGTACAGTTTGTTATGTCGCACAGCTGATTACATTTTGCTATAATATAGTAAAGAGTAGTCCAACAAAATGGAAAACAACAGACACACTTTGGCCTTATAGGACCATGCTGCAAACGTGCAATCTGGATGCTCATGTAGGTGATGAGTGTTTATTTATGGAGGGTCTTTGTATAGAAGCAACAATAAAACATCAATGGAATATGGCCAGGCCTGATTTATACTGGAGTCCCAAGTGGCCAGTTCCCCTGGGCCCCCCTCTAGCCAGTGGGCCCGTGTTGTTGTCATGTATTTTTGAAAGGTATTATGTAGGATGGATTGACCTTAGAAATTGTTTGGTGTATGGAAGCGGATTAGTGCTGCACTTTCACCTATCTGGCAATGTGACAAGAAATCATGAAGTAATGGGTAGAGGGACTAGGCTAGCCTTTTAATGTGGTATCTATTCTCTCTCTCTCTCTCTCTCTCTATCTCTATCTCTATCTCTATCTCTCTCTATCTCTATCTATCTATCTATCTATCTATCATGCAGTTTAGCTATTAAGCAGTAACATGCAGGTATATATGTATGGCTAAATGTGGCATGTTGTAGTGGGTGTAGGTTTGGAGTTGAGTGAGGAGTCTTTGGCCAGGACAACTGTGAGTGATCCTCAAGTGTGGTTGTGATTTTGATATTTAGATTGTGAAATGTATATGTCACACAAGTGTGTGTGTGTGTGTGTGTGTGTGTATGTGTGTGTATGTGTGTGTGTGTGTGTGTATGTGTGTGTATGTATGTGTGTGTGTGTGTATGTGTGTGTATGTGTGTGTATGTGTGTGTGTGTGTGTGTGTGTATGTGTGTGTATGTGTGTGTGTGTGTATGTGTGTATGTATGTATGTATGTATGTGTGTGTGTGTGTGTATGTGTGTGTATGTGTGTGTGTGTATATGTGTGTGTGTGTGTGTGTGTGTGTGTGTGTATGTGTGTGTGTATGTGTGTGTGTATGTGTGTATGTATGTGTGTGTGTATGTGTGTATGTGTGTGTGTATGTGTGTGTGTATGTGTGTGTGTGTGTATGTGTGTGTGTGTGTGTGTGTGTGTGTGTGTGTGTGTGTGTGTGGTGTCAGCATCATGATCATATATTTGCTGCCATTACATACAGGATTGGCTAAGTATTTGTATGTATGATTTCTCTTGGTGTAGGTACTTAGGATTGACTGTACAAGGTGTACGTGAGTAGCATAATTAATGTTGTACCCCCTTTCTCATGCCCACAGATTACCAGGAGGCAGCCCAGGGTGTTCGAGGGGCCCTCATGAGGTTGCGGGAGGACCTCATGAGGATGGCTGCCCATGTCCAGGACCTATGCGACCTGCTCCTGGATTAATTTATTTTTTGTTTTGTTTTTTTATTGTAAATAAAAGTTACCATTTCATTAAGAAGTTGTCTGTGTGTTATTTTAGTATTTAACATTAAAAGTATAAATAGCATATAAAAAAAAAAATGTTGATGTTTAGTTATGTACGCAGCAAAAGGGTAGATCACATTTTTATCCCCATAGGGAATGTTAGGGTTAATGTATAGTGCTTGTAAGTGTTTAAGGATCAATTAGATTTAATAACAGATGACCAGGAGCAACAATCTGTTTTCAAAGTGGTTGGATAATTGCCTAAGTGTGTCATGTGACCTATTTGGGAACTCAGATAAGAGTAGTCTGGTTTTGTGCGTAAGTACACCGCATCTGTGCGTAGTGGCCGGCTCGCGTGCGTTCTGACACGGGAAGGCCGTGCATACGCAGTCACACCGTGAAGAATCGGACTGTTTCCCCCGCACACGCATGGTTTGTATGTCGTCCGTAAACACGCCCTGTTCTTAAAGAGTGAGTCCGTCCGAATGCGGAGGACACGTGGGCGTTTCTACGGACGTTAGCCGTACGCCACCGCACAGCGTGGCGCGCGGACCGCACCGAAAGAATTCGCGAACGGCCGCACCGATCAGAATAAGGGCCTCAGTATTGATTCCTTGAAATACCGCCACCACTCACCCTAATGAGCGCGCGCTCCCGGGGAAGTGGGCGTGGTCTCATACAGTGGGAGTGGCCTATTCTAAAAGTGGGCGTGGTCTCTGTAAATGACGGTTTGAAATGATAAAGACAGTTTTCCCATTTAAGCCTAATGGGCCCCATACATCAGCAATCACAATTTATGGATTTCCAGATCCAGGGATTTTTTGGCCAGATAAATGGATTTTACAATCTATCTGACTTTGCCCACACATTACAGATTTATTTCAGTGATCGGCAGATTTTTCCATCTAAAGATTGCATCTTCATATCTGGAAATTGCCCAATCGATTGCTGTTCACAATGTAAATAGATGAAGAAGACGAATTGGGAATGCCCACACATATAAAAAAGATCTGCAGATAATACCAGATTATTAAACATGTTTAAAAACCTGATTAAGCAACCGATTGGCGATTTTGATTGGGATTGCCAAAAGGGGGAGCCCACACATCTAAAATTAATTGTGGCAATCATCTCCATATCTGAAAATTGTCACAATTAATTGCTGATGTATGGGGCCCTTAAGCCGGCAGAACTAGGAAGGTGGGCAGTGGGCGCATCTGCCAGGCACAGGGGCGTAACTAGAACACTGCGGGCCTCAACCCTTCCTTTTTTCACTAAAGTGCCCCTGAGAACGGCAGGAGACAGTGGGGAGTGAGAGATAAAGGGGGCGTGAGGGAAAGAAAGAAATGAGAGAAAGGGAGAGGGTGAAAAGGAGAAAGAGAAAAAGGGATGAGAGGAAGAGAGGGCATCATGGGGAGGGTTTCAGAGGTGGTATGGAGGAGCAATAGAGAAAGAGGGAAGAGTGTGTCAGGGAGGGGAAGAGGAAGAAAGGGTATCAGTGAGAGAGAAGGAGAGTGTCACAGAGAGAGGGAGAAAAAGATTGTGACTGTCAGGGGCAGAGATAGGGAGGCAGAGAGGGGGTGTCAAGGAGAGACAGGTGCAAGAAAGAAAGTTAGGGAGAGAGGGAGGTGGAGCGATCAGGAGAGACACTACCTAATTACAGCACTGAAGAGAGGGGTGGGGAATGGACAGACAGATGGATGAGGGCACACGGATAGGTGGGAGGGAAGGGGACACAGACAGACTGACAGGTCGGAGGGAAAGGGACACTGACGTATGGGTGGGAGCCGGGTAGGGGACACTGATGGACATCTGACAGGCAGTGACGCCTGGCCATCCTTGGGTCCCCTGGAGAGATTAGTGCCTGTCAGATGCCCCCTCTGCAAACAGTACCGGGCCAGCCGCACCATCTCCCCACAGCCCTGAACGTGACAACCTCCGAGTCCTGCCTGCGGAGAGTGCCGCAAATGCCGGGCTCACACAGATCAATAAGCACCACCGGCTGCCCACAACATCCCGCCTCCACATACGGACAGTGCCATCCGCACTATCCCTGAGCACAGCACACATAGAGATGTGCAGGGCAGGAAGCAGAGAGGTGGACACTACCACACTCACTCTGCTAAGCTGGCGGCTACCATCCCTGGCTGCATGTCACCTCTGTCCTCCGGACCTCAGCGTCCTGCGGTCATGGAGGTTGGGCGAGGGGGGGCACACACAGCCTCCGCTGCTGTCTGCTGTACTCTGTATAGGAGGCAGGGAGGAGGTGAATGGATACCTGTGTACAGCTTCCATTCACCATGCAGGCTGGGGGGGGGGTGCACGGGGTATGATGCCATCTCCAAGCACTGCCCCCATTTATACTGCGGGTAGGCACCGCAGTGTAAATGGTGCAAATCCAGGATCCGACCTGGCTTGGACATAGTGTGTTTGGAGAAGAAGGAGTAACGAAATGCCAACACTTGACATGGAGTGAATTAAACATCCACATCTGCGTGTCACACTGAGAGGCATGTGACTCGGAGAGCCAATAAGGACATAGGTCTGGCAGTGGTGACTGATTGATAATAGCAGGAAGGGGAGGAGATTTCCTCTTCTTCCTGCAGAATTCAGTGTGGAAAGTCGCAGTATTTGAGCTCTTGCTTTGTGGAGTGATTTTGCACCCAGCGCGCCCTGTACCCCGCTACTGTGCCAGGTATGTCAGCTAGTGCCCCCTCACCACGGCCCAGACGGTCTGCCCGTCCACCCGCGCGCTTTGCGGAGGACGGTGGCCTGGATGCGTCTGACGCGCTCCCTGGGCTGTCTCCCCCTGTCCGCGTGCACTCGCCCGCTGCTCCACGCCGCCATGCCCGGGGGTCCTCTAGAGCTGGCGCAGGTTCTCCGCCTGCGTCGGCGGGTCGATCCGCCGCGCGGCCGGCTGCTGGGAGTCGCGCGGGTGTGACGCATGGCAGGGGTGCGTCATCCAGGGGCGTCGCGTCGGGCGCAGCTCGGGGCGGCAGGTCTGGGAGAGATGCGAGGGGGTCCAGGACAGTGGCGGCGGGTGTCAGGAGAGCTGCGCGGGGTGGCGCCCAGCCTCAGGCTGCAGCGCAGGCCCCGTCCCCATCACACCAGCATGTCAGTTCCGGCTCGGACAGAGAGTCAGGACGTAGTCGGGCACATGCGGGCGAAGCGCGGGGGGATAGAGGAGAGTCAGCCAGTAGGTCAGGGTCCCCGCGGGAGGCGTATAGGGGACGGCAGCGCAGTGATGGAGTTTCTCCCAGACGCAGGTCTGGTTATGTGCCCACTTATGCCCGGGCGCCTGAGTCCACCGGGGGCTGGGGCTACCTGGGGGCGGCTAGGGACGATGGTGGGAGGCATGGGGCCCGGCGCCATGGGGGCCGCACCGGATCCTCTTCGGGGTCCGGGGCGGGTTCCAGGGTAAGGTCTCCTGCTCCGGCCTTTGATCCAACCGCACTCTCGGCAGCTTTGTCCTCAATGGCGGGTGCCCTGGCACCCCTGGCGGGTGGCCGGCCGGCGCGTACTGGGGGACACGGTTCTGCACGGCGCAGGTCCTCCGGAGCCCTTACGGATCCCAGGCCTGGCTACTCTCGGCAGCGGCGAGCAAGGAGGGATAGGGGGCCTGCCGTTGGCAGGTCTGCTACACCCCTGGATTCCGCCGTGGGGCGAAGACGGCCTCATAGTGGGAGGCGCAGAGCTGCGGCTTCTCCACCGCCAGAGTTTGACGATGGCAGGTTGTCTGCGGGCGAGCAGTACGGGTCCGGCTCAGGTTCGGATGATCCAGATGTCCTGGAAGAGGACGATGACACTTGGGCTGCTCAGCCGGAGTCGGCAGGTGAGGACTCTTCGGAGTACGGTTCAGGGTCCGATAGGGGGAGTTCCTCTTCAGGGGGCTCACGAGATAGCCACTCTTCCACTTCCTCCTCCTCATCCGCTGGGGTTTCTGATGTAGGTAGCGCAGCGTAGGCTCGCAAGAGGGCGGCCAAATATGCTAAGAGGGAGGCTGGAAGACGCGCTCGCCACGTTAAGCATAGGAAGGTTTGCTCCCTGTCTCGGAGGGAAAGGAAGAGGTGGAATCAGCCCGGGGTGGTATACCGCAGTTTTGAGGGGGCTGAGGGAGAGTTGTAGACGTAAGATCGAGAAAGGGGATTACGTGGATGTGTTCAGCCTGACCGAGGACACCAAGAAGGCCTTTAAGGCAGCCAAGGATAAGGGCGGCATAGGCTCTGATTCCTAAAGGTCGTACGACAACTGGCTGGCAGGTTTTTGTGTTTTCGCGGCCTGCTATCTGGAAGATCGGCCGGATGAGCACATTAACGTAATACGCTACATTCACATGATACATGAAATGCAGCGAAAGTACGGGGGCTATGCTTGGCGCACGTACGACGAGCAGTTCAGGCGTAAGCAGGATTGCCTGCATATCCTAGACCTGGGCTGTAAGGACGTTGAGGTTTGGATGGAGGTGGCTCGCGTACATTTAGACCCGATAGAGGCCGCGGCAGCCGCTCCTCCCTCCACGTCGGCTTCCCTCCCGCAGCAGCAGCGGACGGCGGCAGAGTTTTCTGCCGCCCGCCGCTTCCCTGGAGCGGGCAAGCCTAAGTGCTTTGCCTTCAATAATTCCACCTGTCAGCTGGGTTCCCGGTGCAAGTATAAACACCTGTGCATCAATTGCTCGGGGAACCACCCTGCTGCCACCTGCTTTCGAGGGTCCCGCCCCTCCAGAGGGGCGGGCGCTGGCACTGCTCCCAAGCCTACCGGAGGTGGGGGCGCTCGATAGGGCGGCTATGCGGGTGCGGGTGGAGGCCATGGCCGAATGGCTCCGCTCGTACCCGGACAGGGGAGTGGCCGCTTTCCTGCGGGATGGTTTTAGCGTAGGTTTTCGCCTTCCTGTAGTGGGGGAGGTGCAAGGGGGCACTTTCAGAAATTTGCAATCTGCTAGAGCGCTGCCCTCCGTGTTGTGGGAGAAGGTGATGAAGGAGGTACAGCTTGGACGCATGGTTGGTCCTTTTGCCACGCCCCCTCTGGCGAACTTGGTCATATCGCCGGTGTGGGTGGTGCCGAAAATGGTCCCTGGGAAATTCCGACTCATCCAACATCTCTCTTACCCCACGGGGCTCTCTGTTAATGACGCCAGTCATTTGATGATGCTTTGGCGATGGTCCGGTCATTTGGACGGGGGGCTCTCATGGCTAAGGTGGATGTGGAGTCGGCTTTCCGTTTGCTCCCGCTGCATCCCGATGCTTTTAGGTACATGGGCTTCCGCATAGGTGACGAATATTTCATCGACAAGTGCTTGCCGATGGGGTGTTCAGTATCCTGTGCATTTTTTGAGAAGTTCAGTACCTTTTTGCATTGGTGCGTGGAGCAGTCCTCGGGGGAGAGCGGGCTCGCTCACTACCTCGATGACTTCTTATGTGTCGGTCCGGCCAGCTCTGACCGTTGTGTTCGCCTGCTGTCCTCCTTGCAGTCCCTTTTCCAACAATTCGGGGTGCCTATTGCCGATGACAAGACTGAGGGCCCGGTTACCCGTTTGTCTTTTCTGGGGATCCAGATTGATACGGTAGAGGGTCTTTGCAGCTTGCCGGCCGACAAAGTTGCTAAGTTGCGTGAGGCGGTCGAGCTGTGTAGGTCCAGGAATAAGATCACCCTGCGACAGGCTCAATCAGTTTTGGGACAGCTGAACTTTGCTTGCAAGGTTGTTCCCATGGGGAGGTTGTTTTGCAGGAAGTTTGAGAGGGCCACTGCCGGGGTTAGCAAGCCTCACCACCTCATTCGCCTGTCCGCCGAGACTAGGCGTGACCTGGCTGTGTGGGCTTCCTTTTTAGAGGAGTTCAATGGGGTGCGCATCTGGCTGGCTCCCGCAGTGGCTACTAGTGAGCTGCAGCTGTTCACGGATGCTTCAGGCTCGGTGGGTTTTGGCTGCTTTCTGGCCGGTCACTGGTGCGCTGAGAAGTGGCCGGGGGACTGGTTTGAAAGGGGTCTCACTAAGGACCTGCTGTTGCTGGAGCTTTTTCCTATTATGGTCGCAATGGAAATCTGGGGCTCACGCTTGGCAAATAGGAGTTTAGTGTTCTGGTGTGACAACTTTAGTGCTGTGCATGCGATTAACCATCAGAAGGCCAGGTCCCTATTAGTCTTACGTCTGTTGGCACAGCTTTCACTGCAGTGCTTGCGGCATAATATCCTGTTCAGGGCTCGCCACGTCCCTGGTGTTGAGAATGAAGTCGCCGATTCCCTCTCCCGTTTCCAATGGCAACATTTTCGGGAGCTTGTTCCTCAGGCTGATGATGTCGGGGTGCCCTGCCCCTCTTATGTTTGGCAGGTGATCGGGTCGGACTGGAGGGGTTAGCAGAATCCTCATTGGCCCCTGCCACCCTTAGGAACTATCGGGCGGCCTGGACAGAATGGGAAGCGTTCACGGGAGGGGCAGCTCAGTCAGGTAGGCGTGGGCAGCGTCTTTTGCTGTCTTTTTTGTGGTCATTGTATTGCACGGGTAGATCCAGAGCAAGGGCTGCGCGTTATTTGGCTGGGATAGCCTTTTTTGCTAAGCTCAAAGGTTTGCCCGACTGTACGAAGTGTTTCCTGGTGGTTAAAGCTATGAAGGGCTGGGCACGCTTGTCTCCGGTTAGCCCTGATTGTCGCAGGCCCATCGATGCGTCACTGCTCCCGTCTTTATTGGATGCAGTGGGTCATTGCGCGGACTCCGCTTTTGAGTCTCTTTTGTTTAGGTTAGCCTTTTCCATGGCGTTTCATGGGGCTTTTAGGATTTCTGAGTTAGTTTCCCCAGGTAAATCCCACGAGGCAGTGCTTTTAGTATCAGATATTCGTTTAGATGCGGGGGCGTTGTGGTTCAGAATTAGGCGGTCTAAAACTGACCAGTCAGCTAGAGGCAGGTGGTCTTCAGTGACGACGGTTGTCCCGGTCCCCATTTGCCCGGTGGCTTTAGCATCCCTGTATGCGGAGGTCAGGCCTGCCCGGGATGGCTCCTGGCTATTGCATTATCATGGGTCTCCGTTGACGGTTTACCAGTTTCGATGGATGCTGAGGCGCTGCCTTGAGTGGTTGGGCCTTTCACCGAGGGAGTTTGGCACTCATTCCTTTCGGATTGGGGCTGCTACCTCGGCCGCAGCTGCTGGCTGGCCAGTTAATGACATCAAGGCGTTAGGCAGGTGGCACTCTGCGAGCTATAGGAAGTATATTAGACCTCACCTCCTGCCCTGAAAGGTGCTTGTGCTCGTATGTCATGCCTATGCTTGTATGTTATGCCTGCCTGTGCCTGAATGCTCATTCTGTTCCCCTGCCCTATGTCCTTCCTACTCAGGGGCTATCTACGCTCTGCCATTAGGCCAGCGTCCGGAGTTTTTTCGCTTTTTGCCTGACCTGACGGACTGAATCTGGCCCTCTAATTTGGTTATAGTTAATTATAGTCCCTCAGCAGGTCCAGTCGTTTTCATCCGGCCGAGTACACCCTTCATTCCTTTACCTTCCAATACCCCTACCTCCCTTGTTTGTCTTTTTCCCATTGTATCCCAGTATGGCTCCAATTGTGATTGGAGCATGTCTTACGGCACCTTAATTATTGTGCCTCAATTATGTATATATATACAAAATTTTCTTTTTCTTTTTGGCAGATCCTCCTAATATGTAATAAGGCCTCACCGAGAATTCAATCTAATCCCCTCTTTTTTATATCTTCCTCAGGTCTGGGAACCGATAGGCAAAGGGTCTGGGTAGTCGGCCATTACTTTGTATACTGGGCAGCTAGGTCAGTCTCTGCAGGTGAAGGTCCAGCCTGTGCCTGCTCCCGGGTGGTTAGGTGGTTAGGTGTCCGGGGTATGTCTTGGAGGGACCTGCGGGCATTCCTGATGGTGAATGTCCGCCGCTACGGGTTGCCTGAAGTTTTGGCTATACATCTGGGTGGCAATGACCTCAGGAAAATGTCCCAATTAGAGCTGCGGCACTTGATCTTAGATGATTTTGCTGCCATTAAATCAGCTTGGCCGTCTTGCACCATTGTTTGGTCCTATGTGATTCCTAGGCTTGCTTGGAGGGGTGCTAGGGACCCCAGGGCGATTGACGAAGCTCGGAAGAAGCTTAATGCGGCCGTTGCTCGTTTGATGCTGGAGAATGGGGGGGCTGTAGTTCCTCATGCCATGATAAGATTTGGGCGTCAGCACCTATTTAGGCCGGATGGGGTTCACCTGGCGGGTAAAGGGTTTGTTTCTGTTTCTAGAGGGTCTGCTAGGTGTGTTAGATTTAGTTGTCTAGATGGTGGCGGGGCGGGGGGTATTTTAGTTAAATCCCCCGCTTTGG
The DNA here is from genome assembly GCF_055691185.1 of Crinia signifera. NCBI lineage: Eukaryota > Metazoa > Chordata > Amphibia > Anura > Myobatrachidae > Crinia > Crinia signifera. Next base: position 146,675,967 of record NC_139222.1, on the reverse strand, counting down.
CGGGAAAGAACGGCAGTTTAATCAATTCACTCACACCACTGGTTTTGTGGGCGTTTTTATGGCTTGTTTGCGGTGCACTCACCTCTCATTGGCTTAGGCCTTTTCGTTGTATCACCCGTGTCGGGGACAGCGTCCCCACCCGGCTGGGTGGGTAGTCAATGTGTGGGTAGAGTTGGATACCGCCTGTATTTTTGAGTTAGGCCAGTTACGTCAGAATTGGGGTGGAGTTACATTTGTGGCCGTTCTTTCTTGGCCACCATTAATTAATTAATTAAATCAAATTAATTAAATCAAATTAATTCAAACAAACAAATTAGCTTAAAAGTTGCTACAAATAAATCAGGTAACAATTTCTGCCAAACCTATGTCTCCGAGTCTTTATTTCAGGTTTAGTTATGTTAAGTTTACAAATGTTATGACATGCTTAAGGTACACATGAGATGTTGGGATGTTTAGAGTAACGAAATGCCAACACTTGACATGGAGTTAATTAAACATCCACATCTGCGTGTCACACTGAGAGGCATGTGACTCGGAGAGCCAATAAGGACATAGGTCTGGCAGTGGTGACTGATTGATAATAGCAGGAAGGGGAGGAGATTTCCTCTTCTTCCTGCAGAATTCCCCGCCCTCCCTTCCCTGTTGCTTATCGAGGGTGGTGGGTGTTAATCGAGTTAGCTGATAGGCGGGAAAGAACGGCAGTTTAATCAATTAGCTCACACCACTGGTTTTGTGGACGTTTTTATGGCTTGTTTGCGGTGCACTCACCTCTCATTGGCTTAGGCCTTTTCGTTGTATCACCCGTGTCGGGGACAGCGTCCCCACCCGGCTGGGTGGGTAGTCAATGTGTGGGTAGAGTTGGATACCGCCTGTATTTTTGAGTTAGGCCAGTTACGTCAGAATTGGGGTGGAGTTACATTTGTTGCCGTTCTTTCTTGGCCACCATTAATTAATTAATTAAATCAATTTAATTCAAACAAACAAATTAGCTTAAAAGTTGCTACAAATAAATCAGTTAACAATTTCTGCCAAACCTATGTCTCCGAGTCTTTATTTCAGGTTTAGTTATGTTAAGTTTACAAATGTTATGACATGCTTAAGGTACACATGAGATGTTGGGATGTTTAATGAGCCGAGCAGCAGCAATCAGGATAGAGTTGAGTGGAGGGAGGTATTTGACAGAGTGGCCAGAAAGGAGGAGATTAAAGTAGTCCAATCTGGAGATGACCAGTTAGTGGATAAGAGTCTTGGTAGCATCCTGAGTATTATTACAAAAGGTGTGTGCTGCTTATAATGATCGAGTAAAATGTACACATATATTAATAAAAACATTAATATTACCACTTTAATGCAAATGTTATACTGTTATGGTATACAGGGCCGGCGGAAACCGCTCAGCGAGGGATGCAAAGCAGGGAGGTGCCGGTCAGTAGAGGCGCTCTCCCTGCTCTGCACCCTGCTCTTAATGGCTGCTGCTGCCTGTCATACTGCATGATGGCCATCCCTAGCAGAGACGTGATGAGATCTGCAGAGGATGACGCCGGAGTTACTGCTGACTGCAGTACTGCCAGGAGCCACTAGATGCCCCCTGCTGATCCCACTGTGGAGCTCTGCCCTTATCAGTGGAGAGAGACAGCCCAGGACCAGGCTGGAGAGAAAGGCTGATGTGAGTTTGTTTTTGTCTGTTTGTCTGTCTGTCTATATCTGTATCTCTGTCTGTCTATATCTATATCTCAATGTCTATAAGAAAAAACAGGTAGAAAGTCCCCTCTTATGTACTTTCTACCTGTTTTTTCTTATGTGCAATTTATGGTGTTAGGGTCACCATTTTTGATTGGACCCACCACAAGGCTAATTTAGCGCACCCATTCAGTGACTTTCTTTTGTGTTTATATCTCACTGTCTGTCTGTATATCTCTCTCTGTCCATATCTATCTCTGTTTGTATATATATATCTCTCTGTCCGTCTATATCTCTCTGTCTATATCTTTCTCTGTCTATATCTATTTACTCTATCTATCTATCTATCTATCTATCTATCTCTATCTGTCTGTCGGTCTGTCTATCTCTCTCTGTCTCTATCTATCTGTCTGTCTCTATCTATCTGTCTGTCTGTCTATCACTTTCTCTCTCTATCTGTCTGTCTGTCTACAGCATATCTGCCTGTCTATATCTGGGGGTGGGTTTCTGTTAAGAGCGCTAAAAATGGTGATTTTTGTTTACTGGAGGTATAATGAAAAAGGGAGGAGAGTAGGGCTGTACATAGAAGTACAAAAATATATATAAATGTTGGGGATGAAATTATTGATAAGTGGTACCTGTAAGGAAGGAAAAAAGTTAGTAAAAATGTTTAAGCCCTTCTGGGGAAAACTTGAATTTTTTGTAAGATTGCCGTTTGTGTGTTTCCGTTGAAGCGCTGTCCCTATCTAACCCTGCAATGAAGATGGTACCTTTTCGCCGCTTCTTCCGGCTTTCCTGCGGTGTCAGTTGGAGGGCTTCTAAGCGCAAAGACTATCTGGGTGATAGCCGTTTGCGCTGATGCTCCGTCCGTGGCGTGTAGACCGGAAGTTGACGGAAGGCTTGTATTGCGGCTGCGGGTGTAGGAGACGGCTTCTCCGGTGGTAGTCTTTGTAAGGCTCCAACGCGTTTCGTATGCCAAGCGTACTTTTTCAAGGATAAAAGATTCTGCCAACTCTGTGGCTATTTATAGGGAAAAAACTTTAATGATAAAACGGAAGTAACATTCCGGAAGGAGGGTGAAAGTAGTGGGAATCGCGTGCTTTTCTAAACTGCTGACTCCATCTTGGATTTTGATGTTGGTTACTTGATCTAACTTGGTTTTAATTTCGTTTGTATTTCGATATTATAACTTGTGCCAGGAGAGTTGTGCACACCAGACAGAGGAAGTGGTCTCTCTGCAGCCTCCTATCTCCCTAGTGCCTGGAAGTTACTGTACACACATGATATATGTGGAGTAAACGCCTGGAAATCGATTCCACAGTAACATTAGGACCCAAACAGAGTGACCTGATTCCTTAATGAGGAAGCAGAAGCTGCTGCATAAACTTTCTAGCAGCTGGGGGTGGATATACTTATAGGGGGGCTCTTCATAATAAAATGCATTTTTTATTCCAAAATACTGACACAAACACTTATCAACCATTAAAAATCATGTGAAAGGGATACTGTAACAAAAAAAATCAAATAGGAAGAGCTACTCGAACAATTTATTTTTGTAGCACGAGTTATCACTTTATGGGTAATGGAAGACAGGGCTAAAAATTGGGCGCCAGACACCCTAGCACCGGCCCTGATGGTATATTATTTTCAGGCACAAATAAGTGACTATATAATGGTCCCTCATATGGCAATGTGAAAGGGAATTTTTTAGGCAAAACATTTTGCTATTTATAAACAAGAAAATAACCAGCGCTGGCTCTGTATCTCAAATGATTCAGAGAATCATTTGAGGGTTAGGCAGCAGGTTACTATGTTTAGGCACTAGAGGGGAGGGCTAGAGTTAGGCTGCAAGGAGAGTTAGGGGAAGGCAGGGGCAAGGTAAGAATACTTTCAAGATCCCTCTCGGGATTCTCATTATTGGTATGCCGGCTTCGAGTGACCTCATAATAATCCAGCAGCAGTCCCAGGCCCAGAAACTTTGACAGAAAAGAGAGAAACAGGCCCACTCCTACCGCCCAATAGCCGCTACTGCCACAAGGGGAAAATGGTCCTATAGCGTCTCACCAGGCGATGCTACTGCCAGTTTTGCATGAGGTTGAAAGGAGGCCCCAGACCTACCACCCACTCTCTGCTACTGCCTCAAGTTGAAAGGGAATCCCCGGTCCTTTGCCTGCCCACCCATGCAACAATGTGAAGGAAGGCCTTAGTCGTACCAGTTTCTGCCAGTTGCGTGCTATTGCCATACAATAAAGTTCATTATGGGGCATGCTTTATGTAACTACATCACTCTGTAATGCATTGGAGCTCCTTGGAGCAGGGCCCTCTTCCCTCCAGTTCTCACCACCCTCTTCTCTTACACTTCAAATTCAGATCTCTCCAGCGACCATCGATACCCGCATTTCTTCTAACTCATAATTGTTGATCTCTTCCAATGACTGCCCACACCTAGTACTACATACAGTATGCATGCACGAGAACTTAAATTGCGGTCTTGCTGTGACCACAGTTTACATAGCGATGGGGTGGCAATGATATGTCGAGGTGTGACAACAGACCATTGGAGGAGGCAGCAATGGAACGCTCTGGGGGAGGGAAGCAGTAAATTGCAGATAGCAATTCCTGCTAGTATGCCCAAACAGCAGTGCACGTGTGTGGGGCAGTGAACTAGGGTCTTATTGCGAAAGATGAAACTGTGGGTTGTAGTTTTATGAATCTTCCTACAACTACAACCAAAACTGAATGAGGGCCAGTCTGGCCCTTATTCTGGTTCACTCGCAAAGGCAGATTACTTCTCAAATGGAAAAAACCATGTGCACTGCAGGGGGGGGGGGGGGGGGGCAAATGTAACATGTGCAGAGAGATTTAGATTTGGGTAAGTTATTTTGTTTCTGTGCAGGGAAACTACTGACTGCTTTAGTTTTACACTACAGTATAGATCGCACTTTGAAGTACAACCCCACCCAAATGTAATTCTATCTGCACAAGTTACATCTGCCCCACCTGCAGTGCACTTGGCTTTGTCCATTTGAGAAGGAATTTGCCTTTGCGAGTGAACCAGAATAAGGGCCAAGATTTTCTTTAAACTTTATCTTCTACACCACTCTATTTGAACAGCAGGCTACACTTTTATCCATTATAACAATATATATAAATTGTGCATCCATTATAACCATATACATAAATCACATTTGTGTCACAGTAACAGAATATTCTCTTAAAAACTCAGGCTCTTGAAGACAGTATTTGGACATCTTTTTCCTATTTTTAGAAGCCTTATCTTAGAAAAGACAACAGAAAACTGGAATAGGCTGTGCTGTTGTTCCAGGGGTTGGTCTCCTAATACACACCCATAATAAACCTATTTAATACAAACAGGAGGACCACACACATGAAAACAAAATGTAAGTATCAGTAAACAGGTGAGTATCCCTATAAAAAAACAATCATTCAGTGGTACTATATATGATGGCTTATACACCGTTTTATTAGTACCTGAGTAATACATGTTTCTAATGTAAGTCCCAACCTACTAAATCATTTTTCCTGGACTACAATAGGTTTCCTGGGTTACTAATACCATTATTATTATTATTATATATAATGATTTAGATGTGGAACGGAATTATTGTTGCTTAATTAAATAAGGGAAGCATGATCTATGGTTGTGATGGCGACAGAACCAAATAAACAAATAGAATTTTCTCTTCTCACGTAACTCACTGGATTTGTTACTTTATTAACACATTTGTTTTTCAGTAGTAATGTATGGTAATTTGAGGTACATATACATATTACTTCCGAAGGTACACAAGTGTGATATCAATCCACCCGGGAGACCAATTGTCTCGGGTATCGGAGGTCTGACGGAGAGAGCGAGTGAGTATGTTGACACCCACCTGAGAGGATATGTTGAGGGACTGCCATCGTATGTGAGAGATACGATGGATGTCCTCAACAAAATCCAGGGGATTAGCATCGGAGACAACACCTGGCTCATTACATGTGACGTTGAGAGCTTATATACTAGCATAGCCCATCGAGCAGGTATACAGGCGACGGAATACTTCCTTCGGATGGATGGTCACGACCCCAAGGGAGACTTCATCATTAGACTCTTGGAATTTATCCTCACCAAGAATTATTTCGTGGTGGATGGGCACTACTACCTCCAGGTACGGGGGACGGCAATGGGGAGCCCATGTGCCCCCACTTATGCCAACCTGTACCTGGGGTGGTGGGAGCGTGAGGTCGTCTTCACCGAGGGCATGGAACATTACACCGATCATGTCATCATGTGGCTTCGCTATATTGATGACCTCCTTATCATTTGGGAGGGAGAGGGAGATCTTTTCAAACAATTTATTTCCGTGCTCAATGACAACACCAACAATCTAAGACTCACCTACCACATGAGCAAAACAGGGGTAGAATATCTGGACCTCCGTATTTTCGTAGAGTTGGATGGCAGTGTGTCCACAGACCTGTTCAGAAAGAAAACAGCTACTAATGCCCTCTTGCATCATGAGAGTGCTCACTTCCCACCAGTCAAGAAGGGATTACCCAAAGGAGAATTCCTACGTATTAGGAGGAACTGCTCCAGTCCCCTGACTTTTCAACAGAGGGCAGATGAACTGAGTCTGAGGCTAAAGGACAGAGGGTACAGCAACAGGGCCATTAAGAAGGCCAGACAACAGGCAGAGTCAGTGAACAGAGAATCCCTACTGGTCCCTAAGAACACACGTCCAGACGGTCAAGAAAAAGTCCGATTTATAGGGACATATTGCAACCAATGGCGAAAGATCAAAGATATCCTGAACAAGCATCTGGGAATCCTTAAAACTGACAGGGACCTCAATGCAGTCTTGGGAGACAGTGTAGACATGAGTTGGAGACGGAGTAGGAACCTGAGAGATATACTGGTGCATACTGATCTCACCGGAGGCAAAAAATCTACTATATGCAAGAAAGGATCATACAAGTGCGGCACATGCCGCAATTGTATATATATGACCAAAACTACTACCTATTGTGACAAGTTTGGGAAAGTACGACACATTTCTGAGTACATTACCTGTGACACGGAGGCAGTAGTCTACAATTTGGAGTGTCCCTGTGGGAAACAATACGTGGGGAAAACCCTGCGACCCCTCAGGAAGAGGATAGCAGAACACGTATACAGTATCCTCAATGCACAAAGGGACAGAGACCGTATGAAAACTCTATCTCCAGTAGCCAGACACTTTTTTAGATTCCACCAAGGAAAACCTATCGGACTGAAAGCTTATGGGATGCTCAAGGTGGAACTGGGTACCAGGAGAGGGGATCTTGATAAGGAGCTTCTCAGACAGGAGACGAGACTGATCTTCCTCATGGGCACCATGGCACCGGCTGGCCTCAATGAGGAAAACAACTACGGTATATATTTATGAACAACAGACAGCTACATTAGGCATTCAAGGTTAGGAGGTATTTGCATGGAATAGTTTTACATTCCATAAGATCCACGGCTGTATATGGGGTGGTTATTTCCCAGGTATTTGGACTTGAGAGGCCCCCAACCGTATCACCAGCTCAATGGCAAGATACCCCCAAAGGATTGTTTTAGACGGAGGAGCCCATTGCTCACACCCTCATCTCACTCTTTATCACCCTGTTTTCACAATTCACCATGTTTCCTGGCTTCATTTGGCACACTCTGGTGCCTCTTCTGATTTGGTCACATTACCTGGCGCAGTCCTCTTACCCCCGATGCTGTTTGTCTGTCACGTGGATACTTCTCTTTAATGGCATTTATCACGTACACCTCTCCATGTGTGAGTGTTGATACTACCCTCCACTCCACTAAATTGACACACTCACTCTCATATGTATATGAAGACGCATTTCATGCCACACTTACACTCATGAACACCTCCACATATCTGTCATCACCCTGGTAATCTTTTTACTACATACAGATACCTTATGCCTAAGATACTGATTGGCATGCCAATCACCAATACCTACATATTTCCGTGCATCCGATGTTATGGTTAAACATCAGTGATCCCAGACCATGCTCTACAAACCACATACTGATGTTTTGTCTCTACCTCACGACTTACTATCTAGCTCTCCCCATAGTGGTATGGATTGTCCTACACAGGACACATTTAACTGACATCAAATTGGGGGACAATGGTCGACATAGAAGTAGGGACACGTCTGTGTAGCAGTTGTTCATCCTCATACCCACGTCCACTCATCTCAGGGTATGAAGTTATATACTCCATATGTATGGTGTTATGTGCACATCTCAATGGGCCAACCACATGCTGTTAACAAGATCATGGAATGCCAGTTTGGGAGACTTCCTGGACGTGACGGCACCTCTGGAAATAACCCACCGATACCGTACTGGAGGAATTGCATTCCCACAACTGTGTACTATATTTACCCATCCCCCTGTGTACATTACTCCCTCTGGGGAACTTTACTGGTAGACTTACCTGAGATGTGAGATCATGTGGTATACAGTGGTCACGATCTCAGAACAGTGAGTGCAGCAGGGGTTAACCAACAGGACCCCTACAATGACAGACGCTCAGCCTGTGAGAAGCCCCCTGCACCCACCCAGCCCCGTACACACACCTACTTCCATCATTGGTCCTTTTGAACAAAGAGTGCATCAGGGGTTAATCAACGGATACCTGAGAACAATAGACGTTCATACGGGCACTGTTTGCATCTACTTAAGCCCCGGACATACATCTACCCCCATTATTGGTCTGATTGGTAGATGTACTGTAAAACATAAGATCAGTGGTTCAACAGGAGTTACGGCGACTTGACAGATGAACCTTCCCACCACAGAACTGATCTCCGCCTCTAGCTCCACCTCCGGGTCCTCCCCGCAGTACGTAACGGGGATAGACAGGGGTGCCTCATTACTGACAGATGCGAGGGGCACAACCCCCATACACACCTTGATATCCGATGACACGAGGGATACAACCCAAACACACGCCCCACGACACGTGATTCAAGAGCCTGACGTGTAAGGCTCAGCCCATGTACCAGTCTATTGCTACGTGGCGAGATGAGATTGGTCTGCGTAATCCAGGATTAACGCCTACATTCATGTTAACGCCTACATGCAACCCCTGTATATATGATGGCCGGACTGACACTCGGGTTCAGTCTTGAAAAAGCGGTGTCAGCGAAACGCGCGTCGGCGTCCAGCTGCACCGCGGGGGGGCTTGTTTGTAGGAAATTGAATTGTTTATTTATAACTGCTGTCACACGGCCAACACTCTCCTAGGGCGAGTGCGAACGTATCAGATCGTTACGAGTGGGCCAGAGACAAAGTAACTCATTGCATGTTACTTTGCTAGTGGGAGTACGCTGAGGTGGCTACTCTTGTTATTACAGCTGATCCCCTGACAGAACAGCACTGTATTAACATAATTTTAGTCCCACACTAATTGGGCTATAGACAGAGAGATTCATTACTCTCACTTTGTTGTTGGGGAACGCTGAGGCAGCTACCTGCACTGCAGTTACTGATCCCCGGATATAACAGCACTGTACCAGCATTACTCTAGCTCCATGCTTATTGGGCTAGAGACAGAGAGACCTGTTACTGTTACTCTGTTGTTGGGGATATGCTGAGACACTACCTTTTTTGTCACAGCTGATCCCTTGATGTAACAGCATTGTACCAATCTAACTCTAGTCCCACATCACAGTGATTATATGATATGTGCAGTAATATAGAGCAACTACACACAAAGAGTGACTGATTGATCATTGCTGCTCCAATGCCTGGCCCAGGCTCAATTCAGTGACAACTGTAGCAGTTACCATTTGATTGAATCTATGTCCACTATGTTGATTTCCGATTACATAGTTATCTGACGGTGGATACATTACCTACATGACAAGCTAAACACTCACACGTTATTATACGCGATATTAATTTTACCCATTCCCCCCGCGGATGCAAAAACCGAGGGTGAACAATACCCCAGGCTTACCATACCATTGTGTGTTAATTTTCAATATATGTGTCAATTACATTTGCTGCAAATATTTTAATAAAGTTTAAATAAAAGTTATGTTTTAAGACATTTATCTTTTCTCCTTCTTAAGAGTGCACCGCCACCCAAGCAGTCTTTTCTGTCTGTTTTTTTGTTTTTTTGTGTTTATTGGTGTTCAAATCTGCCATTAACTACTAAATCTAAGTAGTTGGTACTAATTTTCTTGGAATGTGTTGTAATTGTAATTTTCTCTTTCACCAGCATCCCCACTGCTTGGTCAAGAATCTCTTGAGGAGGTGGAGGAGTCTGTGCCACCAGTGGCAGGCATGTGCAGCAGCAGCAGCAGCCACTGGCCGAACCGGATTACCACAGGTGGGTGAAGGTGCTTGGGCAGATTCACCAGCAGGGAGACTTAGCATCAGAGCGGATGCGTAGGACCGACTAGGTCATGCAGGGTTTGGTCAGCACCCAGCAGAAAATAGCTGGGAGCCTGCAGGCTATTGCTGAGGCCCAGCAGGCCATGGCTGGCACCCAGCACTCAATAGCTGCAAGCCTGCATGTGCTGGCAGATCAAGCCCTGCGGCAAAATGACTTCCTCCTCCACCATAATGAGCTTATGGTGGAGCTAGTTTCCAGCAATAGGGCCCTATTGTCATCCGTTTCTGGTGCATTTCCACCAGCAGCACTCCCTGCTGGCAGAGGGGGAACACCATCCCCCCCCTCACCAGCATCTGCTCCACCTGGGCCACCATCCCAACGTGGCCGTGGCCGAAGAGCTGCTGCACGTGGCAAGGAGCCTACCAGGGCCAAACGTGCCCGCAAATGAACTTATGGCCGCATTTGCCACATTTGCCCTTGGTTCGAATGTCTTGTTTGGTTCCCCTGTTGCCCTCTTTTAGCTACCATTACTGTCTGCTGTACTTGAAGTGTTGGTGCTATACTTTTGTTGTGAAGCCACCTGATGTGTTCCTAATGATTCTGCTGTGGCTATGTATGTCACAAATACATTTTTTTTTTTTTTTGTACATTCCTGCCATGGTACCTTTTAATTTGTTGCATGTGTCAAATAACATGCTTTCCATTTTATTTTTGAAGTTATTGTAATAAATTTATAATTTGATCCCCAAATGTGTGGTTTAATTGTTAAATGTAGAAGTGACATGTATATTTATATTAGTGATAGTAAGTTCTGTCCATTGGTTGCAATGTAAATGTGTGTCCAAACTGCAGCATATGTGTGTGTTTAGTAATGGTCCATTAAAGCTGCAATGGTTCCAATTGAAGCAATGAGAAGCGTGTAATTAATAAGTAATGAGTAAAGGAGTGGATTGTATTGTGTTCAGCTGACATTGGTTGAGGTGCGCCCGTAGTGATTAGGCGTTCCGATTGCCTAGCGCAATGGTGTCCGCAAAGAAATACTTGCTTATGGACACCGAATATTTCTAGCCTTTTGGTTCTTGTGCATTCGGTGTGCTGTCCGAATGCACGCCTACCAGAATGAGTGCACTCCCTCGTGTACGCCCATGTTTACGCCCAGTTTAGCCCACTTTGAAACTACGCCCCTGTGTAGTTCCGAATGACGCCCATAATACGCCCATATTTCCCGAGTGATTGCGGTGCACATTTCTGTACGGTATTAGTGAGAACAAGTACGGAGACCATGCGTGGCACATGCGCATAGCGTTGCCCACGCATGCGCAGACGGCTAAAAAATGCCATCCGTAAGAATTCGGGAAAGTACGCACATACCAGAATAAGGCCCTAAGAGAGAAACCTACAGTAAAATGTAATTTCTAATATATAATTTTCTTCTTTGTAAATTATTGGATTGTTATTGGATTGTGTTACCTTTGTACATATTTTGTGTAGTATGTAGTATTTATGTAATGTACTGTATATGTGTACTGTATGTATACAATTACATTTTTTGTCAGTGCTATTGATCTGGGTGGCAGTCCCTCTTCCTCTATTGCTAGCTTTATGGGCTGTTTGCACATTATCCTTCGAGCCTGAAGATGGCACTATTGCAGTTGCTGTTCTGTTTATTGCGAAACTTTTCTAATGCCCACATTTACCTTTTTTTTTTTGCAGTACATTGATGGGAGCTGTGATTAAACAATTATATCACTTTTACACCAGAAGTGCCGGGTCACACGTGGGTTTTTGGACCCGGATGCGACCTGGCAGTTGTTCCCTTTTACACCGGTATACCCTGGCATCAAGCCGTGTGGGCGACGCCGGTGAAGGTGGGCCCTGAGCCAGCGCTTGGAGATGACATCTTCACCAAGTGCCGGTAAACCCGCCACCCGGTACCCCCTTGACTCCGACCGACACACTGAGGTGTAAGGTGCTGGGCTGCCCCTAGCCTCTGTGCGCCAGTCTCCGTCCATGAGGTGGATGGATGCCACCCACAGGCATCCATTCACCTTCTCCAAGCCTCTGCTGATGTCTGTATAGTACCGCAGAGAGCAGCGGAGGCTGTACACGATATAGGGAACATCGGAAGCCAAATCGCATGCAAATCGCATGCTTTTTTAGGGTGAGCGCATATCGGCAGCCAGATAGAGAGGGCATGCAACACTATATAGTGCAGATCTGCACTATATAGTGTAAATTGTGCTCCTCTGGCATGCCGTGAGATGCGAGTCCCGATGCGATCTGATCGCGTCGGGACTCTCATCTCACGGCAGTATCTGCCCTGTAATAATAATCATATAGCATGAGTGGGGAAAATAACACATAGGAGGTTATTCTGGTTGGTGTGTAACTTTCCGAATTCTTTTGGAGCGGACCGCACGCCACGCTGTGCGGACATTGTAAGAACAAACGCCCACAGGTCCTCCGCATTCGGACAAACTCGCTCTCTAAGAAGAGGGTGTGTTTTCGGACAACATCCAAACCGTGCCAATGCGGTGTATTTCCGCAAAACTCGCAACTAATATCTGAACTCATAAATATGTCACATGACACACTTATGCAATTAGGCTACCTCATAAAAAAGGGATTGTTTGTAATTGTAATCAATTAAATCCTATTTGATACTTAAACACATTACTACCACTTTACATTAACCCTTACATCATGTGAAGTGCTATTCAATCATTGTTACCCCTTTAAGTAATGGTCCCTTTAGTCAGCAATGCTTCCAATTGAAGCAACGAAAAGACTGTAATCAATGAGTAATGAGTAGAGGAGTGGATTGTATTATGTTCAGCTGACAGTGCTTCAGGTGCGGGCGTACTAATTGGGCGAACCGAATGCCTAGCACATGAACAAGTGGTCTCCGCAAAATGAAACTTGCTTATGAAGACCGCATATTTCATGCATGTTGGTTCGTTTGCAGTCGGTGTGCTGTCCGAATGCACGCCTACCAGAGTTCGTACACTCCCTCATGTACGCCCATATTTACGCCCAGTTTTTCCCACTTTGAAACCACGCCCTTGTGTAAGTCCGAATGACGCCCAAAAACGCTTATATTTCCCAAGTCAATTCGGTGGACATTTCTGTACGGTATTAGTGAGAACGAGTACGGAGACCATGCGTGGCACATGCGCATAGCGTTGCCTACGCATGCGCAGACGGCTAAAAAGCGCCCTCCGAAAGAATTCGGAAATTACCGCACCAAGCAGAATAAGGCCCATAGTGCAGTAGATGTTTCAATGAGTAACTTTCTACGTCTGGATTCTGTTGTACTTTAATATGAGAGAAACATTGCGACGGGCAAAGTACAAGTCACTGCTAACATAACTTTATATCTCGACATCACCTGCAACATAAATGTGATAAAGGAGGGGGGGGGAGCAAAAGAAGAAATGGGGGGATAGGTGATTTTAGACATTTCATTCATTCCACGTGATTGCGACAGGGGTGTGCGGGATCATCTAGGTAAGATGACAATATCGTAAGCGTCCATGTTATTTGGTTACACTCAAAGGCTTACAGTAGATCACACCATTCGTGGGGCGAATTACATGGAGTGCTTCTCCATCAGAGGTCCCCAACGAGTATCAATGTTTACTGAATGTATTTGGGCATCATATTTTTCATAATTCATAGTATGAGTTAGGAATTGGAGTAGCGTAGTTAGCGAAGGTGATGTCTTAATTAGCCAGCATTTCATTATCAGTTTTTTCGCAGCTGTAACCACGTTAGTCAAGAAGGGTTTAGAGCTAGATTGTGAAGTAAACCATTCCCATACATCAAAATTGGCAAAAAGAAGAGGGAAGGGATGTATTGGTACTCTAGTATCCAATGTGGTAGAAATATAATTGGTAACTTTATGCCAAAACTTTTTGATGTGCCCACAGGTCCAGATGCTGTAAAGGAAAGTTGCTGAAGCCATGCCGCACTTCAAGCAACATCCAGTTTCCTCAGGCACAAAATGCATTCTCTGTGCCGTGGATATGTATGCTCTGTGGGGATGCGGTCATTTGGTCTACTGCATTATGGTAGAAAGTCATTAGGTCGAATCCATTAGGTCGACATGCTAAAAGGTCGACATGACTCTAGGTCGACATGGGAAAAGGTCGACATGATTCTAGTTCGAAAGGTCATTAGTTCGACAGGTCATTAGTTCGACAAGGTCATTAGTTCGACATTGTCTATGTCGACATTCACAAGGTCGACATGGAGTTTTTCACTGTTTTTTGAGCCAACATGTGCCGACAGGCGGTATTTCATGCCCTACCATCCACTAGGGCGTGGTGGGAGAATAAAATAGTGTGCCGAGCGTAGCGAGGCACCGTGCCCGACGCATAGCGAGCGCAGCGAGCGATGCGAGGGGATGCAGTGCACTTTAAACTGTGTCCATGTCGACTGTGTTGACATTCAGGTAAAAAAACAGTGAAAAACCCCATGTCGACCTTGTGAATGTCGACCTAGACAATGTCGAACTAATGACCTTGTCGAACTAATGACCTGTCGAACTAATGACCTTTCGACCTAGAATCATGTCGACCTTTTCCCATGTCGACCTAGAATCATGTCGACCTTTTAGCATGTCGACCTAATGGATTCGACCTAATGACTTTCTACCATAATGCAATAGACCAAATGATCCCAACCCGCTCTGTGTAACTGCAGCAAGGCTCCAGATGTGAACTGTATTCTCATAATATTTAAATAATGTATCGTCCGAAGTCAATAAAGGTATATCGCCAAGCCATTGTTACCTAGTCTGTTCTAACAGTTTAGAGGTGGATAAGGATAGCATAATAAGTTTGTCAAATAATAGAAATGAATCTTATTTTATTAATGTATTACCAAGAATGTCACTGAGAGACAAGATTAAAGGAAGCATGAAGAAGTATTTATCTCTTCTAAAGAGATTATGGGTAGTGTGAGCTATGTAGATTTCCTGTGCAAACTGCTAATGACACCATGCTTATTGACTTACGTGCCCCCTCCTCAGCGCTGGGAAGGTAGGTAAGTATGACTTACACTTATAATGTTCACACCTCCAGGCCTGGTAAATGTAAAGGAGGTGGAGTTGGTATATTACTGTCACAAGCCTTCACATACTCAGTTCTCCCACCAGTTCCTTCACTCACATTTACATCATTTGAAGTACACTCCATTAGGGTTTTTTCTCCTTTCTCTCTGCGTGTTGCTGCTATCTATCGCCCACCTGGGCTTCCCAAATCTAAATTTCTGGAAGATTTCTCTGCCTGGCTCCCCCATTTCTTATCCTCTTACATCTCCACTATCATCCTGGGTGACTTCAACATTGCTATTGACAGTCCACCATCTCTGCATGCCTCCAAACACCTCTCTCTAACCTCCTCTCTTGGCCTCTCCCAGTGGTCCGACGCCTCTACTCATGAGGAAGGCCACTGCCTTGACCTTGTTTTCACCAAGCTGTGCTCAGTCTCTGATTTAACTAACACTCCCTTCCCTCTCTCTGATCACAATCTCATTACCCTCTCACTCTCCTCCATTACCTCAAGCTCACTGACACTGAAATCATGCAAGCCTACTCTAACCAACAGAAATACTAATGCTATTAATTTTCCACAACTTTCCACCTCCCTCCAACAACAGCTCTCACTAATTTCTACATTTACCTCTCCTGACACTGCTGTTTCCCACCTCTACCAGACTCTTGAAACAGCCCTTGATGAAGTGGCTCCAGCTACCCATTATACCAAACGTAGGCTTAGATGCCAACCGTGGCACTCCAAAACAACAAGACAACTACGAAATCAGTCACGTAAAGTAGAACGCCAATGGCGTAAATCTCGTAATATTACTTATTTCCTCACATATAAGACTAGCTACCACTCCTACTGCAATGCTTTGGACACAGCCAAACAAACATACTACCAATCTCTCATCTCTTCTCATGCCACCAACCCTAAGCGACTTTTTAACACCTTTAAGTCTCTTCTGTACCCTCCCCTTCCTCCCCCACCGGCTACTATCAATGCACAAGAACTTGCCTCCTACTTTAAGGACAAGATTGATAACATTCGAGATTAAATGGTATGCTCCACAACCTCTAACCCTCTTTCTTCCACACCTGACCTCTCTGGCACTTTCTCTTCGTTTGAGCCCACAAATGAAAAGGAAGTATCCGCACTCTTCTTATCCTCCTACTCTGCTACCTCTCCTCTTGATCCTATACCTGCACAAGTCATTAAAAATCGATCTCCTGTGCTTATTCCAAACTTAACTAAAATCTGCAATCTCTCGCTTGCTTTTTTCGTCTCTGCTTAAACATGCAGTGATTACTCCCATTCTGAAAAAACACAATTGTGACCCTAACTCTCTCTCTAACTATCATCCTATCTCTCAGCTCCCATGCCTCTCCAAGCTACTGGAGAGACTTGTCTACTCTCGCCTAACAAACTTTCTTAACTCTAACACCCTATTATACCTGCTTCAGTCAGGCTTTCGCTCTCAACACTCCACTGAAACAGCACTGACTAAAGTGGTGAATGATCTGGTAACAGCTAAGTCTAAAGGCCATTACTCACTGCTTATTCTTCTAGATCTTTCTGCTGCATTTGACACTGTGGATCACACTCTCCTTTTACAAACACTACACTCTCTAGGTCTTAATGATACAGCCCTTTCCTGGTTCACATCTTACCTATCTGATCGCTCTTTCACTGTTTGCTTCTCTGACTCTACTTCCTCTTCACTACCTCTGTCAGTCGGAGTTCCGCAAGGCTCAGTCTTAGGTCCTCTGCTTTTCTCAATCTATACCTCCTCGCTTGACAAACTAGTCAGCTCTTTCGGATTTCAGTATCACTTATATGCGGATGATACTCAAATCTATCTATCAACCCCAGAGTTGTCACCAGTGGTTTTGGGCCGAGTCTCTGAATGTCTCTCTGCCATCTCATTTTGGAATTACTTATATTCCCGCCAACTAAGAACAGTTACCATCCTGATATCTCCATCACTGTTGACAACTCGACAATCTACCCTACCCCACAAGCTCGTTGCTTAGGGGTCATCCTCGACTCTGACCTGTCCTTTGTTCCCCACATTCAATCTGTCTCCAAATCATGTTACTTGCATCTAAAAAACATATCCAAAATACGACCATATCTCACACAAGACACTACTAAATATCTTATATCCCGAATTGATTATTGCAATAGTCTCCTAACTGGTCTTCCCAAGAACAGACTCTCGCCACTACAATCCATTTTAAATGCTGCTGCTAGGCTGATCTTCCTTGCAAGACGCTCATCTTCTGCTGATCCGCTCTGGACATCTACCCCACCTGCAGTGTACATGGTTTTGTCCATTTGAGAAGGAATTTGCCTCTGAGAGTGAACCAGAAGAAGGCCCTTAATTAGAGCCAGTACTTTTGTGGTAGTTATTCTGCCTTGAGCAAAATAGTTTAAAACCTATGATATTTTTTATTTTTTTTGTGCATTTATTACATTTTTGGCCTAATAATGTACGTAGTGCAATTACTTTTGGTTTTAACGGCAAACTATTTGTTCCAGATTACTTCATGCCAAAGGCATCCACATTGCAGCAGATTTTAATAATAGCCATACTTTTTTTTCCTTTGTTGATATCCAAGATATACAATATCTAATTTGTGCCAGTTATTACTATTCACATTATTATTATTATTTATTGTTAGTTTAGAATTTTGAGAATAATAAGGCTGCCATCCTACGTTCTTACAAAATATAAAAGTCTCTATTTTGCAGTGAAAACATTATTGTTTTTGCTGTAAACAGAGACACTGAGAAAAAGAGGTACCCTTGAGATGTTGCCACAAATCTCAGAGAGTATCAAATCTCAGAGGTCATACTTATTAATTGGTTCATAATACCGTCTTTCATGAGGACAGGGAACTTTTTGTTTTTGTTATCTAATCTGTACGCGCCATGATTGACAATATACCACCCCATGACCTCCAAAGACGGATATCATATAGAATGGCTCCATTAGTCTGTTCCAGACCTGGGAGCTGCCTAGATTTTTGTTTTGCTTAACGCTCCCTAGCACAAAGAAACTACAGATATCCCAGGAATTTGAAGGGATTCCCTGGATGTTGGAGGAATACAGAGAATTACAAGACACATTACGAAGCACATTTCTTCTCACTTATTAATGGGACAAACACTACTACATATAGGCACCTATTAATGGAATTTGTGTTCATAAAGAAATCATCAAATATCCCAATATATTTCAAAAGCTGAACCATGGTTGTACGCTGTCCCCTCCGCGAGGCTGTAGCAGATGGCAACTGGCCGGGAGACTTGCCCAATCACCCAGGAGACCAGGAGCGCCACTCGTTTTTTGGGAGCCTCCCAGCAATTCTGGGAGAGTCGGAAAATGTGAGCTAAACACAGTAGCTCTCCTGCATGCAGTTAGACAGGATACCACCCATCCCATTTTCTTAAATTAGGATTGCAGTCTTGAGCAGTTTATCAAGCTCTGAAAAACTTTTCATTGGCTTGGTCCCAATAGCAATGCTAGCTTCCAAATGGATTTCAATATCGCTAAAGCGGGATCTTGGGTCTCTTTTCAAAAGCTCCACCGTAGAGGGTCATCATTGGGGTCAGTGGCATATCGTGCTCTTAACAGCCCCCAAGTCCGGAAACAAAGCCTGACCTCACAACCTTGCAGCTGACCCCATTTTCATCACTCTGGTGCGTACCCAGCATTAATGGAGATTTTGGGCTGACCATGAGCTGCACCCCTCTAGCGACACCTCTTCATGCATTCATAATTCTGTGATAATCAAGTTATGAGGAGCTTTTATTGTTAAATGTATTCCCAATGACTTCAAAATTATTACAGCCATACTAAATATGATATATTTTTAATTGTGTATTTATTTCTTCATGGTTGCCTACCTGACCCTCTCCATGCAGGAGAAAATGCTCTGTTCCTGGACTTCCCTGGTAATGTAGGATTGCCTGCACCTGTGGTGAAACACCTTTCTTATCAATAAACTCCACACAGACATAGGCACTCATCCACACTCACACCACTTATCTAAGAAATAAAGACGCGTACAACTGAATTGGGCTTAAAGGGGACGGCTTATTTATTTTGAGCAGGGGCGGCCTATTTGAATCTAACTGAAATTTACGTCCCTGCTCTAACTAAGGTGGCGGGCAAAGAACGGCATGCAATAAATCACATTGCTGGTAAAAATAACAAAGTAATAAAAATAATAAACTCCGGATCCAAGGGCCTCCTGCCCTTATTTGCCTAGGACCGGCCACCTGCCAGCGTCCATGACAACGGCACAAATTTCTATGCAGACTTTTCAAAGGGGCCACTTGCCCTTAAGGTCAGGGGGTTGACCTTCTGCCTCTGCCCCTGACCTCGCATATCACTAAGGCAGAGCTCACCACTCTGCCCGAGCCAGAAAAAATTGGGCCACCTGCCCTAACCTACAAATGTCCGCAACAATTTACCCTATCCGAAGTAAATGATTGTTAAGGTCCAGATGTGGGCCCACCTGGATCGGTGATGCCCACATCTCGACATCAACCACCAGCTATATGTAAATACGGCTCTAATATAAACTACCGTTCTTTCCGCCGTACCAAATAAGCCGACAACAACTAAACAGTTAACTTGCAAACAACTCTTAAAGTAAAATCTAACTAACAATTGGGGCGGGAGGGAGGGCAACGATTCCTGAAGCAAGAGGCAGAATCTTCTGGAAGCAGGATCATCACCCCATCAATCCCCACCTCAAATCAGCCACCCGTCCATCAAAACAAGCCGAACCCCCGAGCCCAGATCCAGTGTGTGAGCTAAGGATTCCTGCCAATAGCCAGGTGAGTTCATGCTGTTTTCAGCCAGACAAGCTGGCTTCTACAGTCTTTACCTAGCTCAGCACAGGTGATGGCAATCATACATTACCGGGGAAGGCCAGGAACAGAGCATTTTCTCCCTGAAGGAGAAGGTCAGATAGGCAACCATAATTTATTTAGTGATAGAATTTTAAGCTCTATCTCTGGCAAAGACTAGGACACTCTCATCCTAGTTTCTGTTACTCTTTTATATTAGGGCTACATCAATAACATTTCAGTTTCAACTAGATGCAGATGAACACAGAAATAACTTGAGTTAATATATGATAAGGAGTTAACGTTAAATGAACAAGTAAAGCAGGTTTTATTTTTAAACTTTTATTTTTAATCAGTGTTATTTATAGGTGATAAAGCTGCTTGTATGCTTAGGTGTGGACTGCCGTGCAAATACAAGGTCACAAACTCACACGCTCAATACAGTATTAAATGAGCATATACGTGGGTGTTCCTCTGGGTGTGTTGTCAAGGATTGCTGGCGTGTACTCATTGTAATACAAGTGATATTTAAAACATTTTGGTGCCCACAAATGGTACTGATGACCTCTTGTTAGGATATATTTATGAAAAGTCGGGTTGTAAAACAGGCCCTTATGCATCTAAAGTAGAGATGCCCCTGTCTACATGCAGCCCATACCAGTGCCGAAACTAGGGTAAACAGGTAACTTGGCACCCTCTGCCCCACCCCATCTCACACACACACAATATATATATATATATTTCCATACACTTGTGTTGAGGGTGCCAGGGCCCAGGATGGACTCACCACTGCCAGGGTGTCTCCAGTGACAGTAGGGGGCTGCAGGCAGCTGCTGCTCTCTGTCTACGGCTGCCGGTGCCTTCTTGGAGCTCCTCGGCAGCCAGTGGAGCAAGTAGAAATTATTTCTTAGTGGTACTAATAGCGCAAAAGTGGGCATCAGGTAAATGCCACCCCGCCAAGGACTCTCCTACCCTATGTATGGCTGTGAATGCGTTCACAGCCATACACACAGGGGGAAACCATTTATTATCACTCATCATCGAATAGTTTTCCCCAATTTTCGCAGCACCAAGTAAGTCTAGACTCGGGCGCTGCGATGGCCTTGGGGAGAAGGAGACCGCTGCTGAGGTCAATGGCCCTCCTACTTAACGGCCCTCCTTCCCAAAGGCCTGCATTTTCCAGGGCACTCCCAGAAAACACTGGCATTCCACCAGCAAACAGCCACCAGCTATCAATCACCTTGCAAATGGCCATCGCTGGCTTAGTTTGCATGGGAACCCCACACATGCGCATTGCATAACATGTGCATACACTGTTGTTTGATAACCGCTCAGACTATGAATTTGCAGCCCAGTGGGGCCTCATACAAGTCTGAATCAGGCCCCAAATCGGCAAGAATAGTGCCAATGTCCAAGTGTACAATATATAGGGAAGTATGCCACAACCTAGTGTGCTACAACCTACCCAAGGTGCAAGAGTAAGGGACTGCTATATTGTATACTGTTCATACAGTACTCTTTTCTTCTACGATTTTATAATAAACTTTCTATTGGTGGATGTGTGTTGTGTGACATCATTGCTCAAATAATCTTATCACTAATTAACCATCATAACTAGAAATAACCACACGGACAACTGAAATGCCTTTTAAAATTGGTCAACCAAGAATTTATTTAAATCTTTAAACTAAATATGGTGGCAATAAGAAAGAACGTCCAGACCCACAGTGACACTACGACTTAACGCCGCCACACATGTCAACGACATGGTATTCTTTAATTTATTGACAACGCCAACAAATGCCGGGTCTCCAACTCTCTCCCCAATACACCATAATAGAGCCGGCCAGACAGCCAAACCCCAATGACCCCAGGTAGGAAAGCCACTTTATACAATGTATTGGGCAAAGAGCGCACCCTAAAACAGCAGCGCAATAGCCACTGTTACTGCCGTTCTTTCCCACCACAAATGTAGGTTGACAAACCCCAACCGGCAGAAGAAAAAGAAAAATTGGGTGGGGACAAAAAGGTGACTTGGGGAGGGAGGGTGGGAAAACTTCCAGAGAAAGAGATGGAACCTTCTAGTGAATCGCACAAAATGTCCGATTAACCCCTCCCTGACACTCCCTTTATTTAAATTAACTACATGTCTGACTATTAACTGTTTCACTACCTAACTGAATTTAAGCAAAGCTCACACTACCCCTCAACCTAGAAGTTTATAATCACTCGTGCTATTTGCACTCGTTCTTCATAAACTTTCTATTGGTGGATGTGTGTTGTGTGACATCATTGCTAAAATAATCTTATCACTAATTAACCATCATAACTAGAAATAACTACTAACCCATGGCCCGGGCCCCTAGGCTTTCGGGCATTTCAGTACCCCCCCCCCCCCCCCCTCTTAAACACTTCAATCTTTCATCTAGCTACATCTGATGTTTGGGAGGCTGAGTTTATGCCATTATTCACACTTTCAATGTTCACATGATACTGATACCCAGTTCCAATAAAGACTGCTGACCCATAATCACACAGAGCAATCATTCTTCCTTTTCTTTCCTCTTTTGAAATAGTGCTTGTGTCCTAACACCCCCCATTGCCTGAAAACAAACCAAAACTGGCTGTGCCTTGCTACAATGCAGAGTGCACAGTGACATTCACCATTAGAGCTAAAAACAATGGCGCCTCATCAAAAAAATGATGGGACCCTAGTACTGCAGGGACCTTAAGCTCCAACCTAGTCAGCCTAATAGATAAGTGCCAGCTAGTGTCTCCAGTAGCTGAACAAAGATGTCTTCAGTAGCTGAGAGCTGAGTGGAGTAGACACAGCAGCTGAATAGTGATGGTATTAAATAAAATACACCTTTGCATACATCCTAATAGTCAGGACAGTATTGGGAATTATCAGACTAGCTTGTCCTTTTAACCTCATTGCTGGCAATGTTGGGAGGTACAGTTTGCCTGACTGGTACACTTTGCAATGCATGGGTTTTTTCCAAGGGGAGGTGGTCACACAGGAGACGGCGGGAGTGGAGACTTTACATTTTGAAGGCTAAGGATGCCCCTGGATATATTCCCACACCCTAATCATGGCAGCACACCCATGCCTGCAGTGTCTCCATTCTAGAAATTGTATTGTTCGGCACTTTGACATTTACACACACTATGAAAGGAGGGCATGCATTCACAGTAACAGGTGTACTGTGCATTTGAGCAGACACATTTATGCAGAGGAGTAGCATGGAACCATGACACCGTGACCTGACTATGGTCACAATTGGGAATTTAAAAAAAAGACAGTCAAAACCATGTGATCACAACCCTTTAATTTGTTTTTAATTAATTATTTTATGGGCCACTTCCAGAATATGCTGAAACATTCAATATTGAGCGTGCTGCCCCTAGGGAACATTCAGACTAATACCCCTTTTACACCGCCGAAAAATCCGGGTCAGCGGCGGGTCAGACCCGGATCCTCGGCGGTGTAAATGGGGGGTATCCGTGTCCATTTACACGGGTCCTCTACCCAGGTCCTGACCTGGGTAGAACATGGATGGGACCCGTGTAAATGGCGGTGTAAATGGTCCCGCTGTGGGTCCAGGCACCCGCAGCGGGTCCACAGCGTGCAGCGCTGGGGAAGCTGTCCCCAGGTGCTGCGGGAGGAGGGGGGTCCCTGCGGCTACTGAGGGGAGATGGGATGTAGAAATTGGAATACACAAGGTAGACAAAAGGTGGATTATGTAAGAAGAACAGGTTTCTTTGCATGCTTTAATAAAGGAGTATACTGTGGATGCTAAAGCTGGCCAGCAATGCAATATCAGGTACTCGTCCAAATATCGCAGTGTGTGTGGCTTTGAAATAAGCCATCTGAATGCTAATAATCATAATGAAAAAAATTATCATATTATTATTGGATATTTTGGTTATTATAATCAGAACATAATGCCCCTTTCAGACCACACTAAAAAAACTGTATTTTGCTGATTTTTAACTGTTTTGAAACGGTAATCTGTGCGGTCTGAAAGGTGCAAAGTGGTTTTACCGTTTCCAAAAAGACAGTTTTTGGAAACAGTAAAAAAGCAGGGTCCTACCCGTTTCAGACACGTTTTTTTTCCGCAAAGCGGATTAATTTATTGGGGGGGGCGAGGGGGAGAGAGGCTGTGCGCGGGTCCCCCGCAAAACAGATTCATTTATTGGGGGGGGGGGGGCGAGGGGGGAGAGAGGCTGCGCGCGGGTCCTCCCGCAAAACGGATTCATTTATTGGGGGGGGGGGGGAGGAGAGAGGCTGCCCAGGTGTCATCTGTAACAATTGATTCATTCGGGGGGGCTGCCCAGACTCCCCCCCCCCCCAATGCGAGGGGACGCGGTCTCATAAGAAAAACGGGAGCCCAGATATTACATAAGTACCAAAAAACGTTTTAAATACCTGGTCTGAGCAGGTTTTGCAATGTGAAAGCAGCATAAGTGCTTGGCACTGTCTACTCTAATCTATCCGGCCACAGTACAACCAGTAGGTAGTCGACTCTCAGTCTTGTGGCAAACCACTGATTTTGTCTGTTATAGTGATCGTACTTTGTAGCTAAACTTGACAATGATAATGTTACTATGGGCAAGTAGCAGTATTTGTGGCAAGGGCTACTTTATACCATTTTCTATAGCGCATCCACAGCCACAACAGTCATCATTATTATCACATTTTTCTATATTTTGTGTCTCCTTTCTGGTAGAAGCTCAGAGAGGGGACAATGCTATACACAATGGGAAATGGGACATGTTATTACTAGGCCAGCATGGAAAAATATTCAAATTTGCTTGTTCACATGTGGGGCGTAGTATGCCCCCTTCTCCAATTGCAGTACTCCCCCCCCCCCCCCCCCGGGGCTGGCAGTGCCCCACAGGATTAATGTGAACTGTAGGTCACGCCCCCTTTCCTCCAGTCCACACCCCCAAATTTTGGGCGTGCGCGAATGGCCCTCCTTGGACTATTTGAAAGTCGGGAGGTATGAGTTATGTAAGAAACAGGCCACACTTCTCTGTATGCACGGAACATAAACTCAGTAGCGCACGCAGGGGGGGTTTCTGAGTACCCAGAAACCCCCCCAGGAGTCTAAGGACCCTAGTCTGAAAGCTGAGGGTCCCCTCTTTCCATGGGTATAAGAATTTTAAAAATCGGCCCTTGGGAACCGGAGATATCTGACTTCAAAGCAGTGGTCCCCATCCAAGCCTATTAATTGCTATTCCCAGTCAGATATTTCAGGTTCTGTCTGACTTAGAGTTTTTTTGAGGGTATATTCCAAAAGCTGGGACTCTCCCCCTTTGATGGACACTAGAAGCTTGTCTCTACTGTTCCCAAAATCAGAGATATCAGCCTTCCAGCAGCTGGTTACTGCTCCAGCTCCACACGCCTGGTATGTAGTTTTATATTCTCGTTGGCAGATTGCTCTGCTTCCTGAACTCTCATCCCCTAGTCCCCAATACCATTTGGTAGGTGGGATTCTCTAGTTTTTCATTCCATTAAAATCTAAGAAATCTATTTCTGGAAACTGGAGATATCTGCAGTCAAGCAAGCTGTCCTCCCACCAGAAAATTATGGATAATAAGCCCATTCCATTATACACCCCTCCTCTGCATATTAAACATCCTCTACCACCCTGGAAGTTATGTATCAGGGCCCCTTCATTCAGCCCAATGCCCCCTTCTCCCACCCCACCTCCCACTATCTGTGCAGTAAAGGGGTAATTAGTGGAAATACATGCTGAGCAGTTGATATAATACCCCCTACCACCCGGGGCAAAGCTTCCCCTACCCCTACCGCTTGAGGATCGGTAAGTGCCCCAATACATTGCTATGCCCAGGGGTCTACACTGCTGTTGATGCCCCTGTATGTGTATATATATATATATATATATATGTATGTATGTATGTATGTATGTATGTATGTATGTGTGTGTGTATGTGTGTGTGTGTGTGTGTGTGTGTGTGTGTGTGTGTGTGTGTGTGTGTGTGTGTGTGTGTGTATATATATATATATATATATATATTTTTTTTTTTTTAATTATTATTATTTATATACATTTGGTCTATCTATAATACTTTAACTGACCCGACATATACTGGGTCACCTAAGTGTCCATCTCCGTGCTCTGCTCCGCCCCTCTGGAAACCCCCTTCTGAAAATCCTGCGTTTGCCACTGAAACTGCCCATGAAACTTAAACAAAAAGAAAGGCAGACAGTTCAGTATGTTATAGTTTGGCTGCTGTTATTTCTGGGAAGTAAAAGGAGGATCAAAGATCAACAACCGGTCATCATAGATTGTAATTTCTTCTCATTCACCTGAACATTCTGTTTACAGATTGCTGGTGGTGACAATATACTGAGGTGTTCAGAATCCACACAAATCACTTAAATGAAACCCCTGTAGCATTGATAAGGTAATTAAGGTTGTATATGTTTTATTCTTTTCTTTCAGCAAAAGTGGTCAGTTAAGGACACATGAATGCCTGCTCTTCTCATTCAGCACGAAACCTGTATATCCTGCAGAGGCATTACATTTCTATGGCTGAAACTAAAGAGAAACTACTGGACTGTAACATGACGCAAGACAATGCTAAAGAAACTAGGTCACAAGCGTCAGCAGACGTGACTGACTACTCCTGTAATATTCTAGTGCTTGGAGAAATGATTACATAACAGAGACAGAACAATTCGTACTCTCTGGTAATTAATCTCTATATGTAAATGTGCTCACTGCTACTATAAACAGTAGTAGTGGACTCTGAACAATGTAACATTACAGGAAGACACAGTATTGTTCATGGAATGTCAGGGAATTTTTCCGGAAGGCACGGCCATTGTGTGATGCAGATACTAATACTTGTAACAGTCACTTATATGGTAGCTAAAGCTTCACTAATAGTGGTTAACTGACAACATTCTTTTTTAATAATTTACAAATAGTGCAGTCCAGACAGTTATAATGTTTATTGCTTATATATTACAGTAAGCAAGAATAATTGATTCCTATGGTCATTGTCAAACTGGAGCATGAATGGCTCACGGGGGAATACAGTGATAGGGGCCATATAGGGGGTGTGGTCAGCCACTATATGGGATGTGACCAACTACCACGGATGCTTGGCTAACAATTACATGATTTGGACCCCTTTATATATAAACATCGAAAACGTTTGATCACAATTCTCTGCATCATTACTCGTTTGTATGAGACTCCGGGTGCCGCCTACAAACTGTACTATTTGGTGGGACCCCAAATCCCTCTTTGGAAGGGCACCGGGGCAAGTTATGTTGAACTAGTGGGAGTGCTGCTCATCAACTCTTTTGTATATATATATATATATAGTGACACTCATTTCTCAAGCACTATATGGAGGAAAGGTGGTTCACCCGACCTGAGTAGGCACCCGGGCAAAGTGACAGTTGGAATCTGATTGGTTGGAATTTTTGTTGTTGAAAGAGGATTGCGCAACTCTGCAGACTCCTGTCTTCTTGTTCTCCAGTGAGGCTTCATGTCCTATAGTCTTGATGGCTAACCTTGACACTCCAGCTGTTGTTGAACTACACATGCCATGCTAAATCTGATGCAGAGTATGCTGGGATGTGTAATTCAACAACAGCTGGAGTGTCAAGGTTAGCCATCAAGGTCCTATAGCAAGATGGCCCAAGGGATCTCTACTGAGCATATATGGAAACCACCATAGTGGTGATGATAAAGTGGGAGGTGATAATGCACCAGCCAATCAGCTGTATTTGAAAAATGGCAGTTGGGGGTTGATTGGCTGGTGTGTTATCACTTTCCACATTATCTCCATACCTTACCAACATGACCCTCTCCAGTAGGGACACATTGCTCTGGACTTCTCCCTTAATTAATGATTGCCATTACCTGTGTTGAAGCACCTTCCTTATCAATTAACCTGTGTGAAACAGGTGATGGCAATCATACATTATGAGGGAAGTCCAGGAACAGAGCATTGTGTCCCTCCTGGAGAGGGTCATGTTGGGAGGTATGTATCTCCACTTTATCACTTCACCAGGCCTAATACATATGCACCTGTGAGACTGTATTAGAGCACTTCTACACAGTGCCTACATATACTTACTGCCTGGTGAGATGTATGACATAGTGACAGGTTAGGCAGGTGAGTCAAGTGAGGCAGAGCCTCCGCTGTCATACTTCAATATACTCCACAATTTTGAATATTTTCACAGCTTTAACATTGATACGGTGAAGTAAAACAAATGTGAAAAAGCAACAACTTCCTATTTTGCTTTTTAATGGCAGAAAGCCATTCATTACTCATCAGTATCATATATATATATATATATATATATATATATATATATATATATATATATATATATATAACTTTATATAACGCTGAATAGTTTTGGCCATGACAACGAACTATAAATTGTTGTACAGGTACATAACTGATTATCTGACACCTGATGGTTCGGCACCAGTTTTAACCCCATTCAGTGGCAATTCTGAAAATTTTCTTATGACAAGCCGGCTGCCGGGGACAGGGACAGGGTGCAGGGGCGGACAGCGGCTGGATGACAGTTCAGCGGCGCTGCCCAAACCCGGGGAGGCAGTGGTGCCCAGTGGGAGCGCTCACAAAAAAGCTGAAGGGGAGACACATCAGGTGCCAGTGGGGGTGCTAGGCTGTGGAAGGTGTCAGATAAACTGTGGGAGGCTGCAGGAGAGCTCAATTAGGCTGCGGGAGAGCTCAGTTACTCCATTGGGTAGAGCTAGGCTGCTGGAAGTTTAGGTGCTTTGGGAGGTAATTAAGCTGTGGTATGGAGTCAGACTTTGACAGATTATGGTTTAGGTATTGGGGGGTAGGAGGTAAAGCTGTTGCGATGCCACTGTATGTACCACCAATAATCCACCAAAACAGATAATCAGCAGTGCTGCAACCAAGGATGCCAGATTATTGGTGGCCGACCTGTATTTTTTTATTCTCAATGTAAATGTATTAAATGATAGTTTTAAGTCCTAAGCTTAAACATATTAACTATTATTTTACTCTAGTTTTTTGTGTACTTTTGAAGGCATGCTTAAGTATCCAGCACATATATTATGTATAAAAAGGCAGAGAGCGCTTCTTAGAAGGTCACTGTTCACAAACAAGATTTAAAGATGAAAAAGAAGTTAATTGCGTCTTTTTAGGCTGGGTGGGTCCAGTCTTTATTTCCTGAAGAAGGTATCTTGCAGTGTTGTTGATTTCCTTTTGGACTCCAGGATCCCAAAAGGAAAGAGGAAACATACTGTAACGTCTTATGGATTTCCTGATTATTTTACCCCACTAGTTCTTAACCCTATCCTTACTTCTACATGTGTTCAAGGTTTTTTATTAGATACAAACATAGACGTATTTACAAATTACTTTTTAA
The DNA here is from genome assembly GCF_055691185.1 of Crinia signifera. Taxonomy (NCBI): domain Eukaryota; kingdom Metazoa; phylum Chordata; class Amphibia; order Anura; family Myobatrachidae; genus Crinia; species Crinia signifera. Next base: position 146,646,565 of record NC_139222.1, on the reverse strand, counting down.
AGTAGTCACATGTGTTATTTATTAAGTCATTGTGATTACATGAATTATGCTTATGATGAGTACAAGCAACAAACATTATCACAATGACTAAACAAGGCTGTGGAGTGTATAATTTTGCATTACATAATATAAAGATAAGTATTTTAAATAAAAGGCTTTTGAGGCCATAGCACATAACAAGCAGAATAGAATATGAGCAACCTGCTTGGAAAATTGTGCAGGCAGAAAATCATTGAAAATAGGGTACTTGTGTATTATCTGGGCGCCCGACTTTTTTCATCGCATGCCACTACCTAAGGCATGCGATGCGATGCGATTTTTCATTGTAAAGACCCGATTTTTAATTGTATAGTCACCCATGGGTGATTTCATACCCCCACTATCCAACGGGTGCTGGAAGGCTCCCCGACAGTTGGGATTCTGACAGTCATTACTCCGACGTCGGAATCCCGACTGCTCCCTCGTGGCAGCCTGCAGCGTGGCGAGCGCAGCGAGCCCACAAGGGGCTTCATTGCGCTCCCCCGCTGTGCAGTCGGGATTCCGACGTCTGAGTAATGACTGTCGGAATCCCGTCCGTCAGATATTTATACCACACCCCTATCCAACTACGCATGGAGTTGATTTTATATAGTGTGGCGAGCGCAGCGAGCCACCGAGCCTGAAGCGTGGTGAGCGCAGCGAGCCCCGCGAGGGGACGCAGATAACTTTACATGTATTCTGCGTCCCCTCGCGGGGCTCGCTGCGCTCACCATGCTTCGGGCTCTGTGGCTCGCTGCGCTCGCCACACTATATAAAATCATCTCCATGAGTAGTTGGATAGTGGGGGTATGAAATCACCCATGGGTGACTATACAATTAAAACTCGGGTCTTTACAATGAAAAATCGCATTGCATGAATTGTATGCCACTATATTGCATGCGATGCGATGCGATGTAATACAATGAAAAAATTGGGCGCCCAGCTATTACACAACTACTGAAAATAGTTGTATGGAAGATAGGCAGAATGCTGGATAATTGTGCATGAACAGCATTGCATGTTTTCCAGATCTCCCCACATAGGGCCCAATTCAGCTTGACCTGCAGATGGATGAAAATATCAGATCGTGTGCGCGAACAATTAAACTGCAGTCAAATTGCAACCACAGTGTAAGAAGTGACAGGAGGTAACAATGACGTAACAGATGTAGCGACAGACCATTTCAGTGTAGCGACGCGGCATGGTGGGGGGGTGTTCCAGACACACATAATGGGCCTAATTCAGACTTGATTGCAGGCCACAATTTGTTAGCAAATGAACAAAACCATGTGTACTGCAGGTGAGGCAGATGTATCATGTGCAGGGAGAGTAATGGGGCCCAGGGCAGCCGAGAGGGGGGGGAGGGGAGCCGGTACTAATTACCCTGGCCCAGGCTTGCTGGGGGGGCCCTGCAGGGGCCCTGGTCCGACCCCTCCCTTCCCCCTCCGTCCCTCATTGTAGCAACACTTCTACAGCATGTGCTGTGCTGATAGTAGGCTCAGCATGAGCATCTCACTGACAGTGTGTGAGCTCATGCTGAGCCTACTGTCAGCACATCACATGCTGTAGGTGTGTGCTGCTGCTGAGTTTAGAGTTTTAGACTTTTCTTTCACCCTCCTCTAAACATTTTGGGGGCGTGGCAGAAGTGCGGGAGGTGGCCACACCTCCCACACTTAGGCCACTTTCCAAATATTTACCAGGGTCCGGCATTCCTCTCGGCTGCCCTGATGGGGCCTGCGCACAGGGAGATTTTGCTGAGCGATCTGAGCAATGTAGATCCCACAGATCGCTCAGCAAGATCGCTAAGCACAGAGAGCTGTACAGCAATGTGTCAGCACTGTGTACTGAGTCATCTGTCAGGGTCAGTGTTCTCTGGTGAGAACACTGGCCCTGACTGGCAATGTAACTAGATAGATGCTGGATATTAATTGTCGGGCGATGCGTGGGGCCATGTATCGCTATAGCTATGGCCCCTACCAGGGCTTAAAGTGGTCATGCAGAGGTGGGGGAACTCAATTCTACATGCCACCTAATTACTACCCCTCCCCAGCCCCCATTAGGCAGATACAGGGCCAATGGTAGGGTTTTTGGCATCCCCCTGCAAACTAGAATGCCTTTCTGTGAGAATACTGTGCAGGGCCAATGTGAAGGTTAAAATGTTCCCCCTCACCATTAGAGGTGGTGGAACTCAGTTCCACCTCGTTCCCCCTCACTTTAACCCCTGGCCCCTACACATGGAGCGATGTAGAGGCATTTTCTAGGCGATCTTGTCAGATCGCCTAGAAAATGCACTGAAATCACCCTGTGTGTAGGTCCCATTAGATTTGGGTGGGGTGTAATCAAACTGAAATCTATATTGCAGTGTAAAAATAAAGCATCCTGCAAAGAAACCCAAATGTGACTCTCTCTGCACATGTTACATTTGCCCCATCTGCATGGCACATGTTTTGTCCATTTGAGAACAAAATGTGCCTACAATCAGGTCTGAATTAGGCCCAATACCCTTTATTGCACTAATTAAATAAAAAGTGAATCTGGCAGCCCTACTCATTAAGTTCCCTGTTGGCAAAAACCACATTTAGTATATACAAAAATTGTGAGTTGGCACCTTTTAAAGAGCTCATATTAGAACCAGAGCAGATTGGTCACTTTTAGACAATTATCACAGTGTCAAATTTAGTAAGCCAATAAAAAGCTGTTTGTATAATCCAAGCATACAAATGTATTAAAAGTCCTTTTCCATAAAATCAATGGAGCATCATGAATTTTGCCAGGATTTCTTCTCCCCACTTTGAATAGTGTCGAGTAGGGGTCACATGCAAGCAACACAACCCAACACGTTTCTTCTCCAAGAGACTTCCTCAAGGGTTATGCCTTCAATGGATCAAGATAGGTTCCTCAAACGGGATACGGTAACTAGGTCTACAACAACTAGGTCGACAAGCATTAAGGTCGACACCACTAGGCCGGCATGCATGAAGGTCAACATGGGGTTAGGTCAACAGGGTCATTGGTTTGACAGGGTCATTAGGTTGACATAGGGAAGTTTGACAGTCAAAAGGTCGACATGGGGTTTTTCATGTCAGCCACTCACCCCAAGCAGGCATGTGCAAGGCAATGCCCAGCATTTTCATGGGGATGCCTTCTGCCGCCCCCTACCTGCCCCCACTCTGCCCCTCCTGGAGCAAACGGTTTGGCGGTGTGAAACTCACCAAAGCCATTCGCTCCCGGAGTTTGCGCATATTTGCACCGCAGACACGGGTCCGAATTTGGACCCAAACGAGCAGGTCCGAATCGCCCATATACATTAATGCACCCTCCACAATTTCCTACTTTAAATCAATGCAGAAGAGAGACTCCTCTGTCTGCCTCTCATGCTTCCTACACACATGGAGCAGCATGCACATCATGGGGGTTATTCTAGTTCACTCTTTCTGACAAAATCCTTCTTAGATGGACAAAACCATGTGCACTGCAGGTGGAGCAGATGTAACTTGTGCAGAGAGAATTAGATTTGGGTGGGGTTTTACTTCAAAGTGAGATCTATATTGCAGTGTAAAAATAATGCAGCCAGTATTTACCCTGCACAAAAACAAAATAACTCACCCAAATCTAATTCTCCCTGCACATGGTTTTGTCCATCTAAGAAGGATTTTGTCAGAAAAAGTGAACTAGAATAACCCCCCATGTGTCATTTTAGGTGCCATAGGCCAGAGGTTCCCAAACTTTTTTGAACCAAGGCCCCCTAAGGTATGATATTTTTTTACACAGCACCCCAAGTCTAATAGCTTCTTATTAAGAAATTCAGAGAAAAAAAAATATTTAAGTAGATTGTGTTTATGTGTCCTCATTTGGTTCAGTTATGTGGTAAGGGACAGGATTTGCCTTGATTTGTCCACACATTTTAGGATTGGCAGCCACCAGCACTGGTTTTGCCTGTTACATTGACTATAAATAATCATTTTAATTGGTCCTGGACCACCAACCCAGGGCAACCCTGCAAGTGCCTTGTGCACCCCAGAGAGCCACTGTGCACAGTTTGGGAACCACTGGCATAGGGCAGCATGGACGGTGTAATGGTTAGCACTACTGCCCCACAGCGCTAAGGGTTTGATTCCCACCTGGACCCTAACTGTGCGGAGTTTGTATATTTTCCCCATGCTTGTGTGGGTTTCCCCCGGGGACTCCGGTTTGATCCCACAATCCAAAAATATACAGGTAGGTTATTTGGCTCCCAACAAAATTAACCCTTGAATATCTGTGTGTGCGTGTACATGTGGTAGGGAATATAGATTGTAAGCTCCACTGGGGCAGGAACTGATGTGAGTGTGAATGTGCAAATATTCTCTGTAAGGAATATGTGTGCGCTATATAAATAACTTGTGGTGTACAACTGGAGTTTAAAGGTTTGTTTAATTTCCCATTGCTGGAGATATGGTCAGGGTTGCCTACCATCCCAGCCCCCAGAAAGGGGGGGGCAACCCTCCCGCATTGCTGTCCTCGGCGGGGGGTTTGCGGGTTAAATGACGCGATTGCAGCATTTTAGCCCCGCCGTGCAATGCCTGATATACCGGCATTGCACAGTGGGGGGCGGGGCTAAAATACCATGATCGCTCTAGACACGCCCCCATTAGAGCATTACTTCTGTTTCTCTGCCCCCCAAACCGCCCCCATTTCCCTCCCTGCTTCACAGGCTGCCCGGAGAGGGCAGCCTAAAAGTCAGCAACTATGGATATGGTACAAAATGCCATTGTTGGAATGTCAACATGCTCTGAATGTCAACATACAGAATCTCGACACGGAGGTGATGTTTACATAATAGATGTCAACATTCACAGTATCATCACTGACATGGTGTAAATGTCAACAGTCAACATACCGACATAGGGATTTCGGCTGATTTTAGACCTAGCTGCAGCCGAACATTTAAAAAAACTGTAGCTGAATGTAGCAAACTATGGAGATGACACAGGCTGGTGCTGACTGCTTCAGTGGATCACAGGTTAGAATATAATACTGCTAATTTAAGCAACATAATGTATACTGTATTAAATTATTGATAGCCATGAATATGTATAGTTTTTAATGTGTAACATAGCTTGCTAACGGTTCATACAAAATTAATGATTGCTCTCTTTTGGATAAGTTTTTCCATGTCAGTTTAAAGTGATGCCACAGTTAGTGCGTAACTACCATAGATGAAAGGGATGCAGCTGCTATGGGGCCCAGAGCTGAAGGGGGCCATCTTTGCTGTCTAAGTAATATGTTTTAAGCCCTGTACACACGCTTAGATTTTTGCCTGTTTTCGATTCGATTTTGCTTATAGAAGCAAAATCACATTGAATCCTAATCGAAATCGAATGGTTTTTGTGTCACTTTCGATCTGCTTTCGATTCGATGCGCGCTCCCGTTTTCACCAAATCGAACACAAAAATCTTCTATGCAGCCAAGGAAATCTCAATTCGATCCAGTAAATGGAATGAGTACATTGTGCCTACATTGTGAAATCGAAATCGAATCGAGTGCAAAAGTACAGATCTAATGCCAAATCTAATGGGAAGATCCAATGCCAGATCTAATAGAAAATCGAATCTAACATCAAATCTAAAGCAAATCTAAGCATGTATACAGGGCTTAACATACATTTATCACCATCAGTTGCTAAATAGGGGGCCCTTACAAACTTTTGCTATGGGGCCTATGAATTTCTAGTTACGCCCCTGGTTAGACGCCAGCATAATCTTATCAATAAGGTAATATATTCAATATGCACCTTCTGTCCTATCCATGTTAAACCTCATGGAGAGCAGTTTCTGTTATTGCATGATTATGCGAAGAGATGAAAGGATATGGAGTGGACCCTCCTAATACTCTGAAGTAGGGATGGCAATACCTGGGCATTTTTTTCAATCCCGGAACTCGTGATTGAAAAATGCCCAATCCTGGGATTCCCGGGATCCTGGGATTGCCTTCCCTAATAAAAAACCACCACAGCCGCCCTGCATATTTACTTACATGCGTGGTGCGGCCGGGAACCGGGCGGGCTGGCTGATGGAGCCGGTTGGGCGGGCTGATGGAACCTCTGATGGAGCCGGGTGGGTTGATGGAGCCGGGTAGAGCTGAATGGTGCCGGGGCTGATGGAGCCAGGGTGGGCCCAGGAATGAGGTGGATGAAGCAGCCAGGGCAGGTGGGCAGTCCCAGGACGATGGAGGAGGATGGAGCAGCCAGGGAGGACAGAGGAAGGCTGTGATCCGCATTGCTGGTGATGGGAGAAGCCTGCGTAGTCTAACTCAGTTAGGAGTTCACTGGCTAGCGCATTATCATCTTCCACTTTATCACCACCTTATCACCACTGATATCTGCTCTAATTAGGGATGCCCGGCAATCAGACGCTGCCTGGCTTTAGACTGCGCATGCACAGTCTAATCCGAAATCAAATCCATTTTGGGGCCAAAATCCCGGGATTCTGCCGATCCCAGGATTGGCCACATTAGCCCCAATGAATGATCCATATGACTAAATGCATTTTAAATAAGGTTTCTCATGGCCACTTATATGGAACCACTTATAAAACACAACACATGGACAAGCCCATACACGTATCAGAGTCTTTTCTTCAGAGCCGGCCTTAGGCATAGGCAAACTAGGCAATTGCCTAGGGCATTTGGCATGCCTTTGGGCATCAGCAGCTTCTGTTGATTAAAATGATATGCAGCATGCCTATATTCTGTGTGTGAGTGAGGCTGTATCTGCATATGAAATAGTGTATTCATGGAAATCACCGTAACATAGCATTCTGTATGCAGGTACAACCACAGTCGCACACAGAATATATTCATGCCACATATCATTTTAATAGTCGGAAGCTCCTTGTGTGCAAATAAGACGAATTTTCAGCAAAAAAGGCACCCAACGTTAGCAGAACTGGCCAGGAGCTGCATGGCCTATTGAGGCAAGATGTATGAGGAAACATCTGTATCCAAGCAGAGGCAGAGGTCACAGTGTTAGCGGCTGTGCAAGTGCTGTCTGCGGGTGGGATGGTTGTGCAATAGTGTTCGGTATATGTGTAAGGGGCATTATGTGTGTCATGTATAAATGCATTAATAATGTGCGACATATGTGTAACAGGCATTATGTGTGTCATGTGTATAAGGGCATTAATAATGTGCAACATATGTGTAAGCGGCATTATGTGTGTCATTATGTGTATGAAGGGCATTAATAAAGGTTGGCATAATGTGTAAGGGGCATTATGGTTATAAGGACATTAATAATGTGTGTCATGTGTAAGGGGCATTACTGTGTGGTATTATCAGGGGTGCAGAGAGAAAGTGGAAGGGGGTACAAATTACCCAGGCCAAAGTCTGATGGAAGGGCCCAGTGGGGGCCCCGGGCCCCCTCCCCGTAAGTGACTGCAGCAGCTGCAGCTCTTCTCCTCTGCCCAGCACACACTGCTTTGTGCTGGGTTGCAGTATGGCCATGGAGGTGCTTAAAATACAATATTTTCTCAGGATTTTTTTCTAAGGGTATAATGTGAATAATGTGAGGGGTAATGTACATAAGGTAAAGTGGTACTACTGTGTGATGTAACGTGAATAAGGAACACCATCGCATGATATATTGTGAATAAAGTTGCACTACTGTGTGGCATAATTTGAATTGGGTGTAATATTGGGTGGCCATGCCCCTTCCCAGCAAGAACACACCCCTGTATGTGCTGCGCACCGAATGTGTGCACTGTTTCTATTTAAATATTGTGGGTAGGAGCATCAAAATGGTGACTGCTATGATGAGGGTTGATGGTGCTGGGAAAGGGGAGCAGGGTCAGAGGCGGAACTCAAGGGCATCATTTAGGCTAGGGCCGGCTCTGCTTTTCTTCAACAGGTACAGTAGATCTTGCTAACTGCTGTGGGACTCATCTACACTTGGTTGAAAGTCATAGAAACATAGAAACATAGAATTTGACGGCAGATAATAATCAATTCGCCCATCTAGTCTGCCCCCTTTTTTTACCCTTCAGGTAATCTCAACCCTTTTTAATCCTTATTTCTTTGTAAGGTTATTCATATGCCTATCCCAAGCATTTTTAAATTGTTCTACTGTCTTAGCCGCTACCACCTCTGATGGGAGACTATTCCACTTATGCACTACCCTTTCTGTTAAGTAATTATTTCTAACATTTCCCCTGAACGTACCTCCCTCCAGTTTCAGTGCCTGTCCTTGTGTTCTATTACATCTTTTTCTTCATTGTATGACACGTCTCTGAGATGTAGCAGTACATGTCCGCACTTACAGTACAGTGTCACCTCCACAATCTCCCTGAAATGCTTTTTAAAAGTAGCCATGTTTTTCCCAAACTGACCAGCCTTTTAAACAGATCTTTTTTAAACAACCTCTATTAATACATTTTGGATAGAAATATAATGAGACAGCCTGAACATTTGTATGTTTCTATTTGCAACTGAATAAAGGGCCCCATACACTACAAAGATATGTCTGACCCTGAAGTCGGATGTGATTTCCCTTGAACATCCCCTGGACCTTCCCGGGAGGGATTCCATCCCTGTACTTTGCTGTCATTTTTGCATAATATATATCTCATTCGATTGATCAAGCCAAGATAAAGCGCATGTGATATATGTTATGGTATACAATTGTACCATGAGATATATCTGATGGGCTGGATGACGGGATAGAGGGACTGGGAATTCCAGTCAAACTTCCTTCGATATATGTATAAAAAGCACTCCATTTCCATCTGATTCCATGTGATTCCTATAAGTCAATATTTTTTAAGCATAGTGATATAGGGGCTCTGTACTGACACTCATGGGACTGCACATCGGATGGAAAACACAGTTTGTCACATTACAAATAGAGATGTGCAGACTCGGATTCCGGAGATCCGAGCCCCCACGGACGTCATCATTCCGAGCCCGAATCCGAGCAGCGCTCGGAGATTCCCGTCTGACTCGGGTCCGTCCGCGTGGTCAGAACGTCATGTCCCGGCGCCGGATTTTGCGAGGCTTTAAAAGCGGCTGCCGCGCCCGCCATCTTCACTCCAGTCAAGTAGTGGGTTGGGAGAGGGTGTGTTGGTGCTGCTGGGGCTTAAACTTGAGCTTGACCTTGAGCTTGAGCGCAATATTTTTCAATCGCTGGTGCTGTCTCTCAGTGCTGCTGTGTAGTCTAACTGTGTACTTGTAGTACTACTGTCTCCTCTGTGCAGTCTACCTCTGGTGTGCTGTGCTGTGCTGTAATTAATTATTTTATTCGCTGGGGCTGTCTCCCTCAGTGCTGCTGTGTACTCTGTTCTCCTCTCTGCTTAGGAGAACAGTTTAACTGTTTACCTGTATTACTACTGTCTCCTCTGTGCTGGGGCCTACCTCTGGTGCTGTACTGTGCCTGTAATATTATATTATATATTAATAATTAATTAATTATATTATATTATATATGTAGTCCACTGGTGCTGCCTGCACTGAATCTGCCAGTATTATTTAGTTACTCAGTCCACTGTTGCCACTGACAGTGCTACTGCCTACCTAGTGTACCTACCTAGTACATACTAGGCTGCTATATCTAATAATTTAATTTAAAAATAATACTTGTGCTGTGTGGGACTGTAAAAAATAATTCCCATGCTGCTGCTGCACTGACGTGTGCCACTGCCAAGCAGTAACGTCCTAATAATAAAATTAATTATTATATAAATTCTGCTGGTGCACTGCATAGAGCTACTGGTGGTGTTTAATATTAATAACTACCTTTTGTGGTGACCACTGGCAGTGCTACTGCCTGCCTGCCTGCCTACCTACCTAGTACCTATTAGTTTATTTTCTCTACCTACTAGGCTGCTATATTATTAATAATTAATTTAATTTAATTATATATAGTCCACTGGTGCTGCCTGCCTGCACTGAATACTGGGAATAGAGGTTGCCAGTATTATTTACTCAGTCCACTGTTGCCACTGGCAGTGTTACTGCCTAAGTGTACCTACCTAGTAGTACAAGTACATACTAGGCTGCTATATCTAATTTAATAAAAACAAAAATAATACTTGTGCTGTGTGGGACTGTAAAAAATAATTCCATGCTGCTTGTACACTGACGTGTGCCACTGAGTGCCACTGCCAAGCAGTACCTAATAATAAAATTAATTATTATAAATTCTGCTGGTGCACAATAGTAGTATTGCTGACGTATCTACCTGTCTTGTGCCTAGTACTACTGTCTTATCTACCTATCTGGTGCCTAGTACTGCCATATCTACCGTCTGGCCTGGGGCTCACTGCCTAATACTGGCGTACCTGTGTGGTCTGGGGCTCACTGCCTAATACTGCCGTATCTACCTGTGTGGTCTGGGGCTCACTGCCTAATACTGCCATACCTGTGTGGTCTGGGGCTCACTGCCTAATACTGCCGTATTTACCTGTCTGGTCTGGGGCTCACTGCCTAATACTGCTGTACCTGTGTGGTCTGGGCCTCATTGCCTAATACTGCCGTACCTGTGTGGTCTGGGGCTCACTGCCTAATACTGCCATACCTGTCTGGTCTGGGGCTCACTGCCTAATACTGCCGTATCTACCGTCTGGTCTGGGGCTCACTGCCTAATACTGCCGTATCTACCGTCTGGTCTGGGGCTCACTGCCTATTACTGCCGTACCTGTCTGGTCTGGGGCTCACTGCCTAATACTGCAGTATCTAGCATCTGGTCTGGGGCTCACTGCCTAATACTGCCGTACCTGTGTGGTCTGGGGCTCACTGCCTAATACTGCCGTATCTACCTGTCTAGTCTGGGGCTCACTGCCTAATACTGCCATATCTACCTGTGTGGTCTGGGGCTCACTGCCTAATACTGCCGTATCTACCGTCTGGTCTGGGGCTCACTGCCTAATACTGCCGTATCTACCATCTGGTCTGAGGCTCACTGCCTAATACTGCTATATCTACCTGTGTGGTCTGGGGCTCACTGCCTAATACTGGCGTACCTGTGTGGTCTGGGGCTCACTGCCTAATACTGCCATATCTACCTGTGTGGTCTGGGGCTCACTGCCTAATACTGCCGTACCTGTGTGGTCTGGGGCTCACTGCCTAATACTGCCATACCTGTCTGGTCTGGGGCTCACTGCCTAATACTGCCGTATCTACCGTATGGTCTGGGGCTCACTGCCTAATACTGCCGTATCTACCGTCTGGTCTGGGGCTCACTGCCTATTACTGCCGTACCTGTCTGGTCTGGGGCTCACTGCCTAATACTGCAGTATCTACCATCTGGTCTGGGGCTCACTGCCTAATACTGCCGTACCTGTGTGGTCTGGGGCTCACTGCCTAATACTGCCGTATCTACCTGTCTAGTCTGGGGCTCACTGCCTAATACTGCCATATCTACCTGTGTGGTCTGGGGCTCACTGCCTAATACTGCCGTATCTACCGTCTGGTCTGGGGCTCACTGCCTAATACTGCCGTATCTACCGTCTGGTCTGAGGATCACTGCCTAATACTGCCATATCTACCTGTGTGGTCTGGGGCTCACTGCCTAATACTGCCGTATCTACCGTCTGGTCTGGGGCTCACTGCCTAATACTGCCGTATCTACCGTCTGGTCTGAGGCTCACTGCCTAATACTGCCGTATCTACCTGTGTGGTCTGGGGCTCACTGCCTAATACTGCCGTATCTACAGTCTGTTTTGGGGCTCACTGCCTAATACTGCCGTATCTACCGTCTGTTTTGGGGCTCACTGCCTAATACTGCCGTATCTACCTGTCTGGTGCCTATTACTGTCGTATCTACTGCTGCAGTGCCACTCTTACATGAGCCACGTGTTTGTGCCGCACACTTGTGTGGCTTAGCATAGTTATCCAGCTACCTCGGTGCAACCTTTTGCCCTAAAAACAATATTGTGAGGTGTGAGGTGTTCAGAATAGACTGGAAATGAGTGGAAATGATTGTTATTGAGGTTAATATAGCGTAGGAGCTTTTTTAACAAAAAAATCAGAACCCAAAACCCAAGAAATCCAAACACAAAACACTTAGGAGGTGTTTTGACAAAACCCATTAGAACACAAAACCTCAAGGTAATCAGAACCCAAAACCCAAAAAGTGGCCGGTGCACATCCCTAATTACAAATTATATATATCATAATCAAGCAAAATCGTTGTAGTGTATGGGGGCTCTATTTCAATGTTCTGGGACCTGATGTCATTTTGTCATGGCAGGCACAGTGAAAAGTATTATTGTTTCTTATTGTACAACGGATACATTGTAGAGGAAAAAACGTCAGACATAAGTGTGATCATTGTACCATAGTTGTAATTCCCAGGAAGTTCTAATCATGAGACTGTGTAGAATGAAAGGGTGGGCCAGCAGCTATCATTTCAAATCAGTACTGTGTTCTCCTTAACTTCCCTAAGCTGTGCATGTACCCGGCCCAGCCAATGGAATGTTAAGCATTTCTGATCACACAACATTCACACTAATGGGGCCTACACACAGGGTGATTTCAGATAATTTTCTCAGTGATCTGATTAGATTGCTTAGAAAATTACCTTAAATCACTCCGTGTGTAGGGGTCATAGCAATAGCGATGTGTGGCCAGGCCCGGCGATTAAGATCCTGTATGCTGGATAAATCTAGTTACATCGCCGGTCAGGGTCAATGTTCTCACCGAGGAACACTGAGCATGACAAATCGCTCAGCACACATCGCTGACACATTGCTGTGCTGTGCAGCATTAGGCCAAAAGCAGGGTGAGTGCAGCAAGTCATGAGAAGGGACACAATGGCATGTTTCAGTGTCTGTGTCGACATTTGGGCAAAAAAGTGAAAACCCATGTCAACCTTTTGACTGTCAACCTTCTCCATGTCGACCTTATGCTTGTGTCGACCTAATGACCATGTCAACCTAACCCATGTCGACCTTCCTGCATGTCGACCTTCAGTCAAGTCGACCTTCATGCATGTCGACCTAGTGGCTTCAACCCAGGGGTGGATTTAAGGGGGACGAAGAGGGTGATCGCCCCCTAGGCCAGTGACATCACTAGGGGGGTATTCCTGGTGGCGGCGTATGGTCACTGCCACGGAAGCATCTGCACCCCCTCCACCCAAGTCGTGTAGGTAAGAGGAAGCTCTTTTGGCTCCCTCTTCTCCATCCAGTGGCGGGCTGCCCGTCTGAGCCTCTCTATTTACAGGCAGGCAGCAGCACTGTCCGCCATCTCCCCTTCTCCCTGCGTGTGGCTGCAGAGTGTCCCAGATCAGGTAGTCTCTGCAGGTAAAGGTTAATGTAGCTACTGTTTTCATACAGATCTACAGCAGCTGATTTATGTATGATAGTCATACTACTTACACAGTGACTTCAATTAGTCACATGTGTCCATATAACGGAGCAAGAGGGCATAATATGTGCAGTTTGTGCATTGCTAATCCTATATTAGCTGTGAAGCAGAGAGCTCACCTGGCTGGTACATAACTGGAATAACGCACAAATCTCTACATGTGTATAATGTAGGTGCAGTGACACGGCTTTCTGTTATGTGCGTACATAATGGCCATTACCTGCATTGCATGTCTCAGTAATTTATTCCTTGGGAGCAGGATATACATGTATGGGATTGGGGAGAGGAGGAGTCACTGTTGGAAAGGGGGAGGAGTCAGGACTGGAGGTGGAAGGGTCAAGATTAAATCATAACCCCCCCACCCCCCACCCCCCCAGAAGAAAAGTCTAGATCCGCCCCTGTGTCGACCTAATGCTTTTCAAGCATTGTACTTGGAAAACAGAAGTTTGGGCTATGTAATAAAACAGCAAATAATAATATCATGGCTCTCACTTGTTCTGTGGCCATTAACAAAATCTGTTGATTGATCTGTTTCAGGATGAGCAATATTCTTATTTTAGATACATAATTCAGTGATAGGGAACCTTCGGCCCTCCAGCCGTTGTTGAACTACACATCCCTTCATGCCCTGCTACGGATTTGCTATTTGCCCATTCTGAAACTGTTGCAGGGCATGCTGGGATGTGTAGTTCAACAACAGCTGGAGGGCCGAAGGTTCCCTATCTCTGGCATAATTGGTATAAAAGTGAAATAAAAATATTTATTTATTGCAGTAACTTGTTTTACAAGATACAGGGTATTAGAAAAAAACGGTACTCTTTACCTAGATGGGCGCCAGCGATTGAAATCGCGGGCGTCGGGGGTAAAAATCGCGGTCATCGCGGGCATCGCGGGTAAATCGGGATGCCCGCGATGACCGCGATGACCGCGATTTTCCCATAGGGAACAATGTTAAAAAGGCTGATTGACCGCGATTTTACTGTTAAATGCCTCAATGGACCCGATTTGGCCATAGGAATCAATGTTAAATGGGCCACAGAGCCCAAATAGGCACAATTAACCCTTAAATGTCCCCCCCAATTTTTAACGCCACCCCACGATCCACGCCAACCCGAAGCGTGGCGAGCGCAGCGAGCCCGCGAGGGGCGGCGGTACGCGTCCTCCGACCTTTTCATGCCCTACTATCCACTAGGGCGTGGAGTGAGAATAGAATAGTGTGGCGAGCGCAGCGAGCCACCGAGCCCGAAGCGCGGCGAGCGCAGCGAGCCCCGCGAGGGGACGCGGATACCTTCACAGGTAGACGCGTCCCCTCGCGGGCTTCACAGGTGTCGGCGTCGCCACGGACACCTGTGAAGCCCGCGAGGGGACGCGTATAACTGTGAAGGTATCCGCGTCCCCTCGCGGGGCTCGCTGCGCTCGCAACGCTTCGGGCTCGGTGGCTCGCTGCGCTCGCCACACTATTATATTCTCACTCCACGCCCTAGTGGATAGTAGGGCATGAAAAGGTCGGAGGACGCGTACCGCCGCCGCTCGCCACGCTTCGGGTTGGCGTGGATCGTGGGGTGGCGTTAAAAATTTGGGTTAAGGGTTAATGGGCTCTGTGGCCCATTTAATATTGATTCCTATGGCCAAATCGGGTCCATTGAGCCATTTAACAGTAAAATCGGGTCCATCGGGCCTTTTAACATTGATTCCTATGGTAAATCGGGAGCATCGCGTCGCGGGCATCGCGGGTACATTTATGGCCGGCCGCGACGCGACCGACACGATTTCCATGTTTAACATGGGTTTCAATGGGAAATCGCGGGCATCGCGTCGGTCGCGTCGCGGCCAGACATAAATGTACCCGCGATGACCGCGACGGGTGCCCAACTAAGTAAAGAGTACCGAAAAAACATGTTCCATGTCTTCTATATATTTAAGGATTGCAGCCTGAATCTTCCAAAGCCAGTGCTTAATGTGCTTGCAACCCATTTTGCTGATCTAGTCAATACCAAAGGACTCTCCACTCCTTCAAGCCAGGAATTTATAATGGATGTCTTCCAAGATGTATTAGGAGCAGAAACGGCCCACAGAAATATTTATATTAGCCAAGGGAGGAAAGGGCTACTCGGAGAGTCTTGTACAATAAGTCATCTCTGTTGTCTGCTAAGTATAAACAAAGCGGCTTTTAGTTTGGCTCCTCCACTTTCAGTAACATACAGCAGACTATTTCCATACCTTGGAATGTGTCTTTCCTATTAAGAAAGGATAAGCTGATGCGTACTGCAGAACCGGATTTTCTTAGTAGGATAATTTTTTTGCCAATACTCCTGTGAATGTATTTAAGGTGGTCCAATGTTTGTCTAGGCACAAAAATATGTTGTTGTTTGCACAAAAAAATTCCAAAAAAATGTAATCTAAAGGTGCGTACACACGGGGGGAGATATATTTCTCAGCAATATATTGCTAGCAATATATTGCTGAGCAATATATTGCTCAGTGTCTCCTTTTCATCAGCGACCAGAGATGGTCGCTGATGAAAGGGAACCTCTGCAGGGCGGTGCCGCAGAGGTAATCAGCTGGTCGCAGGAGCAACCTCCTGCAACCAGCGATTAGAACGGGGCTGAAAACGGGAGCGTGCACCCGGCGATTTATTGCCAGGGCACACTACCATCACTAGCAATATGGTCGTCAGCGACCATATTCCCAGCGATTTCAGCCCCTATCGCAGCCGTGTACAAGGCTTTAGAGGTTGCTTAAATCATTATCGGTACTTGTGTAGTATCACGGCTCCTATCGTATGCCATCGCATGCCAAATGTTGTGGCATGAGATGGCATGAGATGCGATGCAATGCGATTTTCCCCATTTTTAATGTATTTTTGAAAAATCGCATGCGATCGCATCGCATGCAATCGCATGCGATTTTGATCACAAATGCATCCAAGTGCATTTAAATTAGTAGGAAACATGTGAAAAGCACCCCAAATACCATTTTTCACACTGTACCAGCCCCACTAGCAACGGCAAACCGAAGCGTGGCGAGCGCAACGAGCCCGCGAGGGCCGGCGGTACGCGTCCTACGACCTTTTCATACCCCCACTATCCACGTCGGCGTGGAGTTGAGAATAGAAAGTGTGGCGAACGCAGTGAGCCACCGTGCCCGAAGCGTGGCGAGCGCAGCGAGCCCTGCGAGGGGACGTGGATACCTTCCCAGGTATCCGCGTCCCCTCGCATGCTTCACAGGTGTCCGCGTCCCCGCGCGGGGCTCGCTGCGCTTGCCACGCTTCGGGCTCGGTGGCTCGCTGCGCTCGCCACACTTTCTATTCTCAACTCCACGCCGACGTGGATAGTGGGGGTATGAAAAGGTCGTAGGACGCGTACCGACGCCCCTCGCGGGCTCGCTGCACTCGCCACGCTTCGGGTTGCCGTTGATAGTGGGGTTGGTACAGTGTGTAAAATGGCATTTGGGGTGCATTTAACATGTTTCCTACTAATTTAAATGCATTTGGATGCATTTGTGATCAAATTCGCATGCGATGCAATGCGATTTTTTACTATACGATGCCCATCGTGGGAGCCGTGATACTACACAAGTACCTCATTATCTTGTCATCCGTTTCATTTTGCCAATAGTAACAATGGGATGCAGCTCTTTTTTTGCATTTTAATTGAATATATAATTCATTAATTAAATTGTTTCTTCAGTAAAAACTCATATTAATGAGATATTTCTGTAATAGAAAGAAATAGCTTCAGAAGTGAGTTGCAGCAAAGACTATTCTCTGGGTGCGCCATAATGAACAGACATCTTTCGCAGTTGTACTGGCTGCAGCAGGTTATTTCCAATGACCAATCTTAGCAACCATAGGATTGCTCAGAAGTTTGCTGTTGCAACCAATGTTGCATCAATGTAAGCAGCAGATTAGAGATGATGCTGGGGAGTCTCAGTACAAAAATCTGTGGGTGTATCATTATCATATTTTCACAGATCCTTAGTGGGCATCACATTAATTAAGCCATATCTGCTTGAATTAATGATACAACTTTGAATTTCATCTGTGATGGTGAACTAATATTAAATTGGATGTACTGAGAAATTTAAATTGCCAGACTTTCTAATGGTTTCAGGTGGTCTATTGTCATGCACACTCTGACTTTCTACATTTATCCTTTCCCTTCCCTTACTTACATCTGGAGGAGCCACACATTCCTTTAGTGCTTAGTACAGGTTGTATGCTTATGTACACACACATACAGTATGACCAGCGGTTAGAATACCAAAGATGGCATCCTGAAGGAGACAATCATGACAGGGGTCAGGTGAGTATTCTTAAACACCCTCTGCCCCTCTCCACTTCCTACCCTAATCCACCCTTCTAGCAGCCAAACCAGTGGCGTAACTAATTATTGTGCGCGCCCCCCCCCCCCTAAAATAAAGGCCTCCCCCCCTTTAAAAGTAATGCCTAAACTCCGCACTTACCCCTCTGCACGCCGCTGCCGGGACAGCAAATCTACTTGTCTCTTGTCTGCGGTCCCGGCTCTCTTCCTGTCAGTCTTCGTAATGAAAATGGACCTCCTAAAATGACCGCCTCCTAACAGCAGACACTTTTTAAGGATACTAAAGGAGGCGGTGGCAGCGGGCTCCTCTAGCATCCTTAAACACGGTCTGCTGTTACGGGGTGGCCATTTTGGGAGATCCCTTTTCATTAACAGAAACCTGACAGGAGGAGAGCCGGGACCGCAGACAAGTAGATCTGCAGTCCCGGCGGTGGAGGTGAACAGAGGGCGAAGTCGGACGCGTGTTCCGCGGCGGCACCAAACAGAGTGGGGCAAGATTGGTCAGTGCAGCGCATGATAGCCCCGCAGACCCCCGTCGCCCACACTTAATCAGCGCCTCTATAGCTATAGTTACGCCACTGAGCCAAACCCTAACCTCCCCTGCAGTAGTTTCTAACCCTAACCCCTCCCCACTAGTGCCTAACCCTAATTTCCAAAACTTAAATCTACAGCTTAGTCCTAACCTTCATCTCCCCGCACCCTAACCCTATGTCCCACTACCAGTGCCTACACCTAACACAACCCCCATCCTTGGTGTAACACCCTGGTTCTCACCATTCGGCATCCCAGCAGTTAGGATTCTGGCACTGGCATTCTAATTGATGATGGGATTCCAGCACCAGTTTCCCAGCAGTAGTTGAGATGCCAACGTCTGTATAGTGAATGCTGGCATTCCGACTGCTGGGATGCTAAACACATCCATAAACAGTTTATTTATTAACAGTTTCTTATATAGCACGCACATATTCCGCATCACTTTACAGAGAGTATTTGAGCATTCACATCAGTCCCTGCCCCAGCTTACAAACTATATTTATAAAATAAAAATCTCCAAAGTGGTACTCCTGTAATGTTACACCCCCCCCCCCCGTGCTTAAACCTAACCTCCCCTACCCACAGCCTAACCCTAACCGCCCCACCCCCCACAGCTGAACCTTCAGTCACCCCCCCCCCCCCCCACGTTCTTAAGCCTACCCCCAGGGCCGGCGCAAGGCACCGGAGCGCCCCAGGCGAGGCGGGGTGGGGGCGCCCCAGTGCCATTGTGTGTGTGGGGGGGAGGGGGGTACCTGTTGCGCCTTCTGGGGAGGAAGGGGTGTCTATTCCGGAATCTGACAGGAGGCGGAGCCCGCGCGGGTACCTGTCCTGCGACGCTTTATGTACCTGGCGGCGGCGGCGGGGGTCCCTGCAGTGAATAATAAATAACAAGCTCTATCCGGCGGCGCGGGAAGTGCTTCTATTTTGAAGAAACACTGGCCGCACGCTGATTGGCTGAATCAGCGTGCGGCCAGTGTTTTCAAAATAGAAGCACTTGCCGCGCCGCCGGATAGAGCTTGTAATTTATTATTCACTGCAGGGACCCCCGCCGCCGCTGCCAGGTTGTGATACACCTGTGTCGACCAGTAGGTGTATAAGTGGCAGAACGTAAATCAGAGCCTGGGAATATTGTGCATAAGGGCACTGCTATCCGCAACATCAGCTATCTGCTATCAGCAAACACATGCTAGTTCCCGTGCTGGTCACAAAGCGGGCTCCTGTCAGATTCCGACATAGACACCCCTTCCTCCCCAGACGGCACAACAGGTACCGGTGGCATGGGGGGGGGAAATGCCGCCCTCCAGTGGCCGGCGCCCTAGGCAAATGCCTAGACTTGCCTAGTGGTGGCGCCGGCCCTGCCTACCCCCCTTCACCAGCCTAACCCTAACCACCCCCCACAGCTGAACCCTAAGTCATCCCCCACGTGCTTAAGCCTGTGTCGACATTCGGGTAAAAAAACTGTGAAAAAAACCCATGTCGACCTCGAGATCTGTGGACCTAACCCATGTCGACCTAATGCATTTGTCGACCTAAACCCATGTCGACATTGTCCCATGTCGACCTAGACACCTGTCGACCTTCACCCATGTCGACCTAGAACCCTGTCAACCTTGCTGCTTGTCAACCCAACTGGGTCAACCAAATGACTGTCGACCTAAGTCGGGTCGACAATACAATCCCCACCCCTTTAGATCCAGCATTCTGTTGTGTTGATTGTATACAGATCCTGTACAGAATTGCCGGTAATGATCTCTATGCAGACATAAACCATCCACTATACCAGCAGTATTGCAAGCAGCAGAAACTCATTAGTGACGTACAAGAAACACTCAGTCAGATCAACGGAAGGAAAAGACTTTGTTAATTGACTGTATTACCAAATGTTTGGTGACAAATACTTTAAGATGTAAATTCCTTACTGAAAATAAAAACATACTTTAGGACATAGTCATCACTTTTACAAGAATGTGTTCTTCTTATACACTATTATAAAAGTGTTGCAATGACACACAGGTTTATGTGCAGACACAGACGAAGATCAAACCACAGCCTTATTAGAAGACACTTATCAAAACTGATGCTCCTGCAACTGTGATATAAAAAGAAAAACATTTGTTATAATTGTCTAAATTGTAACACACAAATCTGACTTGGTAACGATGGGTGGACAGTTTTCTGTACACATTAATATAAGCATGTCTCCTACTGTACATTCTACATTCATACCCCTACTCCTCTGACAAGTCAGGATAAAAACATCTGTTTTTTATGCATCATACACAGCCCAGCTCCTGAGCTCAGAGAACTGTACCACCACAACTCATGATACCATCCCTGGCATCTCTTGCCTGTCAGTCAGTTCCGAAACCTCCCTGTCAGAAGTTAGGCTCCCTCTCTGGCACTTAAGTGCATCTCTTATTATGGCTAAATTTCTTAATCTCACTCCGTTAAATCATAAAGACACACAGTCAACACTAAATGGCTGGCACAATCTCTCAGACTTACTATGTCCATAGCTAAGCAAATGGGATGTAGAAACTTTTGTAAATTGTAGTGTAGTTTCACGGCGGCAGTGACATAGCATAGCGTCCCTGTCAGAATCAGTGTAGTGTTCCTGAGGCCAGCATAGGCAGCATCGTCAGCGTCCATGTCAGTATCAGCATTGTGTTCCCGCCCATTCATGGAGCTTAGGTAGTTAGCGTAGTCAGTCAGCATTACGCAGTTAGCGTAGTCAGTCAGCGCTTATTACATTGTGTGGGAACCATTGACCATTTTAACCTGCCTGACATGACAGGTGTCAGTGTGTTTCTGAAACACCCCCACTATCCATGCCAGCCCGGTGTGCGGATGCGGTACGCGTCCTCCCGACCTTTCATACCCCACTATCCACATCAGCGCGGAGTTGATCTTAGAAAGTGTGGCGAGCGCAGCAAGCCACAGAGGCGAGCGCAGCAAGTCACAGAGGCGAGTGCAGCGAGCCCCGCGAGAGGACGCAGAATACACGTCAAGTACTCGGGGCTTGCTTCACTCACCACACTTTATAAAATTAACTCTACGCCGACGTGGATAGTGGGGGTATGAAAAGGTCGGGAGGATGTGTACCGCATAAGCTCGCCACGCTTCAGGCTGGCGTGGATTGTGGGGGTTTGAAATGGAGGCATTGGCCAGTATGAAACATGGAGCACTGGCAAATGCGTCCTACCCTGCCACAATAATTACTGAGACGCACAAGCATCTGAGACTCACCTGGGTCTCAGACAGATGGGTCTCCACCGGCGCTTGCACGATCCCCTCTCCGACGGTGTCCGCCAGTGCAGGGGTTCTGGCGGTTACCTGCGCTGTGTGAGAGGCACTCACTAGGCTTGCCATGGACGCTGGGGACAGAACTGCAGCTCCCGGGGACAGTATGGTGACTACGCTAACTACGCAGGGCTGCCGCGGAGACTCTACGCTTACTACGCTAGGCAGCCATTGGGCTATGCTGAGAACATAGCTTATGCTGCCACCGTGAAACTACACAAGTAAGGCAGCCATTGGGCTACACTGACAATGTAGCTTCAAATGTAGTGTAGGCTGCCACTGGGCTGCCGCCGTGAAACTACACAAGTGCCGAATAACCTTTAGAAGCACAAATAAAAAGAGTGTAATCTTTATTTTCATATATATCACCCTTCTCTATCAAATAAGCTGTATATTTGTCTGCTAAAATGCTGTCTGTTTAGTCTTATTTATGGCTTAAGGTGGTAAACTGCTTGAAGCTCTGTTTCACTTTTTGAAACACACGGTATAGGACTGAAGACGCCTAAAACCACTCTATGCAGATAGCCAACTGGAAATAGAAGTGAATACATCTTCCATTATACTTTACCGTATTTGATTCATTATTAATAAACATACCTCCGAGGATTAATCGGAATTGCTGCCAATTACGTAGGTGTTTATAAGGGGTTATAAAGTGTCATTGTGAAGTCTTCTTGTACAAAGTACAACATTCAGCGCTATCAACAAAACTTATGGGCTGAACAATGGCAATAAAATAAAACAAGTTTCCATTCATAGCATCACCATTTATAGGGAAAACGTGCATGATGTGTGATTGGGAAGCAATCTGTGTGCCATGCATTAAGTCATGCTACATTTTATTCTTCATTTTAAAGGGTTATGTGACATGATAATCTAGTGTTACCAAAATGTGATCAGTAACTTCTCTGAAGCAGAGTGATGGCAAATATGTGCATTATAGGGCTGATTCAGATCTGTTAATTAGTGAATTTGCTGCACATGCATTCTACTTACATAGTGCCTGTGCGAGGGTGAATAGCAACACAAAATAATTCCCTTGTAATTTGATTGACAGGAAGCTGGCATTTGGGGTGGAATCCTGCCGTTTTCTGGATGTGTTAGAAAAAATCTCAGATTAGTGGTAGCCTCAGATTTAAATTTGAACTCTGCCCTTATAAAAATAGAGTTAGGCTGGTATGTATAGAAAGGTCACAGTTCGTTAAAAGGAAATTAATGGTTTACTCAATCAATTAACAGTAAAAAATTATAATACAGATGAACAGGTTATAATGGAACAATTATTAAATGAACAAGGTAGATCATGAAATAAAATGTTCCCTTATATAGAAAGAAGTGAATCGGAAGCTTCCATTTAAATCAATAAAACTAGTATCTTACTATGTATATCAGGGCTGGGCAACACCGGCCCTCCAGATGTTGATGAACTACACATCCCAGCATGCCTTGCATCAGTTTCAGCATGGCCACATAGCAACACTAATGCAAAGCATCCTGGGATGTGTAGTTCATTAACATCTGGAGGGCCGGTGTTGCCCAGCCCTGATGTATATGAAGATAAGCAGAATTTTAAGTATTTTCTCTCTCTCTCTCTCTCTCTCTCTCTCTCTCTCTCTCAGAATATGGAAGTTACAGGCACTTTTGTTGCTAACTCCTTGGCGAATATTCTTAGGCCATTTTCTCAGCCATCTGCACACAGCTCCATTTTCTCTTTAATGTCACTGTAACCTTTTGTACTTTCAATAGATACCCCACGAGCAGAAGGTACATTGGTTGGAAACACATGCGTAGCTTTCGCAATGAGATCTCTGTGGTACACTGCATTAAAAGAATCGGATTTAATTGAAAACAGCAGTTCATCTTCAGACCCCTCACTGGAATAGAATATGCAGTAGGGCAGAACAATGCAGCCGAGTGTGACTGCATGTTAACCCTTATTTATCTATAATGTCAGGGCTTTTAGAAGTGCATTCAAAATATGTCAGTCAAGTGTATTCATTTTCACTGTTTGTGTCTGGCTTTGTGTGTCTGAGTTCTCCAATAACTTACGCAAAGTGATTTTTCCTTAGGCATAGGCAGAGAAAGGGCTGACTTGAACCGGGCATAGATGCTAGATCTGCCTACAGTAGGTATGTTTGCGTATCATACACAGCCCAACAATTCTGACATTGGTATTCTGTGCAGCTCTGATATTTTGCAGCACAAATAGGCTGCATATTTAAGGCCGGGCTAAATAGGCTTCAGCCTAGGGCCCACCAACATGAAGGAACCTTGACCATTGGCGCATTCAAAGGAAACCTTCACACCATGGCAAATACGTAGTAATTCTGCTGGTTTCCTAGTAACCATCTTCCTGGTTCTTACAGCCCAGTAACCAGAGGTCACCAGCAGCAGGAAGCAGCTTGCTTGAGTGTGAGCTCTGTGGCCAGGAGGAACATTCCTGCCATCCAAAAGATGAGGCCCTGACTTTCCAGGATAAGCTGGTTGTTATACAGAAGGGGAACAGTGTGTGCTCCCATGCCTGCCTAAATCTGGCTTGGTGGGAAATCGGCTGATGCGATACTATGACAGGTGGAGCAGCAGAGTACAAAAATAGGCAAGATGTTTTTAGGATGGATGGAAGGGGGTGAGTCTCAGAATGCTCAGAAGGACAAAGACATGAAAGGAAGAGATGAGCAGGTGGCGTAGGGTAACCAGATCATACCTTTAATATTGGACACATTACACAGGATTTGAATCTGTGCAACTTGTAGGTGTCCCTTATTAAAGTGAGTATCTTGCAACCCTAGGTGTGGATCAAGGGACCCACAATGCCACTATAGATAAGTTCACCCATATACACAAGCACCCAGCATTATTTATTAATAATAATAATAATTTTATTTATATAGTGTTTTTCTCCTGAAGGACTCAAAGTCCCTTTACAGACATGAAACATGGTACAATGTCAAGGATTTGGTAGTACAAAGAATAGAAAGTCACATAAAAATAATTAAAAACAGAAAAGCATATTGCAGGGTTGGTGCAGACATTTAGATAAAAATTTCTATGAGTCAAAAAGCCAAAGGTATTTCTCCTGCAGTAATCAAGACCATGATTGGGTAAGGAAGTCCTCCTCATCTCAAGACTATTATCGAGTGTGGTGCTCTTTCTACACCTAATGTGCAGTTAGAGGTTTTGCACCTCGGGAGTTCCGTCTCTCCAGAGTAATGGCTTTCTTGCAGTCTGGCCTGGATCTCGGTTTACGTCTGGCCTCCCTCAAGGTACAGATGTCCGCCCTTTCTGTACTTTTTGAGAGTCGCCTGGCAAAGCGAATGGCATTACAAACCTTCCTTCAGGTTTTCTTCATGTACAACTCCTTTTGTGCCGCCTCTTCAACCTTGGGACCTGCAATTGGTCTTGTCAGCTCTACATTGGTCCCCTTTTGAGCCCCTGGAGTCTGTTGATCTTAGGCGACTATCGTGAAAGACTCTGTTTTCATTGGCAATAGCCTCTGCTCGTCGAGTCTCCGAATTATTGACTTTATCGCATGTTTCTCCCTATCTTGTCTTCCATCCGTTCCCATCAATGCACTTCACATGTGTAAGTCAGTAAGTTTGTTCCTGCTCCAGATGCTGAGCTTGTAGCTGCTGGATCTTATTAATCATTGATGCTCCATCATCCAGGTGAAGCTGCAGCACTGCCTCACTCAACTTGTAGTTGAAAATGAAAAAAAAATGAAAAAAAAAAGATAAACATGGGGGAAAGGGGTCACTGACAGAGGGGGCCCAGGTGTATTCACCCACCGTGCCCCATGCCCCGTAATATGGCTCTACAAATGCACCATGCATTACAAGCGAAGCAGGTGAATGTACATTTGCCCACATACAGCCATGGGTACACTAATTATGGCAAACAAGTTTTGTTTGTCGTGAATAGGAGTTAAGATGAACATGTAAAAATCTGTAGCCACATGTTAAGTATGAATGTTCTGTCATTTATTTATATTTTCCTCAGACAAGCATCATTATAAATATAGCTTTGCATAGCAGTAATATATATAGAGGTGCAGCATCCCTTAGTTAAACATGTTCCTCGTTATTATTAGTGAAGGATGTTTACCTTGTTGATTACTGGGGGTTTCACTGTGATGTTCTTAACAAAGGGAGTCTAACAATTTGCTTTGGGCTTTGAAGAGTGACAGCAAACTCTTCTTCACTTGACAGTAAAGTATGTGGCGATGATGGTTAATTACATGGTTTAATTAATTACACTCTTCAGATTTTGTAAGCTTCTTGCAACAGACGGTATTCTCAGTAGCTCGAAGGCAATTACATTATGCTATGCTATACATACAAACTACACAAAAAGAAGCCTATATTACTGGATGAGTCTTTACTGACAGGAGATAGAATTATTGAAGAGATTTATTTTTGTCCATGAAATTGCAGTATTCTTATATTGTAGTAGGGGTGCAAAGAAAATAAGCAGATTGAACACCCAATGGGAAGTACAGTATGTGAACGTAGGCTAGCTATGAGAAACAAGCAAATCGATGAGCATGTGCTCTGTACGACTTTCTATTACAGAAAGGAACTCGGTGGGATTCTGGCAAAAAAAATGAAATAATACAGTTCTGAGTTAAATTTAGCATGGTTTAATTATGTAGGCATGGCATTATATAGTTGCTTTTCATAGTAAATTCAACGGGTTGGGAGTGTAAAACTAGCTGAATATGGGCCCTGATTCTGATGGCTAGCAAAGCAGCAAATTTGCTCTTCTTTGTGGGCCAACCAGAATCAGGGCCCAGAAACATCCCTTTGGTCCTTTTGCGCTTTGTTGCATTCAAGCTTTACATATTATAGTGTTCTTTGCTGTGTGAGTCTGCCATCTGGGTGTGTTAAGGCTAGTTGTGTAATCGGGATGCCTGCAGCATCCCAGCGGTTCATAATGGTCATGCCGGCCTGTTGGCTCCAGCTGGCTCTCCGCTGATGTAGTGAGCAGGACAGCCCCATCTACAGAGTCCCGGGACTCAGCTCTTACCCATGGACCTGCAGCCAGGGCTGGTTAGATCTCTCCTGCTAGCTGCTGCTGCTGCCCATATGCCTCTACACCTGGCTGTCATTCTTCATGGGGGGAGCTGTATCTAGAATGCCAATCTGATATATATATATATATATATATATATATATATATATATATATATACATGCTGGCATTGCCATCCTGTGGGGAGACATCAGGATCTGATACTGCGTGTGAGTACAGTGAGCCTTTACCCTCCTTCAAGACTCCCTCCATACCTCCACTGGCAATGTGTTTGGGGTTTAAGAGCCTGCATCAAAGGACCTGCTTCTGTCAGACCCACTTCTGCCTCCCCACATTGGCTCCCATTGTTATACTCTGGACTATTGACTCTCCATCAGTCAGCATGGTGTTCCAGCAAAGATTGTGCCTGCTTTGTACCATGTACTTCCGCTCCACTGAGGAGGTATGCCTGTTTCCTATACATCCTCTGAAATGCATCCTCATTGGAAAGGATGTACTTCACATGGATGTACCCATACAGGGTATATTATACTACTAAGTTTTCCCATGTATTCTTGGGTCTCTATTGCTTATCCACCTGGTACGCTTGTGGATAGGATGACAAATGTATGGACCCAATGTTTATGGTTTAGCGTTAGTATGCTGTAACTACTCAATTTGTGTCATCTCTTCAAGTGGTAACCAATATCAACAAAAGAAGAGGAAGTGGCGCTCATTTGATGAAAGAATATTCAATATATTTAATAACAGTTCAAAAATAATTACATGAAATCACATCAACAATAAATTAATAAATTAAAAGGTGTATGCACTCTATGAGGTGCTGAGAACATTGGGGAAATGAATCTGGACCAGGGGGGACGTGGAAATGAGACAAGAGGGATATCCTGTCTCAACTGTTCAAAGGTGTAGCTATTGAGGAGATGTCAAGGTGCCAACGGGCTAATAGTTACCACAGGCCGCTGGAACTGTCCACTCCCATAGGGTACGGTGCAGATGGTGTCCTCAAGATTTTACGGCAGTGGGGCCACAAGGTGGATGAGGCCCAATGGATGATATGGATGGCTGATTATGAGCCAACAAGGGCTCCCCATGCCACTAGAGGATTCCGATCCCAGGGATGATGGTACAACAGGTGTCCTCAAAGTTGTTTCGGCTGTAGGACCATGGTGAGTAGGTGTTTCAAGTGGTCGTGCCGGTATTCATAAGGTGACCAACTTTGATTCCTGTGTTGAGGTGGATGTGGATACTTGCCACTGTGGTGGAGGGCCGGCAGTTGAAGGGTCCCAATTGGCTTGCAATAACAAGTGCACTGGTCCAGATAAGAAAACTACTCAAGGGGTAACCAATATCACCCATGGCCCACTGGTACACCTTTCACAGGTGGAGTATATAACATGTGGAAGTTAATACCCAAAATGTCTGCACCAACCCTGCAAAATACTTATTGTACTATCTAGGATTCTGTTCTTAATTATTGTGGTTTTTCTATTTTTAATTTGGTGTGTATTTTTTCTATTTTCTGTACAAAATCAATGCACATTGTACCATGTTTCCGATTTTTGTAAAGCGACTTTGAGCCCTATAAGAGAAAATAAATATATAAAAAAAATTATTATCTATCAATCTTGCTATGTTGTTTTCACTAGAGTTGAGCATTCCAGTTTCCATAGAATCTGATCTCATCTGAACTTCAGGGATCCGAAGCAATCTGAGCTGCAGCTCGAATCTCCCTGCTTGTCCCGGATCTCTTATCAAGGCAAAATCTGAAGATCCTGTCAAACGATGTAGCAGGTTTTGTCTCAGATGCCAGTACTATTGAATTCAATGGGCTGTATATTTAATAATGGTCAGAAAAGGTGAACTCAGAGGTTTTTGTCTCTTATACGGCGTACTGTGCGTTGTATGGCTGAATCGTGTTTGCATTTATCAAAACCCTGAACCATCTGATTCTCACTATGAATATGAGAGCCCACCATTACCTGCACCCCACATTGGCCATTGATAAAACAGTGCTTCCATGCACACAAAGCTAGTGATGGGTCTTTATAATTTACAGTTGAGTTTGTTAATGACCCACTATAGTGCGTATAATTCGTCATTTATTGCATACACTCTGGGCAATATTTTAACGATATCGCTCAGAAGGGACAAATGAGCGATAGCATTTAAATAAATTGCGTATGTGTGTATGTACCTTAAAAAGTCTCAGTAAAAGTAAAAGTAGATTAAAAGGTCAACATTAAAATACCTGAGGGATGGTCAGGTTCCCAAATACAGCAATGTGCAGCATCTATCATGCAGGCCTGCAGAGAATCAGGCCTAAGGAACCTCAATTATTCTAAGACTATGCAATCAGCACAGTTAATTACGTATGTTCTGTGTCCAGGTTATAGTTAGTTCAAGCCTACATTTTACCTGGTTTTAATCAGCCACTGAATCTGTGTCCTGGTTTAAAGGGATAGTATGGTAAACCTAGAAATACATCATGGCTTTAAATCCCCTATAAAATGTAATCGTGATCTAATGCTTCCTGTGATCTTTGTGAGGAAAAGCACTGTATGAGAGCATAAACATATTAAATCTGCAATTTCAAAAAAGATTAAAATGAATAATTCATAAAAATTATTATACAGACCAATCAAAACTGTTGCATATTTAAATTGATAATCTGTCCCCGAAATTAGAATCTGTTAGGAATTACTAGATAACATTTCTGAAGTCAACATTTGTTTCCTGTTAGATTGGCATCGATTTTCACTCACATAATTGGACATGACACTAGTAGCCGCAGGCCACCACTGAGCGTGTCGCCATGTACCACAAAGCTCATGAGTCTCCAGTCCTTTCCTTCAGATACAAGGATGTTTTGGTGAAGATGTGTACAATGAATAGATCAAGAGGGGGATTAAATACATTCATTAGGGGATTTACTATGTTCCACATTAACTCGGTTTGACATTACTGTGAAGCCCTTTTCTGCCAGCAAACCTGAAACCAGTTGATCTCCATGTTGGCCTCTGGCATCAAATAAGGATAATCTGTTCCATTTAGCATCTGCTGAAGTATAAAACAAAGACTATTAAGCAGAATACTTATTGCACTGATTTGTTCTTCAAGCGGTATATGCTTATTCCGTCAATGTTGCACAAAGACCCTCTACTCTTCTTAATATAATTAGACACACCGTGCCAACCCTCGGGCTCAGCAAATAATAGGCTTAATACCTCCATTTGGCCCATGTGCTGGATGATTACTGGATAGGCAAGGAAACAATGGCAGTCTACTCCCACCCATCAATCATTGCATAATTATTAACCATTTCTACAGATGGTTCCAGTCAGAAAGCTTTGCGTGACTCCTGGAAAGGAATATAAGACACAGCAGATATTCAGATCAATGCCACAACTCCATCATGCAAAAATGAGAGAGAGAGAGTAATAGTATTTACCAAATGTTGTTTTGTAGAACAGATTATGTATTCTGTTTGCTGAAAGGGAACATTCCATGTGAAAAGTAAATTTTAGGAGAAATAATTGGGAAATTAAATAATTCTGTGGATTAATTGCTAATAATAATAATAGTAATAATAATAATAATAATGTTATGTTTAATATATTTCTAAACTCCACTAAATAATACTGGTATAAACAGTACCTACTGATATCCTCACTTATAATCAGGGGGTTATTCAGACCTGATGAAAGACCTGTGATTTTGCAGAGCCGGCAATTACCAGCACAAGGCTCCTCTAGCAGGGGTGTAATGCCTTAGCCAGGGGACACGCTTGACGGGGTCCTGTGGCCAAAGCATTACCCACCCTAGCTAGTCAGCTCAGGCTGGGTTTTTTGGGGAGGTGGGGACCCCCCTAAATAAAAGGGTCCCCCTCTCCTGGGCACCCCAGGCCTGGGCTGAAGCCTGGGGCTATCCCCTGCACACTTAGGTGGTGGGTGCAGGGTTGATAGTTGATTTAAACAGTAATATTGTCCTTTACAATAGGACTACAGGTCCCAGCAAGCATGCCCCACATGCTGGTACTTGGGAGAACCACAGGAACCAGCATCAGCCCCCTTGTAAAGGAAATATTAAAAAAAAACAGCAAACACTAAAATATTTTATTAAAATGATTCATCTTTCTTCACCCAGGGGGGCCCCCAGGACTTCTTTGTCATCTTCCCCTGAGGGCAGCGACCTTTTAAACTCTTTTGCATGGCCACCGCCTCATTAGACTTGGTCTTCAGGAGCTCTTCTTTGCTCCGAAGTTAGACTGCCTGCCCCCTGTCTCAATCTGGCTAGTAAAGCCAGCTCGAGGGGGCATGGCGATGACACGGTGAGTCGTGATTGGCTGTTCATGGCCATTTTTATTTTTTTCCTTTCCCTGCTAATGAATGAGGGGGACCCGTAACACTGCCGCCATTGCTGCTCAGAGAAAATGAGTTCACATTCTGCAGATGGGGGTTGGGGGTGCCAAGGGTGGGGGGGGCAAGTCGGGGGTGCCGCTGGTGGGGAGGGGGAGTATTACATCATCCAAGAACATGCGGGCGATGTGCAGGGCCTTCTGAGTGACTGTACTGAATAGACCAGCATGGCCATTCTTAATCGGTGCCAGATCCGGGGCTGTGGGGCCATGCTTATGTATCGCTGTATGGGCCACACACACAGCGATATTCTGCCATTTTCTGAGCAATTTATTGAAATGATGAAAAACGCTCAGAAAATAACAGGACTGACCCGTTTGTAGGGCCCATAAATGCATACTTGCATATTTTTTTTAAAGTATGTCAGGAAGATTGTGAAGGTGGTACTTAGAATTAAGAAGGTACTTAGTAAACAGCTTCCAGGCTGTTAACTAACCAGCCCTGTTCTAGCCACATAACTCTCATTCTCTACACCCTTCACTGGCTGCCCATAAAATGGCAAATCATTTTCAAGATTAACTTACTGAGTTTCAAAGCCCTACATGACCAAGGCCCAAGGTACCAGAAGCAGCTTCTGATTCCATACTGTCCCACCCGATTACTGCGATCTGTAGATGAAGGACTTTTAGCAGTACCTAGGATCTCCCATAATTCATATGGGGGTTGAGCTTTTAGCCATGCAGCTCTAACTTTATGGAACTCACTTCCCCGCACAGTTCGAGAGGCCCCCACTCTAGAATGCTTCAAAAACAGACTCAAGACTTTCCTGTTTATTCAAGCATTTCCTTCATTCCCTTAAGTATTGTTTATGAAAAACTTTTCTGTACTTCATTGTTTCTGTACTGTATTGCATTCATTCTATCTGTTAAGCGCCTTGAGTCCTATTGAAGAAAGAGTGCTATATAAATAAAATTATTATTATTATTTTTTACCAATATCATTTCGGCCCTTCTGAATGATATTGGTCAAAATATTGTGCATGCTATGAACGACGAACGATAACAGTGGCAAACGTAGGATTTTTAGAGGGGGGTTTCCAAATGTAATCCAAAATCAGCTAATCTGCAGGGAATTGGAGTAAGTACGGGAGTCTGGGGAGCGGTATCAGCCCAGAAAACAGGTCTTTTTATACACTGGATACTGCATGGATACTGCATGGAATACAGTATTAATGTTTTACAGTACTACAGTGTTGCAAGTAAGGGGGTATGGCGTGGTACAGAGTACCTGTAAGAAATATGTTGCAGGTACGCAGTACCACTTACCCCCTGACCCACTGTCAATTTTTATTTTAAGTCTAAATATTATGCATCCCCAGCCCGCCCACCCAGCGTTATGATTGCTGCTGTATATGCAGCTACCGACTACTGCTGATTTAGCCTGTCACACTGACAGGCATCAGCGGCGCCGACAGCATGAAGAGCAGGCTCCACAATTGTAAGCACAAGCTGCCCGGCTCTCCCCCAAGCAAGAGCCAACCCACCCCCAGTCATTCCCTGTTTCTCATTCCCTGTCTCCTGATACCACGCCACTATTGTCATTTAGTCACTCCTCTGGCTTTGTGCAACCACACCCCCTCATGACACATGGCCACACCCATTTTTGGTGGAGGCTATCAGTACCACCAATAAAAAAATTCTACTTGCACAACTGCAGTACTATAGTATAGGCTGTTTTAAAAAGTGGATAAGTGGTCAGGAAAAGGTTAAACATATAATAAAGAAATACACAGACATAATAGAATCATAGAGCATTTTCTAAGCTCACAATCTCCCACTTCATGGTAAGGCTCCTGTCTTTTCCTCTTGGCAGCTGCTCTCTGGTCCATTGCAATGTTTTATGGCTCAGATCCACACATACAGTAAATGTGGTAGAAGAAGCTGGCACACAGGGCATGTGCAGCAGCTCTGCTCTGTCCCTTACACTGCATGATGTGGTGGTAGCTCTATTGATCATATTACATACCAGTGCTATTGTTTTCATAATTTAAGGCACCTGAGAAGAGGAGGGGGGTTTCTGGGCAACCAGAAACCCCCCTGCATTTGCCTATGGATGATGCGTGTACCCACTGGGAGTTCATCAAGGTTGTTTGTGCAGGCAGCTCAATTAAAAAAAAAAGCCTATAGGCTGCAGCCAGATCGTTCGTTGTTCATCATTTTGTCACATCATTCAATGTGTATGCACCACATCTTTCATCCAGGACACTGGGGAAGTTCAAGGGAAATTGGTCACCATTGTCTGTCAGTGCACACATCGTCCAGTATGTATGCACCATTACAATGACTACCATCCAAATGTAGATGAGCTCCAAAGCAATCAAAAATCAATTGTACTAGTAGTGACAAAGACACCGATACATGTTTGGGCTTGTGGCCACAAGAAACATTAAAAATGCAATGCAATTTAAAATGCCTGTAGCCATATGGATCATTGTGCTTTATAACCAATGCTGGGGAATGGCACTGGTGATTCCATCTGAATGTATATATCTCTGATCCCAAACACCCCCCCCCCCCCCCATGTGGGCTAGGCTCTTCTGGGAGTCAGGTAAATTGTTACTATTTTAGGCAGTTTCTTGCAGAATACAGGAGTGTAGGCCCCTAGGCGTAAGTGCCTAACATTTTAATAAGAATAATCGTTGTTATTATTAGTAGTATTATTATTTCTAAATGCATATAAAACACACTTGCATCTTAATATATGCATTAAAAAGTAAAAAAAAAATCCAAGTGCCTATGTGTATATAGCGTTACCTGTAGAATATGAGGTCAAAATTTGAAATAGAACAATCTAAATCAAAAACTGTCCTGGTAAAAGTACGGTACATTCCCAAACCAAAACAAATCTATTATTGCTGAAACCTTAGATTTAATACTTATAGCTCTGTAATAAGTCTCAGCAGCTGTCATTAATAAATTGCATGGGACAAAAGATGTAGATAGGTTTTTATCTGTGCTTTCTTTTGATCTTTAAGTAATATGTGCAATAATTCTGTATTTCATAGTTCTTGCTTCAGGGAGCAGCCTATCTTTCTCCGGTGCAGACCAAACTGCAATCACTTTTGCTCTACCCTTCAAATCTTATGCTGATCAAAGCCCCATGGTTCAGTTGTGAAGAATAAAGAGGATTTACTGTCTGCAGAAATGCCTCTGGACAGTACGGTGTGTGCAAGAGCAGCCTATCAAGTTTTTCTTATGCTATTAGTTTCACTTCAAGGCACCACTGAAAGGTAAGGTATATTATTATATTGCTACGACTTATAATGTATTTCATATTACATTTTTTGTGAGGAATAAAATGTATCGCAGAAGTAGTGTCTGCATATAAGGTGTAAGTAGTGTCTGCATATTTGGACATATATTTCCATCCCCACCTACAAGCGTGTGACACCAGTGCACACTTCCTGGACATTTGGGACTTCCTGGGCCCCACCCCCATGTGGTTCGGTTCGGTGAGATGACAATTTCATTGTTTTTATTCATTATTGCTTATTGTTTTTAGCCTTAATTTCTGGCTTCATATTTTAGTAAATGTATTAAAACTGTGACAGATCTACCAATCTTCCATTTTTACTTTTCTGCTTAATATTGCACAGTAATAGCATGTAACTAGCGCTGCCCACTCCCATCTTTTCGTTTTTTGCTCACCATTTGTACAGGACTAACTACCCTGTCCCAGGGCAGCTGCTCAGGAAAACCGCTCAGTCAGGCGCACCTGACCCCGAAATCACCCAGCGTGATCCGGGTTCGTTCTCTTTCGTTCATTGTCTGCATATAAGGCCTGATTCAGATAAAGTATATTTAAAAAAAAGCAATTTATGGCAGGCAAACCATGTTGCCATGCAAAGGGAGCTTGGATCTGGGGGGGGGGGCACCATCAAGTCTGCCTATCAAAAAATCAAGGATGTCTATGAGGATCTTACTAATGCTTAATGCAGGTGGCTGCTGTGGAACATCTAATGCTGGCCACACATCAGACCAACAGAAATTTGCTCCCAAAATCTGGAAAAGGACAAAAACTGTCACTCAGTAGTTGAACCTGTTTGATTTAAACAATTTGACTAAATGTTTTTGTCCATTTTCCTGGGTTTGTGAGCACATTTCTGATTGTCATTTGCTCCCATCCAGTACCAGATTTTTATTCCATCCAAGCAACTAGTTGGATGGTTGGAGGAAAGTTGGTCTGATGTGTGACCTCACCCCCATACTTTCCCTTGAGGCTTACTTCCCTATTTTGCTGCCCCCTCCTGGGGGCCTGCAGGGGACATGCTCACCTTCCCAGGGGGCTGGGAGAACCACCCGACTTTTGAAGCCTCCATTCCAGAATGTTAGGCAAGTAAGCCTTAAGGGGTTGGAAAGTAGGTATTAGCTGCAGTATAGAAGGGGGGGGGGGGGGGGGGGGGGGGGCAGTAGGTTGATGTTTTGCCTAGGGAGCTAAGAAGCCTTA
Organism: Crinia signifera; assembly: GCF_055691185.1. Taxonomy (NCBI): domain Eukaryota; kingdom Metazoa; phylum Chordata; class Amphibia; order Anura; family Myobatrachidae; genus Crinia; species Crinia signifera. The sequence continues at coordinate 146,611,164 of NC_139222.1, read as the reverse complement.
CACCTGCCCTGGATAAGTGTTAACCCAACTTAAGTCAGATGTGGCCACCTAAAGAATCTTTGCAGCCTTCAGATCCTTCTGAATGTCATATTGTGATTGCTATGGGAGGAGAGGATACAACAATGTTGTGTCACCTAAACACCCCAGTGTGTTCTCAGAAGAAATAATTTGAAACCTTTTTTGAAGCTGTGCCACCGGGAGAAGATGTGTGGCAGAGGTGCATGCGCAGTCTAAACCCGAAATCCAGAATCAGAAAAACCTTTCACTCCACACAAAAAAAACATTTCACAACTTACAGCTTGGTTTTCACAAAGTAAGAACACAATTTATGTTACTTCAGTTCACTATGGAGGTTATTCTGGTTGGTGCGTAAATTTCCGAATTATTTCGGAGCGGACCGCACGCCACGCTGTGCGGACATCGTACGAAGAAACGCCCACCGGTCCTCCGCATTCGGACGGACTCACACTTTAAGAAGAGGGCGTGTTTACGGACGACATCCAAACCTTGCGTGTGCGGTGGACACACACATATTCTGCATGGTCTTACAGCGTCTGCACGGTCTTACAGCGTCAGAACGGACGGGAACCTGCCCGTACGCACCGATGCGGTGTATTAACGCAAAACTCACGACTATTATCTGAACTCATAAATCGGTCACATGACACACTTATGCAATTAGGCATAATAAATAAATAAAATTTTATGTTTTCCCTAACTGTAATAAATTTTTCATTTGATCCCCAAATGTGTGCTGTTATTGGTGAATGTAAAAGTGACATGGATATTTATATTAGTGATAGCAAGTTCTGTCCATTGCTTGCAGTGTAAATGTGTGTAAAAAATGCTGCCGTGCTTTCAGCATAGATTTGTGTGTTTTGTAATGGTCCATTTAAGCTGCAATGGTTCCAATTGACAATGACAAGAGTGTAATTAATGAGTAATGAGTAGAGGAGTGGAATGTATTGTGTTCAGCTGACATTGGTTCAGGTGCAGGCATACTAATTGGGCGTTCCGAATGCCTAGCGCATGACTGAGTGGTGTCCGCAAAGCAATACTTGCTTATGGAGACCGCATATTTTCTGCCTTTTAGTTCGTTTGCAGTCGGTGTTCAGTCCGAATGCACGCCTACCAGAATTAGTGCACTCCCTCGTGTACGCCCATGTTTACGCCCAGTTTAGCCCACTTTGAAACTACACCCCTGTGTACTTCCGAATGACGGCCATATTATGCCCATATTTCCCGAGTGAATGCGGTGCACTTTTCTGTACGGTATTAGTGAGAACGAGTACGGAGACCGTGCGTGGCACATGCGCATAGCGTTGCCCACGCATGCGCAGACGGCAAAAAAACGCCATCCGAAAGAATTCGGAAAATTACGCATCGAATAGAATAGAATACGGCCCTATATTATCTAAATGAAAACAAAGACATTGAGCAGGGTACTGGAATAGTCAGCCATCTTTGTTACTTCTAAATGCAGCTTGCATGCAAAGTCAAGAGAAAATATGTGACCTATAGTAATATACTGATGGAAAAAAAAAGAAAATGCAATTATATGGTATTTTCTTCCTTTAATGACATATTAATGCCATAGGTTTATGAATCTGCTGTGACAATGTACGTGGTCTAGCCTCCTGTTAGCGGTAATCAAACATTTTGTTGTTCTGTAATCTGATTTATGGCAGTTAATAAAATATTTAATCATCCTCAGAGCAATTGTACTGTTCCATAATATAAGATTTTAATCATTTATATTTCTATGAATCCTCTGCTTTTGTCCATTATGAATGTCTATGCCTAGGTATGTCATTTGTATGTTATACTGCATAAACTCTGCAGTGCACTATCATGGTTAATAAAGCAGGGTCTCATATAGCACACACTTATTGCACAGAGACTCCATTGTCATCCAAGGGAAAAAAAGAATTGGCATTGCCCACCACACTTCGCACCTCATGTTCAGTAGCTCATGTTTGGAGGTTCTGAGGCATCAGTGCTATGAATGTCTCTATAATATAGAATATATTCCTTGTATCTTCCAAACCATTTATATATATATATATATATATATATATATATATATATATATATATCAGCATGCTGTAGACCATCAGCCAGAGTCATAAATCAGTAATCCCTCCACCATGCAGTCATTGCGCCGACAGACTGTTTCGCACCTTAATCATGGGCCCATATATAATAATAATAATATAATATGTATATATATATATTTCTCGTGGGATCTGGCACTTCCCACTGGCTCCTGCTCCACTGAATACCTTGGCCTGGGTGCCCACCTGACCTGGAGAGTGACTCCGGTAAATGGATATAAACGAATGAAGCAGCGTCACTCTAGGTACTTAGTGGTGGAAAAATACTTTACTGTATATCGTCGATATACAGTAAAGTATTTTTCTACCACTAAGTACCTGGAGTGACGCTGCTTCATTCGTTATATATATATATAAATATATATATTCACAAGGGATGGGGGGTTGTGACCTTCTCCTGCGCTTCTTAGATAGCAGCACTACTCTAGGGCCCCACTGTTAATAGAGGTCCGATGAGAAAATGGATAGAGAAAGAGATGAAGAGGTGCGCTATACTGTATTTCACCAGAATACATACACTTGTTAAAAAATATATATAATGTATTTATTACAAACAGTAATTAAAAATATACATAGAATACATTTGATTAAAACAGTATACAGAGGTTCTCCAATAGATGGTTTTCATATAGAAGTATTGATCCCTGATTCGACCGTAGATGTATATAGGTCTAGAAAAAACCCTACGCGTTTCGTCCTGTAGGGACTTCCTCAGGGGTAACACACCAGGATCAATTTATAACTGTTTTCAGATGGGCAAATATGCGTAGAACACGCTTAGGTGTATAAATGAAGGTATAGCCTGAAGTTATTATTCATACTGTATATCGACGTAAAGCTTCATTTCCTGTTAAAAAGGCAGAAATAGCAAACCTAATCAAACAACTCTCCAGCTGGTATCCTCCCAGGTTCAGCGGTATTTCTGTGTCTGTAAAAATAAGGGTGTCCGCAGTCAGGGTGGAGCGGTAATACATCATCAGGCTCCCCCTCTGTCTTTCTCTTGTTCCAGAATATATATATATATATATATATATATATATATATATATATAGCGTTCCGTGCGCTATACGGTATACTGACTGTCAGGATCCAGGCCACCCACAAATCATACTGCACCCCTTAGCTCAATAAGACTTTCATTAAAGCCTTAACAAAGTTATAGCATGATCTTAAAACTCACTTTTTCATTATAATGTAACTTGTCCCCCTTCTGAAGCCTCTGTGGTCTTCTCCTCATTGTGTTGCCCATACCACCTATAGATTGTTAGCTTTTATGGACAGGGTCCTCTGTCCTTCAATACCCAATGCACACTGTATTTATATATCTAGAGTATTTCTTTACTTATTAGGTCTCTTGTATTCCCCTTGTATGGAGTACGGAATCCTAGTGGTGCCTCATTAAAAAAGGATAATAAATGAATAATATATTAAAGCAGCTCCAATATACTTATATTTCTGAGACCAAGAAACTTTTTTTTTTAGTTAGCCAATGGAAAGTATGACTAAGGAATTAAAGCTGCCCAGTTTGATGCATGAGATAATCTTCAGTGGAATTCCAATGATCAAATATTCTGACGTCTTACACTGGCAGATTAAATGTTTCTATATACGCTCAAATTCTATGTTATAAATAAATGACATTGACATGGTCAAACCCTAACAAGTTTCAATCTATGTTAAATGATTATTTTACATAAATAGCACTGTCTGACCACAGGCATCCTTACAGGGTGGGTACCCACAAATTCATGCATTCTGAATGCATTACAGGACACATGTCAATCGCCCACACAAATGCCAAGCAAGGCTGAACTGTTTTGCAGAATCAAAGTATTATGGTGTTTATTTTTAGGATTCTACTGTATTTCTTAGATGAAAGTAAAAAAAAACTACAATGAGCATAAGTTGCGGGCTCTAACTGATTATTATTATTTTTTTGTTTAACATACAGTACAGTAGAAATATATTATTTATTTTATTTAGTTATTTATTTATTAACAGTTTCTTATATAGCGCATACATATTCTGCAGCGCTTTACAGAGAATATTTGAACACTCACATCAGTCCCTGCCCCAGTGGAGCTTACAATCTATATTCCCTACCACATGTACATGCACACACAGACACATAAATTCTAGGGTTAATTTTGTTGGGAGCCAAATAACCTACCAGTATATTTTTGGATTGTGGGAGGAAACCGGAGTACCTGGAGGAAACCCACGCAAGTACGGGGAGAATATACAAACTCCGCACAGTTAGAGCCATGGTGGGAATCGAACCCATGACCTCAGCGCTATGAGGCAGTAATGCTATCCATCACACCAACTGTACAGAAAATGTGGCTTTGTTAGCAAACCAAAAAAGCATGCACATGGGCAAAACCCTGCTGCATTGCAGGTGGGGCAGATGTATCATGTGCAGAGAGAGTTAGATTTGGGTGGGGTGTGCTCAAACTGAAATTCAAATTACATTGTGAAAATAAAGCTGTCTCACATCTGTGGGCTACATGCAAAGGCAGTCAGTATTTGTTCTGCAGAGAATCAATAGAAATGTGCTTCCCTTACAGGGCACCATAGTTGGTTCCAGACACAAAATAACTTTTTTACTTTACTGAATCTGGCCCATAGTCTGCCCATGTATGTATACACATACCTACACACTAGGGTTCGTATATGTTGGGAACCTACCAGTATATTTTTGGATTGAGGGAAAGATGTATCAAACTTCACAAAGTCATAAAATGGAGAGTGATAAACAACTAGCCAATCAGCTCCTACCTGTCATGCTACAGGCTGAGTTTGAAAAATGACAGGTAGGAGCTGATTGGCTGGCTTTTTATCACTCTCTATTTTATCACTTTATGAAGCTTGATACATCTGGCCCTGAGAGAGGAAACCAGAGTACCGGGATGAAACCTACACAAGCACAAGGAGAATATACAAACTACACATAGGGGTCGATTTGTAGCGGGACAAATTCAATCTCCTGGATAATTGTTTGGGGTTTGCGAATATGCGCATGTGCGAACGCCTTCGGTGAGTATCACACTCGCTGGGGCGTTCGCTCCAGGAGGAGTGGACAGGGGACAGGCAAGGGCAGACACAGGGGCCTGCCTGGCATTTCATGGGCGTGCCCACAAAAATGGTGGGCGCGCCCATTGAAATGCTGGGCGTACCTCTGTGAATGCAGGCGTGTCAATGCCTGCTTGGGGTGGACTTCTGAATTCGCATGATGTCAGTGCCCGCCCAGAATTTAGCCATCTGCGGCTAAAATAAAAAGTCATTCTAGACTGACTATTTTAGCGAATGGGAGAAAAATCATTTGATGGTGAGCGAATCGCATCACATGATCTTACTCCTGTTCAGCCGCATGCGAGCTGATGTGTATGTGAATGCATTCCAGGTAGCGGATTTGTCCAGCGGGAATGGCGGATGGTGGTTACCTGCAAATACATGCAGCCTAGCGAACAGGTCTGAATCGCCCCGATAGGTACTTAGTAGGAACTGAATTAATGACCTCAGTGCTTTGAGGTAGTAGCTCTAACCATTACACCATCCATACTTCCTAATGTACAAAATGAAAGCAGAAGAGCTGAAATTTAGGTGTAACAGCCAGATGCACTAAGCTTCAAAGTTATAAAATGGATAGTAATAAACAGCCAGCCAATCAGCTCAGTGCATCTGGCCCACAGTGTGAGGTGTTATTACCATTAATATCTGATAGTGGAGCTGTGAGTCAGCACTGCAATGGTGTAAATAATGATGGCTTTCCTAATTCAGTTTATAGGAAGGGTCCATTTCTGCCTGTATTGACTGCTATAAAGGGAAAAACATCAATGTAAAAATACAGTTCATTATTAAGGTTCCCAAAAGTTGACATCATCATCATCATCATCATCATCATCATCATGGTATCAAACCCATGACCTCACACTGCTGAGGTCATGGGTTCGATACCCACTATGGCTCTAACTGTGCGGAGTTTGTATATTCTCCCCATGTTTGCGTGGGTTTACTCCGGGTACTCCGGTTTCCTACCACAATCCAAAAATATACTGGTAGGCTAATTGGTTCCCAACAAATTAACCCTAGCATGTCTGTGTGTGCGTGTACATGTGGTAGGAAATATAGATTGTAAGCTCCACTGGGGCAGGGACTGATGTGAATGTTCAACTATACTGTGTACAGCGCTGACATATATGTGTGCGCTATATAAGAAACTGTTAATAAATAAATCTGACTGCAACACACAAATGCTTCAATCCAATCCCAGACTTGGAGTCTGGTTTGGCATGGGTGTATTTTATACCACAATAAATACATTGCATTAGATCTATTAGTTTACAAACAGGAGACTCCTACTAAAAGATAATAACACCCCCATACCATAGTCATTTCTTTTGGGGTATTTTGCATATATTCCTGTATAACCAGTACCTATCCCCTCTTTTCTTTATAAATTCTCAGGTTGATTGGGAGCATACAAGACAGTATATACTGGGACTGACAAAGGTAAAACAATACTGAGGAATGCTCACATGTCATTAAGGTGCAAATGTCCACTCAATCATAGCAGCCGAATATGCACCTAAATCCAATGTTATTGCATAATGCTCACTGAGGACACAATAACGCAGCTGAGATAAAACAATCCTGATAAAATCAGCTCTTTTTACTTTCAAATTGAAATGTAATATAAAACTAATACACCCCCTAAAGGAAACTTGAGGCAGAGTTGCATGACCTGTATAACAGGAACCCATTATACCGGTTATGGGACTTGTCATTGCGTAATGTGACGTGGGGCTGCTAGGGGCACATACACAATCCCATGAAGAGAGAACAGTAATGCGCCTTTGCAGAAGGGCTGACGGCAATGGATGGACTATTATTAGTGTGTCCTGATACTCATCCTGAACATACTTCGAACATTAATATTTGATTAATAAGGAATGACATAAGACTTATATTGGTGTCATCAAATCATACTCATGTAAAAAAATTAACTACACATCTGTCATCATTATTAACTCACAAAGGTACCCTGCTAAAAGGCTCACCATAAATATACGGGTCGTGTCAGACTCCATGTTCTCTGTACTGAGCTTACGTGTGGACACTGAGCCACTACTCCAAGCAATCATGCAAAGTATTCAATTAGTATATAACTCCTAAATTGTATAAATTGTTGCATACATAGGTTACACAAGTTGCATTGAGCAAATGGATTCTGTACAACCCTAATGTGTAAATGTAATAAAGCTGGATACACACTGGGCGATATATCACCAGCAATATGGACAATATCGATATTGTTGACTATATTGCATCTATCGTCAATATGGATGTACACAGTCGTGGGTCATTCACAACTCCTCCTGTCATCTGTACATGTAGCTCAATCTGCTGGGGCGGATTGGGATTTTAAACCCAGCCTGGGAAATTTCTCAAAGCAGCCTTAAAGGGGGTGGGATCTTGTGAGGGGACATGGTCAGAAAATGGAGAGGGGATACTCCCACCTCATATATCACACACACCACCCCCCCCCCCCCTCTCTCGGCTGACCACGCCCCCTCACCAGATTTCCCCACCACAGTTATGCTGCAGGCCATGGTGTATGAAAGATTAGGGCTAGGGGCAAGAGGTAGTGAATGTATAGGGTTAGGCTATGGGTGTGTGGTTGTGTATGGATAGGGTTAGGCTGCTTCTGTGTGTGTGTTTAGATAGGGTTAGGCTATGGGTGTGTGTATGGATAGGGTTAGACTTCAGGTGTGTGTGTTTATGTATGGATAGGGTTAGACTGCCTCTGTGTGTGTGTGTGTGTGTGTGTGTGTGTGTGTGTGTGTGTGTGTGTGTGTGTGTGTGTGTGTGTGTGTGTGGATAGAGTTGGCTTCAGGTGTGTGTGTGTGTGTGTGTGTGTGTGCATATGGATAGGGTTAGGCTACAGGTGTGTGTGCGTATGGATAGGGTTAGGCTACAGGTGTGTGTGCGTATGGATAGGGTTAGGCTACAGATGTGTGTGTGCGTGTGCGTTTGAAGGTATGGGTGTGTACTGGGTTAGGGTATGGCTTGTGTGTGGGGATAGGGTTATGCTGCCTCTGTGTGTGTGTATGGATAGGGTTAGGCTACAGGTGTGCGTGTGTGTGTGCATATGGATAGCGTTAGGCTACAGGTGTGCGTGTGTGTGTACATATGGATAGGGTTAGGCTACAGGTGTGTGTGCGTATATGGATAGGGTTAGGCTACAGGTGTGTGTGTGTGTGTGTGTGCGTATGAATAGGGTTAAGGTATGGGTGTGTACTGGGTTAGTGTATGGCTTTGTGTGTATGTTTGGATAGGGATAGGGCCCTTTCACACACACACACACAGTGGTTTTGCCAGCTGTCAATGCCTTTCACACACATCGGTTTTCAGTCAGTTTCAGCCTGTGAAAATGGAGTTGTGGGTGGCTAACTTAGCGAAAAGTCGGTGGCTGTGAAATTACTCATAAACATTTGCTTTTCACTGAGTGCACGGAGGGGAAGTCAGTGGATATATCTGTTTGTAACCCGGCGGCCAGGCCAGGTCCGTGCAGTGTGAAAGGACACATTAGATTTAGTATACAACTATATTTTACACCCGCCAGTCAAAAACAGTGTGTGAAAGGGCTCTTGGGGTACAGGTCTGAGTGGATAGGGTTAGGCCACGGGGGTCAGTGTATGGATATGGTTAGGCAATGGGTGTCTGTGTGTGTGTGTGTGTGTGTGTGTGTGTGTATGTATAAAGTAAGGCTACAGGTTTTTGTGTGTTTGGAGAGGGTTAGGCTATGGGTGTGTGTGTGTGTGTGGGTGTATGTATGGGACTGTGGGGGGAAATTTATTAAGATGGGAGTTCTATTTCAGATGGGATGTTGCTATGGGCAACCAATCAGATATTATATAATATCTTCTAGAAGGTGCTAAATAAGTAAGTAGATTCTGATTGGTTGCCCATAGCAACATCCCATATGAAATAGAACTCCTATTTTAGTAAATTTCCACCTGTGCACTTCTGTCCCAGTGCATCTCAAAAATCAGCCCTATGGCAGGTGCCGTTTCTCTGAGTACAGCCTCCTATGTGAGCAGCTGTGTGAGTTTGGATGCAGCCACTTACAGTGGCATGCTCATGCCTACACAACAGCACACTATGGGTTCCAGCAGTAGTAGTGAAGTCAGTGGCGTAACTGCCAGTTGCCCCCCAGCCAATAATGGGGGTTATTCTTGCACTCGGTCCTCCGTGCATCCGCACGGAGGACCGATGTTGCGCATGCGCAGGCGTGTTCTGCACATGTGCAGAAGTAGGGTGCGTGCACCCATGGAAAACTTTCGGTTCGCCGGGTGCACGCACCCTAGATGGTGTGCGGGGAGCGGAGAAGGGCGGGGGGAGCCGGGCTGCCCTATTACCATATGGGAACACCCAGCGTTCCATAAGCGTTCCCATGAGAATGCTGGGCGTTCTTATGGTAATGAGGCAGTGATGTGGGTGCGGGGGGCTGGCAGCTGACATCACTGGATGTCAGCTGCCCGCCCATATCCGACCCAGCGTGCACACATATGAAAGTGACTTGAAAGTCACTTTTATATGCGTGTACCTTCCACAACTTTCGATGGTCAGCGACCATCGAAAGATGTGGGAGGTTGCCCGAGGCATACGAATGGATGTTTGTGCTAAACATCATTTGCAGCCTGTGTGGGCGAACCGGCGGTGCGAAGGGAGGAGCAGGTGGGCATACATTCGGCGGGTGGGGTTTGGTGGATTTGTGAATCAACCATAATAACACCCCATAAATCTCTAGTGCCCCCAAGCAATTGTATGCTTGTTGCCAGTGACAGGGGGCGAGCTGATGGAGAAAGAGAGGGTAAGTTGATCGGGGGCAAGCTGTTGGGCTGCCGCTGCTCCACGGTCCGGACCATTGTGGCCATTTCAAATGCAAACTAGCTGGCTCACGAGCCAACTGGAGCTTGTGTTTTGACAGCCAATCAGGAGCCGCCACTGCCTGCGTTGCTGCAGAGCTATGAGCTCCGATTGGCTTACAGCCACTTAGAAATGTTTAGAGAAATGGTGCTGTCTGTCAGACAGTTATTGCTCAGCCGGGTACATAGTGCAGGGTGTGGTATAGGGTTCCAACAGTCAGGTTCCCGACAGTCATTAGACAGACGTCAGGATCCCGACTGGCCGAACAGCATGGCGAGGGCAACAAAGCTCCTTGCGGACTCACTGTGCTCGCCGCGCTGCGGGCGCGGTGGCTCACTACGCTCGCCACCTATTCTATTCTCCCTCTATGGGGGTCGTGGATCCCCACGAGGGAGAATTGCAGGTGGCCGTCGGGACCCCGAGTGTCAGGGTTTTGACTGTTGGGATCGTGTCCGGCCCCCCACAGTGCAATGGTCGGGCAGGCCCCGTCCTGTGCCCAGGGCTGGATTTATGTAACAGGCCACCCACAGGGACATCATTGTGTGACCCCCCTGCGTTCCTGCTGATAACCCCCCCCCCCCCTGCATACCTGCTGATACCCCCCCTACCTGTTCCAGTCACTTCCACAGCCATAGTGCTGCTGGGATATGGAGCAGCAGCCCTTCACGTTTTGCAGGCTCCCACGATTCCCGGCCCCTCCGTGGCCCCCCATCCTGCAATTCGCGGACCCTTGCGTGACCCCTCCTCCCGCGATTCGCTGACCCCCTGCGAACCTCCCCTGCAAGAAGAGGGGATGCCGCGCCGCCACAAGCAGGTGCCGCCCATAGGCACGTGCCTCATGTGCCTAGTGGGAAATCCGGCCCTGCCTGCACCCCCTGTAGCGCTGCCCCGCCCCCCTCCTGCCACTGCTAGGGTTGTGGAGCCCTATTTACGCCACTGAGTGAAGTGTTTGAAGCCCTGTGTCAGCCGATAATTGATAAGTAAGTCTATTAAACACAATAGAAGATTTTTTTTATTTTTTTAGATTATCTCATTTTAAGGTGAAGAAAGGTTTATGAGAACAGTGTGTACTAGGACACATATTATGTGGGATATGGGGGTGAGGGAGCAATGTGTGGGAGACAGACTCAGGGAAGAGGTGACAGGATTTCTGCGTCTTGTCAGGCTGATAATCACTGAAATGTGACAACAGAAACATCATTGTTTCAGACTTCATTTACAGGGATATCTGTTTTGGAAATGTTATGGCTTTCCAGTTCAACTGGGAATATTTCTCTTGATTCTCTGTGACTATTTACATACACCCCAGGCAATAACCAGCGCATGCTTCTCAGCAGACTTCATAACAAACAGACCTTTCTGTGTAGTGACAATGTTGTAGAGCTGCTAGGTCAGATATAAAATCACGAAATCCTCTGGCATCCTAACACCATTTGAAAACCTTGTTGTCCTCAGCTCTAAGGCTATAAATAGAATGTATTTGGGAAAAGATCCCTTTTCATATACTAAGACCGGCCCCTGTAACGGTGTCAGAAAAAAAATATATAATGTAATTTCAAACCTTAAAAACTAAAATATGAATACAGTATGTGTACAGTAGTTGTGTGTAAAAGTTTGGGGCCTGATAATGTTAGGAGTGTCACTGAATCCCTAAGGGCCGGCCACACATAGCAGCCATGCGAGTCCCGTTCAGTAGGACCCGCTTGGCCGCAAGGAGGCTGTGTGTGGCCTGCAGGGTACAGGTTGCGATCGGATTGGACTCAGATCAAATGCAGATCGTGAGTGGGTCGTGAGCAGTGTTCCCTCTAAGCTGTGCGCGTGTGCGCGCGCACACAACTCGCAGAGCCCGCGCACAGACATTACAACTGAGCGCACAAAGGTTACAATCTTGTTTTAGTGTGCCACGAGTTTAATAAGGTTGAAAATCACTGCTATAGTCTATATGTGTGGTGTGTGAAGTCTGTAAACATTCAAATTGCTTTATTAACTCAACAGAACTCGAAACCTAGGCCTGTATATGTTATGTGACGCACAAAAATGTACATTTCCTTCCAAAGTTGCACAACCAATATCTTTTTCTGCACAAAGCCTTCGTAAAATTAGAGGGAACATTGGTCGTGAGCTCCGCAGATCGTGAGTGGGTCTTACGACCCGCTCACGATCTGCATCGTTCTGGTGTGTACTGTATCAGCATTAGGCTGATATAGAAGTGGACGTGTGTCCCCCCCCCCCCCCCCCCCCCCTCGTATTCAGCTTAAAATATACAGGCTCGGGTCTCAGCTCCATTCATATTGCCAATTACCACCCTGGTAGTGCTGACAATGGCAACAGAGGCATCAATTACAGCCTTGGTGGCGGAGCCAGCAGTTGCTCTCACAGGGGGCGAGATGTACTAAAGGGAAAATGCGGTAAAACGGGGGTTTTACCGCATTTTCCTATGTACTATTACACGTCCGCCCCGTTGGGTGGCGATACCCTATAGAAGCCTATGGTCTTCTTTTCGCCACCCGCCGCGTCGCCGCAACCACGCCGCCTCGCCGACCCCCCCATTTCCTCCTCCCTTGGGCTTATCTTCTTGCAGGTCCTCCAGGACCCCGGAAGGTAAGCCCTTCCTCCCCCTATCAACGCAGCCGGACGTCCTTCCGGCTGCAGGGGGGAGGAGGAGGCGCCGGGGACAGCCTGCTTAGCTGTCCCCGGTGTGTAGGCATCAGGAGCTGGCAGGGAGGAGACGGAGACCCCCCGCAGACCAGAGTACAGGTATCGCAGGGGGGGCTCCGTTACTGCACCGCGATGCCAGCCGCATATGTTAGTACATATGCGGCAGCATCGCGGCGGACACCCGGCGAAGGGTGGCGATGTATATTAATACATCCCGCCCAGGATCTCCACTTCCCGGTGTCCCTGCCTCGGTGACTGGCTATGGTGGCAGATGCATCACTCCCAGCCTTGGGGACACAGACAATCCCAGCAGACACCGCTGCTCCCACAGTTCCTGGGGAGACCTTGCTCAGCTCCAACTCCAGCAGCACCATGAAGTACTCCCATCCGAGAGCATTCGAATGTACTTCCCCCACACACACACCTTCAAGGACCTAGCTCTTCAGGATGCAACCTAATCAGCCTATTGGTTAATCAGACCCTGCAGAACAGGATCCGGTCACTGCAGACCGAAATTCAAGTGAAACACTGTGTGAACACATAAATTGAAATGTATGTGTTCATCTTAGAATGCGGTCGACCCACCGTCCGGTCCTCCCACAGCAGCCTCCCATAGCATGCTGCGGTAGGACCCAGCGGCTGCGGCCCCACCGCTAATGTGTGGACAGCCTCTATGGGCCAGATTCTCTAAGCTTCAAAAGTGATAACATGAAGAGTGATAAACAGCCAGCCAATCAGCTCCTACCTGCCATATCACAGACTGTGTTTGAAAAATGTAAGACAGAAGCTGATTGGCTGGCTGTTTATCACTCTTCATGTTATCACTTTTGAAGCTTAGAGAATCTGGCCCCCAGTGTGGCTGCTGGGTAGAAATCTGTGCTGCTGGGTAGAAACGTAAACATTAACTTGCAACTGCCAATGGACAGTTGCTATTTATTTCGCTATGGACTTTTGGCTATCAGAAACATCAATATGAAATGAGAGCTAAAGGGCACTGGTTTTTCTATAAGGGGTACAATGTGTTCTAACAGAACATACGCTTTAGGAATGGCCCAGTCCCAAGACTTACGTATTATAAGAAATTAGAGTGGATCTCTGAACTGGTTACCAAGTACTAACTGGCGAGGTGCCCATTCATTTGTACTGTACATTAGCTGTTCTCTAGTCAGCAAATAGATAGCAACTATAAATGTAAATCTATCGAAATAGGTCACATTTAAGTTTGTACCCAGCACAGGTTGTGGAAACTGCATTCCACTTGGACATTCATTCCGCATGCAGTGTGTACTGGGATACCTACAATTTTTTACATTTATATCCAAGGTACAGTAAGTATGTATGCATGTATATCTGTTAATTAATAAAATGTAACAAAAAAATTGATTATATGATATTAAAATAGTAAATTGGATCACTGTGTATCACATATACCCCTGCTATCCATCCAACTACAGGCCCATCTCCCTCCTCCCTTTTGCCTCCAAACTCCTAGAACGTCTGACCTATAATCGTCTCCTAAGCCATCTTACTGCTAACTCCATTCTAGACCCCCTCCAATCCGGGTTCCGCCCTTTACATTCCACTGAAACTGCCCTGACCAAAGTCACTAACGATCTACTATCGGCTAAATCCAAAGGCCTCTTCTCTATCCTCATCCAGCTTGATCTGTCGGCTGCCTTTGACACTGTTGACCACCCTCTCCTGCTCAACACCCTCCGCTCCTTTGGCATCACTGGCACGGTCTTCTCCTGGTTCACCTCATACCTCTCCGATCGCTCCTTCTCCGTCTCCACTCCGAGCTCCTCCTCTCCTACTACCCCCCAGCCAGTCGGTGTTCCCCAAGGGTCAGTCCTTGGCCCTCTCCTCTTCTCCCTCTACACCACCTCTCTGGGCACCCTCATCAGCTCCTATGGTTTTCATTACCACCTTTATGCTGATGATACCCTAATCTATCTCTCCTCCCCCGACTTATCCCCATCACTTCTGTCCAAGGTCTCCGAATGCCTCACGGCCATCTCAGCCTGGATGACCCAACGCTTCCTGAAACTAAACATGGCTAAAACTGAACTTCTAATCTTCCATCCCCCGAACATCCCCTCTTCTCCCACTATCTCCATCAGCATTGGTGAAACCGAGATCACGTCCACCGACCAAACGCGCTGCCTCGGTGTCATCATTGACTCCTCCCTCTCTTTCACCCCCCACATTCGTGCTCTCTCACAGTCTTGCCGCTTTCACCTACGCAACACCTCACGCATCAGACCATTCCTCTCCACTGACGCGACCAAAATTCTCATTCACTCTCTTGTCATCTCCCGCCTTGACTACTGCAACATCCTTCTCTCTGGGCTACCTCTCACCCGCCTCGCACCTCTCCAATCCATTCTTAACGCTGCTGCTAGGCTCATCTTCCTCTCCCGCCGCTCTACCTCCGCCTCCCCCCTCTGTTTATCTCTTCACTGGCTCCCCATTCCTTTCCGAGTTCTCTTTAAACTCCTCACCACCACCTACAAGGCTCTCTCCTCCTCCACAGCTCCCTACCTCTCTTCACTGACCTCTATCCACACTCCCTCCCGTCCTCTTCGCTCCATCGCTGACCGCCGACTGACCTCTCACCTAATCACCTCCTCCCACTCCCGTGTCCAAGATTTCTCTCGCGCTGCCCCCCTGCACTGGAACAACCTCCCGCCACCCATCAGGCTATCTGATTCCCTTGGAGAAAGAAAAATGAACCCGGGTCACACTGGGTGGCTCGGGGTCAGGTGCGCCTGACCTGAGTTGTTTTTCCTAAGCAGCTGCCCTGGGACAGGGTAGTTAGTCCTGTTCAATATGGTAACAAGAAAAAAAGGGGGGGGGGTGGGCTGCGCTAATAAAGTGCTGTTAATGTGCAATAATTAGCAGATGAAAAATAAATGGGAGATTGGTTAGATCTAGCACAATTTAATACAATTTCTAAAATGCAAAGCCAGAAAGTACCGGCTAAAAACAATTGACAATAATGAATGGGAACATTAAAATCATCATCTCACCAGACCGAACCACATGGAGGTGAAACCCGGAGAGTCCCAAGTGTCCAGAGGAAATGCACTGGTAGCATCCACTTAGTGGTGGGGGTAATCCGGAATGTCCAAATACTATTGCTGGTAAAGTTGCCAAGCTGCAATATGGAGGGAGGGCACAAAGATGTAAATGCCAGGAGTGGCCCAAGATGGCACGAATCACCAACTCCTGTTGCCGGATGTTAAAGGCGTGGTGTCCTCAACCTCTACTATTGTTGCAGAAATATTTGTAATCCGATGGATAAGTTGGCCGGAGGGCCAGAAAAGCTGATGGTGGTTCTTCCGGGCAATATAGAGGATAGTTTCCTCAAAGTGGTTCACCTATAGAAGTGGTGGGGTTAGGTGAGGCAGAAATCCTGACCGGTTTCGCTGCTCCAGGCAGCTTTATCAAAGGATAACTGACACATGGTACATTCTGGTTTAAATACCCTATCACATGGGTCATGTGACCAAACCAATTAGATCAACCAATCTGTAAAAAATATATAAAGCATCGCTAGAGTAGGAGGCAAATGATGCTAGAAACATATATAATAAAATTTATACAATGGCTATTTATTCAAAGGGTGTATTGGGAAGAGTTAAATGATTTTGAAAAAACGTGCAAACAGTGTATTTGTGGGACACTACCTGTGTCCTGTATGGTTGTCATAGTGACCAGGTGAGAGACGCTGCTCATTGGATGAGACCTGATCTGTTTCAAGATTAGCCCCTCAGTGATAGGGGGCAGGCTGTGTGCAGTGAACTTGTTGCGTCCCCGCAGACAAAGTGCTTCTGGGTGGCGGGTATTCTCTGCCACAGCCCGGAGAAGGTTAGAAGATGGGAGCCGGTTCACTTCCGGGTTCGTAACTGTGTGCGCTGTACGTAGCCGTATCAGCCGCACATCCGGGTAACATGCGTGGCCCGCACATGGACCGCATGATTGTCATACTGGGCGTGTTGAATTCAGGAAGGTGCAGTGCTTCTATTCGACCGTCCTGACGGTTACCATGGAGACATTCCGGGGTCCTGGACACCGATTGTATAGTCAGAATTTAACCCCATTTAATCTAGGAGGTTTTTTATATATAAATGTATATCAAATAATATAAGTAGAGAGCGGCTAATTCTTTTGTATATGCATGGGAATTTACACACAATAAATACACATTTAGAGTCATGCAGCTAATACAGATGGTAGAAAGTTGTTGCATGACGTGTTGGTTGCTTAGCAACCGTATTATCACATAAGACCCCAAATGGGGAAGGCTGACCTCTAATGATGAAAAAGGAGTTGGGGAGAAAAGATTATGTTATATATGGGGAACAAAGGGGGAGAGATAAGAGACAATGGGATGCTGTTCTGAATATACATATAAAACCGAAACAACCAAATTAAATGGTGCGTTATTTTATTTTAGATAGGGAAAAAAATGACCCATTTATATAGGGTCATTATCACCCTTATTCTATGCAGATATGCAACATATAATATTACAGTATGGTGAAGAACAGTGGAGAAACAGTACTAGATATTGTACACTCTTGTGCAAAGGAAGGCAGTAGTATCCGCCCAACCTTTTAAAAATATTTATATGGTGGAGAGATCCAAACCGATGGATGGACTTAACAGAGCAACTGAATCAGAAACTAAGCAGCATTGGTATCAAATGCTGGTACTGTAGGAGGTGGGGGACAGCAACCTGGAGGTGGGTATTGACTAGTAGAGGAGTGGTCCCAACTAGTGGGTGGAGATGCTGTCATCTTCGAGGATAGATTGATCCCAAAGTCACTGTATTGGATGCCCCGTGGTGTCGGCAATCAGTACCCACACCGTGTGATGGTAGGAGACAGCGGCACGGAAAGAAATTTTTATTTTTGTTTTATTTTTAATGAAAAACTGATGAGAGGGATTATTCCACTAATACAAAATGTATGGGCATCTTCTGTGGTATAAAGTGCCCATTAAATGACTGAATTCAATTCCACCATCTCATTAAGACCCTCTGGGTGGATCGAGTTCAGCAGGTGCATCCAGAAAACTTCCTGTCTGCACAGTCTGCTGAACCTATCGCCACCTCTGCTTGTGTTCTTAATATGTTCTAAACCAATTATTTCTAAATGTTTTGGGTCTGCATGATGTTTTTCTACGAAGTGTCGGGGTACACTATGGGCTATTAAACGGTTTTTTACATTCCGACGGTGTTCCAGAAATCTGACCCGTAGTTTTCTGGTTGTGCGGCCCACGTACTTCAATCCACATTCGCATATTAATACATAAATAACATAAGTAGTATTGCAATTGATAAAATTTCTTATAGGATGTACTCTGTTTTCTGTCATTATTTCAGTTGTTTTAGGTTTTTTTATGTGTGTACATGTGATACATTTTGTGCCATTACATCGGTAGAATCCCACTGGCTCAGAGGGTAGCCAAGATGTCAAGGATGAGGGAGTGATGTTTGTGGCTAGGAAGCTGGGAGCCAAGATACTTTTTAGGGAGCGGTTCTTTTTAAATGCTGCTTAGGAAAAACAACTCAGGTCAGGCGCACCTGACCCCGAGCCACCCAGTGTGACCCGGGTTCATTTTTCTTTCTCCATTGTTTCCAATCAGTTCTAAGGAGCTGCCGACATGAGTTGTTTTTCACATTTTGATTCACGCTTGAGTAGGAGGCAACATATTATTGCACAATGGAATAATAGTGATGGTAATACCTTAGAACCCACCCAGGATCTCAGAGATCAATTTAATAAACTAGAGGATCTCATGACAGCAGAATTAAGACATTGGCTGGATAGCTCAAACTTACAAAAGTACATAGATCAGAAAATGATCCCAAGGGGACTGAGACTCATTAAACCATCAGTGTTTCAGAACGAGGCCGCGTTCCAAACGGAGTGGGACCAGGCTCTTGATCAGTGTTCTCTAATACTAATGGGGATTGTGGTCAGATATCGACAACAGAAGGCCGATGATCTGACCAAACAAATAGAAAATCTCAAAAAAACACTAGATCCCCAAAAGAATTCTAAAGAGTTTGAGGAGAGAGATAAGAATCTTACCAATAAAATTGTATCATTCGAACAGACCCTTTTGGATTCTAAGTGTAAAAAATTCAAAAGGGACTTAGAAGATTATAAGGGAGGAGACATTAGGGCATACAGAACTCAAGCTAAAAACAGAAGAGATAGGAGAGAATTTAATTACCCACAGGGGAGACCCCCCTTCAGACAAAGAGACCCCCCTCGGAAAAGTCAGTATGAGAGAATTAGGGACCTCCCAGTATACACCCCTGTACATTCAAAAAATAGAACAACATATAGAGAAAACTATTCACCTCGTCAATACGAACACGTGTCTAAGGAAAATAGCTACAGGGATGTGCTTATTAGGAACACTCAACAGGGAGCCAGACCCAAGGAGAGGATCCCGAAAGATTCAGAAAACTCCATCACCAACCAGGAGGTTTTTTTAGAGGGGAAATACACCAAAACCAGAACCCAGAACCAAACAGATCAGAGATTAGGGACCCCAAAGAGAAGACGAAGAAGCTCAGAGGGAAGAGAGGAGGAAAGAGGGAGATACGGAAGAAATTAATAAGAGAGAAGAAAAAGGACCTCTCTAAGAGTATAATTAATTTATCCCAGAAAAAACTTAGTGAGGATGAGGTCTCACTACTTAGTAAAGGCCTCAAGTTTGCCCCAACCGCTACCCCCAATATATTTTCCTTATTTGTGGAACTCAACAGATTTGTCAGGACCCTGTGCCGACAGAGGTACTTCGCTAACAAATCTCTACATAGTATAGCGGAACAATCTGAACCGATCCTTTTGGATTCGGAGGACGAACTTTATGTAGAAATGTTAAAAGAACTACAGCTTGAGAACACCAGCGAAGAGTCTGTTAAAGCCGCTGAAGATCCACATATGATTTATAATATCAATCGCAGCAGCTTTAAACAGAGATCGGATTTTTTTCCCATACGATCTAAAGGCCCAACTATAGAAAGTTTCTATAAAACCACCCTGTCTGATTTTAAAATGATGTGTGCCAAAACCAATGGTGTCCAAAGTAAAGGACGCAAGTCAAATCTCACTAAACAAGAGACCAAAGCCCTAAAAAGTCTGGTGGAAGACAAGGGGATAATTATTAAAGAAGCGGACAAAGGTGGAAGCCTTGTCATTCAAGATAGGCAGGATTATATTTGTGAGGCCCTGAGACAACTTGAGGACCCTCATTTTTATACCAAAATGCGGGGAGACCCCACCAATTTATTTAAAACCCAACTATTGGAGTTACTGGATTTGGCTGCTGCAGAGGGGACCATATCCAGGGAGGAGTTTAGATTTATTTTTTCAGATCACCCAGTGGTGCCCATTTACTATCACTTACCCAAGGTTCACAAGACACTTACATCACCTCCCGGGAGACCTATTATTTCTGGTATAAACTCTTTAACTTCCAACCTTTCTTTCTTTGTCGATTCATTTCTCCAGCCCAGAGTTTCCACCCTCAGGTCGCACATTAAGGATACCACATCCTTCCTAAAACTTCTACAGGGGATTGTGTGGAAAGATACATACAATTTCCTTACACTCGACGTCACAGGCCTGTATTCTAACATCCCACACGGCCTGGGACGTCGAGTCATAGAGAGTCGACTGGACAAGGATGGCGACCTGGGGGTGGAACTCAAATTATTTCTTCTCAACTGTATCACTTTTATTCTTGAACACAATTATTTTTTATTCCAAAACACGCACTATCTACAGGTGATGGGTACCGCCATGGGGACTAGATTCGCGCCCAGCTACGCCAACCTCTATATGGGAGAGGTAGAAGATCACCACATTTGGGGTGGCAGCTGTGGCGCGAACCTGGTCCTCTATGGGCGGTACATAGATGACCTTTTTATTATTTGGAATGGGGATGCACAGTCAGTACTTAATTTCGTTCAGTCACTCAACAATAATCTTTATAATTTACAGTTCACGCACACCTTTCACCCCACCGAAATCTCTTTCCTGGATGTGGCCCTCCATATAAAAGATAACAAAATCATTACAAAAAACTTCATAAAAAAGGTGGGTGGCCAAGCCTATCTGCACTTCCAAAGTGGGCATCATCTCCCTTGGAAACAAAGTATTCCCAAGGGCCAGCTGATCCGTATTAGAAGGAATTGTTCCTCATTATTCAATTTTGAGTTCCAAGCTGACCAAATGATGACCTCCTTCAAAAACAGGGGCTATCCGGAGGCCCTGGTTAAAAAAGCATATGAAGAAGTGGTCAGCCTGAACCGAGACTCCCTTCTCTGCTCTAAAGGGAGAAACAAAGATACTGCCCTAGAGAGATCCACTGATAATAGGAAAATATCCTATATCAGTACATTTAATAGTCGGCACTCGGAGGTTAAAAGCATAATCCGAAAAAATTATAATATACTTCATCAAGATCCCTTATTGGCAGGTAATCTACCCAGCAAACCAGATTTCATATTTAAAAAGAACCGCTCCCTAAAAAGTATCTTGGCTCCCAGCTTCCTAGCCACAAACATCACTTCCTCATCCTTGACATCTTGGCTACCCTCTGAGCCAGTGGGATTCTACCGATGTAATGGCACAAAATGTATCACATGTACACACATAAAAAAACCTAAAACAACTGAAATAATGACAGAAAACAGAGTACATCCTATAAGAAATTTTATCAATTGCAATACTACTTATGTTATTTATGTATTAATATGCGAATGTGGATTGAAGTACGTGGGCCGCACAACCAGAAAACTACGGGTCAGATTTCTGGAACACCGTCGGAATGTAAAAAACCGTTTAATAGCCCATAGTGTACCCCGACACTTCGTAGAAAAACATCATGCAGACCCAAAACATTTAGAAATAATTGGTTAAGAACATATTAAGAACACAAGCAGAGGTGGCGATAGGTTCAGCAGACTGTGCAGACAGGAAGTTTTCTGGATGCACCTGCTGAACTCGATCCACCCAGAGGGTCTTAATGAGATGGTGGAATTGAATTCAGTCATTTAATGGGCACTTTATACCACAGAAGATGCCCATACATTTTGTATTAGTGGAATAATCCCTCTCATCAGTTTTTCATTAAAAATAAAACAAAAATAAAAATTTCTTTCCGTGCCGCTGTCTCCTACCATCACACGGTGTGGGTACTGATTGCCGACACCACGGGGCATCCAATACAGTGACTTTGGGATCAATCTATCCTCGAAGATGACAGCATCTCCACCCACTAGTTGGGACCACTCCTCTACTAGTCAATACCCACCTCCAGGTTGCTGTCCCCCACCTCCTACAGTACCAGCATTTGATACCAATGCTGCTTAGTTTCTGATTCAGTTGCTCTGTTAAGTCCATCCATCGGTTTGGATCTCTCCACCATATAAATATTTTTAAAAGGTTGGGCGGATACTACTGCCTTCCTTTGCACAAGAGTGTACAATATCTAGTACTGTTTCTCCACTGTTCTTCACCATACTGTAATATTATATGTTGCATATCTGCATAGAATAAGGGTGATAATGACCCTATATAAATGGGTCATTTTTTTCCCTATCTAAAATAAAATAACGCACCATTTAATTTGGTTGTTTCGGTTTTATATGTATATTCAGAACAGCATCCCATTGTCTCTTATCTCTCCCCCTTTGTTCCCCATATATAACATAATCTTTTCTCCTCAACTCCTTTTTCATCATTAGAGGTCAGCCTTCCCCATTTGGGGTCTTATGTGATAATACGGTTGCTAAGCAACCAACACGTCATGCAACAACTTTCTACCATCTGTATTAGCTGCATGACTCTAAATGTGTATTTATTGTGTGTAAATTCCCATGCATATACAAAAGAATTAGCCGCTCTCTACTTATATTATTTGATATACATTTATATATAAAAAACCTCCTAGATTAAATGGGGTTAAATTCTGACTATACAATCGGTGTCCAGGACCCCGGAATGTCTCCATGGTAACCGTCAGGACGGTCGAATAGAAGCACTGCACCTTCCTGAATTCAACACGCCCAGTATGACAATCATGCGGTCCATGTGCGGGCCACGCATGTTACCCGGATGTGCGGCTGATACGGCTACGTACAGCGCACACAGTTACGAACCCGGAAGTGAACCGGCTCCCATCTTCTAACCTTCTCCGGGCTGTGGCAGAGAATACCCGCCACCCGGAAGCACTTTGTCTGCGGGGACGCAATAAGTTCACTGCACACAGCCTGCCCCCTATCACTGAGGGGCTAATCTTGAAACAGATCAGGTCTCATCCAATGAGCAGCGTCTCTCACCTGGTCACTATGACAACCATACAGGACACAGGTAGTGTCCCACAAATACACTGTTTGCACGTTTTTTCAAAATCATTTAACTCTTCCCAATACACCTTTTGAATAAATAGCCATTGTATAAATTTTAATATATATGTTTCTAGCATCATTTGCCTCCTACTCTAGCGATGCTTTATATATTTTTTACAGATTGGTTGATCTAATTGGTTTGGTCACATGACCCATGTGATAGGGTATTTAAACCAGAATGTACCATGTGTCAGTTATCCTTTGATAAAGCTGCCTGGAGCAGCGAAACCGGTCAGGATTTCTGCCTCACCTAACCCCACCACTTCTATAGGTGAACCACTTTGAGGAAACTATCCTCTATATTGCCCGGAAGAACCACCATCAGCTTTTCTGGCCCTCCGGCCAACTTATCCATCGGATTACAAATATTTCTGCAACAATAGTAGAGGTTGAGGACACCACGCCTTTAACATCCGGCAACAGGAGTTGGTGATTCGTGCCATCTTGGGCCACTCCTGGCATTTACATCTTTGTGCCCTCCCTCCATATTGCAGCTTGGCAACTTTACCAGCAATAGTATTTGGACATTCCGGATTACCCCCACCACTAAGTGGATGCTACCAGTGCATTTCCTCTGGACACTTGGGACTCTCCGGGTTTCACCTCCATGTGGTTCGGTCTGGTGAGATGATGATTTTAATGTTCCCATTCATTATTGTCAATTGTTTTTAGCCGGTACTTTCTGGCTTTGCATTTTAGAAATTGTATTAAATTGTGCTAGATCTAACTAATCTCCCATTTATTTTTCATCTGCTAATTATTGCACATTAACAGCACTTTATTAGCGCAGCCCACCCCCCCCCTTTTTTTCTTGTTACCATATCTGATTCCCTTACCTCCTTCAAGCGCTCCCTCAAAACCCACTTTTTTCGACTAGCCTATCCCTCCTCCTAACCTCTTTTGATCCTCCTATCCTGCCTCCGTTCCCCTCCGTTCCTACTTATCCTATTGTATTTCGTTCGTCCACCCACCTATTTTTAGTATGTTAACTCTTATGAGCAGGGCCCTCCTTCCTCACGTACTCACCCTACCTCATTACCTCACCTGTGCTCCTGTCCTGTTCTTCCCTTCCTCTACTTCATCTTCGGTCTCCTTGACTATTTTGAAACCTACTTCTGAACTGATGCTGATTTTAGTTCTACCAGCTATACCCCTATTTATACTGTATCTTTCTACACACCCTGTACGTTACCTTGTAATTTTTTTTTTTTTTTTGTTTGCTATGTACGGCGCTGCGGACACTTTGTGGCGCCTTATAAATAAACGTACTACTACTACTGCTATGCATCCTGTATTCTATATAATTTCTTTTCTACTTTCCGGTCATAATGTCTCATATTTAAGTAGAGAATTGCCTATGTGCCTGTGGGCTTTATCTTTGACTTTTGGAACAGGTCTGTGCAAGTGTTTATGTTATCATTAGATCTAGAATGACTTATTATGGCAGAGGAGCGCAGGTTTCATTTCAGCATCTTTGGTTTCTCAGGACTATAAACAGTATTTCCAGGAAATATTTTGTAATGCTGTTTCATTCCTCCTAAAGAATCTTTACAGGACTTTGTTGTTTTATTGTAAAACATTTCCTTATTTCATACACTGGGCCAGATGCACTAAGCTTCAAAAGTGATAATATGGAGAATGATAAACAACCAACCAATCAGCTCCTGTCTGACATTTTTCAAACGCAGTCTGTGACATGGCAGGTAGGAGCTGATTGACTGGCTGTTTATTACTCTCCATTTTATCACTTGTGAAGCTTAGTGCATCTGGCCCTATATGTATACCAAAATCGACGTACATGGCCAGGTAGGTCATTATTGTAGACCTTTTATTAACCATTATCAACCTAATTTAGCAAAATGAAAACTCCTGGTGTTAACTTGGCCACCCAGCACAGGGCAAGGTCGTCTCACATGCCTGGTCTCTTTTGTGGGTGCACCGCGAACGTGCTTAGCTGCAACACCTGGCCCTTTTCTATTTTACAGGAAGACTTAAAAAAACACACTGTAAGCGATTCAATTGAGATTGCATTTTCTTTTATTCTTGAGGTTAAAGTGTTACATGTATAGAAGTTCTACACTTTATGATGTCTTTTAAATCCTACTATGTATTTTAAGACATGGGAAAAATAATTTAGCAGAAGTGACTCATTTCAGAAGACTTGTTACAGGCATATGTAACAGTTCCTGCATACATCAGGGCAAATGATCATCATTTACAAATAATGCGATTACTGGGCTCGCAAATTGCCGTTAAGATTGTGATTTCCTCAATATCCTCCTACTGAACTTAACTATTTAGGAACACAGAAATATAGCATTTGGCGGAAGATAAGAACCACTTGGCCTATCTAGTCTGTGACTTCTTTACCTTTGGTAACCTCAAACCTATATGATCTTTTGTTTTTTAGGATTTTTTTTATATCTATCCCAATAATGTTTAAATTGCTCTACTGTATTAGCCTCTACCATCTCTGATTGGAGACTATTCTACCTATCTACTACCCTTTCTGTAAAGTAATTTTTCCATATGCCACCAGCATTTAAGCACTTGGGATCAAGTGCACAGTAAAATATAAAGAGCAGCACAATTGCTATACTAGAGGACACCATTGTTTTCATGACTCCCAAAAAAAGTGCAAAGATGCCAATCTGGACAAAAAGACTGAATCTGTGACATGTTTTACTGTAGGCAATTGACACACATGTGCCCTACTCTTCTGGAACAGCTAGGAGGCTCCCAAAAATCTGGTCACGCTCCCAGCTCCCCAGGAAAACAGGAAAGACTTCCACATCCACCCCCGCACTCCTCCTATCTGCTCACACCCGAGTAGTGGGCAAGGCGATGATATGATCCAAGCTAAATGTTATCATTGTAGCCTTGCCACCCGCTTTACAATGCCGGTTATGTGGGTATTGTTAAGCGGGGGCGGGGCTACAATGGCGCAATCACATGATGTCAGCCGCCCCCCCTGTCTTCTTCCTGGCAGGACTTATATTTGCGAAGGCAGAAGAAATCATTAGATGGAAGGATTTCTCCTGTAGCGGCAGCATGCAAGGGGATGTATCTTCGTTTCACATCCCCTCGCATGGTTGTGAGGGGAAACGGCTGCGGGGGGAGGCGAGCATTCATGCTAACCATTACTCCACCCATATTTTCTAACCTGAAGTTAGAAAATAACAAATGAAAAACTGAACAACTACAAATAAAATGCGGGTGTGGCATTTCAGGGGCACCAATAGTTCCACAAGGGGCGTGTCTGAAAGAACAACATTTTATTGACCCTTGTAGGGGATACAGCATCTCTGCAGTGTGCAGCTAGTAAATTGGTATGTGACTTTATAGCCTGGGTCCAGGTCCAATGGCTCCCATGCACCCACTATAGTAAAGCCCATGGTTTCTGTAATGTACAAGTATTAAAATACAATTTATAGGTGGGGTTAAATAAAAATGTGATTTACTATACACCTGAAATAGGTCAACCGGGTTGGAAAGTCGACACAAGCATAAGGTCAACAATGGGAAGGTGGACAGTCAAAAGGGGTCAACAGGAGTTTTCCATGTTTTTTTTTTTGTTGAGCCGACATGTGCCGACAGGCGATAATAAATGCCCAACCATCCACTATGGCATGGCGGGAGGATAAAACCAAAGCATGGCCAGCACAGCAAACCAAGCAAGGGGATGCAGTACACTTTGACGGTGTACATGTTGACTGTGTCAACATTTGGGACATGTCGACCTTTTGACTGTCAACACATCAATTATTGACCTAATGCTTGCACCTTCCAACCCTGTCGAACTAAGCTCTGTCGACCTTCAGTGTTCAATCCAATGCATGTCGACCTAAATTTGGTCGACCAAACGACACATGCCCATTTCATTAAAGTATTTTCTGCATATCTGTACTATGGATGGGGAAACTGAAGTAATATGGAATGCTGCCATGTCCAAAATATTTTGGAAATTGGCAACATTTTCTGAAACTTAAAAAGTACCATATAAATGTAACATTTGCATTATGAAAAATATAAAAATACTGAAACATTTGAAAATTATAATTTTACAATTGGTCACATTATTTTAAAAAAATGTATATGTTTGGGAGTATCAGTGAGATTTTGGCTATAAATAATTTTGACTATGCCATTTCCCTTGAACTCCCTGGAGCCCAGAACCATACAATATTGACTATATATACAGTATATAGATTTTGAATATGGCCTATTTTGACTATACTAGAGCACTAGATTGTACACAATAAAGTCAAAATTGGCATACCTGCACAGTCTATTTTTTCTGGCGATAATGATCCCACAGGGGCTTGTGTTCGCATCACAGATACATGGTGCGATTTGTGTTAATGTTTCTGCCAATTTTAACTATACAGTCAAAATCATAAGCTCAAATGTGTGTATTCTGCTTCATACAATAAAATTCTAGAGGAGATTTGGGCCCTCATTCTAATTAGCGAGTGTCCCCAATGCGTTCTCACATCCCCCTTGCATGGTTGCGAGGGGAAACGGTGGTGGTGGGGGGGTGTACTCCAGGGGGTGCGGCGTTACAAAGCGAGCTTCGCAGCTTACCGAATCAATTAGAATCTGGGATTGGATCACAAAGAAACTGAATCAGAAACATTTGATGTTAATAGTGATATTGTAGGTTGTATGGGATAACTTCATTCCACAATCTTCCGCTTTAAAATGAGTACTGTCAAAAGCATTGTGTGTTTGTGAGATTTCACTATCTTTTAGCTGTGATTCTATTTACTTCCAATCACATTATGCAAATAAAATGTACACATTGGCAGACAGTTTCAGATATATAGTATAGATTGCTCATCCCTTAGTGCTCTTGTGTAGCAGTGATTTGTGAAAATTTGGTACTTAAAATATATACATATGTTTCTTATCAAAAGCTGTGATTTCCCACCTGAGCATCTAATTGTGGCAGCTGTGGATTTCCAAGAATTCCAAAATTTAATACCCCTTAGCCCACAACAAATGTGGTGCCCTCATTACCTGAACATGTAGCTTCATCACTGTGATAATTACACTCTGCAATCTCTTCTTGTGAACTTAATTATCCCTCACAGATTGGAAACAAACACTATAGTCGCCTGATGGGAAAGCCACAGGTCATCAATGTTTTACAATAGATGAATCCTGACTACCTGGCTGCATCCGTAATTTTGTGTAAGGGGAGAATTAAGGCTCCAGAATTACAGTGTCTGACAAAAAGTTGAAACGGTTTGTCACAGTCAGTCTTACAAAATGTCTTTTATAGCTGTTGTTGACAGCTGCTGTTAAATCCTGTCTTCAGCCCAACTGGCTCCAAACTTTGTCCCAGACTTACAGGATGAAGAAAGCAAATTGCATCACTAATATGTTTGTAGAAAAGCAGGATTTGGGGAAAAACAAGATTGCGGAATGTAGCAGGAGATAATAATCCTCAACCTACGCAGTCTACTTTATCTCTGCCTGTGATCTTGTTATAGCTGCATGGTTTCTACCATTTACAGGTTATTGCTGTTTCTTTAGGTGTTTTAAATTGTACTGTATGAGTAAATGGTAATAATGCTTTCATTTTAGACCACAAATGTCCTGAAGCAGACCTGAATTGACCATTGAATTGATTCTCTGTACCAAAATACTGTTTGTGGCTAAAATATTATTTCAGACAATTGGCAAATATCCTAACACTTAGGATCCCAATAGTGATAAACTACTGCAGCTGAATAGCAATTAGTTTGAAGCTGTCTAGTACGCACTATAAAATAAAAAGCAGTTTCTACTTATCCTTTTATAGAATGAAACAGTGGTCAAAGTGGATATTTAGTAGCAGCATAAAAAGTGTACTGAGAATTTAATTAATGAGATTTGATGGGTTTACATTAAAGTTAATAAGAGACGTGACTGTATGGCATTCCTATTGGATTCTCTCTTTATCAGATGCTCCTCCTCTCTACAAACCTTCAAAGGTCTCTTAAGACCTATTGCTTCATCAAGCCCAGCCATCTATCATCCTAAAGGCACCATACACAGGGCTGACTTGTATGAGGCACCTGATTTACCTTGAACTACCCAAGCTGCTCCCTTGTCGGGTTCCATACGACCTGGCACTTGGTATGCCATTTTTTTTTACAGGTGATAAATCGCATGCGATTTATCGCCCGTAAAAGGACTACCAGGGAGCTGCTGGGGGAGTTCAAGGGAAATCAGATATGATACATCATGGATGCTAAAAAGCACCCACGATGTACAGCTGATGGCTGTGATTCTGATTTATCCTATGTTCTGCACATAAGAGCTGATTTGGCCAGTTTTCGTCCAATATATTGGCCCGATCCATCGGAATTGGATAAAAACAGGCCAAATTGGACCTTTGCATTGGCACCTTAACTCTCTGTTCCATGCTCAGTGTCTGCCCTATATGTCACCCTGTCTGTCAGATGTTCCCCTTTAGGGTTGGTACACACTTAAACATTATTGGCCTGATTTGTCATTTTTGCACAAATCGGGCGTATTGTGCTTATGCCTGATTGCATGCTCCTGTGATGTGATAGCTTCCAGTCAGCCACCCTGCACTGCTGACCAGAAAATATTGTGTATGATGCCATTCTACCAAATGCAGCATGCCATCATGGCACCATCATTGCAGGATAATGGGAGCATGGAGTATAGTTGTTGCAGTGTTTTGTGTAATGTGCTTTAGATACTTTTTTTAGATGCATGATCATTTTGAGGCAGACTGAGGGCCAGATGTATCAAGCTTCACAGGGTGATA
Source organism: Crinia signifera (assembly GCF_055691185.1). Lineage (NCBI taxonomy): Eukaryota > Metazoa > Chordata > Amphibia > Anura > Myobatrachidae > Crinia > Crinia signifera. The sequence goes on along the minus strand of NC_139222.1, from coordinate 146,581,238 downwards.
AAATGGAGAATGCTAAACAACCATACAATCAGCTCCTACCTGTCATTTTTCGAACCCAGGGTGTAAAATGGCAGTTAGGAACTGATTGGCTGGCTGTTTATCATTTTCCATTTTATAACTTTTTGAAGCTTGATACATCTGGCCCTGAATGTGGGGAACAAAGGACAGTTCAGAGTCAAGGGTGACACCTTGTAGCATTGCAGAGATCTCAACAGCGATAGAGATGTCAGGTTGGTAACTACTATTGGTCAGTGGAAATATAATTCATTCTATTTTGGAAATATTGCACTGAGATGAAATGGCAGAAAGGCATTCAGTAACACAGACCAATACAGAGAGGGTACTTGTTTCCTAGCACGGCGCCCATCGTATCGTATACCATAACACTAAATAAGTTATGCGATGCGATGCGATACTGTACAATAAAATATCGCATTGTATGCCATACAATGGCATACGATGCGATCGTATACGATTTTTGATTGTACAAGCACCCTGATGGGTCCTTACAATGATCAATGGCCCCCCAAAGTCAATGCCACCCCCAGGATCAACGCCAACTCGAAGCATGGTGAGCGCAGCGAGCCCGCGTGGGGCGGTGGTACGCGTCCTCCGACCTTCTCATACCCCCACTGTCCACGTCGGAGTGGAGTTGATTTTAGATAGTGTGGCGAGCACAGCGAGCCACTGAGCCCGAAGCATGGCGAGCGGATGCGGAATACGAGCCCGAAGCATGGCGAGCGATGCGTGGCAAGCAAAGCGAGCCCCGCAAGGGGACGAGCAATACATGTAAAGTTATGCGTGTCCCCTCGCCACGCTTCGGGCTCGGTGGCTCGATGCACTCGCCACACTATCTAAAGTCAACTCCACGCCGACGTGGATAGTGGGGGTATGAAAAGGTCAGAGGACACGTACCACCGCCCCTCGTGGCCTTGCTGCACTCGCCATGCTTCCAGTTGGCGTTGATAGTGGGGGTAGCGTTGCCAATGGGGGTGCATTTAACATTAAAGGCACCCATCAGGGTGCTTGTACAATTAAAAATCGGATCGCATCGCATGCCGCTATATTGCATGCGATGCAATGCGATTGTATAAGATGTAATACAATCAAAATCAGAGGCGCCGTGCTAGGAAACAAGTACCACAGAGGGTGACAAATCTGGGGAGGATAGGTAGATTTAAGTATCATTCATGTACAAAGAGTACTGAAATCCAACAGACCTGAATAGGTTGCCAAGCGATGTGGTATAGATTGAGAAAAGCAAAGGACCTGAAGGCCCCTATATACTAGTCCGACTAGTATAGTAAGGACAAGTCAGACCCAATTTCCCCTGAGCTCCCCTGGCAGCTACCCAAGAGAGCTAATTTACGATTTGGCACTTAATGTGCCATTTTTACATGCAATGAATCCCATACAATCCATCGCATGTAGAGACTCCCTGGGAGCTGCGGGGGCAGGGATTTAAAAAAAAACAACAACTGATGAGCGGGTGCCGGGCTGCTCTGAGCACCTGGGGGGAGGGAGTGTCCTGCAGCGGCAGGTCCCGGGCAGCATTGGTGTGGGCAGTGTTGGGAAGGGCTGAGCGGCTGGTGCAGGGTGGCTAGCGGCAGCATCATTTAAAAAAACAAAATTCAAAGGTTAGGTCGGCCATTAATTGTCTGAGAGTTCTATCTCAGCCAGTCAGCCGCCTCCTTTTGAATAAAAAAAAAATTATACTACCGCTGGACGCATGACACCTGCCGCTCAGCTCTTCCCAACACTGCCCGTTCCGCCACTTCCCTGAACCCGCCGCTGCACGGTTACCTCCACCCCCCAGGAGGTCAGCGCAACCCAACATCTGCTTCTGCCCAGGACCCACCACTGCTCCCCCAACCCCTGGGTGCTCAGTGCAGCCCGGCACCCTGCTGGTCACCCCTGTCAGCCCCACCGGACGTACCTGCACATAGGTCTGTGCCAGCGGTGCTTCACCCCTGGCACACACCAACGGAATCGGATCCAACACATTGAGGGTGCCAAAAAGCACCCACGATGTTTTACTGATGGGAAACATCCAATAGATTTTATGTGCAGAATGATCAGTCTCCATGGTCCGGCCCAATGCGCACCAGATCGCACATCGGGTCAGAGGGGAAATCCTAAAGCCTAGTGGTTGTAATGTATAAGAAGAGTACGGTCAACAGTACCAAATGCAGCAGAGAGATCTAGAAGTATAACAAGTGAGTAATGTAATGAGCCTTTAGACTTGGCAGAGACCAGATCATTCACAACAAAAGTCAGTGCTGTCTCTGTGGAGTGTGGGGAATGAAAGCATGATTAAGGGCCTTATTCTGGTTGGTGCGTACTTTCCCCGTATACTTTCGGATGGCGTTTTTTAGCCGTCTGCGCATGCATGGGGAACGCTATGCGCATGTGCCACGCATGGTCTCCGTACTTGTACTCAATAATCCCGTACATAAATGTGCACCGCAAACACTCGGGAAATATGGGCGTATTATGGGCGTCATTCGGAATGACACAGGGGCGTACTTCCAAAGTGGGCTAAACTGGGCGGAAACATGGGCGGACACGGGGGAGTGCACTTATTTTGGTGGGCGTGCATTCGGACAGCACACCGAATGCACACGAACAAAAAGGGAAGAAATATGCGGTGTTCATAAGCAAGTATTGCTTTGCGGACACCACTAGGTCATGCGCTAGGCAATCGGAACGCCTAATCAGGACGGACGCACCTCAACCAATGTCAGCTGAACACAATACAATCACCTACTTTACTCATTACTTGTTAATTACACGCTTGTCACTGCTTCAATTGGAACCATTGCAGCTTAAATGGAACATTACTAAACACACACATATATGCTGCATTTTTCACACACTTTTACACTGCAACTAATGAACACAACTTAATAATAATAATACAAATACAAATGTCACTTCTACATGTATCAATTAAACTACACATTTGGGGGAAACAAAAAAACATTTATTAAAGGAACTTATAAAATAAATTAGAAACCGTCACAAAATAAAAGGTAGCATACCAGCAATAAAAGTAAATAATATATAATAAATACATGTATTATAGACATACATAGCCACAGCAGAATCATTAGGAACACATCAGGTGGCTTCTCAACAAAAGTACAGCACCAACACTTTAAGTACAGCACACAGTAATGGTAGCCGAAACAGGGCAACAGGGGAACCAAACATGACATTCGAAGCAAGGGCAAATGTGGGTACCCTCGGCACGGAATTGGACACAGGAAGCTGACACACACAGCTCAATGAAAGATTTGGGAACACATAACGGTGGAGATTAATGCGGACACAAGTTCATTTGCGGGCACGTTTGGCCCTGGCAGGCTCCTTGCCACGTGCAGCAGCTCTTCTGCCACGGCCACGGTCAGATGGTGGCCCAGGTGGAGCACATGCTGGGGAGGGGGTGGATTGTCTTCCCCTTCTGGCAGCAGGGAGTGCTGATGGTGGTAATGCACCAGAAACGGGTGACATTAGGACCCTATTGCTGGCAACTAGCTCCACCATAAGATCATTATGGTGGAGGAGGAGTTCATTTTGCCGCAGGGCTTGATCACACAGCACCTGCAGGCTAGCAGCAATTGACTGCTGTGTGCCAGCCATGGCCTGCTGGGCCTCAGCAATAGCCTGCAGGCTCCCAGCGATAGCCTGCTGGCTGCTGATCAAACCCTGCAACACCTCCTCGGTCCTACGCACCCGCTCTGATGCCGACTCTCCCTGCTGCTGAATATTGCCAAGCACATGCCCCCATGTGGCCAATTCAGCCGCGGACATTGGCTGCTGCTGCTGCTGCACGGGCCTGCTACTGGGGCCAGGTGGCACAGACTCCTCAACCTCCTCAAGAGATTCTTGACCAAGCGGTGGGGATGCTGGTGAAAGAGAACATTACAATTACCACACATTCCATGAAAAAATTAGAAGCAGCTACTTATGGCATGGCAAATAATTACCTTCAAGCAAAGAAGCCATGACTTCCGCTGGGGACTCGCTGTCCATGGTGCTCACCCCCCGGACCTCCTCCACTGCAATGCAGCACTCGGCCATCTCTTCCAGGGGGGTGAGCTTCAGCTTTCCAGGCATGGGGCCAGCCCCAGAGGTATGGCTGTGTTCCCACCGCTGGGTCAATTTCTTTTTGAGGTTCGTTTTGAAGTCGTGCCACCTGCAATCAAAGTGTACATGTTAATACATGTCACTCCTCATGTTTGCTGTAGCACCCATTGCAATCTGAAACATAATACAACATGTGCCTCATGACACCAAACTTATATTATATTAATTTTGAAAATCAAGCCTTAGAAGATACACTCACACTCACCCTACAATAACTATCAATTCAATGACATGGCAAACATGTCTGTGGCTCCAAGCAACGTCACCGCCCATTGACCAACTCCATCTAATATCTAATGTAAACATTACTGGACTTGTACTGCTCAAATGTAACACACATGAACTTGACTCTTCTTAACGTGCTCCGCCTCACAAACTTGTGGAGCCACTGTATTAATCTCCGCCGTTATGTCCTCCCAGATCTTCCATCTCCTTGTGTGTGTCAACTTGTCCTGTGGACACTCGATCCAATCCCGTGCCCGGGGCACCAGGATGGCAAGCTCCTGCGCTTCAAATGCCATGTTTCTGGTGGTTGGTTCCTCTGTTGCCCGATTTCGGCCACGGCCACGACCACTGGCACCGCCACTGCCACTGGCACGGCCACGGCCACCGGTCGCTGTACTTGAAGTGCTGGCCAGGCTACTCTGTTGGGAAGCCACCTGCTGTGTTCCCAATGATTCTGCTGATGCTGAAGATGGGCCAGCTGCCGATTGGCCTGATGTCGATGGGCCATCTGTCTGCTCTTCCACCAATGGCTGTTCTGGGTTGATGGGGACATAGGTGGTGCTGGAGTCCATCTGAGCAAATAGGTCCTGCAACTCCTTCTCTTCCTCAGATAGAGATGCAGACATGTGTGCAACAACATTGAATTTGGCAAACACACCTTTATATAGTATTTCTGTAATTGGCGTACATCAGCGACACCCTGCGTTCCGTACGGCCGCGTTCCGTACGGCAGCGTCAACCGTGCGGCGCATAGGCCACGCCCCTTGCTGCGCAAAAATATTTAAAAAAAACCTGGCAAACTGAGTAAGTCTGATTTAGTAGGTAAATGCAGATGTGAACACCAATGACCAAATAAAACTGAGGTCAAACATGAAATGTATATGTGAATGTACATCTGTACTGTGCACTTGTTTGGTATGTAGTACAACTGACAATACCCATTCCATATGTAAATCCAGTCCACCACTTAGGCACAAGTAATCAGTGCTAGCATCCAAATCACAAATGAAAGCTCTCCAAATTCAGCCTTGATGCTAGCTACTTTTCATTCCACCTCTCTAGTATGGCCCAGTAGAAGGTAAGTGTACACATGGCAGCATGGCCTAATTTTGGGAAAAGGTCTGGCACTATTTGCTATGTTTCAGCTGCATAGCTTTCACTATAAAAAAGCTGTTTAGTACCTTGTGGAGTTAGGTGTAAGTGGCTAGTGATGCAGACTATTTCACCTGTTGCTTATACCCATGTTTGGTGAATGTAATAGATTATATATAATGGGTTACCATCTTATTGTACAGTGTCTGTTTAGGAGATAGTAAGTAATGGCATGGTCTGCTAAACTATGCACAGGTACAGCGATGCAATGGGATAGCCGTCTGTCCTGGCGCATACACTCTGTTACTGACAAAAAGAACAATAAAGTTAATACCAAATATCAATCTGATCAACCAATGACAGGACATGATTGTATGGATTGTGCCATTGCTAAGATTGCGGCCTATGGGAGAGCAGCACCCTTCTCTGCCGCGGAGCTGAGGGCACTGGTCTCCGTTATGGAGACCAGGCTGGGGCGTGCGGGGCCTTTCATAACAAATAGGCAGAAGCGCCTGGCGTATGCGGCTGCCCGCAGGCGCATATTCGCGCGCACCCAGGTGCGCAGGACCATCGCCCAGCTGGAGCGGCGATGGTCTGATCTGAGGCGCCGGGAGCCCGAAAAGCTCCAGCAAATAAGGGCCAGCATTGCACGCTGTAAGTGTTTAAACATTAAATGGCCAATTGTACATTAATGCTTACATGACCTTTTTTGTCCCAATAAGGTAACCTGGTTCATCATGAGTTAACCATGACATACTCTATCTGTGTGGTACCTCATGTTAGACATGCTGTAATGTGTGTGTAATATGTAATTTTTTGGAATGCAGGATGAATGAACAATTCATGTGACTTATTTAACACTCTGCATTTTGATTTCCCTTACAGCACGTGACCGTGCAAGACGGGCCCGTGAAGTGGCCCAGGAGGAGGAGGCCACAGAAGTGGGAGAGGAGGAGGCCACAGAAGTGCCAGAGGAGGAGGCCGCAGAAGTGGCCGAGGAGGAGGCCGCAGAAGTGGCCGAGGAGGAGGCCATAGAAATGGCAGAGGCGGAGGCCCCAGAAGTTGGCGAGGAGGAGGCCACAGAAGTGCCAGAGGAGGAGGTGGCCGAGGAGTTGGTGGAAGAGGAGGAGCCATGCGAGGTGGTGGAGGAAGCAGTAATTGGTAGGTAAACATAAGGCATCATTAATAATTGGTGGTAGTACTATTTGTTAGGTACCACTGGTGAATCTAGTGTGTTTTACTCTATTATTATTCAATAAACTAAAGTGGGTTACAACAGACACACTTAGGGGTTAGAGGCCCAAGCTGCAAAGGTGGAATCTAGAGCCTCAGGTAGGTGATGCGTTTTGGTTTATGGAGGGCCTTTCTATTTGTTTGGTGTAAGGAAGCGGCTTAGTGCAGCAGCTTCACCTATCTGGCAATGTGACTATGAATCCGGAAGTAAGGGGTAGAGGGACTAGGCTAGCCTTTAAATGTGGTATCCATCCATCCATGTATCCATGTATCCATCCATCCATCCATCCATGTATCCATGTATCCATCCATCCATCCATGTTTCTATCTATCATGCAGTTTAGCTATTAAGCAGTGACATGCAGGTATATATGTATGGCAAAATGTGGATGTAGCTTTGGAGTAGATTGGTGAGTGTTAAGGTGAGTGTTAAGGCAGGAGATTTATCAGTCACATATTCATTAGTGTAAGCCAGTGTGTGTGTGTGTGTGTGTGTGTGTGTGTGTGTGTGTGTGTGTGTGTGTGTGTGTGTGTGTGTGTGTGTGTGTGTGTGTGTGTGTGTGTGTGTGTGTGTGTGTGTGTGTGTGTGTGTGCCTATTTTTATTTTGACCAATACAAACAGTATTGGCTATGTAATTGTTTTAATGTATGAATTCTCATGCTGTAGGTACTTAAGATTGACTGTACAAGGTCAACCTGAATAGCATAATTAATGTTGTTCCCCCTTTAACATGCCCACAGATCCACAGAGGCAAGCCGCAAGATTAAGAGGGGCCCTACTCAGGCTGCGGCAGCTCCTTATTGTGATGGTCGCAGAGGTGGAGGCTGTGTGTGACCTGCTTGTTTGATTTTTTTTGGTTTTTTACTATGTTGTAAATTTATAATAAATATTTGTGTTGACAGTTCGAAGTGGTATGTGTGTTATTATTTTATTTTACAGTATAAATATAACTATAAATATATATCTTTAAATAATGGTGTTTAGTTATATCAGGGTTGCCGACTTATAAATGCTCCTCTCCGGGAGAAGCCCGGAGAGGAGACTTTCCTTACCCGATCGGGAGGCGGGGCTTGACTGTGACGTCATTAAGCCCCGCCCCCGTTACGGGAAACAGGAAAAATGACTGATCTCTATGGAGGGGGCGGGGCTAAAATGACGCGATTGTGTCATTTTAGCCCCGCCCCCTCCTCTGAGACCCGCGGATTGCGGCATTTAAATGCCGCGATTCGGGGGGCTCAGGGGTGTCCCCCAGATTCCGGGAGGGTTGCCCACCCTTCCGGGGGGCCGGGAGGAGGACCCGATTTTCGGGAGACTCCCGGGAATTCCGGGAGGGTCGGCAACCCTGAGTTATATAAGGTGCAAAATGTATATACATATTCATAGATAACACATGGGCGTAAAGGGGCATGAAACAACGTTGTGCACTTAGCATGATGAAAGGGTTAATGTAAAGTGGGAGTAAAGTGTTTAATGAGCAATTAGAGAAATAATAGATGACCATTAAAAACAATCCCTTTTGAATGAGGTTGGCTAATTGCATAAGCGGGTAATGGCACAGATTTGGCTCTTATGAGAATAGTGTTTTTTGTGCGTAAATACTCCGCATCGGTGCGTACGGGCTGCTTCCCGTACGTTCTGACGCGGTAAGACCGTGCTTACACGGTAAAGCCGTGCAGAATCTGTACGTGTCCTCCGCACACGCAGGGTTTATATGTCGTCCGTACACACGCCCTCTTCTTAAAGAGTGAGTCCGTCCGAATGCGGGGGCTCAATGGGCGTTTCTACGGACGATGTCCGCATAGCGTGGCGTGCGGACCGCTCCGTAAGAAGTCGGGAAAGTACGCACCGATCAGAATAAGGGCCTAAAGCGGGTCCAATAAGTTTTCTGAGTTAAGAAAGTATGAGGCGAGTGTAGGCAAGTCTCTCAAGTACTGTAGCTTATAGGAGCATGGGTGCTGAGAGATGGGACAGTAGTTTATACAAATAATTCAGGTCTGCAAAACACAACCTTTGTTGTACAACTGTGTAAAATGATTATTTTACTTAATTTCTAAGGACATTTTAAGTATTATTATTATTATTATTATTATTATTATTATTATTATTATTATTACAAATATTTATGTTATCACAAGTTGCACATATATATTTTCATACGGAATTACGGCCATTGTTGTCTACTTGACACATACTGTAAGAAAATAAATAACAAGAATGTGTTGGATTAGTGGTTCTAGAATTGGGTTTATGTCTTTCTACTAAGCAGAAATATCCAGACATGTGAGCAAAGACACCGCAATGCAGATCTTATTCCAGGCAGACAGAGATCCTAGTGCAGTTTATAATGAAAGAAAAGACTCTGCAATATTCTTGCTCCCTCAGGCTGTTTTTGTAGGGTTCTTTTAGGACATTTCTGCAGTCTTGTTTTTCTAAATCAGCATGAGTTTTGTTCACAGTATGTTAGTAGCAGGATCATTTATTTCTTCAGAATGTAAATTATTTCTTTGAATTGTGATGCCAGGAATGAAGTGAATGTCCTGGATTTAAAGAATATACAGACTGTAGTATATCCTGCATGTTTTCACTCTGTGGAAGCTCTAGAACCAAGCATATTCAAGTGCCGGAAATATAGACATATACATTTCAGTCACATCTCCATTTGTGGATGAGGTGGCATAACTGCTATGCCTGTACCAAGAGTGGTGTAATAGGTGTGTGTTGCTTAGGGGACAGTAAAGTCACTGCTTCTGTAGCATGTTTATAGATTATAGATTGGCCTGGAGCAGCACCTCATGTGTGCTGTGGGCAGAGGCCAGTGTACCCTGGTCCTGTGTCCTGGAACAACACTTGTAACTGGGCTGTAACAGACAGTGGCACTGATATGGGGGTTACTTACCCATGCCCGGGCCTGATGGAGGGTCCCGCACATCTCTCCCGCATTGCATGGAGATGGACAGTTAGTGAGAGAGGACAGGCGGCCGCTGCAGCACATCCTCTCTCCCCAGCTCAGCACACGCTGCTCAGTGCTGTGTGAGCGGCAGCCTATCCTCTCTACCTGTGCGCAAACCCTGTACCCCTTACCCCGCGGCAGGTCCACTGGCCGTCTGCAAAAATTTATGTTTTTATTTTCTTCAGAGGAGTGTGACCATGCACTGGTTGCCAGGCTCCCTTCATTTTGATAGGGCCGGCCTTCCTAAGTTCAGTGAGGTCGTTGCAATGAAATTGCCGGCTCAGCAGAAGAGTAAATATGCATGTTATCAGACGTATCTTTTCCGACAAAGATATGACTGGTGCAACTGATGATGATGATGATGATAATGATGATAATGACAGGTATTAAACAAAGGTGCATATTTAACAATGAGTGATAATGAAGCTGATTGGTAGGAGCAGCATTTAAGATTAGGAATGAGTGATAACAAAAATTAAGCTGGGTACACACCTACAGATTTATCTGTCCAATCCATCTGATGGGAACAAAAACCTGGTCATGTATATGAAAAACAACCATTAGCTCTCACATGCTGTCAAATGCACAAAAACAATCACTCTAATCAATTTGTCGGAATGACCATGGTCTGTTTTTCAGATTTTGGGAGCAAATGGTTGATTTGAATTTGCTCCTATAACATTACCAGATTTTTGTTCTACCCAGACAGATTGGACAGATAAATCTTTAGGTGTGTGCCCCGCTTTGGAGATGCGCTCCGGTCAATTTTTGCTGGATTTGTACTTGGCACTGATTTGTCGTCCGGTTTTGGATTTACCAAACTGCTATGACTGGATTTGGATTTGCTTTTTTTTTTTCAAAAATAATTTGGTTTTGTTTTGTTTCTAGAGTATTATCAACCTTAACCTCAATAAAATTCATTTCTTGTCAATTTTGACCACCTCACAGCTCAAGTTTAGCTTAGGCTAAACTAAGCAACAATAGTTATTTCTGTTTAAAATGTTATAAAATAAGTAAAGTATTAGCAATAACCAATCAGACCAAGTTGCAAGTACTTTCAATAGAAAACAATAGAATATGGTTATTTGGGTTGGATGAAAGCAGAGGTGCCAGCTGTGTGGGGTGCTGGCAACATCTGCAGTGCCTGTGGTATCCTTATTGCAGGTGTGTCATCAGTGCAGAAGTGCAGGCAGTGTACTCAATGTGAAGCTGGTGAGGAAGCAGGTTTTAGGGTAATGGCCCCATACATTAGTCCGACTTGTTCTAAGGACAAGTTGAACCTGATTGTCTTGGCAGCTCCCTGGTCACAGGCGATGGCACTTCATATGCCAAGTTTTGCATGAGGTAATATTTATCACATGCAACTCCCGGGGAGCTGCATGCGGAGAGTGCAGGGGCGGCGGATGCTGGCAAGGGGACCAAAGAGCAGGGGATGGCAGCGAGGGGGTTGCCCATGACCAGAGAGCCAGCATTGAGCACATACAAATGAATGGGCAGCCACTGATTGGCTGAGACCTCCCAATCAGTGGCTTCCTATTCATTTTGTATGGGCTTTTCTTTCTTTGCAAGTGCTCTCCTGCACGCTGCACGGCTCCCTGGTTCCCTCTCAGCCCCCCCCCCCCCCCCCCCGCTTCCTCCACCCGGTAGCAGGCATGCCCTCAAGTCCCCCCCCCCCGCCCCCTTGGCTGACGTCCCCCGCACGTAAGATGTAAGAAATCTTGTGTGCAGCCCGACTGACCTCCCGACTCTGATCCGATGTGCACAGGACCGCGCATCAGGTCAGACGGAATGTCTACATGTGTGATTTGGGCTGATTTCACGACCCGAATCGGGTGAAATTGTGCCCAAATCGCCTTTAGAGTAGAGATGTGCAGGCTCTGATTTACTCTGATTTCATAGCAAAATCTTATTGGCTATCAACTGTCATGTGATTAGGGATAGCCAATAAGATCCTGCTTTGAAATCAGAGTAAATCAGAGTAAATCAGAACCTGCACATCTCTACTTTAGAGTTAGAGACAAATTGCTGGAAATTCACATTGTCGACATGCTGACTTTCGACCTTCACAATGTCAACATTCTGCAATGTTGACATTGTCAATGTTGACATTGTCAATGTTGAAATTCTGTATTTGTTGACATTGAGACCATGTCAATATTCTGGTCTTGATATTGTAGATGTCATCTTAATATATACCACACCCCTTTTTTTGTATAATCTGTTTTTATTGAATATTAAAAGAGGTAACAGAAAACGCACTCAATGAAAGATACGAATAGCCAACTTATCTCGACGCAGCGAGACAAACAGTTACCAACAATGGGCAGCAATATGGTCACTGTGAATAGGTTCCTCATGAATCTGTAAAACCGTTTGAATATAATAAGATGAGGAAAAAGAAAAAGGTGCATTGTAGGTATTCGCAATAGTACAAGCAGGCTGGGGTGTGTGAGGTGTAGATAAGAGTACAGAGTAAGAAAGAGGAAAGAGAAGAAGAGAGAGGGGAACTGACTTTTCCCGAGGTTAGGGTGATGAAAGCGATTTAAAGCTGAGATAGTCTGGAGCTGTATTGAGCTGATCTACCTAAAAAATGGAATCTTTGTATTCCTGCGAGCTCTTATATTCTAGCCAAGGAAGCCAGACGGCTGCAGATTCTGAGTGTTTGTTGGCAGATGATAGTAATACATCTTCCATGGTTATGTAATGGTTAATTTTGACAAACCAGGATTTACATGTGGGAGGGGTTGTGGATTTCCATAGGATTGGAATAGTTGCTCTCGAAGCGTTACCTAGGTGTCCGAGCAATGAGGTTTTGTAGGAGGAGATTGGGGTGGAGGAGAGATTTAGCAACCAGAAGGCAGGAGATGTGGGGAGGGAAATGTGGAGTATATCTTGTGATGTCTTAATAACACCAGTCCAGAAGGGTGCGATTAGTGGGCAGTCCCACCAGTGGCATGCGGTGGGGTGAGGCAGGTGAGGCACAGCCTTTCCTATCACACTAGCGTATATGCCAGCATTTTGAATTGATAAAGTATGTAAAAAATACAAAGAATATATAAAAATATTCTTATTTTTATTATTTTAATAATTGTTATAGTCAAAACTCTGGAGTAAAAAGTCTATGGCAGGTGAGGCAGTGCCTCACCTGGCTACCTTTCCTGCACATCTCTTATAAAAACTAAGCGAATCTCCAGCAGTATATACTGCTGCACATGTGTATAATGCCCACATGTACCCCATGGCTCATATATTGTGTGCAAATCTGGCTCTGGTACTTGCCAGAGACTCCTCAGCCATTTACCTCACCGCATGTCCCTGAGTCCCACCATATGTGTAAGAGAGTTCCAGTGGCTGTCTTGCATCTCCAGCAATTTGCCGAGATGCTAGGGTTCATGATGTGTAATATAGATGGGTGTCTGTACCACTGCATGATTATTTTGTACTGGGTTTCCCTAGTTTGAATCCCAGGCCCAGCTAAATGTTGAGGATGTGTCTTTATTTGAGTTTTGAAGAAGTTTGTATAACACCGAGATTGTATGGGTAGGGTCACATGTGGCTACACAATGGGGGTATTCAATCACCGGCGGCCATCTCCTGGGGAGATGGTCGCCGGCCCTATTCAATGCTGTCTTCCTCGACAGCATTGAGCAGGGTATCTCGGCAGAACGAGCCCAACTTAACAAGCTGTCAGGCTCGTTCTGCCAAGGACAGCCGGGAAGCCGTCGACGAGCTGTCGACTGCAGCTTGCCTCTTCCCGGCCGCAACTCGCAGCCACGCTCCCTTTTCATCCCGCTGCAGGTGGGACATTGAATCCCGTCTGCATGTTCTTGGTCCAGCTGTCCGAGAACGGGACAGGGTCATGGCGGTCAAGCAAGCTCGACCGCCATGACCTCCAGATTGAATACCCCCCAAAGTCTCTCAAATGAGGTTAGCTCGCGGGATGCTGATGTGAATCTGGAAATTGTTTGCAAAAAATTTCTGACTTTGAAGGAACTTCCAGAAGTCCCTAGAAGGGACCTCCCATTTTGCTTGTATATCAGAGAACGAACGCATTCCTGAGGTAGTAACCAGCTGACCTACTCTGAAAAGTCCCTCTAATGCCCATTGGGAATGATCGGGATACCCATACCGGGTTGGAAATCCTGGTTGTACAGAAAGGAAGTCAGTGGGCCAAATTCGGGAGAAATGTGTGGCTTGCGTCATAGTAGTTTCCATGACCACACCCCTTTTGGTGTATATATAGACAATGTTTTTGTCCTTACCGACATAATAGCTGTGTTTTATGGAATGATGTGTAACTTTAGCAGTGACAGTGTTAAACCTCTTGTGCCGGACAAAGTTCATATTCTGGTGAGAAAAGGTGTGTCACATATGACTCAGGCACATCATATAAAGGAATGTGACTACCACTTAACCTCCCTGTGATAATAAATATGTGAAATTCCAGTACAAGTGCACAACAGCAGGATGCTTCTGACCAATGTCAGTGCTATGTGTTTGACTCAATAGTTTGAAGAACCTGTATTACTTACTTTGCATGAGAATTTGGTTCATGAACACCTGCCAAGTTTATGCTAGCAACCAATTTATTTATTTATTTATTTATTAGCAGTTTCTTATATAGCGCACACAGATTCCGCAGCGCTTTACAGAGAATATTTTGACCATTCACATCAGTCCCTGCCCCAGTGGAGCTTACAATCTATATTCCCTACCACATGTACATGCACACACAGACATTATAGGGTAAATTTTTTGGGAGCCAATTAACCTACCAGTATATTTTTGGATTGTGGGAGGAAACCGGAGTACCCGGAGGAAACCCACGCAAGTACGGGGAGAATATACAAACTCCGCACAGTTAGGGCCATGGTGGGTATTGAACCCATGACCTCAGTGCTGTGAGGCAGTAATGCTAACCATTACACCATTGGTATTATTTGCTGGGCAAATATTGCTATTTCCATTTTAAAGGAATCACTAGCATGTAAGAATATTTGCGTGCAAGCATAGATAGAGTGTGGTAAAGCTCACAGACAATGGCCCTTATTCTGCTTGACTCGCAAGGCTGCGAGTCCACCCGGCCGCCTGCTCGGTCGCCCCCCCAGATTCCCCACAGCCAAGCAAATGGATGATTTGCATAATCATCCTTTCGCAGCCTTGGGACCTTGGGAGACATCTAAAAGATCCATGCTTGGCAATGTGATGGTTAATATGAGGTTTTAGCAGCGCTTTTGCTAAAAATGACAGATCACATACATTTACTACCTATACACAGCCATAGATTTTGGGGAAGCTTAATATTTGTGGGAAGCCCTAGAAAACTGCATTTTTCAAGGATATTCCAAATTATTTTTTTTAGAAATATGTCCCACTCCCAATAAACTAGTAGCATCTAATATTTCTAGTTTTAGAAATATTAGTGGATTCAATTTTTTTTTTTCACTTTTTGGACTACTTCTTACATAAATACTAGAAAATGTACTGAATCTGTCTCTTTTCTATAATTCATTTATGTTCATTGGCATCAGACAGTAAATAAGAGACAATCCACATTCAAAATACAAACTTAATTGCTATTAAGCAAATTGTAGGATTAAGGGCCTTATGGTACTTGTTTCCTAGCACGGCAACAACGATCATGATCGCGGTCATCGGGGGTAAAATCGGGGCCATGGCGGGCATCGCATGCACTAAAAAATCGGGTGCGATGGGCCAGACGCGATGCCCGCGATTTCCCCATAGAGAACAATGTTAAATGGCTCAATTTACCCGCGATGACCGCGATTTCCCATAGGAAACAATGTGAAGTGGATAAATTTACCCAAATTATCATGGGGAACAATGGTAAATGGCCCAAAAACACCCCTGAACATTAAAATGTCCCCCCAAAAGTACTATACGCCACCCCGCGATCAACGTGAACCCGAAGCGTGGCGAGCGCAGCGAGCCCGCGAGGGGCGGCGGTACGCGTCCTCCGACCTTTTCATACCCCCACTATCCACGTCGGCGTGGAGTTGAGAATAGAATAGTGTGGCGAGCGCAGCGAGCCACCGAGCCCGAAGCGTGGCGAGCGCAGCGAGCCCCGCAGGGGGCGCGGATACCTTCAGAGTTATACGCGTCCCCTCGCGGGCTTCCCAGGTGTCCATGGCGACGTGGACACCTGTGAAGCCCGCGAAGGGACGGGTTTACCTGTGAAGGTATCCGCGTCCCCTTGCGGGGCTCGCTGCGCTCGCCACGCTTCGGGCTCGGTGGCTCGCTGCGCTCGCCACACTATTCGCATGCATCGCATGCACTAAAAAATCGGGTGCGATGGGCCAGACGCGATGCCCGCGATTTCCCCATAGAGAACAATGTTAAATGGCTCAATTTACCCGCGATGACCGCGATTTCCCATAGGAAACAATGTGAAGTGGATAAATTTACCCAAATTATCATAGGGAACAATGGTAAATGGCCCAAAAACACCCCTGAACATTAAAATGTCCCCCCAAAAGTACTATACGCCACCCCGCGATCAACGTGAACCCGAAGCGTGGCGAGCGCAGCGAGCCCGCGAGGGGCGGCGGTACGCGTCCTCCGACCTTTTCATACCCCCACTATCCACGTCGGCGTGGAGTTGAGAATAGAATAGTGTGGCGAGCGCAGCGAGCCACCGAGCCCGAAGCGTGGCGAGCCCCGCGAGGGGGCGCGGATACCTTCACAGTTATACGCATCCCCTCGCGGGCTTCCCAGGTGTCCATGGCGACGTGGACACCTGTGAAGCCCGCGAAGGGACGGGTTTACCTGTGAAGGTATCCGCGTCCCCTTGCGGGGCTCGCTGCGCTCGCCACGCTTCGGGCTCGGTGGCTCGCTGCGCTCGCCACACTATTCTATTCTCAACTCCACGCCGACGTGGATAGTGGGGGTATGAAAAGGTTGGAGGACGCGTACCGCCGCCCCTCGCGGGCTCGCTGCGCTCGCCACGCTTCGGGTTCACGTTGATTGCGGGGTGGCGTGAACTACTTTTGGGGGGACATGTCAATGTTCAGGGGGGGTTTTTGGGGTTTCTGGCCCATTTACCATTCTTACCTATGATGATTTGGGTAAATTGACCCATTTAACATTGTTTCCTATGGGAAATCGCGGTCATCGCGGGTAAATTGAGGCATTTAACATTGTTCCCTATGGGGAAATCGCGGCCATCGCGGGTGGACCATTTAAGCATTTTTGGCCGCATACGACCCGACCGACGCGATTTTCACTGTTTTTAATGCATTTCAATGGAAAAATCGGGGGCATCGCGTCGGTCGCGTCGCAGGCCACTAAAAATTACCCCCGATGGCCGCGATTGTGGCCGTGCTAGGAAACAAGTACCGTATTTGCCTTCATCGGCCTGTACATTTTTCGTTTTAGCTAAAAATCTTTAGTTATAGATAAAATATTTTTTTTTATTTTATGGTGCTGAAATTCGTATTACATCATAAAAAAAAAAAAAAAAATAAAACAGCCACAATATACTTAGTGACTTTGCTCCGCTCGCTGTGCTCTGAAATTGCTGCGGCGTGCGGCTGCCTCCTTCTCCAGCCTGCTGTGTGGGCAGGACGGTTCAGCAAATCACTCCCAGGGGGCGGGTAATAAATTGCAAGCTGGGGAAAATGTCCCTGGTGCGTGCATCGGGTCCTTGTCATGTCAGTCACCATCAGATTTTGTCAAATTAATTGGCCCAATCTGTCTGAATTGGGTCATATCTGACAAAATCTCATAAGTGTATGGGGGACTTTACTCAATTTCTTCACACTGGCTGGGACTTGCAGCTCACTGATTAAAATCTGGACCAGACCTACTAATGCTTTATGAAAATTATGGACTTCTGAAATTTCAGTAAGATAACAAGGATTCTCCAGCCAATTTGCACCTACCCCATGGCATCCAAACATCTGTGTGGGAATTGTTCCGACAACACAAGGATCCAAACCACTGCAAGCTGTATACCATGGGTCTTCAAACTGCGGCCCTCCGGATGTTGTGAAACTACATGTTCTAAGATGCATTGCCACATTTTTTCCTATAAGAGCATGCCAAAACTGTCAGGGCATGCTGGGACATGTAGTTCCACAACATCTGGAGGGCCACAGTTTGAAGACCCATGCTGTATACATTCATTTCACTCCTAAATTAACTATTATATCCACTTTTTGGGAGGATGTAATAGACTTAATGTTGAATGACTTATGTACTTATTTTTAAGTTTCTCACTATTGTTTCTGCAACTAGCGCTAGGGCTGTTGAGCTTGACAAGACATTGAACATTGAACCAGAAAGGATTAAGAAACAGCTATTTGTAGGATCAGGTGAAATTGCTAATGAGTTGCATGCTGAGTATATGAGAGGTTACTGAGCTATGTCAGGCCAGCCCTCTGATGAAGTCCGGGTGACGAAACGCACAGGGCATGGTTTGGTGTGGAAGCAAGTGAATGAAACTGACAGAGCAAGCTTCTGGTCTATCCATATTGTGCTGTACACTTTATGATCATGCTATAAGATACCGCAGTTATCTAAAACCTCTCATTGTGGTACATGTTTTTTAAGCCTTTGCCTTTTAATGTGTCTGAATAAAATCTTTTTTAAAGGATTTATGCGCTACAGAGGGGTTGGAATCATTTGGTCTACAGCATGATGGTCGACAGTCATTAGGTCGACACCATTAGATCAATATGGCAAAAGGTTGACATGGGTGCAGGTCGACATGGGAAATGTCGACATGGTTCTAGGTCAAAAGGTCATTAGTTTGACAGGTCATTAGTTCGACAGGTCATTAGTTTGACTATGTCTAGGTCGACAGTAAAAAGGGCGACATGGGTTTTTTCACTATTTTTTTACCTGAATGTCAACACAGTCGACATAGACACAGTTTAAAGTGCACCGCATCCCCTCGCATCGCTCTCTGCGCTCACAATGCGTTGGGCACTGTGCCGAGCGTAGCGAGGCACACTATTTTATTCTCCCACCGCGCCCTAGTGGATGGTAGGGCATGAAATACCACCTGTTGGCACATGTCGGCTCAAAAAACAGTGAAAAACCCCATGTCGACCTTTTGACTGTCGACCTAGACACTGTCGAACTAATGACCTGTCGATCTAATGACCTTTCGACCCAGAACCATGTCGACCTTTTCCCATGTCGACCTAGACCCATGTTGACCTAATGGTGTCGACCTAAGGACTGTCGACCATCATGCTGTAGACCAAATGACCGCATCCCCTACAGAGCCCACCTCTCCTTTCTAATGGCTAATGGCACATATGTTCTTATATTTATATATGTAGACTTATGTAGATAATGTAAATAATGTTATCTTTTTATCAATGTCTACATATAAATGACAGCTGTACATATACAAGCTATATACTTGTCTTGTTTTGTAAATGTAAACAAATAAATATCCTTACAATTATATGGCCTTCATTGTGGGGGTACCTACTTCCGCGACAATTACCTACATTTACATATGGACGCTAAATTAGGAATCACCATTCGACTGATTAAATGCGAATAGAAATGTGCCATAAATATGAATACGAATAGGTGTATTTTCTGCATAGTAAATGCCAAAAATATGTGTAAGCAATCGTATTTGCATACAACTGCCTACGAATACGCCAAATTTCCCAAAATGTCTGTGAGCTTTACCACACATATTTTTCTGTGCTCTTTTCTGCTTAGTGATTTACTTTGCTACCAACTGTACATCAGCCCTAATGTGTGACAGAAGAGCTGTACCTATTTGGGGACCATTTATCAATGAGTTTTAGTATACACGCAATGAAATTTAAAACCAGTTGTGTACGATAAATGTTGCTCCAGCCAATTAGCTCCCAAATGTAATTTTTTTAAACACATGTCAGTTAGGAGCACATTTATTATATGAAATGAGTTTAAAAACTCATAGCGTATGATAAAACTTCTTAATAAATTGGCTCCATAATTTTCTAATGTACAGTATCACGCTCTCCTCTACATAAATACATTTTTAAATTAAAGTTAATAAGAACCTTTAATAAAATGTGATGGGACAATGTTAACTATCCTATTACATGCAATTTTTCCATAGTAGTATAATTTGTGTCTATGCAAAGCAGAATACATCTGTGCAATATTTGTGTTATGTAAATTTGGAATTGGGAAGGGTAATACAAATACACAGGATGACATTCTTTGCATGTAATTCTGTAGTAGTCACCAGGAGATATTATTTTCCTTACATAATAATAATAATAATACCATTTAGTGTGGTATTTTGTACCCAGGAGCTGAAATGCCACGGACCCAGCGATGATGGAAATAACAAGGCAGCTAGCTGCAGGGGTGCTGGATGGGGAAGCTGGGAATAGGGATGAGTAGCACCTATCTGAGAAAACAGCTCTCTTCACGAAAAGACCAAATCTTGTACTTGGAAATTATACTAATAACTATAACTAAGGATATAGTAAAAGGTATTGCTCAAAAATGGCTTTCTAAGTGATATAATTTATTATATCTTTTTGTGCGTACACTCAATATCATTAATGGTGCGTGCTCCCATGCATCGTTAATGACCTCTGCCATTGACTGAACATGTACGTCAATTTGGCCATTTAGCCATCGACTTGAATGTTCAGCGGGTCCCGGTGACCTCACTGAACAATATAGTTTACCGATATCGTTTAGTGTGTACACACAATATCGGCCACCCATGGCCAATATTATTATATTATTATATCAGCGGAGGCCAGGGTCATCTAGTGTGTAGGGGGCATTTGTCATAGCCATAGTAGTGTTGGAGTAAATTGTGGTCTTATTCTAGTACACTCTTTCTGACAAAATCCTTCTTAAATGGACAAAACCATGTGCACTGCAGGGGGGCAGAAAGAATTAGATTTGGGTGAGTTATTTTGTTTCTAATCTAATTCTCTCTGCACATTTTACATCTGCCCCCCTACAGTGCACATGGTTTTGTCCATCTAAGAAGGATTTTGTCAGAAAGAGTGAACTAGAATAAGGCCGGTACTTGTTTCCTAGCACGGCCACAATCGCGGCCATCGGGGGTAATTTTTAGTGGCCTGCGACGCGACCGACGCGATGCCCCCGATTTTTCCATTGAAATGCATTAAAAACAGTGAAAATCGCGTCGGTCGGGTCGTATGCGGCCAAAAATGCTTAAATGGTCCACCCGCGATGGCCGCGATTTCCCCATAGGGAACAATGTTAAATGCCTCAATTTACCCGCGATGACCGCGATTTCCCTTAGGAAACAATGTTAAATGGGTCAATTTACCCAAATCATCATAGGTAAGAATGGTAAATGGGCCAGAAACCCCAAAAAAAACCCCTGAACATTGACATGTCCCCCCAAAAGTAGTTCATGCCACCCCGCGATCAACGTGAACCCGAAGCGTGGCGAGCGCAGCGAGCCCGCGAGGGGCGGCGGTACGTGTCCTCCGACCTTTTCATACCCCCACTATCCACGTCGGCGTGGAGTTGAGAATAGAATAGTGTGGCGAGCGCAGCGAGCCACCGAGCCCGAAGCGTGGTGAGCGCACGCGGATACCTTCACAGGTAAACGCGTCCCTTCGCGGGCTTCACAGGTGTCCGCGTCGCCATGGACACCTGGGAAGCCCGCGAGGGGACGCGTATAACTGTGAAGGTATCCGCGTCCCCTCGCGGGGCTCGCCACGCTTCGGGCTCGGTGGCTCGCTGCGCTCGCCACACTGTTCTATTCTCAACTCCACGCCGACGTGGATAGTGGGGGTATGAAAAGGTCGGAGGACGCGTACCGCCGCCCCTCGCGGGCTCGCTGCGCTCGCCACGCTTCGGGTTCACGTTGATCGCGGGGTGGCGTATAGTACTTTTGGGGGGACATTTTAATGTTCAGGGGTGTTTTTGGGCCATTTACCATTGTTCCCTATGATAATTTGGGTAAATTGATCCATTTCACATTGTTTCCTATGGGAAATCGCGGTCATCGCGGGTAAATTGAGCCATTTAACATTGTTCTCTATGGGGAAATCGCGATGGCCCCGATTTTACCCCCGATGACCGCGATCATGATCGTTGTGGCCGTGCTAGGAAACAAGTACCGCAAATACAAAGTATTTATTATAATTAATTCCAACATTTGTTTACATCACAACCAAGGACAACAGTCCTGACTTTTTATTTCACAGTTTTGGCCACCCCTCTTAGCACTCTTGGCATCCCCTAGGACCTCCCATCTGTACACATGCAATTTGGTCAGATAAATGCAATTTATTGGACCAAATTGCATGTAAAAAATGGAACATCAAGTGACAAATCTCATGTAGCACTCCAGGGAAGCTGCTGGGGAAGTTCAGGGTCAGTCAGGTCCAACTTGTCCCTCAGACAAGTTGAACAAGTGTATGGGGGCCTTTACTTTTAACCATTTGCCTGAGGCAAATGACCATGACAAAACTACAATGGATATAGATGACCTGATTGAGTGTTGCACTCAAGTTGCTGCAGACAGTTCTTGACATTTTTGGCACCTGCAGCATGTGTTGGAGCCTGCATACACATGCATACTCTGAGTAGGAATCTCTCTCTATGGTATAGAGGCCCCTAGAATTTTCCCTGGCAGGGCCCACATTGCATACTCTACACCCATGTACTTACCTCCCCTGAGTCCTGTTTCAGTAGTGGCGGCGCTACAAAATCACCAGCAAATTTGTCTGCAGCCATTTTTCTGGAGATTTAAATATGTGCAATAGAAAAACTAGTAGGAAAATGGATACCACACCATTTTCACATATAATGTATGTAGATTAGGCAGACATTGTTCTAAAGTATAGCCAGCTTAAGATATGGGTAGTATAGTAAATATTATAAAGTTATACTTTAACATGGGCAACGTCATGTAACCAACTCTACTGTATATCTTCCATAAATACAAAAGGATTACAGAGTTAAACAGAACTGATTATAAACCTCATGCTGTGAGTCAGTTCATATGCTGGCTGACCTCAAACATATGTTTGTAAACCAGTCCCTGCTGTCCCTGTACACACTTCTGCCACACTTTGCTCTCTGATACACTAGTGAGCTATTCCAGAATGATGATACCAGTGTAACTGAGCTGTCAATCATCACTGAGTGTCTTTATTGTCAGTCTCTGGTATCATTGTCTACTGAACATTTCTTTGTGATCTGTTATTTCATTGAGACCTTGTGGTATTTCGGTATTGTGTTTCCTTTTTTTGTTATATAATCCTGATCAATTTCAAGAAAAATATAATTTACATAAAACTATATTTCCCAGTGTAATGTAATGAACAATTCATTTTAATCAAAATTTAACAACTATTTTCATATATATAAAATGAAGGAAATATTTACCAAATGGAGAAAAGCCATTTTGCTGATAACCCCAATATATTAATGGGGTTACCTTGGGAAACCTGGCCCAAGTACAGTATTGCTAAATGCTGTCTGTGATAGTCTACCTCATAGCTTTCCTGGGGAAGCATATTGCTTTTAGTTTATGCAATACTGTTTTATGTTCATGTATTTCCAAAAAAAACACAATGTTATATATAATGTGCAATGAATCTCATCATTGTGGCCCCACCCTCTGCTGTCACAATTCATATAACAGATCAGTGGGGGGTTGGGCTATGATTATGCAAATCAATGCACAAATCTTCACAGCAACCTGGCTCATCATTTCTACAATCAACTGATAGCAAGTCATGTTATAAAGAAATAGACATCAGATTGACATCCAGTAATTCAGCCAGTATGGGCTTCATGCTACCAAAAGGAGAACTGGTAATTGTATTTTAGACAAAAAAACAGGAATGCAGATATTTTTCATTTCCATAAAAAATGTTAATCCGTGGAGACTCGACATAAGGTAGAGTTCTGTTTTGAGAACATTGTGTACATGTGTTAGACTCTTATATTCTCCCTACAGCTGCTCTTCAGCTGTGCCAGGCTCTGCAGACTGAGACCAAACTGGTTGTCATTCTGCACATTAATGTCCAGTCATATGTGTCCACACTCTTGAATAGTTTAGCTAAAATAGTGGCACGCGTGGCAAGGTTTATTCATAAAATAAATCCCCAAAATAGAAAATAAAGAATAAAGCTGTCACAGTTTTATGTTTTGTTATGTTTTAAAATTCTTAAATTACCATTTGCAAAGTGTGCCCCAAAAACCTTTTTGTGTTCTTTCTTTTCTGTCACCTTCATGACTTACTTTTTCAGTTTTGATGCTGAACAAATTTGGGAGCACCACCAACCAGACACCGCAGATCATTCTAGTGTAAGCAGTATTCACATTGGTACAGTAAATTTGAGTACCTAATTGTTATCACCAACATGACCCTGCCAGTGCCAGTCCCCACCCATATTGTATAAACACATTTGTCCAGCCCAACACAAAATACCTAACCATTCAGGATCTGAAGAATATCCCTCCTTACTAGGCAGTCACACAGTGCCCGCAGCCTCAGTGCTGTGTTGGGTTAACTGTGTGCTCAGGATTCTGTGCCACCACGTCACCTGAGGTAATAGCCAGGCCGCATCTGAGCCATGTTTACAAAGCCAGCGCGAGGGCTGTTCTGTCTGAAACTATTGCAGGACTGACGGAGCAGCTGGCGCTGTGGTTGGCCGCTAGCACTACCAGACTTGATTGACCAGGGTAGGGGCAGTGAGTCATATTAATGAATGGTCCATGAGTCAGCCCTACAGTATGTGCCCCTTTAATAGCTGTCGCCCGGAGGCCAATGTCTCCATTGCCATTGGGAGTTCCGCCACTGCCTGGAGCTGTAGCTCATTGTTAATCCAGCCCTGTACACAACAGTACACCATCTATACTAAGCACAG
The DNA here is from genome assembly GCF_055691185.1 of Crinia signifera. Lineage (NCBI taxonomy): Eukaryota > Metazoa > Chordata > Amphibia > Anura > Myobatrachidae > Crinia > Crinia signifera. The sequence continues at coordinate 146,556,727 of NC_139222.1, read as the reverse complement.
AATCAGTCCTTTTCTCCCACTGTTTTAATTATTCTAACATGATATCTGTGGAAGTGTATTCAAGTGGTTAATAACTTTTTATGCATTCAATATTTTCATATAAGAAGTCAACAACATAAGTAAAACATTAGTACACCTCCAGTGTCATTTTGCTTGTGCTACATATATTCTTATGCTGGCTCAGACATGTGCACCCCCCCCCCCCCCGAATCCCATGATGCAACTTTTTCGTTATTGACAGATTTTTCATTTGCATAACAAATTGGGCACATCTGTTACACTTTGCAGCTTCCTCCACCCAGGCCAGTTATTATATGTATAACAATGACACATTGTTACCATTTGCTGGGGTTCTCTGCAGGACAGTGACCATGTCCAGTACATCTGGTCTCAATGGCCCTTTTGCAGCTGTACACATCCTGCTCAATACTTTGTTAACAACTATAATTTCTGAAGGTTCATGCTTACCATTCAATATCAAACAACCTGGGCGAGATTTATTGGGTTTACCGGTTTTAGGAAAATGCGATTTTTGCTCAAATCGCCCTGTATCGCCGTTTTTTAAAATTGCATTTTTGCCGCAAATTTGCATATTTAATGAGGTGTGTATTCCGGCATGAAAAGTGCGAGAAAGTGCGATATAGGGCGATTTTATGGATGAAAAGTGCGATTTTTTAGTCATGAAAAGGTGCGATTTTTGTGAAATGTGCGATTTTGTGATAAAAAAAAAAAAACGGCGTGTGGTCCCCCCTCCTGTACATAACCAGCCCCGTGCTCATTGAGCCGGACCTGGTTCCAAAAATACGGGGGATAAAAAGCGTAGGGGTCCCCCGTATTTCTGAAACCAGCCCCGGACTCTTGGACCGGTCCTGGTTCCAAAAATACGAGGGACAAAAAATCTGGGGGTCCCCCGTATTTTGAAACCAGCTCCAACAGCCCGCAGTGTCATGCCACAGCCGGGGGACACTTTTTACACAAGGTCCCCCGGCCGTACCATGAGCACCGTGGCTGGTCAGCCTTGAACAGGGTACCTGGAGGAGTGGGGACCCCCCCCAATAAAGGGGTCCCCCCCAGGCTTCACCCGTCCAGGGCTGAAGCCCGGGGCTGTCACCGGCGTCCCTGGCCATTGGATGCCGGCCTGATAGTGTTAAATTCACATTCCTAACATTGCTTAACACAGGAGAACTACAAGTGCCAGCAGACCTCCCCCGCATGCTGGGACTTGAAGAACCACAAGTACCAGCATGTGGGGCATTAATGGGCCCGCTGGGACTTGTAGTCCACCTGTAAAAAGAATGTTAAAATAAAGCACACACACAGAAAAGTAAAACTTTATTACATACACACACACACACACACACATCTCAATTTTACTCCGCTATACATACCGATCCAGGATCCAGCGCTGGTCTCTCTGCAGCAGAGCCGGTCAGACCGCACTATCAGCGGGCTGAACCGGCTTTCTCCGATGGAGCTAACAGCTTCTGTCGCGTTGTCCCAGCGCAACAGAGGCTGAGAGCGTCTTCGGCTTATGCGTCTCCATGGAGACGCATAGCTCAGCCAATCAGGGCTGAGCTATGCGTCTCCATGGAGACGCATCGCCCAATCAGGCTCTCAGCCTGTGTCGCGCTGGGACAACGCGACAGAAGCTGTTAGCTGCATCGGAGAAAGCCGGTTCAGCCCGCTGATAGTGCGGGGGTAGCCGGCTCTGCTGCAGAGAGACCAGCGCTGGATCCTGGATTGGTATGTATATTGGTGTAAAATTGAGATGTGTGTGTATGTAATAAAGTTTTACTTTTCTGTGTGTGTGCTTTATTTTAACATTCTTTTTACAGGTGGACTTTATTTTTGGAACCAGGTCCGGCTCAATGAGCCCGGGGCTGGTTATGTACAGGAGGGGGACCCCACGCCGGTTTTTTTTTTTTTTACTTTTACACATATTTTACCAAAGAACTATACACAGATCACAATGATCTGTGCATGGTTCTGACAAAATCGCCAGTCAGGATCAGGTCTATTTTTTTTTTGGCTGTTTAGACCATTTTTTTTGGCGATTTCCAAATTCGCATCTCATCAAAAATGCGAATTGTATATTTTTCAATGGGGAAAACATCTGGATGTGAATTCCGGAGTAAAAAAAAATCGCACTTTCAGAAAGTTCGATTTCGCGGCAAAAGGTGCGATTTATGCCGCAAATCGCCACCCATTAAGTAGTCGATTTGGGAAAAAACGGCCGTTTTTGCGATAAAAATCGCCAAAAACCCAACATCGATCTCTAATAAATGTCACCCCCTGTATCTCTCCAACTGTGGAACTACAAGCACCAGCATACCTTGACATGCCTTGGCAGACTAATGCTGGGTCACACTACACGATGTGCATAACCAGTGGGATTAATAGTGACAGGGTTTACAGTATGACATGACATTATACTAAAAGTCATTTCAAGCATTCACAGTAAAAATGAGCAGTTTTACAATACACTTGGGGGTGATTCTGGTTGGTGTGCAAAAGCAAACTCCTTCTTTAATAGCCAAAACCATGTGCACTGCAGGTGGGGCTGATGTCACATGTGCAGAGAGAGAGAGTGACAGTCTGGTGAGTTATTTTGTTTCTGTGCAGAGTAAGTACTGTCTGCTTTATTCTTACACTGCAAATTATATTTCAGTTTGAACACACCCCACCATGGGTTTTTCATGTTTTTGGTGGGTGTCACTTTGTACATTTGATGACAAAATAGTGTGCTGCGTTCCCTTGCAGGCTGAGTCCACTTGGAAGGTAAAGTATGAAAAAGTAAAAAAAAAAAATACTCATGCAGACCTTTTCACATGTCGACCATTTCCAAGTTGATCTTTTACTTGGGACCTTTTATCTATGGTGACCTTGTCATTGTCAACCATATGGTGTCAGCCTATTAACTGTCCACCAAATACACTGTTAGTTTATAATCCAAATCCCACATTAATGTATATATATATATATATATATATATATATATATATATATATATAATTCATTAACAATTTAAGTACTGATGAGTACTTTCTGTTCTGTATGATCATAAAAACCAGGGGCAGATTTAGGTGTCCCCTTTTTGTTAAGGAGGTCTCCAATGCCTCATAACCACCAAAGCAGCCCCATCCCCCTCCACATCATGTGCACTACAATGCACTGCCCAGCTAACCTGCTTTGCCACCTCCAGCAAGTTGCGCCCCAAGGCATGTGCCTCTCTGCCTAGAGGGAAAGCCACTATTGATAAAAACTAAACCAGTGCATAAAGGTCTTTCTAGTATTACCTGCAATATAAAGAAGCAAACACATACTGCTATGTGCAACAGGAGCTCAAACAACATAACAGTACAGGCCACAGTACTGGAACCTGCCTGATGGCTTAGGAGCTGTGATAGACCTTTAAATCTGTACATTTCTTAGTATGTCTTCTTGGAGAGTAGTGGTTTGTATTTTGCAATACTTCAGCACATCTCTATGTACGGCACAGATTAACACATACCTCCCAACATCTGGGGCTTGGGAAGCACACCCGAAAAGGACCTGTGGCCTATGGAAAGGGGGCGTGGGCTTGCTGGATGCTGCTTCCTAAGGCCACACACCCCTCTGCAGCGCTGAATAGATGCATACCTCCCAACTGTCCCGCTTTTCGTAGGATGTTCCCGTGTTCCCCCCCCCCCCGGGGCTGGCATTGTCACCCGCAAATGCACACAACATCTATTGCTGCAGCCAGGGGGGCTGGGGGCATAGCCAGCAGCTCACAGAGCCGCTGGGCATGCCCCCCACAGCAGTGAAAATGGGGGCGTGGCCTCACGGGAGCATCGCAAGTAAAATTTTGAGCGCGCGTCTATATACATCATTCATTTTGATTCTATGATGACAATCTGATATGCTGATTGGTGATAAAATCCAGGGAATCCAGGAAATTCAGCATGTTGAAAATCACAGATTTCCCAACCCTAGTGTTCCTAAAATGTGGCATTGGGGAAATCCATTGCAGATATATGGGCCCCATATAAGGCCTGAATATACAGTTGGTGTGGTTCTTTGCTATGAGCAGGGCAGTTATCAGGTGTGTGTGGGGTGGGTGACTTCAGTGCCCCACCCAGACAGAAAGGGGGCCCAGGACTAAAGTTATTTGTTGTAAACAAAGTTCGCATTTCCATTGAACCAATGTAGAGGTTGAGTAGTGCAGCCAGTGCTGCAGACACAGGTCTCACCACTCACGCCGGATGTTCTATTTTGCCAGTCCCCCGGTTTCTTATTACAGCGATTTACTATAAGATATGTCTGACAAAATGTAAGTGAATTTCATACAGTACAGGGCAATACTGAGAACTACATTTTCTTATAAATTATTTGACACAAACTCACATCCTCTTTTTATTGCTTTACCTTAGTAGAATTAGAATGGGAACTAATGGTTTATTTCAACCAATGTGAGGTTTATCGTTTTTGGAAATTTTCCAGAACGGCAGTTTGCCAATGTTAGATACAAACGGGAATTAAACAGTGGGATAACTGTGACCTTTTTCACCTACACAATTATTCAACTGTGTATTGGATGGCGACCTGGCAACTGTTCTCTGCCAGCACGTCCAGCACTAAATGTACCACATTGTTTTAAACATGAACAGAATCTATAGTAATCTCAATTGACTACAATTAAATCTTTAGTAGTTACATGTAAATGATTGTGGTAATTGTATTTCTTTTGTCAGTAAAAGCCTCACATGCAGATTATTATATCTGCACTCAGAACCATCATATGAACGATAATTGCCTTAATCAGAGGCTTACCCTGGGAACTGATTTGCAGATTGTTTCTATGCACAATCTCTAACATTATAAAGGGAACTTGGATGACAAGGCTGAAATCCAGAAACATCACTGCTCTGTTCTTGCTGTCATTTCATTGTTCTTTTCCTTCAACAATTGGTATACATTATCTATATTTAGATTTACTAAGTGAATCAATTGTTTCAGCATCATTTGTACATAAGAAAATGTAATTTATTTTGCAGAACTCATTATAGATCTTACAGTAGAGTAAAATATATCTAATATATTTTTCAAAAGATAAAATTCTGAACCTTCCCTATTCTTTCTGGAGGGTGCGAGCAGAAATCCTCTTGTCGCATGTTTACAGCAGGGCCAATTGTATAGCTCCGGTACTCATTCCCAGAGGACAATTTACATAGATTCATCACCGCCCGCTAAGCAGCGGTCGCTCGCTGCTTAACACCCCCCACCGCATGGCTGAATGCCCGCCCTACTCCACCGCTGAATCCCGCTCGGTAACATGAGAGGGAATGTACACGAACACATCCCCTAGCATGTGGCCGAAGGGGAGAGAAATCATTCGATGGTCGTTGACCATCGAATGTTTTTTCTCCCCTTCAGAAATATAAGTCAGTCTCGACTGACTTTTATTTCCTTCAGTGTCCGCCGGAGACATCCTGGGAGAATTAACAGCACAAAAAATCCTTTGAATGGGAGCATGACAAGCGTCCTTGAAGGTAACACATGTGACGCCCAATATGTCCACACAAAAATACCCCTCTAGTCACTGCTTAGGTATAGATACATCTGCCAGGTCAACGTTTTGACCCTGTTGGCCTTTTGTACTGGTTGACTTTAACCCATGTTTAATCCATGTTGTACCTGTCAACCTTATGCATGTCAACCATCTAAGGGGTGGGATGTTGCTATGGGTAAGAAATAGAATCTGATTGGTTGTTATGGGCAAGATCCCACCTTCAATAGAACGCCTACCTTTGTAAATTGACTACTTAGTTTCCCACCATGGCCCTAACTGTGCGGAGTTTGTATATTTTCCCCATGCTTGCGTGGGTTTCATCCGGGTACTCCAGTTTCCTCCCACAATCCAAAAATATACTGGTAGGCTAATTGTCTCCCAACAAATTAACCCAAGAATGTCTGTGTGTGCATGTACATGTGGTAGGGAATATAGATTGTAAGCTCCACTGGGGCAGGGACTGATGTGAATGCTCATATATACTCTGTAAAGCGCTGCGCAATATGTGTGCGCTATATAAGAAACTGTATAAATAATAAATACTTAGTGTCAACCTATTGGCTGTTACTCCATTAACCACACTCCTTCTGTATAGTATATGCCTTGCTATTAGGTTATCTGCACAAAAGCATTATGAGGTGTGGCTCTGAAAATGTATACGGAAATACATTGCCATAATTTCATACTTACTTTTCAATATATAAGTTTTGGTGCTTTACTAAATAGGAATCCAGAGCAAGTGAATCGTTTCAGTTTCATATATAATTCTCTTTCCAAAACAAACTATCTTGTAGCTTATCTAGATGCATCACACACTTACTGGGGTTCCTAGAATTGTTTAGTACTTAGCAAAAAAAAAAAACTTGGCTATTCCTACAGTCATAAGTCGATTGTGTTATATAAGAAACAATCTGTCACATTGAATTAATACCAAGCGCACTCAAAGCCAATGACATTCTAATAACATAACTTGCTGTAGGATGCGGATGCTGGCACGTTAAACCTGCCATCAGTGTACACACAGACAGGCAGTTCTTGGCATGTTAGTTAGAGAAGGATGTTTAAATATGACTTAATATTAAGTGCCCCATCCATATTCTTTATTTTTAATATAATAACCAAAGCAAAATCCAGTGTGAGTTCTAAACTATGTTCAATGATCTTTAATAAATACAAAAGCTGTTTTTAGTTAGTAATTTTTTTTATATTGATGAGAAATGTTGAGTTTTTGGACCAATATTATTTTCTAAGGAACCGGTTGTTTTCATGGGATCTGCTGATAATTCCCACAGTGGAATTCCCATTCAGTATTGAATCTCGGCCGGGACTTGCTATTCCGGCCGGGACTCGCCTGCTACATACCTGCCTGCCTATGGAGGTGAGTCTGTAATGTCAGAAACGGACGTGGATTGTCGAATCCATTTTTGACAAAACGTCTGAGTTTTTGCTGATCTACAGACTTTCCATCACTTGACTGCCGCTACATTGAATTCTAGCTGTTGAGTTATAATCAGAAGAAAAGGTAATATGATTTTTGGTCTATATGGGAAGAGGGGGGCCCTAGACTGCACACCCTGTAATAAGAGGTGCTACCTTGCTGAGATTTTTAGCTATATGCAAGACCTAGGAGGTTTGCAGGTGCACTATGCACTATTGCACTATGCAATTCATTTATGAGGTTGTTAGCATACATTTGGCCAAATATATCTACCTGCTCACCACGTTAAGGTCTCCTCATTAGAGCAGGTCCCTAGCACTATGGGGTTCATGCCTGGGGTGCAGGTCCCCCATAGTGCTAGGGAACCCTATAGTGCTAGGGACCTGCTCTAATGAGGAGACCTTAACGTGGTGAGCAGGTAGATATATTTGGCCAAATGTATGCTAACAACCTCATAAATGAATTATAAAAGGAATACATGTTAGCAGTAATGAGTGCATAGTGCGCCTGCAAACCCCCTCTGTCTTACATATGATTTTTGGTCTGATGTGTGGCCAGCATAAGCTATCTAGTAAGATCATTTACAAAATAGCCCCAAATCACCCCATGTGTACTGTCCTTTAGTCGATGGGTCAGAGTGTGAGTTATATTATTATTATTTCCTATTTTTCTTTATAAATGTCTGTGACTGTTCAAAAGTTTTTTTTATATATATATATAATGTGCATATTTAATGAATGTTAGAGAAATGCTAATTAGGTCAATTAGATTAAAGGTTTTTTTTTTTTTGGGGGGGGGGGGGCTTTGTTTGTTTTTTAAATGGACAGTAAGTGAACCCAGTGTTGGATATTAGAAAAACTATAATGCTCATGTGTTTTATTACTAGCTAGTAACTATATAAATGAACTAACTGAGGGGTTTATACCTTTTATAAGTGACAAGCTGGGGGTTGCTACATATTACAAAGCATTAATGATCATATAATTGCAACATTTCAAATTCATGCTGGTCTATCTGTCTCTTTTGTTTCGAGTGTCACCATCACTATAGTATGCTTTATATAATATGCATTTTTTTTTGTTCTCTATTTTATTTGCCACAGAGACATAAAGGGGGAAATTTACTAAAGGAAATTTGTAAAAAATAGGTGTATTTGTATCCAGAAATACGCTTATTTTTGACATTTAGGGGGAAATTTACTAAAGGAAATTTGTAAAAAATAGGTGTATTTGTATCCAGAAAGACACTTATTTTTGACATTTACTATCCCGAAAATACGGCAATTCGTATTCGTATTGACGTGCTATCAATAACAATACGAATTGCCGTATTTTCGGGATAGTAAATGTCAAAAATAAGTGTATTTCTGGATACAAATACACCTATTTTTTACAAATTTCCTTTAGTAAATTTCCCCCTTACTATCCCGAAAATACGTCAATTCGTATTCGTATTGATAGCACATCAATACAAATACGAATTGCCGTATTTTCGGGATAGTAAATGTCATAAATAAAAGTATTTCTGGATACAAATACACCTATTTTTTACAAATTTCCTTTAGTAAATTTCCCCCAAAATGTATTCTGGTTATGGTGAGCTGCAACATTAGAAAAGGGATATGTACAGTACCTGATATGTACATAGAGCAACCGAAACTGCTTAAATCATTAATTTACCTATGGGGGAAATTTGTTGTTGACCCTCTTAAAAGAAGAGCGGTAAAATAGCTAAGGTCGTCATATAAGTAATTGTCCTAGTAAAGAACAATAGTTAAATGAAAAAGCCCATAAATTACAAATTCCCACACAGCTGTCAATTCTCCAAAAATGCTGTTCACCTCTTTCTACTTCACCAAACAGAGAACTCATTAAGGTTCCACATTAGGGGGAGGACAAATTGCAGTGGTATCTTGCTGCTTGAAACCCTTCAACTGTTCCTCTTCTGCACCAATGATTGAGGACATGACGTCTGCTAATTAAGATCTTTAACAAAAGACTTTAACTAATGCAATAATCCAGGTTTACATTAAAAATCTCAGTAGCTGTGAGACTAATGATTAATGAGACTATATCTAATATATGCCAGATGTTTACTTGCTTCAAACTGTATTTCCATTTATTTACAGTTTTGTAATGCTTACTTTAAGGGGTGTACACACGGTGCGATTTGGAGTTTAACTTTCGGCCATATGTACTAAAAGTGGCACAATTATTTTCTCCACCCTAAGGTGAGCAAGGAGATGAGGGGGGAAAAACACCAAGCTCAGCCCAATCAGGGACACTTTTTTTATTGGACATTAGTGTGTTCCCCACATTCTCAAAATAATTTACTAACTCAACTTTCCTTTTTTAATTTTTTTCCCTAAATATATGTTTTTAATATCATGTGCTATTTCCAATAAGGTGTGCCTCCATTGATTGCACGCCCCAGCAGCAACCTACAGAGTGCACTACAAGATGGTTGCTTTGTAGGGTTTTTCAGCGGGCAGAATGTACTTCCCTTGGATCCTTCCATGCAGGGTATATCATACTACTACACAAGTGTCAGTTTTACCATACATGCCTTTGGTCCTTCTGTGGCTCACCTACCACTGTGTAACCTTTGTAGTGCACCTAACATGGCTGCCTTATGGCTCGTGGATGAAATGTAAAATACATTGACCTGAGTGTTTTATTGGGGACCCTAGCATCAGGCTGCTGCAGTCACTCCCTTTTGTGTCATATTTTCTATGGGTAACCTATTTCATCCAGGGTTTAACCCAAAATTCCTACTCCAACCCTGAATTATACTTATTTTGCACTCTGTGTCTGTGTGGCTTGTCTGGTGCTGTATTACCTAAATATTATGTATTGTGTGCATTTCTTTAAAGTCAGTAAAGCACCTTGAGCCTGGTTGAGAAAGAGCACTATATAAATGAAATTATTATTATTATTATTATTATTATTATTATTATTATTATTATTATTGACATGAGGGCTAATTCAGCACACAATGCAGATCTGCTAAAATGGCTCATGCTGTGCACGAGGCCGGGAACTGCTGTCAAATTGTAAAAAATGTGACTGCAGTCCACAGAGCAATCTGGTCTGGACGTGTTTGGATCATTAGTGGGGTGGGGGGGTGGCACGGCTGTATGACATCACATGCAACCGCTGTGACCTAAAAAATAGCTGGCCTGTACCTTACTGCAGCCAGTGGGCTACCGGTGATGTGCAAGTGCTTCGCTGCACAGCTAAGAACTGTAATCTCATCCACTGTTGTGGTTTGGGTAGATGAAGTGTGGTCCCAAATGCAGAATAAAGCTCTGGTGTGGATGCTTGTGAGATCCCTAGGTACATACAATAGACTATCAAGGGAAAGCTTCAAGATGAATCCCACATCACAGAAAAACAAATATGCATAATACAAACTGTATTGCAGTTACTGTGTGGGGGATTTTACTTGTTTTTCCAAGATTAGCTTGATTTACTATCCAAGTGGACTATGATTGGGAATAGTAACCATGCCTGAAGCATGGTGAGTAATTGAGTCTTTGAGAGTATACTGTCTTACTGATGGTGGTCCCATATTACAAAACATAGATGATTTGAGGCCATAAGTGCTGAGCTTCAAAAATGATAAAATGGAGAGTGATAAACAACCAACCAATCAGCTCCTGCCTTTTTCAAACAGTCTGTCTTGATTGGTGGTCTATTTATCACTCTCTGGTTTATCACTTTTGAAGCTTAGTGCTTCTGGCCCAGTACCTGTTGCACCCGAACCATAATCCCTAATAAGTGCCGGCACCTGGGGGGGAAGCATGCGCCTTAGCAGGGCTAAATGGATAGCCCCAAGCAAAGCTATTAGTAGCAGTACCCCCAAAGTTCTTTACATTTGCCTTTACAGCACAAAACACAAGCAGGCTATTGGAATTAGTGAAATGCTTGAGTAAACAGGAAAGTCTTGAGTCTGTTTTTGAAGGATTCTAGAGCGGAGGCTTCTCAAACTATGAGGTGTGAATTGCATAGAATTGGAGATACAAAGCTGGAAGCTCGCCTCCCAGATGAGTTCAGGTCGATTCTAGAAACTGCTCGTAGTCCTTCATATACAGATTGTAGTAATCGAGTGGGACAGTAAATAATCAAAAGCTGCTTCAAGTGCATTGGGCCCTGGTCAAGTAGGGCTTTGAAAGTCAGTAAGCCAATCTCAAAGCAATGTGACATCTTACAGGCAGCCAGGAAGAGTGTAGAGAATGGGTGTTATGTGAGTGGAAAAGAGCTTTGGCAGCCGCATATTGTACCATCTGCAAGCTGTACAATTCTTTTATACTGTATTTTCCCATCAATCTGATAAATTGCTTTTGATTCTAGTCTGATTTAAAAATACAAATTCCAAGTAGATTGAGTATCCCTTATCCAAAATGCTTGGGGCCAGAGGCATTTTGGATAATGAATTATTCCGTATTTCAGAATATTTTTTTATTTCAAAGAGGTAACTTGAGGTATCTTAATTTATGTTGTATAAACACATCACACACAGGAAATACACACAAATATATTTTATTTGTGCATGAAACAATGTTTCAAAACATAAACAAAGTTTGTGTACTACCTCAGATACTGAATTTGAATGCCAAGCAATGATTTTCTTGCGCGTGTTTATTGCCAGTTCCATATCATGTCCCCAGTAGTGCCAGTTTCAGATGTCCACAGTAGTGCCAGTTACAGATGTCCCCAGAAGTGCCAGTTACAGATGTCCCCAGTAGTGCCAGTTACATATCATGTCCCCAGTAGTGCTAGTTACAGATGTCCCCAGTAATGCAAGTTACAGATGTCCCCAGTAGTGCCAGCTACATGTAATGTCCCCAATAGTGCTAGTAGCAGATGTCCCCAGTAGTGCCAGTTATATATCATGCCCCACTAGTGCAAGTTAGTTACAGATCTCCCCAGTAATGCTTTTAGACAAAAAAAAGTAAATTCTGGAAAATATGGTTTTCTGAATAATTTGGATAATAAATATCTGAATAAGGGATTATCAGTTTCTTATATAGCGCAGCATATTCTGTGCGCTTTACAAAAGGAGACAGTGATACAGCAAACAGGGTATTTATAGACAGTCAAAAGGTAGGATTAATTGAAAGTCTGCATGGTGAAAAACTAACAATGAGTTTACAGCCATATGAAACAGATGATATATACTCTTTCTCATTTTCCTTCAAGGCCAGCTCGTTGTTAATGGAAACACAGCAGTGTCTTTCATTTGTTCACTAATGCAAAAAATTTACTCTTTTGCTGCCATTAATAATACAGGAGTAAATTGTTCCTGTCTTTCTGAAGTTATATAGCTTGGTTGCACAGTTAATTCTTGAACAGATTTAAAAATTTACAGAAATAAAATAGGTCCTATATGGTTATATATCATGCAATTTTGGAGACTTTATTTTCAAATGCATGTTACTTATAAATCCCTGTTTTGCTGATTTGGGTCTTCGTTTATTAGAGGTTAAATTGGAGGATTATTCTGTTTTGGAAGGTCAAAATCACTACAGCGGAGGGGAATGGATTAGTTTCTAGATGCTATTATTTGCTCAGTTGAACTAGTTAAGTGTTACTTAGCAGTTAGGTCTATGTTTAAAGGATCACATTCTTGCATTTTAGCTTTCTCCCCATGGCAATTTTGTTTATTCAATATAGCTTTTTTTCTTTTGTTTCATTCTTTTTTTAAGATTTACAATAATTATCATTTATGCAATTTCACAATTGTTTCATAGTCCTTCATGTTATAATCCCCATCCATTTAATTTATATTATTTAATTACCTATTTTTAACAGTTATTTTTATGCTGCACACATATAATAATAATAATAATTATTATTATTATTATTATTATTACACTCTTTCTCCAACAGAACTCAAGATGCTTTACAGACAGCAAAAACAATTCTCATAATACTAAAGATTTAAGTAATAGATAAACCACACAGGCATAAAAGAAAACATAGAGCACACAGCATAATGCAGGAATGGTGCAGGCATTTTGGGTAATAACTTCCATGGATTGTGTATTCCACAATTGCAAGGTACCACATGAGGCAGCCATCTTGGGTGTACTTCATAGCATTACCCTGGGTGGAATAGTCCCTGTGCCACACAAGCTTGCAATATATATTTCATACCATATGAAAAAACATACAAATTAAGGTAGTTTTTAAAATGCCGCCATTACAGTCCAGGTTTGCATGGTTTGCTTGTTTTTTTACAACGTTTGCTTTTATTGATATACAGTAATTTATTTATTTACAGTTTCTTCCAATCCAATACGTTAATAGTTAAGGTCCCCATACACTAGGCAACTTCTCTAAGGACTTCTACATTGCCCCTTGATCCGACCCACAAAGTACAACTTTGTGACCTATAGATCTATAGCTCTGTTCAATGATATGCAATAGCAATAACTTTTAAGAAGAGGTTCCGGTGGGTGAGTATCTGCACCCAGGTGCAGCTGGGGCAGCTGTAAGCTTCCCACTGCCCCCCGTGACATGACTAATTGGTTGGTATAAGATCCTGCAAGCATTCGGAGCGAGAACCGGCTCCCTGCAGACAAGATAGTACCGGAATCCAGCTCCATTGTGAAGGAGCATAAGGCGTGGCTGCCATCTTGGAAAAGCATCCCAGCATAAGCTGCACGGCTGCGGGCTTGCAGCCACCACAGACGGATAAATCATCAGCCCACACACCACACATCCCTGCAACTGACTGCAGCTGCTCCTGGAGGTGGCGGGAGGCGGACACAGCAGGCAAGTCACCAGCTCAGGGGATTCACTCCACTTCGGCCACAGACGAATCTGCATGCTGTGCTATCTGGGAGCTAGTAAAATATCAGGAAGGGAGCTTCCTGATATTTTACTAGCTCCCAAATAGCACAGCATGCTATCAGTTACATATAACTACCAACCCTGAAGAGACCACCATATCACATGGCAACCTGACTGTCATGGGGACCCATCACAGATACCCCATTACTTGTTTCACCCACCTGGGCCCATCACCTCCCTAAACCCCAGAAATACATCTGGTTCATATACAGTACCTTGCTAACAAACTGTCTCCGTGGGTACTCACAACCTGACGGGAGTAACCATCAGGAAACCATCTTAGCTCGAACCACATAGGCGGAACAAAAATTATTATTTTTTCAATTTCTCTTTTCTTTCTTTGCCCTTTAAACCACTTCGTATGATCTAACAGTACCAACTGGAGGATGCCACAAGGTAACCATTACCTAACCACTTCTTCAGTCTTGGCCTGCCTATCGCGGCATACACATGGGACTGTGCATTACTAAATTTGTGGCCTTTGCAGATGATCTTCTCTTGTATATATTGGATCCCAAGAACATGCTTTCCCCATAAAACATAAAAAAGTGAATATGGATCAGTCTCGGGATTTTCTATAAAACAAGATAAATCCGAAGAGCTAATCCTAGGACCTCATAGTTGTCCTCACTTGACTAAAAACTACCTAATACACTGAGTTTCCCATGCAATTAAATACCTCGAAATACATATTCCTAAAAACATACATGATCTACATAGACTCAACACCAACAAAACCTTGAAATCTGCCCAAGAGGAAATGGATAAATGGAAACACGTTAAGTTATTCTATTTGGGGTGCATTAATGAGAAGTTTCCCGAAACTCCTATTGCAGATGTTACCGGTCCTACTAACCACTTCAGAATAATAATATATCAACACTTTATTTCGCTAATTTATATACAGTAGCAAAACAAGCGACCACGAATAGGCCTCCTAAAGCTCCAACAACCCGTATTCAATGGCGGAGTGAATCTTCCACACCTGAAAACATACAGCCATGCTAGTGTAAACAGATACATTAGGACTGGATACTTAAAACAGCCAATCATACAAACCCAGATATTGATCAATCCTTTAGACTCGATCAACATCTACTATCATTTTTGCATAAGCAGGAATCGATATTACAAAACCCTCTTCTTATGAACCCATGGTTAGTATGGCACCATACCAGACACAAAAGGTGATTGAATAGCCACCATTCCTTATTTTTACATTTGGTAGCAAACCTGGAATTTCAAAACAGTCAGACATCACAGCCCTTTCTCTCCTGGAAGTCAAAAGGAATGTTACACCTAAAAGCATTAGTCAACAACACAGCTACGACCCCAATGAACGTACAAGATATAGCAGACAAATATTCACTTCCCCTTTCACAAGTGTTAGCAATTTATAAGGCCCAACATTATGCCAGCTCTGTCCTTAAACATTTTTCACCGTAGGATCGGACCAACACACTAGACACACTTCTACTTGAACCCACATCAGAAAGACAAACAATATCTACTTACTACTAAATCTTACGCGAACCAGACAACTCGACCAGACAACTCGTTGCACAGGCCTGGCTACATGGCTATGAACCTTTCCCCACCTTACCATGGATCATTTATTAAAATCCTTTTTATATTCGTGGTAATCATTGTCATTGTCTATGTACAGGGAGATGTTCTATAACATACAGTATATCATAATGGATATCTCTTTCCACATGGCGATACGTCATGGGTATCTCTGATAGCGATAATGTGGTAGCTTAAATGCCACTTGTATGCATTCCATGTGGGATTGCCCACTTATCACTCAATTTTGGAAACAAGTACGAGGATTCTCCACCAAGTAACTTTTGAGTCATCTGCAGCTAACAGCATAATGGGCGATATTGGGAATTTTCTCCCTAACACAACAATCCTACAGCATAATAGAAAACGAATGCTAATAGTCTCGCCAGTAGCCCGCAAGTGTATTCTGCACCAGTGGATCCATTCGGAACCTCCCACAATTCAATTATTCAGAGCAACACTCTTCCATTTGTTTCATATGGAATGGCTTGAAACATCCTTCCAAAACGAGGACCGTACAGAGAAATTATTTCAAATATGCGAAGGTTTTATTGACTCGCTTTCTGTGGATCTAAAAACACGGAACCACAAATGTTTTCATTCCACTCAATGGTACGAAACACGTATCTTCTTGGGAGGTGCCCCAATTGACCTTCCTACACTACAACCTAGTACTTGAGCTTTGAGACTGCCAGTCGTGTCCACCTGCACCTATCCAATCTATGTAACCTTCAATCATTGTAATCGTTCTAACTAGCTTTCTCTTTTGCTGTTCTTTCTTTTCATCAAAGTTGTTGATGTTGTACACCTATGCCATGATACCAATGTATTTTTATTGCTCAATCCGTAATAAACATATTTTTAAAAAAATACCTGTTAAGAATATTTTATTAAAAGTCAACAAAAAGCATAAAGTTGTGTCTTGTCAACACACACAGACCATTGACTTCAAGCCAACTATAAAGCAATTTTCTGCAAAGAAATCTGACAGATTTCTGAATTGAACACTTGGGGCCTGATTCAGGCCTGTTCGCTAGGCTGTGTATACTCGCAGCCTAGCGAACAGGTAAGCACCACCCCAAGGAACGTTCAGCCCCCCCGCCAACCTAATCCCCTCACTAGCATGTGAGGGGATGTGTACAAGAACACATCCCCTCGCATTCGGCCGCCGGGCCAAAAAAATCAGTCGATGGCCAATGACATCGAATGATTTTCTTTCCCGTATGCAGATAAAAGTCAGTCTGAACTTACTTTTTTTCTTGGTCACCGATGGAAGAATTTGATCCATATTTGCCCATACACTGACCCCCAGCATTGAACATGGCTCTGAATTCAGACCCGACCGAACAGGTCTGAATCGGACCCTTGATTAAAAATAAATATTTCATAATAATTTCATACTGTGCCATCTCTATCTTATTATGTTTTGATCATTTACATTTTTATAGGTAGGGGCCCCACTGCACTACCCTGCCCTGGCTGCCCAGGGGCCCATAATGCTGTTAAGATGGCTGTGTGGATAGATAGATAGATAGATAGATAGATAGATAGATAGATAGATAGATAGATAGATAGATAGATAGATAGATAGATAGTATCTATCTATCTACACACACAAACACAACTGTCTAATCACTTCCAAGCCAACAAAATATCAGTGATATGTATTTACCATAGAAAAACAATAAACCCCCCAAAAGTGGGAGGAAGACCCTAGTCCAGGTTTTACGTATATGCATGCTTAATTACAATTTTTCCATTACTGTATAAATAGTTTCTAAATATATCATACACAAACAAAATATATTGTGTAGTTGCTTAAATATCAGCAACCATGACATCTCTAGATTTATTTTAAGTCATATGATGTTACTACCATTGTAGACTCTTTCTTCCCATAATGGTCAACACATCTTATGACATTGTTTTTATAGCAAAAGGGTCCTACTGGAGTGACATCCCCTAGGCCAAGCATGTCCAAACTATGGCCCTCCAGCTGTTGTGAAACTACAAGTCCCATCATGCCTTGCCACAGTTTTGCTATTAGGGAATGCTAAAACTATGGCAAGGCATGCTGGGATGTGTAGTTTCACAACAGCTGGAGGGTTACAGTTTGGACCTGACTGCCTTAGGCGATCAGGCAACTTCTAGGCCACTGAAACAAAGCCTGGGCTCCTCCTTTCTTGGGTAGAAAACCAACCTCTGTTTAGACCTGTCTAGGTAACCGCACAAGGCATTTATTACATTTCTGTGAATAGAAGCCTGACATACACCCTCCCTGCAGGCACCTCTGACAGGACAGTATAAAATTAGAGGTGTCAACATACTTTATTGTACAGCATCAGTCAGAACACTCTATGGTACATGTAATACATCACACCTGCATGCTAACATCTGATGACGTACGTTGTATTCAATGTAGGTGCATGTTAATAAGAATAGCTTGCACGTTTTTTATTTTTTTTTATTTTTATTTATGCCCAAGTCCTTAAATGTAATATACATTTTTTAAGTTGACACATTGCTTTACTTTTGAACTACAAGACATTATTAGACGCACAAGGAATACACAACTTCTGAGAACACTGTGTGACAGCTAATTATCTATACGAGAGGAGTAAAATCTGCCAAACCATTTTTGGATAGTCTAATGCAGTGGTTCCCATACTGTGCGCCTAGGCTCCCTGGGGTGCCTCGGGACACTTGCAGGGGTGCCTCGGGTTGGTCGTCCAGGACCAATTCAAATTATTTATGATCAATTATTTTTGGACAAAACTAGTGCTGGTGGCTGCCAATCATAACATGTGTACAATCAGAACCAAATCCTGCCCTTTACCACATAACTGAACCTAAGAAGCACATATAAACACAATCTACTTCATTTGATATATATTTTTTGGGGCCTAGGGGTGCCATGGAAAAATTCTGATACTCTAGGGTGCCGTGATTAGAAAAAGATTGGGAACCCCTGGTCTAATGTCAATGTTGCCCATTCCTTTTAACTCACTCAGTATTGTTTATTTTTTACAAGTACATTCATTTATTCAGTAGCCACTCCTCGTATAAAGCACCTACAATGTATATTCCTGCCATGCAGACACACCAGCGTTAATCTGTAAATAGTAAATTAACCTACCAGTATAGCTTTGAACAGTATGAGAAAACAGGAGTCCCATGCACAAAAGTGAGAACATACAAACTACATTCTAATAGGAGTAGGGCCCCAGTCATAAAAAAACTGCCAAAGCATGATGGTTCTTGGAGAACTACAAGTGTCAGCATGTCCTGAAATCAAGGACCTGATGGTACCTATCCTACACCTGTAAAAAATATATTACAATAAAGACACACACACCATAGTTTGGCAGTGCCTACACTCAGATCATTGGAATACACATTATTAGCATTGTATTTCAAAATTCCAGTGGCAATGGAATTAAAATTTGAATATGACCATTTCACAGGTTAGCAATTTATTTATTTATTGGTTGAAATATTGGATGGCACAATCATTGTTGGTTTCAATGTATACATCTTGAGATATGAATATATATTGAGGAGGGTTTGTGAACACTGTATTTTCTAGTTGGCTAATGCAGAATCAGTGAATTATCATTTGAACGATTTAAAGTGTTTCCCGACCTCGGCCCTTGGGGGCACAAAAAGGGGTACATTTACTAAGATAGTTGTTCTATTGAAGATGGCATGTTGCCCATAGCAACCAATCAGATTCTATCTATTATCTTCTAGAAGGTTCCCATGAAAACGCTGGGCATTCCCATGGAAATTGCCCGGGTGCATCACTGGATTGTCAGCTACCCATCCAGTTCCTTTGGAGGGTGCACGCAAATCTAAGTGACCTGAGAGTTACTTAGATATGCGTGCACCTTCCACATCATTCGATGGTCGGCAACCATTGAATGATGTGGGTGTTTCCCCCTGGCCTGCGAATGGATGTTTATGTTAAACATCCATTTATAGGCCATGCGAATGAACCCGGTGTGTGATGGGGGGGGTGGACCAGCATTTGGTGGGCGGTGTCTGGGGGACTCACAAGGCTGCACATTCACAGTCTTGCGAGTCACCAGAATAACCACTTGTGATCGCTTGAATGCAATCCCTGGGTGGGGGTGGAGGGAGCACTTTCGGTGGCGGCGGTTTTGGGGAAATGGGGCCGGAGGGACCACTGGCGGCATTGTGAAGGAGCATTAGCAGGCAGGCAGCAGAATTTGAAAAAACTGTTTAAAACACTGGGCATCCCTCTGATGGCAAGTGACATCGGGTGCTTAAAGGTGGCACTTTTTGCACCATAAGATGCGATTGTATGCGCTGGACATCGCACTTCAATGTCGCATCGCATCCGATTGCATAAGTGTATGGGCAGCATTAACAACCAGTATGCTGGCAGTTACAGATCTTACAATAGATTTTATGTGAAATTACAACAACTCTGCTCTATTGGGAGTGTGAGATCAGTATAGAAATCTGAACAGAGAATAAATCTATAAAAGGATACGCCACATAGATAATGGAAGTTTAAATAGGGAGACAGATGTGACATTTGGCCAGCAGGGAAATTTATGAAATTAAATAAAGATGAGATCCTGCTTCTTGCACAAACATTCAGGACAAAAAAATCTCAAATAAAAAAAACAAGCCAGACTGAGGTTGTTAAAATTCTGCAAATGCCAGTCAACCATAATAAAAAGTTCATTGGGATGAGAGAGGATGGTTACATTATTCATAAAGAGTAAAGACAGCCAGAGTCTTCTGAGGTGTATTATAATCTAAACCCAAAGCAAATTAGTAACAGTTGCATGTTTAATTGTATCATTTAATAAGATATTGAGGTGACCCTCTTTATCTTTTTTTTAATTACTAGTCTTTTTTAGTGTGGTTACAAGTCTTAAAATAAAAAAGAAGAATGTGCATGTTAGTATAACATAACCCCCACACATAAGGGGTCCTACACCGCCACTGCTGCTGGTGTGGGGCTTCTGCCGCCCCGTGCTCGGGCAGCGGGGTCGGACAGTGTGGACTGGCGGCGCAGCGCAGGCGGGCAGGGGGTCCCTGCAGCGGACTGGGCAGTCAGTACTGGGGTCCCTGCCGTGGATGGGAAGTCAGCGGCAGATGGGAACTAGTACCGCTACAAGTTTGTTGTCTAGGGCCCCCACAGACCTTAATCCGCCCCTGACTGCACATACTGCATCAATTATAGGTATACCACTGAGCCCAATGTCTTTTCCAGCTTTTCCAGTTTTCCTAGCCTTATTACATACAGTGTTGTTAAGAGAGCATAAAACACTTGCCCTATTCTCATATTCCTAAGGGTCATAATCAGACTTCTCATAATGGCTCCTAGACAGCAGAAGGTCTAAAATAAATCATCCATCACATTCATCTGGTGACTCCGGAAGATGTTTTGGGCCTGATTCTGAGTCAGACTGTGTGTTCGCATGCATACTCCCTGCATCCGCAAATCTGGATGCAGGGAGTGTGCATTTTAGCGGGCGTTCCTAGGAGGTAACTCGGGGTTGTCTAGGCAGACATGGATTTGTCTTCAGCATGTTGCTAACCACTCACACAAGACACAATGTTCAAATAAAGAAACTATACTATACCTGTGTTGGAGCAAGTTTTGATGTTGCGTCTAAAGATGCACCAAGCGCATTTCGACCACTGCAAGGGGGTGTCTCAGTATCAAACCCTTTGTTTCAAAGGGGAGAATCTATACTAAGTGAAATGCTTGTAAATACACTATTGGCCCCAAGGTCGTTGGGGCAACAAACATCTTAAGGTGTAAAAATGATTATTTTAACATGATATATTTCAGATATGTTTAACTGGTTAATATTGGTAGACATACATTTTTTCCTGTAGATGCATTAGCTAAATGCATTAATTATGTAAAGTGCTAAAATTAATTAAACATTGTAAATGGCAGTGCCCAGACAGACTAGTGAGCTGCAGAACACAGGATACAAAAGGGCTGTTACTACCATCCACGTGAGTCTACCTGTGGTGTGACTGTAATGTAATCTCATGTCAATGTTATGTTACATTTCACAGTCCTGCAGATTGCTGCTGTTGCTAGTTTACAGTACATTAACATTCTGTTATCAGGAGATTAAACAAGGAACTTGCTTTCATCTGAACTAATTTACTACCAGGGGTCAGAGTGTTACCCTGAATATAGTTACTCTTTGTAAACAGTAATACAAATGTATCCAAATTCTTTATTGTTGTGTTTAAACTATAATGGAAAGATTTGTGAGCTTCAGTAACCCTTTGTGATTCAGTGGGAAGCAAAGCAAAAAAATACTACAAAAACTAAAGTTTAGTATTTTTTTATGTAGCCTCTTCTTTATATCAAGAAGATTCGTAATGGTATCCAGTATATACTGTACTGTAGCTTTGCAATAACTACACTGACCCGTCTATGAAGGGTTCTCCAGTACAGATAGGGGAAATGTCTGATTATTCCTTTTCAAACTGCAACACTTTAATTGTCTTAAAAGATTGTGCTGTATGTGGGAGGGGGGATTGAGCTTTGATGTAAGGTTCTTTCAGAGTTTAAGGTGAGGACACACACAAGTAATTGGAAGAGGCAGCTGCCTCCGGAGACTGCAGTGGAAATAAGTAGGGGGTATTAAAAAAAAAAAAAAAAACATGCTGTGTTTATCCTGTAGATTGTTACCAAACCTTATAATCTTGAGGACCCTTCAAGTTGTAATTTTTGTATTTCTTTATTTTTGATCATTACATAATTTTCTAATTCTCCACATTTACTTTGTACCTTGTGTGATCAGCGGATGCTTGTGTGTCTAATGCAATGGAAGTCAATGAGCTGTCACATTCTATCAGTCATGTTACACACAGTTATCTGTCTGGTTATGAAAGTTGAGCCAATGTTTTGCAATTATTTTGCCTTATTGCTGCACAATGAAGAGGTGAGGTGATATTATTAGTCCCCAAGATAAAAGGATAGCATTTTGGGGTCTACATCATACCTAAAAGAAGTCATTTCAAGCATTTACAGTAGAAAAGTAAACAGTTTAGCAATACACATGGTCCTTACTCACAAGTAAAATATGCTTAGCCCTTCCTTAAACTGGGTTCACAGACAATAATGTATTCCCAGCAACCTAGTAGGTGACACTACGTCAGTGGGATACTGGCATCGGCAAGTCTAATCCGCACTATGGCTCTCGCAACGGGTAGCTACACTTGTCCTGCATGTACAAAGGACATAGCTAACGACCCTCTGGAGCGCACATTGTTAATGATATAGTGCATACACATTGAACCTTATTCAAGTCCGATCGGCCTTGGGTATGCGCATGCAGTGCGCCGGGGTACCATGGAAATTGCTGGGTGGGTCATGTGGGCACCAGGGGTGAGCAGCTGACATCATCGGATGTGCAAGCATATATAAGTGACCTGAGAGTCACTTTATAGATGCATGCACAACATCTTTCAAGGAGTTTACCCCCGGCCTGCGAATGAATGTTTAGGTAAAACATCCATTTGCAGGCTGTGCAAACATTCATGGTGTGCAAATGGGTGGGCGGGCGGCCTGCCATTTGCAGGGCAGGTTCTGGTGGAATCGCGAGGGTGCAAATTTGCATCCGAGCGAGTCAACCAGAATAACCCCCATTGGACGATATGCCCAGAAATATTGTTGTTATCATTTTAGCTTGCATATTGTTAATTTTATCGTCGAATGCCTACACACCTTTAGTGTTGAATATATTTACATATCCCAAATATGTATACTAAAGGGGCAATTCAGACCCAATCGTTACATGCTGAATTCGGCCCCAGCCCTGATAATTGGGGTTTGCACATGCATGAATATGCGCAAACAGATGTTCCATCTATAGTGAAAGGGAAGGGGCGGGCAGGGGAACACCCAGTGTTTTATGGGCATCCCAATAAAAACACTGGGTGTTCCCAGGGCCGGATTAAGCCTTCAGGGGGGCCCGGGGTAACTTTAGACAATTGCGGCCAATTGTCATTACTGGCCGCAAAAGGCACGGGAGAATATTACACTTTCAAATTATTATAATTATTATTATTATTATCCTTTATTTATATGGTGCCACAAGGGTTCCCAATTACAGAGTACACATAATCAAAACAGGAAAACAGTGACTTACAGTTGAAGATAATACAGGACAAATACAGGGTAAATGATGAAAGGAACATCAGCTGATTACTGCAACATAAGTATCCAGGTGGCAGCAAACATCATGCTTTGGTGTAATCGAAGACTACTGAAGTAGGAAAGGATAACCACATAAGGTAAGAGGTCCCTGCTCGTGAGAGCTTACATTCTAAAGAGTTAATTGAGTCAATTGGTTCAATGAGTAAAATATATATATAAAATACCACAGGAAAAGCCTGTGTTTGACCCTCTGTACCTTACTCTGTAGGAGCCCTGACAGGCTCAGCGCTGCCTCTAATTAAAAACTCTCCCATGACGAGGCCGCTGCTGCTGTTGTTTAAAAAATACATGCCACAGGGGGCACCTAGATAGATTGTTGGCCCAGGGGTACTGACCCCCTATGGCACCCCCCCCCCCCCTTAATCCTGGGTGTTCCCCTGCAGACGCAGGTGTGGTGATGCCCGTTTGGGCCTTAAGTAAAGAATATGAAAGAAAGGGGTGTGTAGGATACATTCTGTGGTGCAATACTGCCCGGTTGGGTCAATCTCCCTAGGGAATGGGTTCTCAAACTTGATCCTCAGGACCCCACACAGTGCATGATTTGCAGGTCTCCTCACAGAATCAAGTGAAATAATTAGCTCCACCTATGGATCTTTTAAAATGTGTCAATCAGTAATAAGTGCACCTGTGCATCTATCGGTTGATCTGGAAAACGTGAACTGTGTGGGGTCCTGAGGAGAACCTGTGCCCTAGGGTGTCACCACACTCTACAATACAAGGGCAAATGGATAAGGAAATGGAGGTGGCATTAACACTAGGCACAAAGTATACCGATATATAAGATACAAAAGTGTAACAGTGCGTAGAATTTGGTGTTCATTATAACCAAATGAAGAGAACTGACTTTTGAATGCATCCAAAATTAGCTCAGGACACCACTGGTTAAACTGCATAGTGTCTTTGTCTCATGCAAGTGCTGGCATTTGTTAAGTACCAAAATTGCCGTTAGTGTCTTGAGTAGGTTGAGGACCACTAGTCATCAATTATGAACTAATGACAGGGTGAATTCAATTCTGAAATCCAATTCCCAAAGAATTAAATTATATATATATATATATATATATATATATATATATATATATATATATATACAGTTCACAGTGAATTGAAGAGTGCATAATCTATTCTATAGTATTTAATATTTAATATATATATATATATATATATATATATATATATATATATATATATATATATATATATATATATGGGATGCAGTTAAGATCCCGGCGGTCGGGATCCCGGCGTTCAGAATCCCGACGCCGGAATCTCGACCGCCGAAATGCCGACCGCCGAAATGCCGACACTTTCTCCCTCCTGGGGTGTCCACGTAGTGAGGCACCGGGCCCGCTGCGTGGCAAGGGGGGGCGATCCACGTCCCCCCCTTGTCGGCATTTCGGCTGTCGGGATTCTGAACGCCAGGATCCCGACCGCCGGGATTCAATACTGAATCCTATATATATATATATATATATATATATATATATATATATATATATATATATATATATATATATATACAGGTTGAGTATCCCATATCCGGGCATCCCTTATCCGAATTATTCCAAAAAACGTGTTTTTTTGGAATAATTCAAATTTTTTATTTTTTTTACCCCCCTAACCCTTTTTTAAACTTACCAAGTCCCACGACGTCCTCGGCAGGCCTTCAGCATCCTCTCCGTCTTCTCCAGTGGTCCCAGGAGTGTATTGCGCGAGTGTGTGCACGTGCCGGTGATGCGCCTGGGAACTCGCGCAATGCACTCCTGGGACCGCCGGAGATGCCTGAGACGGAGCTGGAGGCCTGCAGTGGACCCCGGGGGACAAAGTGGACACCGAGGAACCATTGGGGCACCACCAGGGGACAGGTAAGTATGTTTAAAGAAGGGAGCAGGGGGCGGGGTCACGACGGAGCGGGAGTAGGAGTGGTGTGTAGCTCCCCAGCATGGTGGAAAACATCCGTCTCCCTACCCCGAGCTAACGCTGCCTAGATACCCCAGGTGTACACCAGTCACTGCGGGGAAGAATTGCGTCTAAGTGTCGGCGTCAATACCACGCCCGGAAATACCTGTGCCTGTGACCGTTTTCTGCTGGGCGCATCTCCCTTCAGAGCCGCGGATACGGAAGTGACGGCGGGAATCCCTTGATCTGAAGCCGCTGGGAGCTGGCGCTGTCGGGTGCCGATCCCACGTGCGGCGGTGCTGCTGAGCTCTGGGAGCCTGGAGTCGCGTGTGAGGCGCTCCGGAGCTGTGCAGGGACAGACGGGAGCCGCCGGAGGGGCAGCGTGGCTCGATCGTTGCCGTGGATACGAGCAGTGACGCTGTTGTGACTTTGGAGCCTGGAGACGTGGGTGAGGCACCACTAGGCTGCACAGCGGCAGGAGGGAGCTGGCTGAAGGGATAGCGTGGGCGGCCTGAATATCTCCACAAACCTGCCTATATCCAAAAATTACACTGCCACACTGCCTATAGCTTATTTGGACTGAATTGCCATCATAGAGGGGGAGCCCTGCCTGGACCTGTGCATTGGAGGGACCTCGCCGTTAGCACAAGGAACACTACCCTGAAGTCTGGTGCAGTATATCTTTGGTCTGCATAAGTTACTGTTATCATTGTGGCTTTATTGTGATTAGAACTGCTATTCGAACTGACTAACTTTGCTATACAACTGATTTAAACTGCTGCCTGGAGTGCTACGGTTTAGCCCTCTGAAATAGAGGGTCCAGGACTCAGGTCTAAAAAACAGCAGGAAACGTACCCTTAAATCTTTAAGCCCCGTTGGTCTATTTAAGAGGCAGCATGGGCAAAACAAACAATGCGACGGCCGCGGCCCGCTTGGAGAATTTTGCCAGATCTCAGCCAAGCAGCTCTGTGCAAACCCCGTCCACCACCCCTCAGGCCACTCCGACAAAACAAAAAAGTCCCAATAAAGCAGCTGATCCCACGCTGCAGCAGGTATTAGACGCCATTACGAATTCAGAACAGCATCTTTCTGGTCAGATCACAGATCTCCAAGCTGACATTTTGTCTATGAAAGCTGATTTGAAAGCCGTAAATGAGCGCATGGATGAAGCGGAGAAACGTATATCTCTCCTTGAAGATACCAATACGCAGTGGCTCAGAAAGGTCAATAACTGTACCCAGCAGACCTCTGAGCTGAAAGCCAAACTCATAGAGATGGAAGGCAGGTTAAGGCGCAATAACCTGAGGTTCGTGGGCCTGCCTGAGCATACTGAGGGACAAGACCCCCAAAAATTCGTTGAGAACTGGCTGAGAGATACAGTTGGCAAAGATGCATTTACCCCTTCAATTTGCGGCCGAACGAGCCCATAGAGTCCCGCCCAGACCCCCTCCTCCAGGGGCACCGCCGAGAACTTTTATCGTAAAATTCCTGAGTTTCGACGACAGAGACATAGTACTACGCTCTATACGTACTAACGGTCCCCTCCTGTATGGTGGAAACAAGGTCGCGGTCTATCCGGATTTTGCCCTCGAAGTACAGCGGGAGAGGGCAAGGTTTGGGGATATCAAAAAAAAATTGCGTGAACAGAATATAAGTTACTCCATGATATTCCCCTCCAAACTTCGAGTGATTAACAATAACTCTACGCACTTCTTCTCTACTCCCATTGAGGCAGCTCAATGGTTGGAGGCTAAATCCCTGGGAACCGGGCAGCGGGAGCTTGTGTTGAAACATCTATATTGAAAAAAAAAAATGTTGTAATAGCCTGCTGGGGGGCTTCCCCCCGCTCAGGGGTGGCCCTTATGTTTTTCAGTCCCTATCTTCGGATTCTTCTCTCATTAGCATATCTTTGCTTTTTTTCTGTTTCCCTCCCCTTTCTTTTTCCCTCCCTTCTTAATTTTTTTTCCTTCTTCTCTTTTTTTCGGGGGGTAGGGGGTGGGTGGGTGGGATGGGGGATAGGTATGCCTACTGGGAGCGGGTATACAGGGTGGGGGGTGGATGAAACCTGCTTGGGAATTGCAAAAATTGTAATATGTTTTTTGAATGGTAATTTTCTTGTCTATGATGATCCGGCCCTTTGTAATGGGTCAACAAATGCTCTCTATCTTCGGTATAGAATCATAAATTGGAGAGTCCGACCATTGAAATTATATAAACAAATCAAAGGATGATCAAGCTTTTAGCATGGAACGTTAGGGGCCTAAATAATAAGATTAAACGTTCCCTTGTCCTTAATCAGATACGTACTTATGGGGCAGATATAGCCTGTTTATCAGAAACTCATCTCGTTGGTGGTAAACTTATGGCATTAAAACAGCGGTGGGTGGGGTGGGCATATCATGCCCCGTTTACAACCTCCTCTCGAGGAGTTTCCATACTCGTCAGGAAATCATTAACCTTTATATGTAACCGGGTCGAGGTGGATCCGGGGGGTAGGTTTGTCTTTCTGGATTGTGCACTTGGCTCTTTTCCGTTGATATTGCTCGCAGTGTATATTCCCCCTCCTTTCTCCTATGAGGTACTGGTAAAGGCGGTTGCTTTTGCGGCAGGTAACCCCTCCGCATCAGTGATCTGCACAGGGGACTTTAACAACATACTGGACCCGCGTATGGATAGATGGAAGGGCAGCCCCCCCACAATTTCCAGGAGCGGTGGCGCCTTTTCAGATTTCATACGGGATCTAGGTTGGGTGGATGCTTGGCGAGAACGCAACCCAGCGGCCCTTCAATACTCCTGCTATTCCCTATCACATAAAACCTTTTCCAGAATTGATTTAGTGCTGTCATCCCGGTCCTTCATTCCTATGCTTAAAAACATAGAATATAAACCCCGCGGGATATCAGACCACTCCCCCATAATGATGGAATTTGAAGTGGGTGTAGAAAGGGGTCAGGGGTTTTGGAAATTAAATCCATCATGGCTGCACCAGATGGGACCGGTTGACAGCATTGAAAATCTTTGGCGGGAATACTGGGCGAATAATAGGGGATCGACAAGT
Organism: Crinia signifera; assembly: GCF_055691185.1. Lineage (NCBI taxonomy): Eukaryota > Metazoa > Chordata > Amphibia > Anura > Myobatrachidae > Crinia > Crinia signifera. The sequence goes on along the minus strand of NC_139222.1, from coordinate 146,528,134 downwards.
GCCGCGGTTGAGTGGGATGCTTTTATAGCCCATATGCGGGGTGTATTCAGAAAACGAATAACGGAAATTAGAAAAGAAAACAAGGAACGACTACAGGCTATGGAATTAAGATGCTTAGACCTAGAATCTGAATATATACTTAATAAATCTGATGTAGCATGGCAGAGCTGGCAGGAAGCCCACCAGACCTGGTTGGCGGTAATACAGGACGAAAACGCCAAAGTGATGGTGTATCGGTCCTGTAAAGCCTACCAAACCGCAGATAAAGCAGGGCGATATCTTGCCTATTTGGCAAAAGCCGAAGCTCCACCTTCCTGTATAGGTCCCATAAAAGATATACAAGGTCAATTGATATCTGATACACCACAGATGGGGGGAATTTTCTCTGAAGATTTTGAAGAGCTATATACCTCTAGACTTAAAATCACCCTAGAGGAGTTGAAACTACAGATTGGGGGCATCGATCTTCCGAATCTCTCTCAACTTGATAGTCAAGACTTAGAAGAACCAATAACCATCAATGAGGTCCGCCAGGCAATAAAAGAGCTACCTGGGAACAAAGCCCCTGGGTTGGACGGTATTCCCGTAGAGGTTTTTAAAAAGCATATAGACATAATTGCCCCTCTTCTACATACCACTCTGACTCAATGTTTCGAGGAAAGTGAGATCCCCCGATCAATGGCAGAGGCCAAGATAGTATTGATATTAAAACAGGGAAAAGAGTCATGTAATCTCGATTCATATCGTCCCATTTCACTGTTATCCAACGAGGCTAAAATCCTCGCTAAAATTCTCGCCAATAGACTAGCGAAGTGCATATTAAAAATAATACACCCCAACCAATCTGGATTTATGCCAGGGAAATCCACAGCAGCCAATCTGCGAAGACTATACACCCATCTGCAGCTACCTGTTGTGCCCGAAAGCCAACCCGCAGTGGTATCCCTCGATGCCACTAAGGCGTTTGATGTTGTAGAGTGGTCATATTTATGGGCCACATTGAGGGCATTCGGATTTGGTGCCAACTTTATTAAATGGATACAACTTTTATACAAACGCCCCACTGCCAGAGTTTCTATAAATGGCTGGACATCATCGGCTTTCAGACTCTATAGGGGCACTAGGCAGGGGTGTCCCCTCTCCCCTCTATTATTTGCATTAGCAATCGAACCCCTCGCCTGTATACTAAGGACCCACCCCGATATTAGAGGCCTGTGAATGGCCCACGAGATTGATGTAGTATCTCTTTATGCAGACGATGTATTAATTTATCTTTTCGATTACAGAGACTCCCTTCCAATTATCTTCAAGCTAATTGCCGATTTCGGCAAACTCTCCAGCTTTCAGATAAATTGGAATAAATCTCATATCATGTACCTTGGTACAACAGCGACCCATACATTGTCACCTCCCACACGGCTGACATGGGCAGCCAAATTTAAATATCTAGGGATTCAGATTACTCGTAATACAGAGGAATTCGTCCAGATTAATATTCTGCCGACCCTAAATAAGCTGGATGCCAAATTTAAATCCTGGAGCAGGTTACCACTGACAGCCACTGGGCGGACAAATTTAATTAAAATGGTGATCCTCCCGCAGCTGCTCTACTTAATCCAGCAATCCCCAGTCTTTTTGCCTAAAAGTATATTCAGGAAAATAAATAGTAAAATTTCATCATTTATTTGGCACAATTCACGTCCAAAGGTTCAGCTGAATAAACTTATGATGAACAAGAGGGCTGGTGGCCTGGGTCTCCCAGACTTTCGTGCATACTATATAGCTGCCCAGTTGTCGCAACTTCACCCCTGGTTAACAGAGGAAGAGGATAGTGACCTGGCTAAAGCGGTGGTAACCTACTCTGCCCCAAAGTGTCACCCCCAAAACAGAATCTTACAACCAGGCATAAATACACTAGATCTACCACTGGTAAAGCAGGCCATCAAAGTTTGGCGGGAAGCCGCCCAAATACTAAATGTACAGGGCATAGATCCATCACACCCAATTGACGACTCCTTAACATTCCAAGAATTATCATCATTACAAGTTAAAGAAGTATGGAATAGTCATTCAATTACCACCCTTAGCCAAATTTATGCCCCAGGCAGAATAAAAACCTTTGCCGAACTTAAGGCCGAATTCGGGCTTCCTAAGTCATATTTTTATCGATACCTACAGTTGAAAACTGCCTTGGAGGCTCAGTTCTTGGGGGAACTCCCGGTTTTCCGACAGTCTCCCATTAAAACTATAATTAAGGTGGGGGGGAGGAGTAAATTAGTTAGTAGAATATATAAACGCTTAAACCAGGAAAAGGGTCAGGATAACATGGAGGTGTTGAGGGAGAAGTGGGCTCAGGATTTAGGGCCAATAGAGGAGGAGGAGTGGCACGCCGCGGTTCTTCACATTTTTTATGCCACAAGTGCCATCCGAGTGCAACAGGTTCAATTTTTTATCTTGCATAGAGCATATATGTCTGCAACCCGCATGGTTAAGTTCAAGGGACGGGCATCAGCAATGTGCCCCAAATGTAATGCCAATCCAGGAACGTTCTTCCATCTCATATGGCAATGCCAATATGTGTCTTTGTATTGGGAAGAAGTCGTCCAAACGATGGTAGACTCTGGTATTCCCAGAGCCGCCTTGACTGTAAAAGGCTGTCTTTTAAATATCATTGAAGATCGACATCTTGAGGCCGGGGACCGACACTATATCAATAGCCTTTGCGCTCTGGCAAAGGTTATTATTGCCAGAAATTGGATGGCCAAAAGTGGACCGAAGTTGATATGTTGGAAAGCATTAGTCAATTATACCCTTAGGCAGGAAAAATATGTACATATCAGCAAAAACACCCTGCCCAAATACCAGAAGGTCTGGCATCGCTGGATGGAGCTCTTTCCTGATACAGGGACATAAAACTTGATCAATTAAACTCTGCGAAACAGAGAGAATCCCAAACAAAATAGGCACTTATAAAAATAATAAAATTTATTTAGATGACTAACGGAACATTCACTTTCCCTTAACCCCTTCATGACAGAGCCAGTTTGTGCCTTCATGACAGAGCCCTTTTTTTCAAATCTGACATGTCTCACTTAAGTGGGGATAACTTTTTTTTGCTTTTACTTATCCCAGTGATTTTGAGATTGTTTTCTCGTGACACATTGTACTTCAAGTTAGTGGTAAATTTTGGTCGATACAGTCTGTGTTTTTTTGTGAAAAATACCAAAATATCGTGAAAAAATGGAAAATTTAGCAATATGCAAAATGTTAAATTTTCTGCTTGTGAGACAAATAATCATACCACTCAAAATAGTTAATAACTAACATAGACCATATGTCTACTTTATGTTGCCATCATTATTTCAACCCCCTTTTCATTTTTTTGGACACTAGGAGGCTTCAAATATGACTAGCAAATTCTCAAATTTTCAAGAAAATTTCAAACACTGATTTTTTTAGGGACCAGTTCAGTTCTGATGTGACTTTGAGGGACTTGTATGTGAGACACCCCCATAAATGATGCCATTTCAAAAACTGCACCCCTCACAGTATTCAAAACAGCATTTTGGAAGTTTGTTAACCCTTTAGGTGTTTCACAGGAATTAAAACAAAGTGTAGGTGAAATTTCAAAATTTCTTTTTTTTTGCAGAGTTTCAATTTTAATACATTTTTCTAACAAATACAGTAGATTTTACTAGAGAAATGTGACTAAAAATTGATTCCCCCAATTCTTGTGTTTTCAAAAATATCCTATATGTGGCCCTAGTGTGCACGTTGACCAAACCACAGGCTTCATAATAGAAGGAGCACCTACTTGATTTTGGAGCCTCCTTTTTATGAGATTTTTTTTTAGGCACCATGTAGGTTTCTAGGCACCATAAGTGCTAAAAGTTAGGAACCTTCCCCACAAGTCACCCCATTTTGCAATCTACACCCCTCAGGGAATTCATCTAGGGGTATAGTGTACATTTCAAACCCCCAGGGGTTTCACCAATTTTGGTACAACTGGGATGTGAAAATGGAAAATTACATTTTTTTACACAAACATGCAGTTCTGGCTCAAAATTTTTCATTTTCACAAGGAATGAAGGAGACAAAGCACCCCAAAATCTGGGCCCCAATTTCTCCCGAGTACGGCAATGCCTCACATGTGACCAAAAAATACCAGTGGGGCGCATAGCAGGACTCAGAAGGGAAGGAGTGATTTTTGGATTTGGCAGCACAGATTTTGGTGGAATGAATGGTGGGTGCCATGTTGCATTAGCAAGACTCCCAAAGCACCAATACAGTGGAACCCCCCCACAAGTCACCCCATTTTGCAAAGTACACCCCTCAGGGAATTCATCTAGGGGTATAGTGTACATTTCAAACCCCCAGGGGTTTCACCAATTTTGATACAACTGGGATGTGAAAATGGAAAATTACATTTTTTTACACAAACATGCAGTTATGGCTCAAAATTTTTCATTTTCACAAGGAATGAAGGAGACAAAGCACCCCAAAATCTGTGCCCCAATTTCTCCCGAGTACGGCAATGCCTCACATGTGACCAAAAAATACCAGTTGGGTGCATGGCAGGACTCAGAAGGGAAGGAGTGATTTTTGGATTTTGCAGCACAGATTTTGGTGGAATGAATGGTGGGTGCTATGTTGCACCAATACAGTGGAACCCCCCCACAAGTCACCCCATTTTGCAAAGTACACCCCTCAGGGAATTCATCTAGGGGTATAGTGTACATTTCAAACCCCCAGGGGTTTCACCAATTTTGGTACAACTGGGATGTGAAAATGGAAAATTACATTTTTTTACACAAACATGCAGTTCTGGCTCAAAATTTTTCATTTTCACAAGGAATGAAGGAGACAAAGCACCCCAAAATCTGTGCCCCAATTTCTCCCGAGTACGGCAATGCCTCACATGTGACCAAAAAATACCAGTGGGGCGCATGGCAGGACTCAGAAGGGAAGGAGTGATTTTTGGATTTGGCAGCACAGATTTTGGTGGAATGAATGGTGGGTGCCATGTTGCATTAGCAAGACTCCCAAAGCACCAATACAGTGGAACCCCCCCACAAGTCACCCCATTTTGCAAAGTACACCCCTCAGGGAATTCATCTAGGGGTATAGTGTACATTTCAAACCCCCAGGGGTTTCACCAATTTTGGTACAACTGGGATGTGAAAATGGAAAATTAAATTTTTTTACACAAACATGCAGTTCTGGCTCAAAATTTTTCATTTTCACAAGGAATGAAGGAGACAAAGCACCCCAAAATCTGTGCCCCAATTTCTTCCGAGTACGGCAATGCCTCACATGTGACCAAAAAATACCAGTGGGGCGCATGGCAGGACTCAGAAGGGAAGGAGTGATTTTTGGATTTGGCAGCACAGATTTTGGTGGAATGAATGGTGGGTGCCATGTTGCATTAGCAAGACTCCCAAAGCACCAATACAGTGGAACCCCCCCACAAGTCACCCCATTTTGCAAAGTACACCCCTCAGGGAATTCATCTAGGGGTATAGTGTACATTTCAAACCCCCAGGGGTTTCACCAATTTTGGTACAACTGGGATGTGAAAATGGAAAATTACATTTTTTTACACAAACATGCAGTTCTGGCTCAAAATTTTTCATTTTCACAAGGAATGAAGGAGACAAAGCACCCCAAAATCTGTGCCCCAATTTCTCCCGAGTACGGCAATGCCTCACATGTGACCAAAAAATACCAGTGGGGCGCATGGCAGGACTCAGAAGGGAAGGAGTGATTTTTGGATTTGGCAGCACAGATTTTGGTGGAATGAATGGTGGGTGCCATGTTGCATTAGCAAGACTCCCAAAGCACCAATACAGTGGAACCCCCCCACAAGTCACCCCATTTTGCAAAGTACACCCCTCAGGGAATTCATCTAGGGGTATAGTGTACATTTCAAACCCCCAGGGGTTTCACCAATTTTGATACAACTGGGCAGTGAAAATGAAAAATTACATTTTTTTACACAAAAATGCAGTTCTGGCTCAAAATTTTTCATTTTCACAAGGAATGAAGGAGACAAAGCACCCCAAAATCTGTGCCCCAATTTCTCCCGAGTACGGCAATGCCTCACATGTGACCAAAAAATACCAGTTGGGCGCATGGCAGGACTCAGAAGGGAAGGAGTGATTTTTGGATTTGGCAGCACAGATTTTGGTGGAATGAATGGTGGGTGCCATGTTTCATTAGCAAGACTCCAAAGCACCAATAGAGTGGAACCCCCCCACAAGTCACCCCATTTTGCAAAGTACACCCCTCAGGGAATTCATCTAGGGGTATAGTGTACATTTCAAACCCCCAGGGGTTTCACCAATTTTGATACAACTGGGCAGTGAAAATGAAAAATTACATTTTTTTACACAAAAATGCAGTTCTGGCTCAAAATTTTTCATTTTCACAAGGAATGAAGGAGACAAAGCACCCCAAAATCTGTGCCCCAATTTCTCCCGAGTACGGCAATGCCTCACATGTGACCAAAAAATACCAGTGGGGCGCATGGCAGGACTCAGAAGGTAAGGAGTGATTTTTGGATTTGGCAGCACAGATTTTGGTGGAATGAATGGTGGGTGCTATGTTGCATTACCAATACAGTGGAACCCCCCCACAAGTGACCCCATTTTGCAAACTACACCCCTCAGGGAATTCATCTAGGGGTATAGTGTACATTTCAAACCCCCAGGGGTTTCACCAATTTTGGTACAACTGGGCTGTGAAAATGAAAAATTACATTTTTTTACACAAAAATGCAGTTCTGGCTCAAAATTTTTCATTTTCACAAGGAATGAAGGAGACAAAGCACCCCAAAATCTGTGCCCCAATTTCTCCCGAGTACGGCAATGCCTCACATGTGACCAAAAAATACCAGTTGGGCGCATGGCAGGACTCAGAAGGGAAGGAGTGATTTTTGGATTTGGCAGCACAGATTTTGGTGGAATGAATGGTGGGTGTTATGTTGCATTACCAATACAGTGGAACCCCCCCACAAGTGACCCCATTTTGCAAACTACACCCCTCAGGGAATTCATCTAGGGGTATAGTGTACATTTCAAACCCCCAGGGGTTTCACCAATTTTGGTACAACTGGGCTGTGAAAATGAAAAATTACATTTTTTTACACAAAAATGTACTTCTGGCTCAAAATTTTTCATTTTCACAAGGAATGAAGGAGACAAAGCACCCCAAAATCTGTGCCCCCATTTCTCCAGAGTACGGCAATGCCTCACATGTGACCAAAAAATACCAGTGGGGCGCATGGCAGGACTCAGAAGGGATGGAGTGATTTTTGGATTTTGCAGCTCAGATTCTGGTGGAATGAATGGTGGGTGCTATGTGGCATTAGCAAGACCCCCGATGCACGGTGAAATGATGAACCTAATAATCCATCGATGTGTGGTATATTTTGAAACACTCCTTTATACATAGGCCGGGTTTGTCGGGGCAAGTTTCACAGTGGAAAATAGTTTCCTTTCTTATTCCCTTTTTATAGCAAACTTTGCACCTTTTTTGTGTCCTGCCCTTTCTTGCAGTGGAGGGGATTTCGTTGGGAAAATGCTGCCCTGGTACAATACGGGGGCCAGTACTAGAAGTACTGGGGCCCTCTGCCTGCTGGTTCCCAAATATTAGGCCCTTTATGACTTCCTCTTGAAAGTGCATAAATGTCCCCCTCTGGCCGGTAGAACGGAATAGCACGTAAGCGTTATACAGTGCCATCTGGATGATATACACGGCCAGCTTCTTGTACCAGATATTTGTTTTCCGCAGGGCACTGTACGGCTTCAGTACCTGATCTGAAAGATCCACTCCGCCCATGTACTTATTGTAATCTAGGATACAATTTGGTTTTGAGGTGTGGGTACTGGTACCTCGTACAGGGATGGAGGTGGTACTGTCTCCATGAATTGTTGTCAGTATAAGGACATCCCTCTTGTCCTTATATTTGACCAACAACATATTTTCGGTGCATATTCCCCTGCTTTCACCCCTTCTCATTACTTGGGCAATGTGCGTTTTGGGGAGGCCTCTTTGGTTCTTGCGCACAGTACCGCAAGCTGCTGTACCTCTTGAACCAAGGGCCTTAAACAGGGGGATGCTGGTGTAAAAGTTATCCACATAGAGGTGATAACCCTTATCCAGGAAGGGGTGCATTAAATCCCAGACAATTTTGCCACTAACACCTACGAGGGAGGGGGGGCATTCTGGCGGTTCAATTCTTGAATCCTTCCCTTCATATACCCTAAACTTGTGGGTGTACCCTGTGGTGCTTTCACACAGCTTATACATTTTTATGCCATACCTTGCCCTCTTACTGGGAAGGTACTGGCGGAATTTAACCCTTCCTTTAAAATGTATAAGGGACTCGTCAATACAAATAAATTTTTCAGGGATGTATAGCTCTGCAAATTTGGCACTGAAATGATCAATGACCGGCCTGACTTTGAATAGCCGGTCAAAGGTGGGATCATCTCTGGGTGGGCACTGTGCATTATCGGTGTAATGTATAAATTTATGGATTGCCTCAAAACGAGTCCGAGTCATGGCCATACGGTAAAATGGGGTGCTGTACAGAACATCTGTACTCCAATATTGCCTAATTTGTGGCTTTTTTACTATGCCCATATGAAACACCAGACCCCAAAACGTCATCATCTCTACTGCATCTACAGGGGTCCACCTAGCAAATGATGACGTGGGGTTTTGAGCAATAAACTGCTGGGCATATAAATTAGTTTGGTCCACCATTAAATTTATAAAATCATCAGAGAAAAATAATTTGAAAAAGTCAATTTCTCTGAGACCTGTGGAATCAAATTGGATTCCTGGCATGGCCAAAAACTCAGGAACCTGGGGCTCAAAATTGTCTGGTGGTGGGGTCCATACGAGATCAATTATTGGGGGGGGGTCTCAGCTGCTCTACGGGGGCGTCTTTGAGGGGGTCCCTCATCACCAGAGGAGGAAGAGGAGCTTAAGACGAATCCTTCAAATTCCCCGCTTGCCTCACTGGCTGTGTCAGAATCAGAGGCAAGCATGGCATATGCCTCCTCCACTGAATACATTCTTCTGGATGACTGGGATGACATTTGGGATGACATTTGGGATGACATTTTTATTTTTGTGTTACTGGTAGTGAAATGTTTCAACACGTGTATAGTGTAGGGGGGGGTACAAACTTTATTTCAACCCGGGGGGTATGTAGTGTGTTGTGTGTATGTAGTGCAGAACAAAAAAAATACTTTATACAAAAAAAAAAAAAATGAAGGGGTTAAAAAAAAAAAAAATTGAAGGGGTTAAAAAAAAAAAATTGAAGGGGTTAAAAAAACAAAAAAAAAGGTCCTGCGCCAAAAATTGAGCACAGATGTTGGTCAGTAACGTCTGTCACTGAACAGCGCTCAAAGGCAACAGGAATTTGATCAAAAAAAATAAAATAGATCAACCCTGTGCCGAAAAAGCTGATCAGTGATGTACGTCACTGATCAGCGCACAGTGGCCACAGGACACCCACAAAATCACAGTGTGTGTAAAAAAAAAATTAAAAAAAGACCACACAGCACCCACAAAAAAAAAAAAAAAGGTGATCAGTGATGCGACACTGATTACCAGTGAGGGGCAGCAGGTGCACAACCTTTGGTGCAACTGGCAGCAACTGACAGGTATATATAAAAAAAAAAAACCTCTGCACCCCCAAAAAGTTGCTGATCACCTCAGATATAGTGATCAGCACAAAAGGCGGGGGTAGCAGACACAAAATATACACTCTCTATCACTCTCTGTCACTATCTCTCTCTATCTCTCACTATCTATCACTATCTATCACTATCTATCACTATCTATCACACTGCAGCAGCAGCACTGACAGTTATATGTATAAAAAAAAACCTGCACCCCCAAAAAGGGGGGGTAGCAGACACAAAATATACACTCTCTATCACTCTCTGTCACTATCTCTCTCTATCTCTCTATCTCTCACTATCTATCACTATCTATCACTATGACACTGCAGCAGCAGCACTGACAGTTATATATATAAAAAAAAACCTGCACCCCCAAAAAAGGGGGGGTAGCAGACACAAATCTCTCTATCTCTCACTATCTATTACTATCTATCACTATCTCTCACTATCTCTCACTATCTATCACTATGACACTGCAGCAGCAGCGACAGTTATTTATATATAAAAAACCCCTGCACCCCCAAAAAGGGGGGGTAGCAGACACAAAATATAGCTCTCTCTGTCACTATCTCTCTCTATCTCTCTCTCTCTATCTCTCTATCTCTCTATCACACTGCAGCAGCAGCAGGAAGTCTCAGGAAGTCAGATCCAGGAAGCGTCCAGCACGCTACAAGCAGTGATCAAGTGATCAGGTAAGGTATTTGCAAGGATCAGGTAAGTATTAGCAAGGATCAGGTCAGTATCACGGCAGATAGGCACGGTGACCGCTCTGCACGCTACTCCAGACCGGAATGGCGTCTGCAGTCACCGTTAGTTTAAATGTCGCGCCTTGGCTGTGATTGGTCCGTGGGTCCCACGGACCAATCACAGCCTTGGGGGCAGGTGGGGTGAGGGTGGGGTGAGGTGTCATCGTCACCGATGACCCCCTCATGCCCCCTGACGCCCGGCGGTGATTGACACCTGTGTTACCAAGCGTCTGATTCGCTGGTAACACAGGAAAACGCTGTGAATGGCTGTTCACACTGAACAGCCAATCACAGCGATCGCCGACGGGGGGGCGACATCGCAGCCCCCCCTGGGCATGCAGGGACATGTCTGCTGTCAGGGACAGCAGACATCGTCCCTCTGTCACTGCGTCTCGAGACGCAGTGACAGTTTAAAGTCATGACGTATATATACGTCATGTGTCGGGAAGTACTTCCCGGCCATGACGTATATATACGTCAAATGTCGTGAAGGGGTTAAAAAAAAAATCTTTTTTTTTTTTTTTTTTGACACAGTGTAGTATTTTCAGGAAACTGTCTTAATCACAAATAACACCAGGGTTGCCGACCCTCCCGGAATTTCCGGGAGTCTCCCGAAAATCGGGACCCCCTCCCGGCACCCCGGAAGGGTGGGCAACCCTCCCGGATTCAGGAGGGACCCCCGCTAACCCCCGGATCGCGGCATTAAAATGCCGCAATCCTCGGGTTTTCGAGGAGGGGCGGGGCTAAATGACGCGATTTAGCCCCGCCCCCTCCACGGAGATACCTTAATCCCCTGTTTTACCAGCATAGGGGCGGGGCTTAGTGATGTCACCCTTAAGCCCCGCCCCCTGAGTGGCTACAGAAACTCTCCTCTCCGGGCTTCTCCCGGAGAGGAGAATAACAAAGTCGGCAACCCTGAATAACACTTTATTCTTAAAAATAGAGAGAAATAAAAAGTAGTGCTTGGTAAACACTTCAGGTGGACCAGGGATAATTTCCCTCCTTCACAGTATGCACTTTATTATTCCTAAAAGACTTAGGTATTTATAAAACACAACTAATACAAAAGAAGGGGAAGATTAAAATTATATAAAGGGAAAAAGGAAAGGATGGAGAAAGGGAAAGGAAAAAAAAAAAACGCACGTATAGAAACAATAACTACCACTGGGCCATTTTATAAACTTTGTATTTGGGGGAGAAAAGGAAAAAAAAGGGGAAAAAAAAAAAAAAAAAATTCTCTCGAGTCTAGCATTAGAAATTGGAAATAGGCATTCCATTGGCATGAAATAAAGCACATGTCTGGAAAGACAAGAATAAAAATCAAATAGAAACATAGAAAGACAATACAAGAACCAAGCAGGGGCGGGCGGGGGGGGGAGGGGGGGTGGGGGGTTTATAGGGGTACCCCTAGAGAGTAAGATTTGAATCGTTATGTATTACTAAACATGTATGTCTGCACTGTGCAGGCACTATAGATACCAAGGCTTCAGTGGCCTTTGTGCGTTTAAATCATATATGTACATGTTATAATATTTGTTCATGGTCATTACAATGTTGTATATCTTGTCTTGCTTTTAAAAAAAAAAATTATAAAGATTATTTATGAAAAAAAAAAAAAAAAAAAGTATGTTTAAAGAAAATTATTCCAAAATCCAGAAAAATCCCTTATTCAGAATGCTCGTGATCCTGAGCATTTTGGATAAGGGATACTCAACCTGTATATATATATATATATATGGAAATAACCCCACTATGGCTGGAGAGCAATACCTTACCATTGTTTTATCTGATCAAATTTGCCCTTGGTGACATTGAGGATTGACATGCCTAGACTACAGAAGGCACTTAGCATGGGTTATGCAATCAATGCCATTGTTACTTTATTGAAACTGATTGAAAAGAGAGAGAGAGAGAAAAGAAACACTGATTCCTATCCCAAACATAAACAGCAAATATGATGTAACTTTAATGCTATAGAGCCAGTCTAGTGTCTGCCCTCGGGGAAGAGTGGCTTTGTACAAGGATCTGAGTTCTACACTTACGCTTTTCATGGTTTATCAGAAACAGCTGACAATTTGCCAAAAACTGTTTCCTCTGGCTACAGATAACCTAAACAGGTCTGATGGGATTATTTCCAAGGAGAGCAACAAACGCCTTGCATGTTCTGTCTCTCACTAATGTAATCACAGGTACACATATTACAGGTATATAAAATCTCCAATTCTATCTGTTCCTGGAACTTTTATATTCACTATAGTCAAGAAAATGTAATTTCTAACCCAGGTTAAGCTCATTGATTCCAATCTGCTGTCTGTCCATTCGCACGGCTGGCGGGCAGCGTTACATGGCAAAGTTACTTGGCTCGCTAAGCAGCGAACTAATGCTGCTTTGCGAGCCAACCAGAATCAAAGTACCAACTAGCTAATCAGCACCTAACTGCCATGTCACCACAGTGTTTAAAAACTGACATTTATGAGCTGAACTCTCCGACTTATGAGCTGAACTCTCTGTACTTTATCTCCGTCCACTCTATCTCCATCAAAGGCTCAATACATAGAGAATGATGGGCATGTTTTTGGAGATGATGTTACAATATTAACACATATTACATATGTAGCATTCACAGCATTGTGCTTGGTACACTTTTCCTTGTGAGGGTCAAATTGTTGTTAATCTGTGATATGAGTTCTCGGTGCTTTAGCTGCACTTTGTAACATTTACATTTAAGTGTTTAGAAGTATTCCCTAGGCCTAGAACATGAAATATACACAGGAGTCTGCTATGCCCTGCATCACCCTGTTCTGCGTGCTGCTAGTGCTGAGAGGAACAGATTTTCTTTGGGGTGGGAGGGGGGAAACTACGCCCACAGACTGACAGGCTGGCAGACTGCTGTTTGGATGCAGTCAAGTGTATTGTACTAATTCACTGACCCATCCTAAAGTGCCAGTCGCCCCGCTAATAGCCTTTTCACTGGTTCTGCATGCAATCAGCATAAGGTTAATTATGGTAATTTGTTGCTCATCCTAATCTATTCTAATTAGATATGTATATTTGCCTAATGAAGAAATGTCTTGATACACAACCATTCACAAGTCACTACTTCAGGCAGACGTGGATTCTGTGAACACGGTAGAGAAATGTGCAGCATTAAAGGAGAATTTTCCCTAAACATCTATGCTAAACAGTACTGTATTTTTTAACAGGAACAAGTCTATTGCATTAAGATATTGTTTGTCAACATGAGGATATATTTAGTAAAAATTTACCAAGGCCACATATTCTTATTGTATTCTGTGAGGTGAATTCTGTCTTTCAAATGACCATGACCATGGCTACCATGACCACTTGTTCATTATTGTAAGTGCGCACCCCCCCCCCCCCAATACCTGCGGTATCCAGTCTGTACACCCCCTCCCCCCCAAAAAAAAAATCTTTGCTCCAACTGTGTGTGTTAGGGAGGTGAGCTATGACTGCATGTGGGATTCCCTCTCCTTACCTACTTAGTAATGGGCCACCGTATCCTCATGAATTCAGAGCTGATTACATGGCTGGCTGTGAACTTGCACAGCTGCCAATTATTTATAGACTGCACATGCGTACGGGTCACAGTTTGCATGCGCGAGGCTGCCCTGCCTTCTATTCGCTAGCTATTCCTAAGGGTAGATGTATGAAGCAGTGATAAGGGAGAAGTGATAAAGTTCCTGGTACTTTATCACCGACAATCAGCTCCTGACTGTTAAGGTGCAGGCTGAGTTTAAAAAGGGATAGTTAGGAGCTGATTGGCCGGTAAATAAAGTACCAGGCACTTTATCACTTCTCCTCCCTTATCACTGCTTCATACATCTACCCCTGAGTCTCATTTACTGGAGCAGTACAGATGGGGCAATGGTTGGCATTACTGTCTCACAGCACTGTGGCCATGGGTGCAGTTACCATACTGCCGCTAACTGTGTGGAGTTTGTATGTAGTGCCTATGCTTGCATAGCTTTTTCCCATACTCCAAAAATATAGTAAGTAAAATATGCAAGTAATACTGGTTTCACATTGCAAACCTGCTTTCAACCCATTTTGGTAAACGTATCTTAAAACGGGTCAAAAGCCAGATAAACCCCTTTCATATTGCATGTTGTAAACGGTATATTGCAGCTTCAATACCGTTTTTGTACCTTTCAGATTCAACCCATTTCACCCATAGAAAGCCATACAATGTCATTTTAAATGTTTTTTTCCTTGTGGGCAGGGATCATGCCGGGAGATAACCTATCACCTTTGTGTGGTTATCATTTGTACCAAATATCGTTTCTGAGCTGTTCAGACTGCACGGAAAACGGCTCAGAAACATGTAGGATCCTGCTTTTAACACATTTCAAAATAACGGTATTCTGTAACCGGTAAATTGACAATGGAGCTTTCACACTGCAGCTGTTCCCGTTTTAAAAACGATAAATAAAGGCAACATACCGTGTTAAAGCTGCAATGTGAAAGGGGTATTATTGTTAACAATTGTGTTATCATGCATAATTAATGAAAATAGCATAGTGTGCATCTAGCTTAAGTTATGGCAATTGTAGACATTTGTACTGTTTATTGTTTCAGACTATTGAGGCAAGGGTTAAGCAGACTGCACATTGGTAGGGCCTCTGCATTTTAGACAGGTGAAAACCAAACAGAAAGGAGAAACTGAGCATAAAGTCAAGTACAAAGTCCGGCAAAGATTCTACTTACACTTACTATAATTTAAAAATAGCAAATATAATATTCATATTTGCTAACTGCTTAGAATTCTCCCCAGCTGTCCTCTTGTTAACAAGCCTGAATTATACTGGTAGGTTAAATGTCTCCCAACAAATTAACCCTAGAATGTCTATGTATGCATGTACTTGTGGTAGGGGATAAAGATTGTAAGCTCCACTTGGGCAGGGACATGTGTGAGTCTTTCAATTATCTCTGTAAAGTGCTGCGGAATATGAGTGCGCTATATAAATAACTGTAAATAAATAATTAATAAAGTGACTTTTTTGGGGTGGGCAATGGTGTCACTACATAGGTGCAGGGGCATACTTGCCTACTCTACCAGATCATGAGGGAGACACCTGAATTTTCAGGTAGTCGCCTGCACCCCTGGAAGAATGAGTACCCCTTCTACATCCCGACCATTTCATAGTGAATTGGTCAGAATGCAGAGATAAATACCAGCAATCTGCAGTCATTGTGGTGGGCACATGGCCTAGTGACACAACTGCATAATTTTGGTCCCACTTCTTATTTATATATGCTTGATTTGTGATATTTTGTTGCTAGAGGGTGGGGCCTTAGAATGGCAATAACCCTGCCTCGCCACGTGATCAACCACCTACATCTTCTTTCTGAGGTTCTCTGTAACAGGTGGAGGTCGCTGCCTGTGACATCTGCTGCGGGGCAACACCAAGGTGCCAGCTCCTCCTCAGTGACAGGAGCCGGATGTCATTATGTGCAGCACTCGGCTCCTGTCACAGTGTAGCAGCCGCCACTGTATACAGACTGGTTTTTGGGGGCCGTAAAGCATCCCCAGAGTTATGAAAACGGGGGAACCGATTGTGAGGTCACACCCCTTCTAGTAGCACACATATAAGATATGTACCTGCACTGAGGGAGGTTGGGGTTAAGTTGGGCATACACTACTGTGATTTCTCGCAGCAGTGTATGCCCAGCTGAGAACCTGCAAGCCACCCGGGCAGCAGGGTTCAGGGGCGTAACTATAGCACCGCAGCGCCCGCCACCGCGGGGGGGCGCTGTGCATGTGGGGGCGCCGGGGGCTGCGGTGCTATAGTTAAACCCCCCCTCAATCCCCCGCAGACTTACCTATCGCGCTGGTCCCGGCGGCTCCGTTCTTCTGCTGAGGACCACCACAAAATGGCCGCCCCCATATAGCACACAGTTCTCTGAAACTGTCTGCTGTATGGGGGCGGCCATTTTCTGGTGGTCCTCAACAGAAGAACGGAGCCGCCGGGACCAGCGCGATAGGTAAGGCTGTGGGGGATTGAGGGGGGGTTTGCATGGGCGGCGGGGTAGGGGTGCTCGGCAGGGGGGCGGGGTAGGGGTGCACGGCGGGGCGGCGACGGGGGGGGGGCGCCCCCCCTAACGGCGGGGGGGGCGCCTAAAACGTAGCTATGCCACTGGCAGGGTTGCATGCCATCCATTACATGCATCCCCTGTTCCCCGCCCAGCCCTCTGCTAGGAGGGAGGTCGGAGGTTGGACCTGCTTGCCCGGTTCAACCTCCAACTCAGGTTCGATACGCACGGGACCACGCATCAGACCTGAGTGTACACTGACGCGATTCAGGAACGGGTGAAATTGCCCCAAATCAAGTATGTGTACGGGGGCCTTTACACTGTGATAGGGAGCGGTTAGGTTTAGGCTTCAGGATGAGGAGGTTAATGTTAGGCTGAGGGAGGGAGAAAACACTGAGATGTCTTGGGATTGTAGCTGTCTGGAACCTCTCTGCCAGGATTTCATACCCAACCTTTTAATTTCTCCACCATAATCTCATGTCACAGCTTCACATGGTTCTACTGCACCCAGTGTATATAACATATGAATGGTAATAACATGTAAGATTGTGTGCATCTAAGTAGAAATGTGTAACAATTGCAAGCAGGCGAGGCTCCAGAGGCGGGGCTGCATCACAGTTCAAAATTCAGACAGGGGAGCCACACCCACTGTCTCCAACTGCCATTCCAAACTGACTCACTGACAGTGGGTGTGTCTCCCCTATTTGAACTTTTAACTGGGCTGTAGCCCCATCTCTGGAGCCGCCACTGCTTGAAAGGAAGTTTCATGCAAAAGTGCTATGTGCCGCAACAGATGTGACAGTCTGAGGATACATTCTACTTTGTACATGTAAATTTGCATGTACAAGGATTTATTGCATACCAGTATTACAAAGGTTAACACATTTTCCTGCAAGGTGAGATAGGAGAAGTACTGGGAACACATAAACATGCGGGCAAAGCTTCTTATAACAGTAGTTGTGTCAGGTTATAAACAAGCTTAAGGGTCCATTTTAGATTATATGAAATTTTTAGGGGTATATTAAACATTTAACTGAACAATATATCAGTCAGCGCAGTGGTGGAACTACAGAGGGTGCTGGGGGTGCAGCTGCTATGGGGCCCGGCAGCGGGGGGGGCATGAACAGCAAGCAGTCGCGTGCACCCTCAGTAATTTCATTATTTTATTATAGAGCCGCCCCGGCCGCCTGCTTCAGCGTGCCTCAGCCACAAAGTGAGGAGCCAGGTGGGGGGATGGGCTGTGGGGAAAGAGCCGGGCGGGGGGTAGCGCAGTGCAGGAAGCAGTGCGGTGCAGTAGGAGCCACTGAGCCAGGCAACGTGTGGCAGCGTGCAGAAGGAGCCCGAAGGGGTTGGCGCTGTGCACTGCAGAAGGAGCCAGAAGAGAGGGAGGGGGGCTGGGGGTGCCGCCACTGTGTGGGAGTACTAAGCCAAACAAACAGGAAGAGAAGAAGGAGGGATGCGCACAGAGCCTGCTGGTGCCCAACCTGCATCTTGCTTGACAGACTGGCCATCCTCCTACGCTGACAGCTTAGTGTGCCTGGGACAGAAAGTACAGAAGACCACCTGCTGGATGCTGGTGAGATGGGCTACCGCACATGAACATGTTGCAGCAGCACCAGATGCAACATGATTATATTGAAATAATAAGTTTAAAATGTTTTATTTAGTTTTTTTTTTACATGTATTTGTGTTTATCAGGCTGTGACTATTGCCATAGTTTGTAATGGGCATTACAATGTGCTGTATAATATGTATGGGGCCTTGCGGTGTGGCATAATGTGTAAGGGTATTACAGTGTGTCGAATATTGTGTGTAACAGGCATTGCAGTGTGTTGCATATTGTGTGTAACGGGCATTGCAGTGTGTTACATATTGTGTAATGGGCATTGCGGTGTGGTACATATTGTGTAGGGTATTACGGTGTTTGGCATATTTTGTAATGGGCATTACGGTGGGCTGCATAATGTGTTTTTGGGCTTGCAGTGTGTCGCATAATGTGTAAGGGTATTACGGTGTGTTGCATACTCTATAAGGGACTTTGCAGTGTGTTGCATATTGTGTAAGGGGCTATTACGATGTCTCACATAGGGCCTTATTCTAGTTCACTCTTTCTGAAAAAAATCCTTCTTAGATGGACAAAACCATGTGCACTGCAGGGGGGCAGATGTAATATCTGCAGAGAGAATTAGATTTGGGTGAGTTATTTTGTTTCTGTGCAGGGTAAATACTGGCTGCTTTATTTTTGCACTGCAATATAGATCTCACTTTGAAGTAAAACTCCACCCAAATCTAATTCTCTCTGCACAAGTAACACCTGCCCCACCTGCAGTGCACATGGTTTTGTCCATCTAAGAAGGAATTTGTCAGAAAGAGTGAACTAGAATAAAGCCCATAATGTGTAAGGGGCATTGCGGTGTGTCGCATAATGTGTATGGGTCCTTGTGGTGTGTCACATATTGTGTTAGGGTATTACGATGTGTCGCATAATTTGTAAGGGGCATTGCGGTGTGTCGCATAATGTGTATGGGGCCTTGCGGTGTGTCACATAATGTGTATGGGGCCTTGTGGTGTGTCACATATTGTGTTAGGGTATTACGATGTGTCGCATAATGTGTGAGGGGCATTGCGGTGTGTCACATAATGTGTATGGGGCCTTGCGGTGTGTCACATATTGTGTTAGGGTATTATGATGTGTTGCATAATGTGTATGGGGCCTTGCGGTGTGTCACATATTGTGTTAGGGTATTACGATGTGTCGCATAATGTGTAAGGGGCATTGCGGTGTGTCGAATAATGTTTATGGGGCCTTGCGGTTTGTTGCATATTGTGTAATGGGCATTGCCTGGGGCGCCCCATTATAAATTTTGCTTTGGGTATAGTTATACCTCTAAGTCAGCGCCTTGCATATAGTACCAAGGTTCCATCTGCTTACACTTTGTAGATGATGGAATTCTGTCTGTCAGAACTGGATGATACTTCCTGTCTCCTGCACTGAATCATAGTTCCTCTTCTTTGCAGTAAAACAAAGTATAGGTGACTAAATGACACAGACACTTCCATGTTACAGTAAGGGATTACAGCTGAGTGGCAGCGGAATTCCTACTGGGCTGTTATTAACTCTTTTATTACCACATGTGCTGACTATGTCTACATCACATATATCCTAACTAGTCTGACAACTTGCTTCCTTCTACTTTCAACAATGACTGCTTGACACTCAAACTAGATTATCATTAAGACTTATGTGCTGTTACTACATATTTATTACAAGTAGTCTTCCTTTTACTCTGTATTACTGTAGGGTTAAACATCACTTTGTGCTATTGTATGTTACTTGTAGTTTTACCAATTTGTGACACTGCTTATATTTTTGGAAGGGGATAATCTCTTGCCATAAAGGTGCATACACAATAAACAATAAAATAAACAATATACGCAATAACAAAATTTTTGTGCATTTCATTTAATGTGTGTGCATTCTGCCGATATGTGCTCCCATGGGTCGTTAGCAATGTCCTCCATCATCTGTACATTCAGGACAACAGAGGATATTGCCATGAGCCCCGTACACACTGGGGAGATATATTGCTTAGTTTCTCCTTTTCATCAGCGACCAGAGATGGACGCTGATGAAAGGGAACCTCTGCCGGCGGTGCCGCAGAGGTAATCAGCTGGTCGCAGGAGCAAGCTCCTACGACAAGCGTTTAGAATGGGGCTGAAAACGGGAGCGCGCACCCGGTGATTTATCGCCAGGGCACACTCCCATCACTGGCAATATGGTCGCCAGCGGCCATATTCCCAGTGATTTCAGCCACTTTTGCCCCCCGTGTGTACACAGCTATAGAGGGCGGAATTCAGCATAGCCCATACTGTCCCCCACCCTGGGGTTGGGGGACAGAGCTAAGCACTGGCAGCATTGGCAAGTGTGTATTCACTTGTCGTTGCCGACAACCCACCATTCACGTCACCAACAAGGTGCTGGGTACACATCATCTTATGCAGTGGTGTCAAACTCATGGCCCTCCAGTTGTTGTGGAACTTTATGTCCCAGCATGCCCTGCCAGAGTTTTAGAAATCCATTATATAAAATCTGTGGCAGGGCATGCTGGGATCTGTAGTTCCGCAACAGCTGGAGGGCCATGAGTTTGACACCACTGATCCATACTTGCCTACTTTTGAAAAACAGTTTCAGGGAGATTATAGTTTGTAATAGAATTTTGCACAGCGCCCCATTGAGGAGGCGTGTCATGCTCCACCCAGAGGACGTGTCTAGTTGCATATATGGAGAGATTGTGAAAAGAGATTGTGAAGGTGGCACCTAGAAGCGTGGGTGTGTACTGCTACATCTGAGAGGAATCTTGTAAAATTACTTATATCCAAATGTAGATGAGCCCCAAAGCAATTAGTAAGAGCTACTATACTTGCTAAAGTGCTGAGAAATGGTGCAGATCATTCAATGTAAATGTATCTGTCTCTCATTCCTTTTTTCCCAAAAATGCAATGTGGGCTAGGTGAAATGAGGGAGATTGCTGGACTAATGAGGGAGAGAGGGAGATTGCTGTTATTTCAGGGAGTCTCCTGCAGAATGCAGGAGGGTAGGCAGCTATGCACTGATCTAATGTGTAGTTAGCTTCTGTCTATTGATATTTAGACATTTTTCCTATAATTTTTCATATTCTCCTGACTGTAAGTGTAAGGGTAACATAACTGATACTTGTGGTAAATGAAGAACAATTAGACAGGATAATTATTTTTTTTTTGCAATGTATAACACAAAATTGTATTTACACAGATTTACCTTACTTTTGTTTTTACTTCCTAATTTCTGTGTGTATGTTATAGCAAACTAATGACTTTTATGGCTAGTTTATGACTATAAGTAATGACCTTGAGGAGTCGCTCCATAGTCATTTTACAGTGCAGCAGCTCATCAGATTAGTTGTGAATGCTAGCTCACATCTACCCAGACACCGGCTGCTAACAAGGGCTAATTTAATGCCAAAGTCAGACAGCTGTGTTGTGTTGCTCCCATTCTCACTGACCTGCAAGAGATTTGCACTTGTTTCTCTTGTGCCTGTGAAGTCAAAATGGATCAATAAAGCTTTGGTACACTCAGAACCATTGTAATAACTTTGAAGCCCTGGTGTGTGTTGTGCACGGAAACCCAATATTTGTCTGTACAGCTGTTGGGCCACACGCTACAATCTGGCTGCCTGCAAGGCCATTTCACATATCTTATATGGATTTTATTGGTTTGCAACATTAGTAATGTGTGCAAAAGTTGGGCAATTAGCTGGAAAAATTAACAGATTTCTCTCATTTTGGCCAGTATTTAACATCTGCTGCAAGCATATTTTCAGTAAAGGGCCCAGAAAATATTTATTGAACATTATACTTTACATTTTATTCAGTTTCTGTCTGTGCTTGGGCATGTAAAGCAGGCATGGCCAAACTATGCCCCTCCAGCTGTTGTGAAACTACAAGTCCCATCATGCCCTGCAACAGTTTTGCTATTAGGGAATGCTAAAATTGGCAAGGCATGCTGGGTTGTGTAGTTTCTCAACAGCTAGAGGGCCACAGTTGGCCATGCCTGCTAAAAAGCAATGGTTCCCATACTTGGTCATCAAGACTCCCTAGGAGTGCAGGTTTTAAAGATCTCCACACAGAATCACAAGTGACATTATTAGCTCCACCTAGGGTTACCACCTAGTCCCTTTAATTCCGGACACATGTTAATTACACAGGTTCTGTGGCAGTTTAAAATCAGGTGAAGTGGAGTCTTGAAGTCAGCCAGCCACAGAACCTGTGTAATTAATATGTGTCCGGAATTAAAGGGACTAGGTGGTAACCCTAGCTCCACCTGTGGATCTTTTTAAATGTGTCTAAATAATGAGCGCACTGTTAGGGGTACTTGAGGACCAGGGTTGGGAACCACTGTACTAATTAGTCCCCTATGGCCAAGCACAGATATGCTGGACTGTTATGTTGCCTTGAGGCCTGAGTTTGCTCCAAAGCACAGGTTCTCAATCTCAGTCCTCCAGTTTATGTTTTCCATTTCTCCTCATCACAAGTGAAATAATTAGCTCCACCTGTGCATCTGCTGCGTGAACTGAAAAACGTGAACTATTTGGGTTCCTGAAAACTGAGCTTAAGGCTGTGTACACACGAGGGCGATTCTGTCTAATATCGCGGGCAATTTGGACCATATTGCCCGCGATGGGAGTGTGCACCGGCGATATATCGCCTGGTGCGCGCTCCCGTTTCCCCCCCCCCCTACCCGTAGTGATCGCTGGTCATAGGAACATGCTCCTGCAAACAGCTGATTACCACTACCGGGCTCCCCTGGCAGTTTCTTTTTCATCAGGGACCATCTCTGGTCGCTGATGCAAACGGGACAATGAGCAATATATCGCTCGGAGATATATCCCCCCCGTGTGTACGGGGCTTGAGAATCTCTGTGCTGAAGGCACGTGTTTACAAGGTTGCTCTAGATTTGTTGTGTTTGTTTGTTCTAGTCAAGCAGTAGATCTCTAATTGTCCTGGCTCTTGCTGCAGAAATGCCTTGTTACTGGACTATGATAGATGTTGAGTTGATTGTAAAATGGGTGTAAATTATTAAAAGAAAAAAAAGTGTTAGAGAACTCATCCCCCCTCTAAGCACAGGATCATGAACTGTACATATTGCTGGATTTGCTCAGAGCAATTTGTCACAAGATTTGCTACACAATCTGGTGTACATCCTAAACGGCATCCATTCCACAGTGCTCTTGTGAGTATATTTTTGTATTGTATAACTTTGGTATAGAGAATCAAAGTTATTCTTATTGACATTCACAATTATATATTTCACATTTTGGGGGACATTCTCTAAATCTCGCCGCCCAGCTCCGCCCCCCTTTGCCACCCATCGCAATCATAATTATCGCATATGTTCTAACATATGTGATAATTATAGCAAAGGACAGCTCTTGCGTTAAGAGCTGTCCTTTGCGGTGAGAGTCGCCGGGTCCCAGCAGGTCCCGGCGGCTCCCTCCCACACCCGGCGCTGCTGCTGCTGCTGCGCCGGGCTCTCCTCCTCCCTGCACCCAGAAGAGGATCAGTGCAGGGAGGAGGTCACAGGTCCGGGCAGCACAGCTCTGCGGTAAACCGGCGGGGATGCTTAGAGCATCCCGAAATGCGGTAAAAACCCAGATAACAGAGTTTTTCCGCATTTTTACCTTAGAGAATCTCCCCCTTTAAGACAAAAATAAACAACTTTTTTTTACAGAATACACTTCCTGGATTTTACAGGTTGCCTTCAATATATATATATATATTTAGAGAGAGAATTCTGGAGAGTAGGCGGCACTCAGTGACCATATTAACTGTATAAAACTGTGGAATTTATACATTTCGGAGCTTAAAACCCTTTCTCAAGCCACATAGGAACTCTACCATAGAAGACACCCTGCCAGTTACACCCTTGTGAGCCCAAATTAGTGTGTGGAATCCAGCGGCAAAGCTTAACTGCGCTCACAAGCACGCTATGAGCGGGACAGCCGGAGCTCAGACAGCAGCTGCTCTCGCTAGTGGCGAGATCCCCAGATGGCAGTCAGAACCTACACACTGGGCACGGAAGATGGCAGTTTGATTGCCTGTCCCAAACACCTTTACACTAAGGACTGCTTCTACACTACCAGCAGCAGCACCCCGCCAGGCCATACAAGCTTCATCCAGTGCGGGGAACTGTGGTCTGTCTCACCAGACAACCCAAATTGGGGATGCTCCTGACACTTTAAACCTGTTTGTGCCTACATCTGCATATGGAGGTAATATAGCTCACTACCATGACTGTTCTAAAGGATACCCCCATGTGTTCTGTAACCACTTGTTGGCCAATTCATCCAGTTCCTGGACATTATCCATTCAATCAAGGAAAATTTGAAATGAATCATCATCAGAATTTAAGGACACTCACACATTGGCCTTTTTTCAGATCTGATTGCAGTACAAATTTGTCCTATTATTATACGTTAATGTTTAACCATTGCTGTATTGTCAATCAATTTTTAGTAAACTGCAATTAGAATTACTATTGTGTCATTCATGATTATCCCACATGTATACAACCAAACCTTATTAGATTGAGCGCAGCACTATCCCAAATATATCTATTGAAATTGATGGGGTTCTAGTCAGATCCCACAGTGTATTGTAGCCAGGGCTGGATTAACAATGGGCCTGATGGAGCTACAGCTCCAGGCCCATTCTCCAAATAGGCCCATTTTGTAGCTGAGGGCCAGGGCTTTCCATCGAGCCTGGCCCCGCGTCGCTAGCCCCCCGGGAACCGGAGATACCGCAAGGCAAAGCTGGAACATTTTCCCCATAGGATAACATGGGACCCGCTAATTCGGACCC
This sequence comes from Crinia signifera, assembly GCF_055691185.1. NCBI lineage: Eukaryota > Metazoa > Chordata > Amphibia > Anura > Myobatrachidae > Crinia > Crinia signifera. The sequence continues at coordinate 146,503,242 of NC_139222.1, read as the reverse complement.
CCACCCAGTTCCAACGGCATCACAGAAGCTCAAGGTTGATTGCAGTCTAACACAAATCGCTGGGCCTTCAATCTGATACCAGCCTGGTCCATATGGGTTCATTGGTTCTAGAGATATTGGGTAAGCAGATTTTTTATTTTCTGAAATGAAATTTTATGGCTGTTCATGTTGTTTGAGGACAGATTTCTCTCGAACCAAACGGCCCAGTTTCACAGGACCAAAATCATTTGAAAATCATTCGAAGCCCACATGTAAATGGGTCAGTTGGTTCCGAAGATATAGCTGGTTGTTTAAAGGGAGGGGGGTACTTTTCTCTCCTCCTCATACCAGAAAATGAATGGACTAGACTGGTGTAAAAGGGGCCAGCCCGGGTAAATCCCTGCATTTTTTGGTGTGAAAGGGGTATTATTTCAAATAGCCGGGAACTGCATTGCTTTGAATACAGCCGGTCAGCCCCCGGTTCTCTGCCCGGCTGTCAATGGCTGTCATTTCTGCCCAGCGGTGGCTGTCCCCCAGTTACTGCAAGCATATATTCCCCCTTGGCAATGAGCATGAAATCCCACATGGCAATGAGCATGGAACCCCTGGCAATGAGCATATAGGTAAGTAGCACTTATGTAGCATAATTTTTGGTACTTGTTTCCTAGCATGGCGCCCCCGATTTCCATCGCAGACCAGCGCAGCGCATCGCATTGCATGCATTATAGCGGCATGCGAAGCATGTGATGCGATGCAATTTTTAATTGTACAAGCACCCTGACGGGTGCTTACAATGTTAAATGCACCCCCATTGTCAACTCCACCCCCACTATCAACGCCAACCTGAAGAGTGGCGAGCACAGCAATCCCGCGAGGGGTGGCGGTACGCGTCCTCCGACCTTTTCATACCCCCACTATCCACGTCGGCATGGAGTTGATTTCAGATAGTTTGGCGAGTGCGAAGCGTGGCGAGGGGACGCGGATTACTTAACATGTATTCCGCTGCGCTCGCCACACTATCTAAAATCAACTCCACGCCGACGTGGATAGTGGGGGTATGAAAAAGGACGGAGGACACGTAACACCGCCACTTGCGGGCTCGCTGCGCTTGCCACGCTTCGGGTTGCCGTTGATAGTGGGGGTGGCGTGGACAATGGGGGTGTATTTAACATTGTAAGCACCCATCAGGGTTGTACCATTAAAAATCGCATCACATGCCATGTGCTGGCATGCGATAGTAAATTGTACATTCAGGGTCATTTTCCCGAATATCGCATTGCATCGCATATCATCACATACCTTATGGCATGGTATGCGATGGGCGCCGTGCTAGGAAACAAGTACCTAATTTTTAATAGGCATTATGGTGTTTGGCATAATACATAATGGACATTATGGTGTGTGGCTTAACATGTAATGGGCATTATGGTGTCATTTTTAATGCGAGCCTTTGGCGCGCAATGCCCCTGTTTATGAAGCATATTGTGCATTATTGCTCAATCTGTTTTGTATAGTGTGAATTTTGGCTCAATCCATGTGGCAAAATGTGAATTTTGGCTCAGTCTGTGTGCCATAGTGTGAATTTTGGCTCAGTCGGTGTGAATTTTTGCTCGTTCCATGTGGCATAATGTGTAAGAAGTACAGTATAAGGGGGTTACTATTGTGTTGCATGATTTGTATAAGGGGTATATGGTGTGGTAAACTTAGGTTACCAGATAAAAGGTGCTGAAATGTTGTCTACCAAGTTTTGGCTTTAAGTGTTTATTTTTATGAATGGAGTGCCGCCTCACCCCGCAAGTATCTTAGGACATAGGCATTATGCGGGTGCACCTTTGGAGGGCAACCGCCAATATATCTCCCTGCATTTTTCCTATGCCAGCCCCGCCTTTTCCAGGCATATATAATTAGTTGAAAGTATTTACATAAATAGAGACACACCCATGAGCAGATCACATAAACACTGGTCACGCCCCTTACATTATTAGATGCTGGCCACAACCCCTATTATTGCGCATAATAGGCCCTTGATAATTTTCAGCTCCAGGCCCATTTAGACCTTAATCTGGCACTGATTGCAGCCAATCGAATCCACCACTCAGTGCGCAGGTATAAACGAAAATTGCACATTGCAGTACAAATTTGTTTGGAAAATGGGCAAAACCATGTGCACTGCAGGTAGGGCAGATGTAACATGTGCAGGGAGAGTTAGATTTGTGTGAGTTATTTTGTTTCTGTGCAGGGTAAATACTGGCTGCATTATTTTTACACTGCAATTTAGATTTCAATTTCAACACACCCCACCCAAATTTAACTCTCTCTGCACATGTTACATCTGCCCCACCTGCAGTGCACATGGTTTTGCCCATTTTCCAAACAAATTTGTACTGCAATCAGATCTGAATAAGGGCCATTGAGTGTATTATATATTTCAATGAGTGTTATTGTTTAATATGATTTATTGTTTATCATTTATTTATTATTTATCTGTTTGTGTATACTTGTCATTAATAACTTGTTTTTATTCTAATTGTTTCCAATGTATTACTAATCGCCCCATGGCATTCCTCCCTTGTGGTGGCTGCTGGGACATACATCACACACTAGCGTTCCCCAGCGCCTTAAGCTGTGTACACACGGGGGCGATAGGGACTGAAATCTATGGGAATATGGTCACTGGTGACCATATTGCCAGTGATGGGAGTGTGCCCCGGCGATAAATTCAGCTCCATTCTAATCGCTGGTCGCAGGACCATGGCCCTAACTGTGTGGAGTTTGTATAGTCCCGTTTTTGCGTGGGTTTCCTCCCACAATACAAAAATATACTGGAAGGTTGATCGCCTAGAATGTGTGTGTGTGCATGTGGTAGGGAATATAGATTGTAAGCTCCACTGGGGCAGGGACGGATGTGAATGTTCAACTATACTCTGTAAAGCACTGCGGAATATGTATGCGCTGTATAAGAAACTGTTAATAAATAAATAAATATAAGCATTTATTTTTATCACATGTATAACCTTACTCACCATATGAAAACATATTTTACATTATATTTTAATACACCTATATCAATTTATACCATTTGGAATTTTTTTTGTAGTTTTCATTTTCAAATATTCCAAAAGTTGTATATGAACATTGTTTATAGCAGCCAACATAATACATTTTAATTGATTTAGGATAAGACTATGTAGGAATGCAGATCTTAATATATTCCGTCAATGAGGGTAACAAAAAAATGGTTCTAGTGCTAAAAGTTTTATTGTATAGTTCAGTAGTCATTATGCAGCATCATCTTGGCCTCAAGGAACAAAGTGGTTTTCTTTCAAAGCACCCAGGAGGAAACATTAGCTACACCCCAGTTACTGCTACATTCTAGCAAGAATGATTATTTGCCCATTGCATATTGCGGTTTCTGTGTAAATGTCATTAATATGGATGAGGAAGGGACAGTAACAGCATGTTATCCCTGCATTTAATGATTGCTTACTGTTCGGATTTAGCTTAGGTAGCATTTTGTAATGCAATGTCTCTGAGCAATTGACCTAATTAATGGCCTTATATTTCTGATTGACCCATGCATTGACATTGCATTAAACTAGACCTCCTGTACCACATCGACTTCCCCATCTGGTTCTTACCTCTAGACTTGTTTTTATATCTAGTTGCTTATTGAAGCCATTGTTTACACTAGTAACAAATTAGAAAAAAAAAAAAACATTACAGGCTTTCTATGAATAGAAAATTCTCATTTCCATCATGCGCATTCATGTGGAAGTATAGTTAAACTTAGGCTTGTGTTGCTGGGGAGAGTCATAGAAAGCCACTATCCAGGTTTATATTTATAAAAAAAAAAAATACCAAATATGTTTAACATTTTTGCAAATATAGAGGGAGGTAATTAGTTAAAAATGATGGGAATAGTGGATGATAAGGGGGTCAGTGTATTGACAGCCAGTCAAATATATTATTTATAAAGCCCTTAGGAAATGGTACTTACTGTATTTAAACTCCATTATAAAATACTTTACAGCATTTGACCATACAGAAAAGGGACAAAATAAGACCTTCCCCTGTATGGTGAATACATATATGGCCAATATCAGAGCTTCAGAGGGGGGCAGGGGATATCAGATCGATAATTTAGGACTGTACTTCTAGTAAAAAAAAAACCTTATACAGACAGATACATTTATCTCCTATTTATATTTAATACATATAGTTCCAGCTGTGGCTGAAGATAAAATATAGCACGTGAAAGCCTAAAATGTAGCACTGCAGCAGAGAGCAAAAATTAAACTATTAAATACAAAACTTTTTCCCTGTATGGTGCAACACCTGCGGTAAGGAAACCTTGAGTCTTTTAGTGGATTGTTTACTGCTGAAAACAGCTAGAGTGTAACAGCATATTATAGCCCACATGTGAGGACACAAGCCTTACACTTTTTTTTTATATAAATGCATCAATAAAAGGGGAAATAAAGGCATGTTTATATCTTAGTCATCAACTTAAAGTGGATTTAGTGGGTCAGATTTAAAGCCATCTTAATATTGACATTCATGTATATTACACACATACTTAAGTTCACCTACTTTGGAAAAGATTGTGACATAGCTGACTCACAGCAGCACACATTAGCTGTTAAGGCTATGCACATTATATAATAATTACTAAAGGAGGTTATGTCATCCCATTTAAAGTGGAGGAAGTAGGTTACATGCAACATATGGGAAAGTTAGGCAAAATACAGATGTGTCACACATCTATGCCCATCGCAGTACAAGTTGCGCTATTCAGAACATGTGAGCACCATAGGACTCCAAACAGTCATTCAGAGTTCCATTAATTAATCTTGGGTCACAAAATGGAGAAAAGACACAAGCAGGTTCTGCTGAGTAAAATAGGCAGCATGCCTATATTCGATGTGTGACTGTGGCTGTATCTGCACTGCAAAAATACCAACTTAGCATTATCTATGTAGATACAGCAGCAGTCACACACAATATAGTCATGCCGCATATTATAAATAGGAAGCCGCTTACGTGCTAGAGTCATGCCGAGAGTTTAACACAAGATGCTAGGATGTAGAAGAGACACCAATCACTGAGGTAGTAAGAGGCCTGGGCAAAAGGATGCAACTCATAGTGGGTGCTAGCCTCTACCCATAAAGCTCCCCAAGTCTTGGACCAACTTGTCAAGTTATAAATTGTGAAAATATATCGATTTTGGAGACTGAGCATTCAAATTTAAATTTTGTAGCCATGCACTTGAACATCAATGGTGACTCACAAACCGGATGCTTGGTCTAAGCAGAACTTCCTAATCACAGGCACCAGTTGTATTCTGAAATAACTTTTCAATAAAGTCTCTCTACAAGAGTCACTCATGATAATTAGTGTGGAAGAAACTTCCCACAGTACAAGCGGTGCATTATCAGCGTGGCCCCATAGCCCACAAAGTGCTCTTCACTGGCATATTATCATCCTCTACCTAAACATTACTCTAACAAAATAGGCTTATTTGGGGAAAGTATGTACTGATATGAAGATATACATGAACCCACACTTCCAAAACTCAGCCACAAGGTAAAGTTATCAGGTTGTACAAGCCCTCTCAAGAATATTGACTCACTATTCCAACACCTCATGTAACATCATAAAGAACTATTCTAATACTGCACCTACAACATTCCACCATCAAAACTAGTCACTCTGTACAATATGATTATGCTGCCACTACAATATATTAAACAAATTATTTCTTTGCGCTGATAATTTCAACCCTCTAATTTTCATGTTTTCATCCAGACCAAGTACCTATTGTGCCAGGAGTGTGACTATTGCTTGCACTGACCAGGCCAGTGCAGACATTCATTGACTTCATACACTATGTAACAAGAAGGGGAGAACAGAAGCACCAGCAAAGGACAAATCATGTTTTTGACATTTGTTCTTACCAATGAGAAAGCTGTGAGTGTTGCAGTAACTGGTAGTTGCCATGTTACTATTGGACAGTACATGAGGCAGTCCTGCATACTTTTACAGATTGGTAATAATGCCACCAGTATGCCAAAGGAGCATAATATTGTTTGAGTTACTTTATATCACATTTAAATATTAATGCCCATAATATGGGACACGTAAAATATACTGAACATTATTTTACAATTTCTTTATCAAAAAAAAAAAAAAAAAGTGCCCATAAGAGTGCAGCAGTTTTCAGACAGTCGGGATCCCGACAGTCAAAACTGTGACACTCGGGGTCCTGAGGGCCACCAGCTATTCTCCCTCGTGGGGGTCCATGAACCCCATAGAGGGAGAATAGAATAGGTGGAGAGCGTAGTGAGCCACCGTGCCGAGCAAGGGGCTTAGTTGCGCTAGCCCCGCTGTCAGAAGTCCGGCCAGTCGGGATCCCGATGTCGGGCTAATGACTGTCGGGACCATATACCACACCCGCCCATACACTACGGCAGGGGTCCTCAATCTATTTTGCTCTGGGACCCCATCAGCCAATAAAAATTTCAGGACCCAGCAAGTGACTGCAGAAGGTCATTACATCACATGGTGTAGTCAGCAAACAGCACAGGCATGGTGGCATTGTGGAGGCACAAAATTATATGAGGAGTCTACAATAGACAACTGAACAGATTTTTCAGAATCACTGAGATTAGAAAAGTCATCAGCCTGATGGTCAGCAACATGGAGTCACAACCCCATGCTCAGAAGGTTAGGACCCCATTAGGTCACTTTGTAAGATTGCATAAAAAAAAAAAAAAAAGGGGGGGGGGGGGGGGGGGTGTCGAAATCTCATGTATTTGACAGTAGGTCAGAATAGATTGTGTGGTCCTATGCATATCACATTGGAGCCTGCAAGTTCACCACCAGCTGGAGAGATCTGTTGGTTCACAGACAGGCCAACAGGCTTGGCTGGGATCCCATGCTGTATTGTATGCAAAAAGGCTGCATACATTATATCGCATGCAATCCCGATTCCTAGATCCTTCAAGGGCAGGGGAATGCAGGAAACTTCTCCCCTCTGTATACAGCCAGCTTTAGTGCTCACGTTTACATATGAAATATTGTAAACATGTATCCATTCTGACATGCTAGCTGTTCCGCCCTTTTAAAATAGGTTCCCTAGATTACCATTTTTTTTTTTACTGAAAAGACTTGTAAAATACTCACCTCATAGCAACCAACGTGCCAGGACTAATAAGTAATAGCGATCTAGCCCACAGAAACTAGGTAGATGTTTGGTCTCATAGTGCAATTTGGAAAATGAACGCAGGCTGATTAAAAACAGCCTTATGTACACAGCTCCTTAAGCTTTTATTGTAAAAACAATTATTTAGTTACCAAATAAACATTCAAAACAGACAAGGACAAAAATGTAATCTAATTTTCATTTATTTATTATAAATAACTTAGGTGGGCATCCTACAAAACATATACAAGGTTTGTACAAAATAAGACAGTTTTGTTCTGTGGTAAGGAGCAGAGGGATTAAAATACCCAAATACTCTCAAAAAAAAAAAAAAAATAAGAAAAGAGTGAAAAGCAGATAGTGATAAAGTATATGAACATATCGTTTTCATTAAATAAGTAAATTCCCCCATTGTCTTTGTATTCCTTTGCACAGATCATCCAAGGCAAATGATAGGCATATATGCTAGAAGACAACTTTCCCTAGTGTGTCCATATCAGCGTATCTGAAACGTACCGGTAAATAAATATTCTTACTCCGATTTAGTAGGATTGCACATGAATTGTGCTGTGTGGACAGCAGAAACACCGTTCTGTAAGCTGGCCATTTCACCAGCATCACCAGTAAGTCTGTCACCAGAATGTCATTGTTCTGTTTACTGGTACGGTAGAATGATAGATTCTTTCAAAGATCTAGAAAAGTTCTCATCTATTGACATAACACTTAGGCAGCTCATCGCTTCTTTTTGCTGTGTCTCAGCATCTTCTTCCTCTTTAGAATCATATCATAAAGTTTCTCAAGTCCTTGATGCAAACCTCTGCCATCGACAGCACTACAGCCCTGAATATGACTCAGGGTAGAGGAGCCAAGTTCGTGTACAGCTAGTAACTTCTCCACCTCAGTCATGGAGAGAGCATTGGCAAGGTCTTGCTTGTTAGCAAGGACTAAAACAGGCACACCTTGGTTTTCAGAGGTCCTGGTAATTTTGTGCAGCTCCACTTTGGCTTCCTCCATGCGTTCTTGTTCTGAGGAGTCCACAACAAACACCAAACCATCAGTCCTCCTGGTGTAAGATTTCCATAGAGGTCTTAGTTTCTCCTGGCCACCAACATCCCAGACTTGGAAAGTGATTGCTTTGGAATTCCCAACTGGGGCCTTTATCTTTTCCATATTAAAGCCTTTGGTGGGAACACATTTCACAAACTCCTTAAATTTGAGTCTATATAACAAAGAGGTCTTTCCGGCAGAATCCAGCCCTATGACAACCACATGCAGGGTCTGAAAGGTTGGAAGAAACGAAGTGTTTGGTGCAATCTCTGTAAGATGGTTCCCCATGACTTTTTCCTGTTTGGTATCAGGTATCAAAACTTTTCAAAGATGGTACACAAGATCTTTAAAGGAGTCACATAGCAGAGACGTGTGATGTGAAGTTCACTAAAATTCTTATCTGAAAGGGAAAATAGGAGACTATTAGGCAACATATGGCACAGATAAAGAAATAATTTCAGGAAAACCAGAAGGATGGGGGGGGGTTTGAAAGAGGACATACATAAGATATGAGAGCACCCTCCCCCCCAGCTGTTACACAGACTACAAAAGAGACTGGTCCAATGCTGATTTTGGGTGAATGTCAATCAATTCTAGGTAGGAAGCTTGGTATACTATTACCTAGAAATTCATTGTTAAGGGTACAATGCACAGTTTTGCAATATTCTCCCTGCATACATAACTTTCTGAGCAATGGTTACAAAACTGGTCTGTCAAGATTTTGAAACTTGAGAAAGGATTTAGCTGGTTGGGAACAGTGTAGAAGGGGAATAAGCCATACAGGCTTGGCAATGCAATTTAATTACATGCCAGGGGGGGGGGGGGGGTGTTCTAAAATAAATTCCTATTAAAAAAATAATAATAAAAAATGCAAAACTAAAGTATTTTTGTTCTTTTGCGGTTAGATTATCTGCTTATTAATAACCCAAAGACTCAGGGCAGGGCAGAAAACCTCATGCTAAAGATAACAGGAGATTCAATCAGTACTTGAAAACTTGGTCACTAATTTGTTTGCCTGAACAAAATTATTACAAATACAGATACAGTCTATGTGTGTTTGCAGTATCCAAGGACAGCAGTGGAGCTCATGCTCTCCCTCAATACTCCTATCAGAAACCTAATGTTTGACAAATATACTTTACTACATTTACACTGTTCAGGAGATCCCATTGAACAATATCCATTTGCACCTCTGCAGGGAACAAAAGGGTGTCTATCTGCAGGAGAGGTGGGAGATTGCAGGCAACTCCATCAACACCAAATGGATTTGGCTGGGGGCAGAAAGGCCATTTTGACAAGAAAGCAAGTAATCTATGAAGAGACTGCAATAAGCAGCAGTTATTGCAGCAGTGTGGCAGGGTATAAATACTATGGGTGGATGCATTCTGCGTATATAACTGTATGGAGCCTGTCAAAACTATAAAATCAGACCATTTATTCAGCTGAACTAACATTAATATGATAACACATGAATATGTATTTTCTACCATATAAGAAAAAAAAAAGGTATAGTCAAGTGTATAAATAATGTCTGGTGAATAAAATCATTTCTTGCCTTATAGTGGAAAATCTGGTAATGTTACGCGAATGATAGACTATTATATACATACTAGAGATCGACTCCCCACTGCTAGCATTAGTATGGCATTACCAGCAGTGCTGCTGATCTGCACCCAGCCTGTCTCATTTCATTGGAAGCACCTCTCTCTCTCTCTTTCCCCCCTCCATACGCAGCTATATGCAGGAGGAACTCCCTTAGAGAACATCCCCTGCAGTATATGTGCAGACAGCAAGCAGTCACGAATCCTATTAGGAGGGATCTCCCATGTACTGCGGGCAATGAAACACCTGCATTTTCTCCATGGAACATCCTCAAACTCCAACTAGAAATATTTTACACAATATTCGAGCATTTCCATCTCGCTATATGCAACCGTAATAGCCAAAGCATCCCCTACATGTACTCCCTATATACCCTCCAGGCATATACACACACCGCAGCCAAAAAGGTCTCTAGAAAACAAATAAATCAAGGCGATCCTCTCCCCGATGCAGGCAGCACAGCCGGACGGGAAGGACACGCCGCACACCACAGTAATGTGACACAAGCAGCGAGCGCCGTTAGTTACCTTGTAAACACGGGCTGTGTACGCCGTGCGCCCGGGAACCACACCGTGACCGTCTCTTCCTCAACGCTGCCAGTCCAACTCTGCTGCAGCACCCGAGCCTGCAGCAGCCCAACCTTTCCCTCAGCCCCGTGACATCACCCAGGGGAACACGCCCATTATATAAGATGCCCCGCCCACTGATGAACTGCTCTTGTACAAGGAATGACTGCTCGCGGTAGCATAGCGTTATATCACCCAGATTATCATTCTTATAATACATACATAGGAGTTACCCATCGGAACTGTACACACATTTACATGATAAGCCCTCTGTATGCATTGCATAGGTAACAGATACTTACATAACGAGTCCCAGCCCAGCCATGACTGCTGTTAGGAACACTGAGATTTATTAGTTATATCATGTAATCATTAATGGAACACTCTCCAGCGCCTGGCACACCAGCCGCAGCCTGCAGACTCTCTCGCTGGATCATGGTCAGGCGCACTAGGTTTACATGCCGGTATAGCTTTGCGACGATTACGTTGTGTAGATAGGGATCAACATTATTAAAATGGATTTCCCTGCGAGCATTGATAATGTGGATTTCATATCAAGTTTTTTGCTTTGTTTTATTTGGGCATACATACTGATACTGAACCATGTTAGAGACAGCAATGTTTATTTAAAGAAGTACAATACACATGTCTTAGAGCTCAAAAATGAATTTCAGGCGCCCTCTAGTGGTAATTTGCAATTTTAGTAAATGGAGCTGTTTACGAATACTGTAAATACGCAGCAGCCTATTCTTATGGGGCATGCTCACTTTGAGATATGTGCTTTCCTTTTGTGATAAGATATTTAGGGTAGGTAGGTGATTTCCCTTCAACTTCCCAGTGTCTGTATTGCCCTATACACACTTTGCAATGTGTGCTTAACAATCTCTGCAAACAGGGCTCCCGTTCCCCCACATTAAGTTGTTTGTGTAATGTCTTACATCTGAAACATAACTTACTTGGGGGAAGAGGGGGAGCAGGTGGAGGCAGTCAGTGGATGTTGTACCAGGCATCGGAGCTGCTGAAGTGGTCTGGTATGTGCAGGTGTCTGCAGTGCTGAGCGGCGGAGCTGCTGAAGTGGTACCAGGATGAGGCGATGAGAGGGTTCCGGATGAGGCGGTACAGCAGTATAGCCTGCACAGTGTGACTAGGTCATAGGGTCAGGAACGGCTGTGCAGCATCTGTTCGGGTGGTCAGACGCTGCCGGCCATTAGACTGCGTATGCGCAGTCTAATCCCGAACTTTTGGGATTGAAATCCCAGACATTTTGGGGCCAAATCTTGGGATTGGGATCCCGGGATTGGCCACTCTAGTTGACACATTAATGGTCGAAACATGAAACAGTTTTTATGGGTTTTTTTGTTGTCGATTTGAGCACATGGACTCCCATTTAGTGTACTGCATACCCCTCAAATGTGTCTACTAACTCGCCATGCTTAATTTCCAATCGAGTATGGTTACGTATTAAAAAGTTGGTACTTATGTATTATCTGGGCTCCCATGTTAAATGCACCCCATTTTTTCATACCCCTACTATCCAACTACGCATGGAGTTGATTTTATATAGTGTGGCGAACGCAGCGAGCCACCGTGCCCGAAGCGTGACGAGCGCAGCGAGCCCCGCAAGGGGACGCAGTCTTATAAGAAAAACGGGGGCCCAGATATTACATAAGTACCAAAAAGTTTTTAAAAATCAAAGTTGTTTTTATGTGTTGACCATTAATATGTCAACATTTTGCTTATTGACCATGTCAACCTAATGCATGTCCACCAATAGTGGATGAACTATTGACTATCGACCTAATGCATGTCAACCCAAAGTCCTTATAACGTAGAATCAATCTAAGTTGGTTATCTATTAGAAAATTTGCTGCAGGGCTAAAGGTCCATACACACTGGGCGACTATGCCCAGCATGTATGGACAGCGATGATGTCAATCATCGCTGCAGGGAAAGCCGCTCAGTGCATACACACTGAGCGGCTTTCCCCCTGCCCGGCGCCGACGGAGGGGGAGGACGGTGTTGCATAGCGCAGAGCTATGCAAAGCCGTCCTCAACGCCGCTCATCTGCTGGTATAACCAGCAGATGAGCAGCTTTCCCGGCGATGATGCGGGAGCACGCAGCAGCGCTCACCGCTCATCACTGGGGCATACACACTGGGCGGCTTTGAGCTGAAAGACGCTCAGACAGGCTGTTTTGAGCAGCTTTCAGCTCAAAGTCGCCCAGTGTGTATGGGCCTTAACTGAAACAAAGATTTGTTTGTACCATATTCTTTTAAATAACAAACTATCTCAGCAACTTTGCAGATTAAATACTGAACTGTAGTTCTTATAAAATGTATGCATATAAGACTAGTGCACGGTTAATATGTTTTAGTTTTTATCTTGTGTAATGTGTGCTTTATATGTAGCCTCCACATTTATTAGCATATTGGTCCAATGAGATGTTTGTGTCCATTTGTCCAGCCCATCTCTGCTCGCATGTACTATATAGTTATTGAAATGCAGATTTGAATTGCTGATATTTTCAGTGACATCGCCTGTCTTCTAAAGCCATTGGGAAGAATTCACTTGCTAAGCGTAATGTTGGTAGTGCTGCTGGTATTGTCTATAAAGCTTTAATGTTTTGTACTGTTCTTTCATACAAAACATTATTTGATGATATTGCAACTCCATAATGTACAGCATAGTGAGCCTTGAGATAAAGGCTATTATTTTATTAGGAATATGAAAAATTGTATGCAAACTTAACAAATTCCCCAAATCTGCCCATCCCCTGTTTTAATTGTAACACAATCTTGGCCCACATTTATACTCTTATAAGCATTATGGTTTATCCACCCCTACTAATATTGGAAAATGATCAGGATGTCAGGATAACACAAATTATATTTTTATTACATTTGTTACATTTCTGAACCCTTATTTTAATGTGAAACATATAAGATTGAAGGTTCTGCTGTTGTTATGTATATGGCTTTATCACTACAAAGACATCAATAATACCATTGTTGACCAATGTTTAGTCTCACAGTAGCAGGGCTGCAGGCTGCTGGGCTGCATTGTATGATAATGAAAACAGCTTGTATTAGCATGCCAGGATTTTGCAGACTTCTCAGAATTAGTCGCATCATTTACACATAGTTCACTAAGCTATTATTCCACACGCCCTTGTTAAGGTGCCCAATACACGGTGCAACAGGATAGTGCGATGAGATGCGCACTCCCGAGCACATCCCATTGCACAGCACATAAAGTCTGTGCTGCCTGTGCTTTTAGTACTAGATTGCATTATGTCTAGTACAAAAAGTACCATGCTGTAGCACATTGTATGTTTTTTGTACTAGATGCTATGCAATCTAGTACTAACAGCACAGTGTTCATCACACCGTGTATGGACACCCATATAAAACAGAATAAAAATAAATATTTTCTTACATGGCTATATACAGTACTTTGAATGTACTGTAGGGTGGCCAATCCCGGAATCGGGATCAGCAGAATCCCGGAATCGGGATCAGCAGAATCCTGGGATTTGGCCCCAAAATGTCTGTGATTGAAATCCTGGGATTGAATACTCCAATCCCAGGATTTCAGGATTAGACTGCGCATGCTCAGTATAATGACGGGCAGTGCCTAACCAACTGCTCAGATGCTGCCCATCATGACCTAGTGACACTGCACAGGCTGCACTGCTGTACCGCCGCTGACGGAACCCTCTCACCGCCCGCTCCCGGCACCACTTCAGCAGCTCCGCCACTCAGTACTGCAGACACCCACACATGTCAAACTTCAGCAGCTCTGCTGCCCGGCGCAACATCCACTGACCGCCTCCACGTGTTCCCCTGCTTCCCCCAAGTAAGTTAATGTGGAGGGACAGGGGCGAGCGTGCGCAGGGGGGGGGGGTCTTTTAGGGATGCCAATCCCGGGATTGAGCATTTTTCAATCCTGATTCCCAGGATTGAAAAAATGCCCGGGATTGCCATTTCTATTTTCATGTCTTTGAACATGTGTCAGGTACCATCTAGTGCTCACTTTGCAAAACTACACTTTCGGTCTGATTCGAAGTTCTACACAAACCCAATGTTTTTGCAATTGAGCGATCTAAGTCACACTGCATATATGCCATGATGGTCTTGTGATGGCCATTCCAGAGAGGATTTATTGCAAAGGGATTGACAGTCAGGCACCATTTGGAGGTAGCTGCAGCATTACACAGTAGTGTATCTATAGGACTACTTAGAACTTCAATATAAAACTGATCTATGATCATCGCTTCATCTTTGTATACATTCACTGGGGCTTGTTACCAAAGTAGGCATATTTTTGCATATGTTTGCACAGTACCTGTGTACACATTGGTAGCTGCAGTGGCATTAATGTACATATTTGAATTAGGCCCATGGTATCTTTTAATGATTCTTATTTAAGAATCCATTATCACTTTGTTTAGAAATGTATTTTGTTAATATATCTAAATGTCAGTGAGTATAGAGCTTCAATCAGAACTACACAGCAAAGCCCTCACACATGACCAGCAGCTCCATGGCTGCACGGCCAAGCTGCAAAGCCAGACGCAGGCTGGCCACGTTTTGGGTGGCAGGGGCTACGTGGGACGCCACGCAGCCGCCAAGGCCCTCCCCCAAAGCAGCCCAGACACGTCTGCATTTGCTGGGCCGCTCCCAGAAAATGCTGCTTCCCGCCCCACAATGCCACATCACTGCCTCCGGAGCTATTCCCCCGTCACTGACCACCATCAGATCGCAATTATCAGACAATTGCGTATGGGTCTGAATACGATAATATTCGATCAGTTCTTGGAGTTTTCTTTGGTCCCTAAATTCAACTAAAGCCATTTTAAATGCTGCTGCTAGGCTGATCTTCCTTGCAAGATGCTCATTGTCTGCTGATCCGCTTTGCCAGTCCCTCCATTGGTTGCCTGTATCTTACCGTATTCAAAATAAAACACTTCTACTCGCATATAACGCTATTAACCATACTGCACCAGCATATATCTCTCTACTTATCACAAAATATCTCCCATCTCGATCACTCCACTCTGCACAAGATCTGCATCTCTTTGCACGGATCACCAGCTCCCATTCACTATTACATGACTTTCACCGGGCTGCTCCCATCCTATGGAATGCCCTTCCACGCAGTATAAGACTCTCTACTAGCTTCCAAACTTTCAAGCATTCCCTGAAAACTCACCTCTTCAGGCAAGCCTATCATATTTAAGTTCTACACGCATAACCCTCTGAGGCACTTATGTATTATATAGCTTCTCTTCTGGACCTGCAAGCAATGCTATTACTGGTGCCTGTCCTTGTGTTTCCTTCCTATGTCCCTATAGATTGTAAGCTTGCAGCAGGGCTCTCCTACCTCCAAGTCTGTCTGTTGTTACCCAGTTGGTTTTATCACTGTCTACTATTGTAAAGCGCAACGGAATCTGCTGAGCTATATAAGAAACTGTAAATAAATAAATAAAGCCATAGTTCTTTTGTTCCCTATAAATTTGCCATATTTCTGGATCTATTCAACATAATTTCTAGCCTTATTCTTATTAATAGTTTATGGGTTTAAGGCTGTTTGGGAATTTCTATAAATCTGTCCATATATTAAAGAGTGGCAATCATTTATAAGGCAGTTAGTGTGAGTGCTAACCCATCTGGGAGTATCTGGGAGAACGCAGGCGTACTCAGGCGTTCTAGGGGAAGTCACGTGGTGTCAGCTCTGGCCCAAACAGCCCCATCTCTGAGTTAATTATTACACATTCTCTGTAATCTGCAATAGGAAAGATCTTAATATGTATAGTTTAGAGCAGAGAAGGGAAAAGGGGGGACATGATAGAAACTTTCAAATACATCAAGGGCTTTAACAAGGTACAGATGGGAGACATTCTTCACAGGAAGAGGAGCAGCAGAACACGAGAACATGCACTGACACTAGAGGGAGGAAGATTCAGGGGAAATCTGAGGAAGAATTACTTCACAGAAAGAGTAGTAGTAGATAAGTGGAATAGCCTCCAATCATTCCGTCCTTAATAAAACTGTTTCTAATGTGTACACAGAATCTCAGCTCAAGGGCATTTATTTCATAGTTGGAACAAATGCCCATCTCTCCATTCTGAACCCAGCTCTAGGGAAAGGGCAGACCTGTTCACTGAAACACTAGAGGATCAGAAGCCTGATCTGAAAGTGATGATCACATGACTGCAGGGGCCCAGTAGACACAGAAGCTGTTCTCGAGCTGCCGCAGAAGTTGTGGCCATGCCAACATGATTTATGTCAACATTATTGAGCCTCACTGTTTGGGGGAATCCTCGCTGGTGTCCGCTGACGTAGAACGTCAGAGGATACATATAATAGGGTGAGCGGGCAGCGCGGGGTTAAACAGTGAGGGTCATATGGTTTCACCGATCCACAACGTTTAACCCCCTTGCCAGCAGCATTGAATATGGGCCTATGACTGTAAACATATTTTACCACACCATTGGAATTATAAAATAAAGTAATAATAATAACAGTTATCTCAAACCTGCTTGAATTCTCAGTTAATTAAGCTCTAGCAGAATGTGATGTCGGGATATTATAAAATAATAGAACTAAATATTGTACAATATATTTGTGTTATCCATGTAATAATTAAACTTGAGTTCAGTTTCCTTATGATGTTTTTAGAAAAGGGCGCAATGTACTGTGATTAAAGTAAACCATTTTTTGAAGCGGATAGTCCTTAATTATGTAGTGCCATGCCACTACACATATACAGTAGACTGTTATTGCTATAGTGACAGAGAATACAAAGTAGTATAATGTTACTGGAGTCAGGTGTGCACCAGACATTGTTAATTAACGCATGTGTTTGTTTACTGAATGTGTGAACATCTCTGAGTTACGACCATTCATCGTTTTTCTAAAAAAATTAATATGGAGATGTTAATTACCAGAAAAATATGGTAACTGTGGACTTGTATGAGGTATTTTGAGAACAAATATGTATTAGAGCTGTGTCCAGTCCATTCACGGAAGTTTCTCTTCTTATTTTTACATCTATTCCTGATATACTCTTGAATAAATAAGTGTATGGCAATGAGTTGACAGATACATACTGTAAGCACATAGTAATAGCCTCCTTATAAGACATACAGTCTGTAAAGGCCCCCTACTAGTGCGATTTGAGCCCTTTTTCACTTGATTTCGATGGATCGGGCTAATGAATCAAGTGAAAAGCGTCATATCTATGATATTTACTTTTTAAGATTCTGATTTGCTGTGTGGTCCCGTCCTCATGAGATCGGATCTGGAGATTGTCAGTGCTGCAACAAGGATTTATTGTATCCGGGAGCGGTTAATGGGATCACATGCAATACATCGTATCCGAAGTGACCGCATACGATGTATTGGAAGCTGCCATTTGACGAGGCGAATGCGATACCTGGTATTAGTGTATTGGGGCCTGAAGACTGGAGCACACCATTATAAAGCATTAATGGGGTGATTCAGGTTGGTTTTCAAAAGCAAACTACTCCTTTAATTGACAAAACCATGTTCACTTAGGGCTGCCGAGAGGTATGCTGGACCTGGTAAAATTGGGGGCAAGGCCTAATCGCGGGAGGCGTGGCCACCTCCCGCAATTAGGCCACACCCCCAAAAGGCCACACTCTAAAGTTGAGTGTTATTGCCCACCCCTTCAGCAGCATCAGCAGCACACACCTACAGCATGTGCTGTGCTGACAGCAGGCTCAGCATGAGCTCTCACGCTGTCAGTGAGACGCTCATGCTGAGCCTGCTGTCACCACATGCTGTATGAGTTTGCTGCTACTGCTGTCCAGAGGGGGAGGGGTTCAGACCAGGGCCCCCGCCATTCCCCTCCAGCAAGCCTTTAACTAGTACCCCCCTCTCGGCGGTCCAGTGTGCACTGCAGGTGGGGCTGATGTAAAATGTACATAGAGAGTTAGATTTGGATGGGGTGAGATCAAAATTAAATCTAAATTGGGTACCTATATGTTAGTTGGGCTCCCACTATAGTTACTACGCTCATACCCCCACTATCCATGTCGGCATGGAGTTGATTTTATACAGTGTGGTGAGCGCAGCGAGCCACCGTGCCCGAAGCATGCCGAGGGGACGCGGAATACTAAGCAAATAGCTTAGTGGGCGCCCAACTAACATATAAGTACCCTAAATTGCAGTGTAAGAATAAAGATGTCTAACATTTGTGAGCTACACAGACAGTATTTGCACTGTATGCAAAAGTATAATCCACGCAAATCGATCTCTCTGCGTGTTACATATGCCCTAGTACTGAGGTAGCCAACTCCAGTCCTCGGGAGCTACCAACAGTTAATGTTTTCCAGATCTCCTCACAGAGGGCCAGATGCACTAAGCTTCAAAAGTGATAAAATGGAGAGTGATAAACAGCCAGCCAATCAGCTCCTGCCTGATATTTTTCAAACACTGTCTGTGACATGGCAGGTAGGAGCTGATTGGCTGGCTGTTTATCACTCTCCATTTTATCACATTTGAAGCGTAGTACATCTGGCCCAGAAACACAAGTGAAGTAATTAGCTCCACCTGTGGATCTTTGAAAATGTTTCAGCTAGTAATGAGTGCACCTGTGCAGCAGCTAGGTTGTCTGGAAAATGTGAACTGTTGGTAGCTCTCGAGGACCGTAGTTGGCTACCACTGCTCTAGTGCAACATGGTTTTGCCCAGTTACCTGTTTTTGCTGTACTTCAAACATGAATCAGTCCAGAGTTATCAGGCACCAGAAATGGAATGCAATATGTATAACATCCTAGTATAATGAATCTAATAATAATAATTATTATTATAATTAATTAATATTAATAATAAAAAAATAATATATTATTATTACTATTATGTAGAAGAAGAAAAAAAATGATAGTATAGAAAACATGAGATAGAAGCCATTGATCTACAGTCATACATATATCTGAACTTTCTCACTGTAGTTAGCATCTGGACAGTAGGGCAGTGTAGTCTGTTGATAGGATTAAGATTTAAACAATGTGCTATTAAGATTAAAAAGAAAAGAAATTATTCACTAATAGTCATTTACAAATCAGTAGACAGGTTAATCTCTGATCCGATTACACAGACGACATTCCCCAGGGCTTTTCTTTTAACAATAGTGACTGACACAAACAATGTCTTTTTTAACACCTGTGTATATCATTAACACCTTTTTAAGGAACAATGAAATATATGTTGATTAGTTTATTAACAGATTAAAGGGTACAAATTCCAGAAGATAAATATAGCATGAATATGAAAACACTTGTGACTGAATGTATATTTTATTATTTATATTTTGTAGCTCCACTCATATAAATGCGTCTGCAGCTAATGCAGATGTAAATATGAAAACACAATAGATATATCAGTCATATGCCCCCAGAGCACTGCCAGAGTCTCCAAGAATTGTGGATTATGAGCCCGATTCAGGCCATGATTCTGCTGCACTCACTGAGCAGCGGTATTTTGCTGTTTGAGGAGCCATGTAATGCCGGCCGTGCGAATGCCTGACCCCTGCCGCCCATCGAATATACACGGCGCACTGCGAACAGATGATTTGCATATACATCCATTTGCAGGGTAGTGTGGGACTGAAATCCGTGGGGACGCGCATAACTTCACATGTATTCCGCGTCCCCTCGCCATATTTGGGCTCGGTGGCTCACTGCGCTCACCACACTATATAAAATCGACTCCACGCCGACGTGGATAGTGGGGGTATGAAAAGGTCGGAGGAGGCGTACCGCCGCCCCTCGCAGGCTCGCTGTGCTCGCCACGCTTCGGGTTGGCGTTGATAGTGGGGGTGGCGTTAACAATGGGGGTGCATTTAACACCCATCAGGGTGCCTGAACAATTACAAATCACATCGCATCACATGCCATTGTAATGGCATGTGATGTGACGCAATATTAAAATTGTACAGAGCGCAGCGAACCACCGAGCCCGAAGCGTGGCGAGCGGCCGCGGATAACGTCACATGTATTCCGCATCCCCTCGTGGGCCTCACTTCGCTCGCAACGCTTCAGGCTCGGTGGCTCGCTGCGCTCGCCACACTATATAAAATCGACTCCACGCGACGTGGATAGTGGGGGTATGAAAAGGTTGCATCGCGAGCCCAGCGAGCGATGCGAGGGTATGCGGTGCACTTTAAACTGTGTCCATGTTGACTGTGTTGACATTCAGGTAAAAAAAAACTGTGAAAAACCACAGGTCGGCCTTTTGACTGTCGACCTAGACATTGTCGAACTAATGACCTGTCGAACTAACGACCTGTCAAACTAATGACCTTTCAACCTATCACCATGTCAACCGTTTCCCATGTCGACCTAATGGTGTCGACCTAATGACTTTTGACCATCATGCTGTAGACCAGGCATGTCCAACGTTGGCCCTCCAGATGTTGTGAAACTACACATCCCAGCATGCCTTGCAATAGTTTTAGCATTCCCTAATAGCAAAACTGTGGCAAGGCATGATGGGACTTGTAGTTTCACAAACAACTGGAGGGCCATAGTTTGGACATACCTGCCGTAGTGGATGGTAGGCTATGTAATACTGCCTGTCGGCACAAGTCGGCTTTTTAAAAAAAAAAGTCTTTTGACCTTCCTATTGTTGACCTAATACTTGTGTCGACCTCCTGACCCTGTCGACCTTAGCCATGTCGAACTATTTCAGGTGTCAACCTAAGCCCTGTCGACCTTCAGTGGTTGACCTAATGTATGTCGACATTCATGGGGTTGACCTAGTGACCATATCCCCATGTGGTAGAGAATATAGATCCCCTGCGGCAGGGACTGATATGTATGGCCAAATATTCTCTGTAAGGTGCTGCACAATATGTGTGCGCTATATGTAACGTAATTATAACCACAGGTGGTAGCAGTATATATATTACACTTAGTTGAAATATGTTTCTGTACAAGCAAGTACCTGTTATAGCTCTTATGACGCAGCATGTACAGTAATTACAGCATACTATTTTGTTAGCATGCTATCTCCTGGTGAAGTTTGCTCATTGTGTCCAGTTGCCTGGACACTGCATTGTGATGCTAATTACAGGCATCCTGGGAGATCTGCCTGGGGCAGTAGAGGGAGGAGACATTTAATTGTCAGTTTTATACTGCAGGCTTGCGTGTGTCAAACTGCATTCTAATGACTTCCTACAGTATGTGCTGACTTCTTGGGGTAATTACACCGGGAAAAAAAGCCTACCGTCTGATATGTTATAGGATACAATATGAAGAATCTAGTTACTATTTTTTAATTGTTGCAACATTTTCTGTAACTTTTTTGTTGATAGTCTTTGATATTATTTCATGCAGAATACTTAACACTACAGTATGTCAGCTTATCACTGGGAAGCAAGAAGGCGGCAGTATGCTCTGGACAGGAGAAGATCCAATCATGACAAAGTGGTGAGTGATCTGCAAATCATTAATGCTATTTTATGTAATTATTATTTTTATTATTGTTATTATTATTATTATTATTATTATTTAACATTTATTTGTGTAGTGCCGGCATACTTTGCAGAACTTTACCAAACTCACACAGTAGAGAACTGTAATAAAATAAATATTCATGTTATATGGCACATCATTATAGAACATTGTTTGTTTTCTCTCATTAAAAATGAAACATTGGGGGTTATTCTGGTTGATTCGCTTGGATGCGAATTTGCACCCTTGCAAGTCAACCAGAACCCGCCCTGCGAATGGTGGTGCGCCCGCCCCCCTCACAGTGTGTGTTTGCACGCAGGGCCAGCGATTGGATGTTTAAAGCTGTGTACTGACGGGGGCGATAGGGGCTGAAATCGCTGGAAATATGCTCGCTGGCGACCATATTGCCAGTGGTGGAAGTGTGCCCCGGCGATAAATCGCTGGGTGCGCACTCCCGTTTTCAGACCCATTCTAATCTCTGGTCGCTGATGAAAAGGAGACACTGGGCAATATATTGCTCAGCAATGTATTGCTAGCAATATATTGCTGAGCAATATATCTCCCCCATGTGTACGGGGCTCTACATAAACATCCATCCGCAGCCTGTGGGTAACCCCTGCATAATATTATGGTCGTTGACCATCGAACGATGTGTACCAGGCACACATATCTAAGTGACTCTCAGGTCACTTAGATTTGTGTGCACGCTCAGGAGGAAGTGGGCGGGCAGCTGACATCTGCATACCCCCCAACATGACCCTCTCCAGGAGGGACACAATGCTCTGTTTCTGGACCGTAATGTATGATTGCCATCACCTGTGTTGAAACACCTGTTTTCTCAATTAGCTTGTTTAAAACAGGTGATGGCAATCATTAATTAAGAGGAAAGTCAGAAATAGAGCATTGTGTCCCTCCTGGGCATTCTCATGGGTGCGACTGTCCGCCGTCACCGCACACCCCATGGCCACAGCCGGCGTATGCACATGCGCAGAAATTCGGTTGAGCATGTGCATACGTCAAACATCTCATGTGCATACGTCAAACATCAGTCCCTATGCGAATGAAAGCCGGCTGCGAACTGACCAGAATAAGGTTCTTTCTGTGAAATGGGGCAGGATTTTTTTCTGTCAAAAGATGACTCTTATTATATGGTCAGGAACTGAGTAGTATATAATTATGGGCCATATCATAAGAGTAAAAATAGGGGAAAATCATACACTTCCATATACTGCAGGCCTCTTGTGACTAGAAATCTGGTGTAATATTGAGACATTTATTAAACGTATGAAGTGCTATTATTATTATTTATTATTATTTTTTGTTTTACATTACTGGCATAATGACATTTATTTGGTTCATTTGCTAGGGAGAATTCTGGGCAATAGTGAGTGAATATTATTGTGATTAGATTAGTCATGCTCTTCTAAGTGGTGGAATTCTGTTACAATGACAGAATCACATTACAAGTCATGGCACTTGCAGTCGTTGTTCCAATATAGCACCTAGACACCACAGCAAGCAAACTGCTTTGACATACAATACAGCAAGAGGGCTATCGTTTTCAGCGCTGAAAATTATAGGAGCGTTTCAGTAACTAAATACTTCACAAAGGAATCAGGTTCTTGGCAAATATTAAACTACAGTCATTGTACATTTGTCAATATCTTTATAATGTATATTGTGCGTGTCCACAACAGCAATTTTAGGGGGCTATTAAATGTGTGCCAATTTTTCCAACAGACCGAAATATCGGCGCACACACCCACTCAATGCAGCCATTTTCTTACACATTGAAGCTAGGGAAGCCAATCCTGGGATTGGCTTCCTTAATAAAAAAACATGCCATGGCCACCCCACATATTTAATTGTCAAGGGGCAGGGGAAAGGGGATGGCGACCGGTGCACAGGTTAGGTTGAGTAGAAAAATAAATAAAGTATAGAAATGTTAGATTCCACTATAGCAGTTGATAGTAAGGGAGGGGGTTAGCCCTTCTCCTAAAGTTTAAGATGTGGAGGTGCACCCAGGAGAGTAATTGAAGTTTATAGAGAAATGGAGAAGAAAGACTCTCTTTTTTGGGGGCACTCTTTATCTCAGATTACGCAAGGTAATCTGTGTGTTCAAAAAGTAATATTTTGATTGTAGTTACATGGAGGTGTCAATTGAGGTGACCACACATTTCACTTGTTTATATGATGCCAAATTGGCTGATTGGTACTCCTCATGGATGAGAAGCACGCTAATGTTGAACTGCTGGTTGATTGGTAGTAAACAATGCAAGGGGAAAAAAGGGGAGCCTACAAACGAGTTCCCATAATCCCCAGTTGAGGTATGGTTTTGATAGTAAAATTTAGCTTTTAATCAATACATGTAAAAAAAAAAAAAAGAGAGTCTTTCTTCTCCATCTCCCCACCCCACATATTTACCTGCATGATTGGGTATGGGTGGGTGCCAGGTCGGTGCGCTTAGCTGGGTGGATGGGTGGGTGGGTGGCTGGGAGGCGGGCCAGAGTGGCTGGGGGCAGGTGAATCGGGTGTGTGGCCTGTGCATCGTGACCTCTAACACAATCAAAACAATGAACAAGCAAACAACCAAAAGAGAAAATAATCAGCTAAAAAGGGAGGCTGCAAGTACTACAAATACACTAGAAAAAACAAATGCTTCAACAACTAGACTGTCCTTTTCATGTTTTCAGGCAATTTATTAAAAGTAGCTTCTCATTACATGCTGCTACAAGATGTTGTGGAGAGTTCCCCGACATCAAGAAGCCCCCGTTCCTTCCAAGTGTGCCCCTTTCAGAGAGGTATACAATTTGGCCAAGGAAATAAGACATCAGTTAATTCTTTCGTCAAGTCTGGAAAAACAATCTCAATTTATCTCGCCAGTGTTACTATTTCCCACTGGGTATAATGGCAAAAGCTGTAATTTCCTTAGACATGCAGTGGTAAATTTACTAAGATGTGTATTCTACTTCACTTCGCAATGTGATGTTGCTATGGGCAACCAATCAGATCATGTCTACTATCTTCTAGAGGGTGCTAAATAAATAAGAAGTCAATTCTGATTGGATGCCCATAGCAACATCACATGTGAAGAAGAATACACATTTTAGTAATTTTCCCCCTCAGTATGATCTTTAATTCGTGCTGTTTGAGTTTTTTATTGTGTTCCCTGGTATTGCATAGTACCAGTATTTTGGCGCATATAAGTACAAATGCAAATGCTTTGGAGATGTGACATAATTCTAACATTTCTTTTGACAGCTGGAAAATACTGTTCAGTCCACTGGACACGCCTCCAAACAAATGAGCACTTTTGCTGAACCCTCCAAGCCAATGCCAGGTTAGAAGAGCTTACATTTTGCCAGTTGTCCTTGGTCAGCACCAAAGCAGTGTTATGCTGGCCACACATCAGACCAACTTTCATCCAACCATCCAACTAGTTGGTTGGATGGAATAAAAATATGGTACCGGATGGGAGCAAATGTAATTTGTAATTCAATAATTTGGTCCGAAAATGTAGAAACGGAAAAACCCTGTCACTCAGACAAAGTAATGTAGTTTGATCTGTTTGATTGAATTAAAGTTACTGAATGTTTTTGTCCATTTTCCTGGGTTTGTGAGCAAACCCATCCAGTACCATATTTCTATTCCATCTATTCAACTAGTTGGATGGTTGGATGAAAGTTGGTCTGATGTGTGGCCAGCAAAAGTCAGACACCAAATATGATTGTCTACAACTAACAGAAATGATGTACTGATTTTTCCATCAGATAAGATTTGTAAGCATTGTGCTCAAGGAACATACTACCCACCAAAAACCTATAATGAAGATGAATACACAGCAAAATTGAATGACCGATACAATGTGAGTATGTTTTCCAGTGTTAACCGCTCATATAATGGGGATTTTTCACTTAAAAGTAAAATAATTAGAGCGAGGTTTTTCAGATAATTGTTTGACAAACTCCATCTAATGCATATTTTAATGTTATTTAGAGGACTTTTCATTTTTAATAGTAGTTTAAGATATACGCTGTGCGCACTAATTCATGGACATGTTTTTAAGTTTTTGTTCATAGAAGGAATCCTGATTAAATACTCTGAAATATTGTAAAATGACACAGAAAACAATTATGTGGATCAATATATTAAATAAATGCACACTTGGCAGTTATGCTTAGATTTATAGAGTGATAATTCAAATGTTTCAGCAATGTTTCAATGGTGCTCCATTTTTGAAGATAAAGGAGCCTGGAATGTCCTCAGATGATTAGTTCACCTGGCAATGTTCTAAATTAAGGGAAAAGTTTATATAGGGTTCACTGCATTGGGACTGGATACAGGATTCATGCTGCAATGGTCTCAGAAGACATCAGGAAAGATGGAATGCAGTTCCCATGCATTCCATACTGAAATGGAAACAAACATAAATATTGTAAGATGACTGGCCTGCAGAGACAGGCCAGTGAGTGCATCAGCAGCAGGACTGAGGTTCAGTAAGAGGGCCTGAGAGACAAAAGTATGACACCAGCTCCAAACGGGATGCGGTCATTTGGTCGAATGCATTATGGTAGAATGTCATTACATCGAATCCATTAGGTCGAATTGCTAAAAGGTCGACATGATTCTAGGTCGACATGGGAAAAAGTCGAAATGATTCTAGGTCGAAAGGTCATTAGTTCGACAGGTCATTAGGTCGACAAGGTCATTAGGTCGACATTGTCTAGGTCGACATTCACAAAGTCGACATGGGGTTTTTCACTGTTTTTTGAGCCGACATGTGCCGACAGGCGGTATTTCATGCCCTACCATCCACTAGGGCGTGGTGGGAGAATAAAATAGTGTGCCGAGCGTAGCGAGGCACCGTGCCCGACGCATAGCGAGCGCAGCGAGCGATGCGAGGGGATGCAGTGCACTTTAAACTGTGTCCATGTCGACTGTGTTGACATTCAGGTAAAAAAACAGTGAAAAACCCCATGTCGACTTTGTGAATGTCGACCTAGACAATGTCGAACTAATGACCTTGTCGACCTTATGACCTGTCGAACTAATGACCTTTCGACCTAGAATCATTTCGACCTTTTCCCATGTCGACCTAGAATCATGTCGACCTTTTAGCAATTCGACCTAATGGATTCGATGTAATGACATTCTACCATAATGCATTTGACCAAATGATCCGAACCCGTCCCTGGTGAAAACCATCATGAAGTAGGGGACAAAGAGCTAATACTGACTTTACAAGAATGGCAAAAATTGCTGGAAGGAGCAAAATTCCATAAGAAGGTCTAAACAGATCACAAAAATCTGTTATACCTCAAAAGAGTTCATTGTTGCCAGGACAGATTGTCATTGTTGTTTGACCAATTCAACCTAGTCATCACACCTTCTGCCCAGGAAACAAAAACATTAAGGGGGTATCCAATTAGCCCTGAAGAACCATTGACTGTTTATAGCTATTTTTCCTGATTTCATTTTTTTAGGTTATTCAATTAGGTTCCAGGGCCGGTGCAAGGCACCGGAGCGCCCCAGGCGAGTCAGGGTGGGGGCGCCCCGGGGGAGGGGGGGGGTACCTGTCCTGCGGCGATGTGTATTTAACGCTGGCGGCGGAGGCAGCGGGGGTCCTGCACTCAATAAGAAATAACGAGCGCTTCCGCCGGGCTATGTGGAAGCGCTTCTGTTGTGAAAACACTGTCCGCACGCTGATTGGCTGAGATCAGCGTGCGCCGTGCGGACAGTGTTTTCACAATTTCTTATTGAGTGCAGGGACCCCCGCTGCCTCTGCCGCCAGCTTTAAATACACAGCGCCGCAGGACAGGTACCCCCGCAGCACGGGGGGGGGGGGGGGGCAAAATGCCGCCCTCCAGTGGCCGGCGCCCTAGGCAAATGCCTAGATTTGCCTAGTGGTGGCGCCGGCCCTGTTAGGTTCAGTGAAAAGGAGGCTGCATTCAGGGATTTGGTTTTCCCTGCCTGAGGTGGGTGACACAAATTCGCAGAGAATATGCAACACCCCCCCCCCCAAAAAAAAAATATAGACGGCGGTGGGGACCCATTGCCGGGGGAAAGGGAACGACGTAAGGGGGAGTGATGGTCATGCTACGGCTGCATTAGCTACCATTCCCGGGATTGGCTTCCTTAATAAAAAAATGCCAGCCGCTTGTGACACTGTTCAATGCTTTACTAATATCTGGAGTGAGACAAAAAGGGATTTAGACAAAGCATCTGCTCAGTACAAGTTCTTCCTTGTTTAAAACAGATGATAGTCTCTGGCTAGCAATTAGACATCTTTGACTGAAAGTACCTACCATGAAGTCAGCTCATAGGTTTATTGGTTGCTTCCAAGTTCTTCAAGTAAATTAATTCTGGCTACACTAAAATTTCCTCTTGTCAACATAAAGAGGTCCTCCTGCTTTCAGTCCAGTTGACCATCAGACAGAAGGACAGACAGAAGGAGAAATTCTCGACTCCACGGTTTTCGAAGGATCTCCTTAGTATCTGGTGGATTGGAATCGGTTTGGCCCTGAAGAAATTAGCTGGGTTAAATCATGTGAATTCCATACTCTGTTAACTTTTTCAGAAATTCCACCAAAAGTTTCCAGATAAGCCTTTTTAGGGGACTTTGGAGTGGTAATATGAAAGCATGCCAGAGCTCAGGGTTCACTTACTGCATCTGGCAGCACTGGTCACCTCATGCTATGGAAATTCCACTGTGGGCAGGAGTCTGAGGTCAACAACTGCACTGAAGTGTTTAGCTAGTGGTCCTCCTTCTGGATGTTGACTTCTTCCCCAGCTGCTGAATATCAGTCCCAACAATTGACAATGGGACAAGTACATCTCTCTGCCTTATATTTATGGGGAAATGCCTGCCAAATGTGATGTTATGTTTATTGACAAATATAAATGCAACTCCCTATAAAAAATAAGAACATTGGCAAGCACTGGAGTATAGGCCTAAATCTTACTCTGCACCTAATCCCCTGACCTGCTTTGTGTGATTTTAAACCAAATTTCTGTTCCCGACCCTGGTTCCTCCTGTGTAGAGATGTGCACCAGACCACTTTTGCTGAATTTGGCTCTGTTTCTGAATCACTTTCAGAAGGTACATCAAACATTCAAAGTTGGTTCTGCAACAACATGCGTGGGCCTGTGTCTCACTGGTTAGTTCTTTGTAGTGTTCCTACTCTCTTTGAACTTCTCAAGGACGGTTGACAATTTAATTCAATGTGACCTCCTTGTCTGCATCACCGACAAATAGGCCTCCCTCATGCATCAAAATGGTAAGTCCTCAGCCTTCCTGGCTTTACATTTTGGATGCCATTCCTTACTTCGGTACTTCTTTACTTTCACGGCGCCAGCATGGCGCCGTGCTACTTCCGGCTTCTACGCTCACCACAAACTATGTAAAATAAAGGAACTTAACGCCATGCCTCCACTATCCATGTTGGCATGGAGTTGATTTTAAATAGCGTGGCGAGCGTAGCGAGCCACCGAGCCCGCAAGGGGACTCAGACGCACGGCGCCATGCTGGCGCCGTGAAAGTAAAGAAGTACCCTTACTTCTGATTACTGGCCATACCTGTCTCATGTCTCTTATATCTCTTCTTATCTCAGTGAGACTTTGAATGTGTTCCATGATCTTGTCACCTGTGGTGGGTTTGCCTTCTTGCATCTCCATGTTCGACCCTATTCATGAATGCCAAATGTTTTTACACCCCTAGTGTATTCAGGAGGTTCAGCTGGTGTGGGTTGCCTACACATTCAAGTCTAGTCATTCTGGTTGCTTATTCTAGTCTTTTGAAATCTACAGCAGAGAAAGTTGGCACCAGATCTAGTACAGTAATCACAGAAGTAAAGTATATATTTTACTAGTAAGCCCACTCGAAGCAAATGCTTTGAAAGCTGCTCTGCTCTGTGTTTATGCATGTGTGAGAGAGAAAGAGATGTAGTTTCACTCGCTGCCAACAGATGGCAGTAATTCAGAGACACACAATCAGACAATTGATTAATATTGCAGTTGATAAAATATCTAATTTTATATGATTAATGAATAACATGTAATTTAACAAGTTCTTTATGTCGAATACTAATACATGCAGTACAAGAGGCATTGACAGGACAGTAACTGCTGGAGTACTTGAGAGCA
Organism: Crinia signifera; assembly: GCF_055691185.1. Taxonomy (NCBI): domain Eukaryota; kingdom Metazoa; phylum Chordata; class Amphibia; order Anura; family Myobatrachidae; genus Crinia; species Crinia signifera. Next base: position 146,473,227 of record NC_139222.1, on the reverse strand, counting down.
ACCACAATAGCCTATGGGAAGTATATTGCTTTGTTAAACTTCTCCTTTAAAAAAAAAAAAGAGATAGATATTGTTCATTAACAATATTGTATAGTAGTGTGTATGCTCCTTAAGTGTTAAGACTGCCTCGGCACTATACTGTATCATAAGGAAACCAGGACTCCAATTATAAACTTGATCTTCACATGATTGCTTCACTAATATGACATAAATAATGGATGGGTAGAAGTACATTTCAGGGGATTTTTGCTTTTTTTAAATTTATCTAGAAGCTTGATTATTCTTTATACAGGGAGGTGGTTATGTATCTGCATCCAACTGTACTGTAATGAAAGCTGGCGGCTTACTTGTTACATTATAATATGTTTTTTTTTTTTTTTACAGTCTGTGCAGTATAGTCAGCAGTGGTGAAGAATGAATACAAGCCTATTCCCTTGGCAAGCAGGGAACATATAAAGTCTATTTGGAATACAGATGTAGGATTCATTTATGTGCTCTGTGTCGTGCATGCTAGAAACATGGTATCCCTCCACCTAGTAGAACTGCAATTACTGTAGCCCTGGAGATCTGGGTTTATTATTTGCCTTAATTCATATAGGTTGTTTTACCTCAGTTGCATTTCTTGTATCAACCAGGTTTGGAGAGTCCAATATATCCAGATCAATGTACTGGACAAAGGGCCTGATTCAGGACTGATCACATAAGCGATCAGTCGCGCAGTTTCCCGATGGTTGGATGACTGCGCTGGACCCATTCTGCACATGCAAAGATCGGATCCTGCAATAGCATGCAAAGATAGGGTCATGCAACCAGGGCTGGCAACATAAATTTTGGAGCCCCATACATTGATATCTCTCAGGGCCTCCTTAAACACTATTAACCCCCTTTGCTGGGACATAAACTAGAAGCACATGCCCATTACTGGAGGGGTGTGCTCTATCACATTGATGCCTTCCCTCACCATGCGCTCTATCAATTGAAATGCTCCCTCACAACACGGTCTGTGCTTTAGCATACGGACGCACTCCCTCGCTCATGGCTTGTGTTCTATCACACTAATGCACTCCCTCACCCTGTGGCCTGTGCTCTATCAAACTGATGTGCTCCCTCACCCTGCGGCCTGTGTTCTATCATGCTAACGCACTTCTTCACCCAGTGATCTGCTCTTTAGCAAACTGGCGCTGTCCTTCACCCTGCGTTCTATCACACTGATGCTCTCCCTCACTCTGCAGCCTGTGCTATATCAATTGACATGCTCCCTCACCCTGCAGCCTGCGCTCTATCACACTGACATACTAACTCACCCGCAGCACTCCCTCACCCCACGGCCTGCGCTATATTACATTGATGCACTCCCTCACCATGCAGCTCTTGCTTTCATACTTACGCACTCCCTCATGCCCTGGCCTGTGCTCTATTACACTGACATGATACCTAACCCCCCCCCCCCCCCCCTGCAGTCTAATCCTGTCTCTCCTCACTAGTGCCAACCCTGGTATGCTGTAACCTAACCCTTACCTCCCCCCGAACCCTAACCGTAACCCACCCCACATATATGCACACACACCACTTACTCTTACCTCAGAAACACCAGCAGGGTGCAGTCTTACTGGCTGGACATCCCTGCCTGGAAGTTCCTGGAACTGCAGCAGCCTCTCTTCTTGCTCAGGCAGCAGCAACTTTGTGAGTGCCCTGTAGCTCCACCCCCATTGAGCCCTGTGCTCTGTGTAGCTCCGCCCCATTCAGCTCTTTGTAGCTCTGCCCACATCCCTCCGAGTGGGTGTGGTGGGGGGGCAGCCAAGCCCCACGGCAGGGCAGTGTGGCTAGCTGAGCTGATTGAGCTGACGCCTGCAAGACGCTGCAGGGATCTAAGCTGTTGGATGGCGTGGGGAGGGCAGCTCCGGGGCCCCTCAAATGGTCGGGCCCGGGTCAGCTGTCCCCTTTGATCCCCCTGTCGCCGGGCCTGCATGCAACCAATGTCTCTGCCTGATTGACAGGCAGAGGAGATTGGGGGGAGGGCCAAAGGCAGTCAGCATTTACAGACATGTGGACGCAGAGGCAAGTTCAAACCAGTCACCCGGAGGCAAGTTGAAGTTTGGTGCACCACTTAAATAAAAAAAGCAAACACAAATATGGTGTGTGTGTGTGTGTGTGTATGTGCACACACATATATAAACACATATGACTTACAGAATTATACAGATAGCACGATCAGCTGGTCTACAAAGACCAGAGCCCGCAGTCAATTAGTATAGCTCCAACTCTGGACCCAGTGCGTCAGAGTCAGCATATAGGGGTATATGCAATGCGGCCGGCAAGGGGGTTTGTATGGCAAGGATGCCTGGTATTTGGTGATCCTCGCCAAAAACAAGCCATCCTTGCCGTCTAACCCCCTTGCCGGCCTCTATTCTATGTTTACGGCGAAATCCTCGCCATCAGAGGACAGCGAGGATTCTCCCGAACTGCGAGGTTCACCACAAATGCAGGGAGCCCGCTGCATTTAGCTGCGACCTTGCCGTTTTGACGGCTTCACTCGCCATTTCCACCTCGCTTTTTAGAAACAGCGAGGTCAAAATGGCAAGTGCAGGGGGGTGGGTTGAATACTGGGGAGGGCTATGATGGCGAGCAATAGTCACTGCTTGCCGTCATAGCTTGCCACAATGGCATTGAATATACAATATTGTATCAGTGTTCTCCAGCAGGTCCCATCTCACAGTCCAACGGCAGGTGCATTGTCAATTGGTGAGCACAGCAATCGACAGGTGTTAGCAGGGCTTCTGGGATAGATCTGTTTATAGTTAATAATAAACAGATGCAGGTGAGCCACAGAGCTCCATTGGATGAGCAGCAGTCACACTTGGAGCCCACTGTGAACCATAAATGTGCTGCTGTACATGCAGGTGCCCTTTAAGGGCTTGGAGCCCTGATGCTGCCGACTCCATTGCCTCTGGGAGCTACGTCACTGCTTGGACGGAAGGCACCATTTTCCTGTTATGGCTAGGCCAAGGATTACTCCGATAGGAGCAGTTTCCTTGGCCTAGGTTAGACTTACTCGAGCCGCAGACACACAGGTGCATCTCAATGTTACCTCTAAAACCGCAATTGCATCACAGATTTTAGCAATAACAAAAGCAGTGAGAAGGTGGTATGCACGTCCTCCGGCATTTGTGGCGCTATGGATCGCATCTGTTAAGCGATTGCAAGCAGTTAATCGTAAGCCATCCATACTGAATCAGGCCCAAAACATCTAAAACAACATTACCAAACCCAGTAGATACAAGACCACTAGACAAAGAACACCATTACCCACAATGTATTATTTGTTGTATTAAATGGTCCCCATATCAACAAGCTTAGTAAATGTTATCTGAACTCTTAACTGCATACACTAGAAATAAAAGGACTTGTCTGCAACACTTGTCTTTTCTTATTTTTGTGCTGTTATATTGTGAAACATCCAAACTGCCAAACCAAAATGAATGTGCTATTTATAAATATTACACTTATAATGCCTGATTATGAATTGTTTTGTGACTATCAGCATACTGTGCATGCATCACCAAAACAATTGCAAAGGATGCAATACATAATTCATGTACACCGTTACGGAGGTTCCGTGCTCAGCTATGTCTCTGTGTCTGTGAAATGCCCATTTCTGGGTATCAACTGCATGACCATTTTGTGTGAGTGTTGAAGTGTTATTTGCATGCATGTAACCAGAGTCAGACATCCATGCTATAACAATGAGTCATGCTCATATCTCCAGGACTCCTGTTTCTGACGGAGCTTGTGCACCCAGCATGAGGTATGTGTAAGTGCCTTTACCAGCGGTTCCCAAACATGGTCCTCAAGAACTGTATCAATTAACACAATGTTATACTTTTTTAAAGTAATATGGTGACCATCTCAGGTCATTACATATATCAATATTGATGTTATGTTGAGATGATTCTCTAGATAAATACTTTCTAATTCTATATTCTAATTAGGCATTCATCATCCTCCAAAGCGTTTCAATGTATAGGTATGATAACCTAGAAATCTTGTAGGTGACAGCCATGAAATACAATTAAGGCTATTTTATTCCATGCTTGTTAGCGATCACCTGTCCTTATGTACTGTGGGGGAGTGGGGGATGACTGCCAGATGGCTGTGCCAATGTAACTTACTGATGGTACCATTACTTTATGTACATTGCCAGCTGGCCAGCCTAAACCTTAAGTCACATGCCAGTTGTATGATATACCCTTCATTACATGCACATGGGCAGTATGACTGGCTAGTCCCTGAGCATTACAAGGGCATCTGGAACCAGAGGTGGATTTAGACCTCATTGAACCCTAGACAAGATAATAGTTTGGGGCCCCCCTTCCTCCAACAATCCATAGCACTATATGTGTGCTGCTGATTGCAGGCGGCTTTAAAAGAGTACCAGAGTGCACAGATAAATGCTCAGCTATGTGAACATCGGCATTGCGTGCGAAACTGAATCAGGCTCTTGGGGCCAGATTCTCTAAGCTTCAAAAGTGATAAAATGGAGAGTGATAAACAGCCAGCCAATCAGCTCCTGTCTGACATTTTTCAAACCCAGCCTGTAACAAGGCAGGTAGGAGCTGATTGGCTGGCTGTTTATCACTCTCCATTTTATCACTTTTGAAGCTTAGAGAATCTAGCCCTAGGTCTTTTATAAGAAGGCTTAATACCTGTGTAACATTTATAGTAAACGGACTGCCCGCATACAGTGGATGAAACCATTTTGTGTACCAAACATGTTTTCATCTTATCAAAGAAAATCAAAGGAACTTTGAAAGTGTGCGGAGGTCCGTGTGATGTTATAACATCATGTGTTAGTTGTACAATGATCCTTTGGGAGCGTTTTGGACAGCCAGGATATATTTATCGGGCCCCTTGGGACAAGCAGGAGCCTAGGTTGCCTTGTAGAAAATCCACCTCTGCCTGGAACCCTTAATCAAGCCCTGGTAATGACAAAGCTTGGTTATTCACAATTCCCTATTCTAAAACATTGGATGATTTCCTCACAATTATGTGTTTTCAGGAATGACAAACTGATGTCTAGGTTTATCTATATATTTGAAATGCTAACTACTCCTCACCTCTATGAGGGGAAGTACTGCCACTGACCACTAGAGGCCACTCGACAGAACAAATAACTATTTTGTGTGCTAAAAAAAAAAAAAATCATAACAGAAAGTGAAAGCTATTTTTGCAGGGACACTGATCTGTATCAAACTTGCTGGATATGGAAAGAGGGAGCTGTGAAGACATAGATTGGAGGTATGAGCAGATAGGGACTGGGGGTGGGGTGGACAGTTTGTGGGCTAACAACTGTCACAGCTCAAAGTGAAAGTAAAAGCTGTCACAGCTCAAAGGGAAAGTACATATCCAAAGCCATAAACTGATGGGTTTTTAACTAGGTATTAATAAAGTACTTCCATATAGTGTGTAGCTGTGAAGGAGCGCAGGCTCAGCCAATCAGAGGGCAGCCCAGTGTTTTAAATATTTTTTTCACATTCTGCCACTGCTGCTGAGCCCTGCCGCCGCCTGCACTCCTTCACAGAGCTGCGCTCCATCGCTCTGGCCCTTGCTCCACCTGCCGCCAGCTCTCCGGTCACCACTCTACAACCACCCGCGCTCCGGCCCCCACTCCTCAAACCCGCCCACTGATTGCAGTGGGCGGGTTTGAGATGGCTCATGCAATTCCATAAATATTATGTGCAGCACATAATATTTTGCAATGTGACATTGTGATGTGAAGGATTGTATGCAATAAAGCAGGCATGTCCAATGTTGGTCCTCCAGATGTTGTGAAACTACACATCCCAGCATGCTTTTGCCACAGTTTTGCTATTAGATAATGCTAAAACTATTGCAAAGCATGCTGGGATGTGTAGTTTCAAAACATCTGGAGGGCCAACGTTGGACATGCCTGCAATAAAGCCTTAGTGTATGGCAGGGTTGGGGGGGGGGGGCGGGCTTGACTGTGACGTCATTAAGCCCCGCCCCCATTACGGGAATTAGACTAAATCACTGATCTCCATGGAGGGGGCGGGGCTAAAATGACACGAGTGTGACGTTTTACCTCCGCCCCCTCATCTGAGACCTGCGAATTACGACATTTAAATGCCGTGATTGGGGGGCTCAGTGGGGGTCCCCCTGATTCCGGGAGGGTTGCCCACCCTTCTGGGGGGCCGGGAGGGGGACCCGATTTTCGGGAGACTCCCGGTAATTCCGGGAGGGTCGGCAACCCTGGTGTATGGGCTTCATTAGATATACACCTAAAGTAGTGGCTGTCTCTCCACTTTTTCACAAAGTGTAGGTTACATATTCATATTGCCTTTGTCAGATATAGGTACATATTCTCTGCCACTTATACTATAAACAGAATTTACTGGCACCATCTGTGTCAGGGTGGGCATTTGCATTCATATAAGAGCCTCAGATTAGTGTGCTGATCAGCGCTGAGGTGGTATAATGGCGGCACAGAGTGCATCCAATGAATACTGGCACATGTGAACCATAGACAATGTCAGAGGCACAGACACATGGCTGCCGAAATGTGTTTTGCTGGGACTTTGAAAAGCTAGTAGTAAAAAATGGTAATAAAACTTCTCATATTATAAATTGAGTTAACATTAACATAAATATTACGTTTTGGGTTCTGCTGCACCTGATACACGTCGCAGCTGTAGGGTTTGGGCTTTGCTGCACCTGTTCTCTGGTACAGAGCTGGCTAGGATGCACTGGAGTAACCATTGTTGTAGAGAGGCATATGAACATACTGAATTGGAGATGAAGGTCCATCAAACTTACCATCCTTACTTCTGCAGCATGAGCCTGGTGAGAGAGAGAAGCGATCCTAGGGCCCGATTCATGCCTGTTTGCTGGCTACGTATACACACAGCCATGGAACAGGTAAGCACCGCCTCGCAGAATTCCCACCCCACCCCTTGTTAGCGTGCAAGGGGATGTGTACGCAAACATATCCCCTCGCGTGCAGCCACCCGGACGATAAATCATTCGATGGTCACTGACCAGCAAATTATTTTTTCTCCATTAGCTGATATTGTCAGGCCGTGCCCCAAAATCTGTGATGGCAGCCCTAATGCCCTGCATGCTGGGAGTTGTGGTTCAAAAGTACCTGCATGTGGGGGAGGCTTGCTGGGTGTTGTAGTTCTATAACAAAACTAAATACTTATTTTTAACCTTTTTTACACCTTTATTTTTATACTATGAGCCCAGCACCCTCCACCCAGGGGTGCTGGATACAGCTTCAGTCTTAAGCCCAGGCCAGGGGGGACCCCTTTATTGGGGGGGTCCCCACTCCCCCAGGGACCTAGACAGGGATTACCAGCCACAGGCTTAATGCTTTAGCCGCGGGACCTTATATAATAAGTGTCCCCTGGCTGTGGCATTACCCTGATGGCTGCTGGAGCCCTGTGCTGGTTTCTGAAATACGGGGGACCCCGACTCCTTTTGTCCCCCGTATATTGGGAACCAGGAATGAGCCAAAAGCCCGGTGCTGGTTATAGCAATAACAGGGGACCCCTATTGATTTTGTGGTCAGGGTGGTGGGCGGAGCAGGTCTAAATAAGGCCCAGAGTGCTGCTGATCATCTATTTTGAAAAAAAAATAAAAAATCAGTAATTCAATTGTTTTTCCCAGTGGCTGTCACTAGATGATGTACAATGGAGCAATTCAATTGTTGCTTCATTTGGTTGCAAATAAATACTAAAGGACACATTTCTTCACTTTTTGCATCAACATGCGTGACATGTTGCCTAAAATAGGGATTTTTTTCTACCTTGCACCTACTTAAGATGTATGAACTAACATCTACATCATACTTGCCTACTTTTGAAAAAGAGTTTCAGGGAGATTATAATTGGTAGTAGAATTTTGCATAGCGCCCCATTGAGGGGGCGTGTCATGCTCCACCCAAAGGGTGTATCTAGTTCCATATATGGAGAGATTGTGAAAAAAGATTGTCAACAAGGCATCTAAAAATCATGGGTGTGTACTGCTATATCTGAGTGGAGTCTTTTAAAATTACTTATATCCAAATGTACATGAGCCCCGAAACGGTTAGTAAGAGCTACTATACTTGGTAAAGTGCCAGGAAATGGTGCTGATGATTCAATGTAACTGTATCTGTCTCTCATTCCTTTTTTTCCCCAAAAATGTAACAGTTTAATGTGGGCTAGGGAAAATAAGGGAGATTGCTAGACTAATGAGGGAGGGAGGGAGATAGCTGCTATTTCAGGGAGTCTCCTGCAGAATGCAGGAGGGTAGGCAACTATGATCTACATAAACTCCCATTAAGATATATGTTAACTTAAATCAGATTGTTTTTAAAGTGAATAGCTAAATGTGACAACAATTAAAGAATGGGACCCACACAGCTGAATTTGGCTCCAAAATACTGTTCATAACATGTCATGCTAGCGGTAGCAGAGTGACATTTCAATGCAAACGATAGCTATATACATTTATAAATGAGCTGTATATATAGGTGAAAATTATGTCAATCATAAAGCTTTGTACAGCGCTGCAAAACACTTGTGGCACCTTATAAATAAATAATAATAATATTAATAATAATAAAAAAGCCAAATACAGCCACTCCAAAACTTGTTTTCATACAGATGGATGCAATTGATAAATGCAGCAAGCAGTGGATCTTGCTCTCGCTCTGTACTGCCTCTGCCTCCCTGCCACTCACACTTCCTCTGCAGCTGACTGAGCAGTGAGCAGTGAGCCTGCTGCTGCCTCCTCTGCTGGGGGCGTGGCCTGGAGTGACCTGCGTGTGTGAGTACAGCTGCTCCGCTCGGGTCTTCTAGTCAGCACTCAGCAGACACTTCTCAAGCAGGTACAGAACCGCGTATCACTGCTTGTCCGTCCTTTCTCTCCGGCATGTAATCGGCAGCATTGCTATAAGTCCCATCCCCTCTCCTGTAGCTTGCCCAGGATTGCAGTCTTCCTGTTTGGACAGTTTGACTTGCAGCAGGTATTACAGGTAATGATACCAGGCCGATTTCCTTCCCTCCCCTTACACAACTGTAGGGGTGTAAAGTGGAGCACATTCACACCAGGTTGTGATTTATCTATACCACTGTGCTCTTCTACCTCTATGGCTAGTTCTTAGCTGTGATTTTGTGTGTATGCACTTTTTCTTAAGGCTGATATAAGTAATACACCTAATATATGTCTGTGTTCTGTACACCCTGCTACAGGATGCATGAGTATATACTGCTCTGTGTTGTAGTGCTGTTCTCTGACTTATGTACTCTGGGTACTTCTGCTATAATGTACTGCACTGTGACCCTCTATAACACGCGTGCTGGACTGGTATGCTCTGTACATGACTGTTCTGCATAATCACTAAGGACTAGACTCTGTACCTTATTTCTCTACTTGGCAATCTTGTTCTACACAGAAACCACTATTCTCAGGTAATGTTAATATTTGTGACTGGTTAATTTTATAAACCTGATTAAACCTGATAATGATTGTACTTGTTCCAGTTCTGTTTCTGGGTATGTGCTGAAACCGCAGTAACCAGAACTACTGTATCTTATGTAATTCCTTCCTGTCCATGGCTTCTTTAACTACCCAGGGCCCTTGCCAGGATTTAAAGTTTTGTTTCATAAGGATCCCTTTATTTCGTACTTGCCTACCTGACCCTCTCCATGCGGGAGAAAATGTATATCTACAGGTGGGATCAGGCAGCGTGGTTTCCATACAGGCTTCCCGAGTTGTCTGGACTGACATCCCAAATGGGTGGGTGCATTTGCATGCGCCCGCCTACTGAGTTGTCAATCACCGGTGTCTGTAAGATCATCCGCACACACAGCACGATGCGCCAATATATCTTTTGATATCACAGCTGACGCAATATATCTGTGAACAAAGCCATTCACAGATATATTGCTTGTACACACTGGTCAGATGATGCATCGATTTATTGGCCATCCAATCAAATGGCCAATATATCAGCCAGTGTGTATGCACCTTAAGGGTTACCAGAAAACATGAACTGTTGGTAGATCTTGAGGACAGGTTTGGCACCCCTGATCTACAGAGTCTAGATAGACAGTCAACATAAGGTCAACAGGGTTTTTTAATTTTCAAAATGACTTGTGGTACTTGTGTATTATCACGGCGCCCATCGCATCGCATGCCACTAATTAAGGTAGGCGATGCCATGCGATGGGACCCGATTTAAGCCTTTCCCCGGGCTTCAGTATACAATTTTAATATTGCATGCCATTATAATGGCATGCGGTGCGACGCGATCATGCCTGATTTGGGCTTATTCCCAAGTTAAATGCCCCCCCAGACCCAATTTTTAATTGTATACTTACCCTGATGGGTAATGACTGTGAAATGCCCCCCCCCCCCCCCCCATTGTTACTGCCACCCCACTATCAACGCCAACCCGAAGCGTGGCGAGCGCAGCGGTAGGCGTCCTCCGACCTTTTCATACCCCCACTATCCACGTCGGCGTGGAGTCTAGAGACGCCTTCCTCCTTAACTTGCACCCCACCCACCTGTCCCAAATTGATTTTAATTAGGTTGGAGTCCCAACATTCAAGACTGCACACCTCAGCTTGGCACTATGAGGGTAAGTCCTACTATACATATATGCTGAGTGTTAGTCTGTGGGACCGTGTTTGGGGCTCAGGGCTCTTTGGGCTGCTGTTGCTGGGCTGCTCCATGGCATCATATCGTATACTTTCAATCACCCCTTTAGTTTGTTTAATATATATGTAGCACCCTTCACATTTATTATTACTTCTTACCTAGGTAAGTCCTATCACATAATTTCCCCTATCCCTTTTACTATCACTTTAATTTCACACTAATGTGATGCCATGGGGTGGTTCTGCTGGGCAGGCCTGGGGGCCCTGTGCCCTGGACCTGTCCCAGAGTAGTGTTAGGGACTTGTCCTATTGAGGTAACCTGGATGCGGTGGACAAGCCGATACTAATGGCCATTACTATGCTAATAACCTCAAATGCAATATAGCAAGAGATTAAAAGGTCTAGCATATATATTTAGTGTGCACCTGCAAACTCCTCTTCCTGCTTGCTGCACTACAAGTCTCAGCAGGTAGCACCTCATATGTCCAGGGTGTGCAGTTTAGCCCCCCATTGATTTTATATAGTGTGGCGAGCGCAGCAAGCCACCGAGCTCAAAGCGTGGCGAGGGGACGCGGATGACTTCACATATATTCTGTGTCCACTCGCCACGCTTCGGGCTCAGTGCACTCGCCACACTATATAAGATTAACTCCACGCCGACGTGGATAGTGGGGGTATGAAAAGGTCGGAGAACGCCTACCGCTGCGCTCGCCACGCTTCGGGATGGCGTTGATAGTGGGGTGGCGTTAACAATGGGGGGTATTTAACATAGTCATTACCCATCAGGGTAAGTATATAATGTTAAATGCCTGTACGATTAAAAATCGGGTCCATGCGATGCAATTTTTTAGTTGTACAATGCTCTACGATGGAAAATGTGGGCGCTGTGATAATACACAAGTACCATACTTGTTTACTTCACCATCCATGTCGGCATAGAGGGAGTATATAATAGGATGCAGTGCATAACAAGGCACCAAGCCTGAAGCATGGCAAGCGAAGCAATACACTAATTGGTGGTCCATGTCAATAGTTGTCCACATTGACACTAGAAAATATGAGAAACTCACGTCGACCTTTTTCATGTTGACATTTTAACTGTCAAGCTATTGCAAGTTGACCTTTTGGGGTCGACCCATTGACTTGTCTATCTAATAATCCAAACCTTTACAAAATAAATAAGTATTTTTGCCTATGATACATGCTTGTAGAGGTGGATCGTAACTGCAGATACATTTGTTACGCCTGGGACAGACTGGGCATATATAATTCAGCCCTGATATCTCTTCTGGTACACTCTCAAAATATATTGAATAAGGTTTTGTCCCCTTTGAAATCGACAGTCCCCAATGGCTGGAAAACATCTGCATTTACTGGGGAACACCCAGAAAAAGCCAGTGACACACCCCTAAAGGCCGCCTGCTATCAACCAAACAGTGAGTGGCTTGCAAGCACAGGTGTTCAGAGGGCTTGCGCATGTGCACTGTGGAAATCACAGCCTTTCCGTACAAATCTGAATCGGGGCCCGTTTTGTGTGTGAGATAATACAATTTTAGATAGTGTATTGTACCCCACATGTGTTACTCCTGTCTGTATGCCTCCCCCCTTTAGAATGTAAGCTTTAACAAGCAGGGCCCTCTCTCATGTACATTTTTCGCTTATTTCTCGAATAGATATACTCCTTACTCCTTTCACCTGCCTCTTATTGTTCATCTCGGAGTTCCACCGATATCGTTAATGATTTTCCACAGCACATCACCTAATTACTGGGCACCCAGTGCTATATCAGTCGTAAGTGACTTGATTCATGGCTCGGGGGACTAACGACATTGGTGGTAAAGGTATAGTGTGTACCCAGCTTAATCCTAGGTCTCTGCTCCCAACCTGGTGAACTTGTACCCCTGGGGGTACTCTGCAGATCAATTTAGGGTACTTGAAAATAATATCTGTAATGGCGGAAGAATAAGTCTCCATTTAGTGGGAGAAGTCTTCCATTGCCATGGAGATGAACCACGCTGCGTCACTTCCAATTCAGGGGTGAATTTATGAAGCTTGGAGAAGTGTTATCTATCCCCATAAAGAACGTTATGAGCAAGGTGATAATGGTTCAGCCAATCAGCTACAATATGTCTATCCCCATAAAGAACGTTATGAGCAAGGTGATAATGGTTCAGCCAATCAGCTACAATATGTAAATTGACAGGTAAGAGCTGATTGGCTGAACCATTATCACCTTGCTCATAACGTTCTTTATGGGGATAGATAACACTTCTCCAAGCTTCATAAATTCACCCCTGAGTCTGCTGCGTCATCAGCATCTCCTCATGCTTTAGCCCGACCGGCAATCCACTGGGAGCTACCCTCGTTGCCCTCAGACATCAGCGATCATCTGCCCCGTACTGACACAGGTGGGGGAAGCAGTGGCATAATTCCTACAAGTGTTAGTGGGAACCGTGGAGACCGTATTCAGCCAGTGGCCAACACAGAGAGACCCAATTCCTAACCGCACGCTACTCCTTTATATAAGAACACACATACCGCTCACTTCCACTCCACTTGTGAGTACTGTGGATATTTCAGATTGAGAGGAGGGAGTACTCATAAATAAAAAGCCGAATCAAGAGTTACAGGAGAGAAAAAGGTTGGGAACCGCTAACCTAATGCAACCATCTTTATTTACCATGTACGTGTCCTAAATTGCCTTGTACTGTAATGGTGTGTACACACTGGTACAATCAGCATGAGAATTTAACTATATAGTCAAAATTTCAAGCAGATCGTATGCAGATCGCAAAGGTTTTTTACCTTGTGCTCCCGTGACAGCACAAATGGAAACCCAGATAGGCAGGGCTGCAAAGACTATGTAGTGCAAATCGAATGTAGATAGCATGAATTGTATGTAAAAAGTACAGAGTTAGCAAAGATTGTATAGCACTCGAAGCTTATTGCTGTGTACACACTTGTACAATCTGCATGAGATCCAGATGAGATTTTGACTATATAGTCAAAATCTCATCTGGATCTCATGCAGATTGTATGGGTTTTATCCCTTGCGATCCAGATGCGTTCAAGATGCGCGCTCCCATATCTCAGCCAGAAAGTCTTGGCTGCATAGACTATATAGTGCAGATCTGCACTATATAGTTTAAATTGTATGCAGATAGTGTAAATTGTAATCTCATCTGGATCTCATGCAGATTGTACAAGTGTGTAGCAGTCGAATAGCAAGGGAATCTCACCATGTGTACACAGCATAAGTCATTGTTTTCTTGTATTTGCTTACTTAGGATTTCTGTTAGGTGCTGTGGAACCCTTAAAAGAATAAACAATGAAAAATAATAATGGGGCTTGGTGCACTTGTTCTGTGCTTTGGGTACACTTTGTGTGTGATTTAAGGCTTAATGAATATGCTTTTAAATCCATTTTTTTTTAGGACTCCGATGGCTATCTTCCCTTGACCCCATGTGTCATTTCCTACTTAGGCGGTATACTATTAGCGGCAATAATTTTACCAATTAGCCCCGATTATGCAGCACTCATCAGGGATCATGCTTTCCGGTGTCTTATACCCCATTCACACCAGAAATGCAGGGACAAACCCGGGAATTCAGTTCCCGGGACGAGCAGGGACATTCCCGGGTTTGGACCCATTCACACCAGAAATGTCCCTGCATTTTCTGGTGTGAGAAGGAGGCCGGCAGGAGGTGGGGAGGCGGCGGGATGGCGGCGGAGGTGGGGAGAATACTCACCCCGGTTGCTGGTCCTCCGTGCAGGCCAGGGATCCACACAGGCGGCGGCGCAAATGACGGGACAGGCTGCGGATGAAGATGACGCAGCTCTCCGGCGTCCTCACTGCCGCTGGAGAGCTGCGTCATCATCATGCCCGCCGCCTGCGTGGATTCCCGTCCAGACAGCACACCGAGGACACGGCAACCCGGGTAAGTATACCCTGTACCTTTCACACCAGCCAGGTCCCTGGGTTGAACCCGGGAACAACCCTGGTACCTAGCCGGGTTGAAATTTGCCCGGGATTTTGTCCCGGGAACCTTTCACACCAGCGCTAGTACCGGGTTGTTCCCGGACTCAACCCGGGAATTTAGGCTGGTGTGAATGGGGTATTAGGCACCCGAAGCGTAATCTATGGTAAGCAGCTCTTGGAGCCGTGATAACACACAGGATCGTGAGTTTATCCTGGATCCATGTGTTATTGCACAATATTGGGACATTTTTCGCCTGGAAAAAAAGGATATAGGGCCTGTTTCAGCATGGATCGCAAATCAAAATCTTTCTTGGCAAAACCACGTTGCGCTGCAGGTGGGGCACATGTGATGCACAGAGACAGTTAGTTTTGGGGGAATTATTTTGTTTCCGTGCAGGGTGAATACTGGCTGCTTTATATTTACACTGCCTTTTAGATTTCAGTTTGAACACCTCCCCCACCCAAATCTTACTATCTCTGCACATGTTTTATTTGCCTCGCCTGCAGTCCATATAATTGGTTAGCCCGATAATGACCATCAGTCATAAATCGTAGTCCTACATTTCAGGAGAAAGTTATCAAGGCTAATTGGATGTCGGCCTTTGCATGCTACCGCTGTTGTTGGTGCTTTTGCTGTTACCAATGCAAATGCCTCATATTGGGCTGTGATGAGCTCATATATGATTTTAAACTTTGGAATAAAAACATATCCTCCTTATTGTGTGATTAACACTTAGAGGTCAATGAGCAGTCATGTGCTAAAACAATCTGATTCACAGCTAGCACGCCTGTGACCATGCCACTTCCTCTTTTCTTGCTGATGTTTGTTGTTTTAACCTCCTCAGAATTCCTAGTTTTCATAATAATTGTTTTGAACAAAATATTTAATGGACTTGGTCATGTACTTAAAAATAAACATATTTAGCAATTTTATTTATTCTAAAACATTTCTTTTTAAATAGTTTTTATCAACATTTTAATATGCATATAGACCTAACAAGAAGTGTATTGTCATATGCTGTGTACAAACTGATACAATCTGCATAAGATCCAGATAAGATTTTGACTATATAGTCAAAATCTTATCTGGATCTCATGCAGATTGTATGGGTTTTATCCCAAGCGATCCAGATGCGTTCAAGATGCGCGCTCCCATATCTTAACCAGAAAGTCTTGGCTGCCCTGTCTATATAGTGCAGATCTGCACTATATAGTCTAAATTGAATGCAGATAGTGTAAATTGTATGCAGATAGTCTAAATTGTAATCGCATCTGGATCTTATGCAGATTGTACTAGTGTGTACACAGCAATATATCAATCTGCATAAGATCCAGATGCGATTACAATTTAGACTATCTGCATTCAATTTAGACTATATAGTGCAGATCTGCACTATATAGACAGGGCAGCCAAGACTTTCTGGTTAAAATATGGGAGCGCGCATCTTGAACGCATCTGGATCGCTTGGGATAAAACCCATACAATCTGCATGAGATCCAGATAAGATTTTGACTATATAGTCAAAATCTTATCTGGATCTTATGCAGATTGTATCAGTGTGAACACAGCAGAAAGGTAAACATTACACACATGATATAAAGTATAAAGGAAAAAAAAGGAAAACGGTACTTGTTTCCTAGCACGGCGCCCAATTTCAGTACATACGGTACCGTACTGAAATCGCATTGCATGCTGCGTTATAGTGGCATGCGATGCGATTTCAGTACCGCTGGTTCCCGCTCCCTGTCATTCCCGCCCCCTGTCAGATCCTCTCAGAAATCATTCTGAGGTGATTTTCTGACAGGAGTAGAAGCATCCCTCAGAGCTGCTGTTAAACTTTGTGAAAATTGACGAACGTTGTGAAAGTTGACGAAATGGCTGCATCACTTAATATGTATACGTTGCCTCAGACAGAGGAGGAGGCTTTTGAGTTCTTTCAATGCCATAATCTCCTTCCAGTGGCGCAGAATTGTGCGAATGGCCACGTAATGCGCATGAAGGAAAGGATGTGGCGGTGCCATGTTAAAGCGTGCCAGCTAAAGGTGAGCCTCAGAGCGGCACACTGGTTTCCAGGGTACCGCTTATCCTTTGTGACTTTGGTGCGGTTTATATATATATTCATGGACCCAGGAGCTGACATCCATTGAGTACTGTCAGCAACAGCTGGATATATAAAAAAGACTGCTGTTTTATACAACAAATGGATGCGGGAGGCGTGTACGATGGACCTCACGGCGCAGTCACAGCGCCATATCGGCGGGCCAGGACACATCGTGGAGGTCGATGAGAGCATGTTTGTACGAAGGAAGAGCAATGTCGGACGGCTGTTACCCCAGCAGTAGGTTTTTTGGGGAATTTGTAGAGAAACAGGACAGTGTTTTCTCACCATGGTGTCCAGCCACGATGCCAGCACTTTGATGGCGGCTATTATTGACAATGTAGAGCCAGGTACCATGATTTACACGGACTGCTGGAGGGCATACAGCACTAATCAGCTGGCACTTGCAAGAAATCAGCCCGCCCAGGTTAATCACCGTTTTAATTTCATAGACCCGTCCACAGGGGTTCATACCCAAAATGTGGAAAAAATGTGGGGCGCATGCAAATGGCACAATAAACGCCACGAGGCACCGCTCGCTACATGCTTCAATTGTATCTTCAGGAGTTTATGTGGAGAAAGACATTGGGTGGGGATAACCCATTTAATCGCATCCTGCACGCACTTACACTTCTCCCAAGGGAGGATTAAGTGATTTGTTTAGCAATTAATGTTTCACTATTTTCACTTGATACCTTGTTCTTCATTAATGTTTTACTGTTTTAAATTGATTTAATTGTTGTTATTATCATTATGCTTTTTAATTATTTAAGTAAATTACAGTTCTTAGTTAACACATGTCGTCATTACTGTGTCAGTTGTATGATTTTGCAGGTGTGAATGTGTTCATAAAACACCACCACTATCCACGCCACCCCGAAGCGTGGCGAGCAGCGGCGGAACGCATCCTCCGACCTTTTCATACCCCCACTTTCCACGTCGGCGTGAAGTTGATTTTATAAAGTGTGGCGAGCCACCGAGCCTGAAGCGTGGCGAGCGGATACATGTAAAGTAATCTGCGTCCGCTGCACTGGCACACTTTATAAAATCAACTCCACGCTGAAAGTGGGGCTATGAAAAGGTCGGAGGACGCATTTCGCTGCTCTCGCCACGCTTCGGGGTGGCGTCAATACTGGAATTGATGCTACACAATGGCATAGGTGCTTTCAATTCAGTGTATGGTGTCGTGCGATCCTATGCGATATTTTATTGTATAAGCAATCCTGTCCCAAAGACAGATGCCAGACAGCAGAATAAGGGTTTGTGTGAATATCCCAAACTTCCTATCTCTTTAAGAGGTGCGCCTACATTCTTGAACTCCTGCAAAAACCGAGGTTCAGTGTGACCTTTCTAGGCCAAATCAGCCGGTTGGACTCTCTGCGCTGCATAATTGCAACAGAGACAATCTGAGCAGAAATATTTTGACCTAAGGGAAGCAAACACTACTTTATACCTGTACCCTAGTGCACATAGGACGGAGGGATCCAACTCTCACCCAGTATCTGATGTGTTTCTACATGATACTGGAAAGCAGAATAGACCCAGCATAAGAGAAAGTGCACCACTTTTTCTGCATGTCAGCAAGATTGAAACATTGTGTTGAAAGTACCTTCAGCCAGAGGTTGATTTAATTGGCAACAGAGTTTCAATTGTTTAGAAAATTCAGTAAGAACTTCTTTATGAATAACAGTGTTGTGACACAAGCCCCAGACTCCGTATACTAAATCTGTGTATTAACATAATATATATATATATATATTTTTACAAGAGTCAGACAAGGTGAGTGTCTGTTTGGGAGAAAGCAGTAATAACCCTGAATATTTGTACAGGGTTTCACATAAATATTGTGAAATTGTTTTCTTAACTGTGATTGATTAAAACCTTAATTTCGCTAGATTGGTAACCATAAAGGATCAAAAATCCATTACAGATCTGAGTGAAATGATTCAGTAATAACTGGGTAAACATTGTACTTTTTGTCAATAAGACCACTATCTGTCTTATATGACAGAGCACATTGTATTTTAAGGCATACTAAATAAAAGTTAAATCTTAATTTTGATACATGTACACTAATTAACAATAGAAGAGTGCCCCAAAAAAACTTAATCAGCCTTTACTTGCATTCCTGTTGCAAGGTCCCCCACATCCCCCTATAATCAAGTTTTTCCTGAACTTATACTGGGAGCACCACCAACCCTGCTAGTAGGCATTTGATAGCCTTGATGAGCCTATGTTGGTTTTCAACAAATACTAAGAAAACGCTTATGAGCAATATTTGTGTGCGGACTCACCTACGTCTATTCTAGAAGACCCATTCTACATAGTCTGGGCCAACCATGACCTAGCTATCAATAACTTTAATAGTGCACATAAATTAATTTATATAGGCCATATCATGCACACTCATTGTGTGCCTTGAAAATATATTCAACACACAACTGTTAGGTGTCAATACAGCCCTGAGTATACCAGTGTTTACCAAAGCCTGTATATTTCTATCCCAAAATAACGCCGCAATTTAACATTCCCAGCACATTTTTACATTTAGGACACTGAGCCGGTGACCTTCACCCAAATAACTACCGGATCTATCTGGTTATATATGTCACATCTGACACATGTGACATAAGGTTAGGCCTGACAGCTAGGCCATATATGATGTTATAAGCAGTTGTATATGATGTTATAAGCTGTACTGGAAATCAAAAACAATTCTGGAAATTACAAAAATGAGGTGGAGAAACAAGAAAATTGCATAGCAACTGGATTTCTTACTCTCCAATGGTCCACCCACCCCATATCCGTTATAAATTTACCAAACCTATTACTTCTATCACTGCATATAGGGGATTTCTTCCACCTATCATACCGAGGGTCAAGCACATTATTAAAATCCCCCATGCAGATAACAGGGGTATCTGCGAGGATGGCACAAAATCAGCCGCTTTTACCAGGGGGAACATATAAAATCAGCAAAAGTATATAAACAGCATTGATCGTGCATCTAAAAAGATATACCGACTGCCTGGATCCAGTTGAACTCTGTTACATTCAAATGTAATTGATCTCCTTATGAGAATAGAAACACCCCTTGAGGAGGATGTGAAAGAAGCATAGTGCGCATATCCCACCCAGCCCTTTTTAAATGACTGTAATTTTGGCCCTATTAGGTCTCAGCTAGGCACACTGTCTGCCCCATACTGCCTGATCTGCCTTATGATGATGAATGTTTTATCTTGTCGTTCATACACCTAACATTCCAGGTTAAAAAGTGAATCATCTATCTGATGTATAATGTAAAATAAATTTGAAAGCACGACATGCTCCCAACACATCCCCCTCCTAAACCAACTTTATTACTAAATAGTCAAGCTCCACACTGCCACATTTAACAAAATTAACATGAAAAATACATAATGTTGCCATATGTATACCAACCCTTGCCTAGGCATACTTAATGATCCCGAGAAAGCAAAAGGGGAAAAGGACACAAAACTTAACAAATAAGACCTAATCTAACTGTTGGAGGCTAAAACCCCAAGGCCACTTATCAACAAGATGCAGTAACGAGCCCCCCCGGCATAACGAATACAATGACAAATAAAAAATTACTTAAGGAGCTAGCAGGCGTTTGGCCGATGCCTTCCTATCTAGCCATTCGCCTGCTTCCTTTGGTGTGTGGAAAAATATAGATTCGCCAACAACAGGAATTTTCAATTTCACAGGATATATCATGAAATACTTTATATCCAACTCACTGAGTCTCTTTATTTTTTTTTTTTATCTGCAAAATGTAACCCTGTTCTTTTGAACATCTAAGGCAGGGGTGGCCAAACCGGTCCTCGAGATCTACCAACGGTTCACATTTTCCAAATCGCCTAGCTGGTGCACAGCTGTAGCCATTACTAACTGCCACATTATCAAACATGCTGCATTCATTCCTGCTATAGATCCACAGGTTGCCTGGAAAATATGCACCGTTGGTAGATCTTGAAGACAGGTTTGGCCACCCCTGATCTAAGGGGTAGTCTGGGAATGCAGATATTTTGAATCCCTTATGATCCAATGGTCCCTTTGGACGGGTCAAACGCAGCAGAGCCTCCCGATCCTGGAAATGTAACATTTTAATGATCATAGTGTGAGGTGGAGCACCCCGTGGCAGGGGCCTGTAGGCCCTTTCAACTGAGAATATTCCTGAAAAAGAAGTAGCCTCGTAGTTATCACGTAGCAGTTGTTCCATGAATTTTGGGACATCGGGACCCTGTGCCTTTTCCGGTATACCAACAAGTCTTACATTGTTATGGCGTAGCCTCCCTTCGAGACTGCTTCATTTTAATATCCTGAACTTGTGTCTCCATTACATCCATTTTACTTGACAATTTTTAATTGGAGTCCTCAAGTACAGAGACACAACTTTCGGCCTCCATCCCTTCTTTTACAACCTTTTTATATCCTGTTTTTATAAGGTTAATACCGGCCTGTACATCGTTCATTTTGAGGCCATCCTGGAGGCCAACAGTCGCTGCTCACTATTACTGATGGCCTCCAGCATCTGCTGCAATGTCATAGAAACATGTGACAATAGGGTTATTCCCATTTCAGGGAGTGGTTTGAGGGGTAGTGAGTGTGGATTGAGAGGTGTTGCCTGTTTGAGATCTTGCATATTTCTCTAGGTGCGCAGCGGCAGTTGCTGTGCCTGTTTTTTCCTATCAGAGCTGGATGTGTAGGCAAGCTATGCCCTTTGTATTGGCACGATTAAACTAGTGCACCGTATATAACAGTCACAGGGGTCTTTGCATGGGCTTCGGAGGTAGAGAATGTATTCACTATACTGCCCATACTAAAGAAGGCTACATTAGATACCAAAATATTCTGTCTGTGACTTCTGACCAAAGCTGCAGATTACCATTTTCACAGCAAGCAGCACTATTTAGCTTATATTCCTGTTCTGCCCAGCTTTACCAAACACGTGGAGAAACTGAACCCAGTTCACAATGGACTTTTACTAAAGGTGACAGTCTGCATCTGAGACGTATTTTCAAAGTGCACTTTTCAGTCCCATAATAGTCTCATAACCACAAGTTTTTCACGTACACTGGCAAGCATGTAGATAACACATAGTCATTGTGCTGACATATAATACTTGTCAAGCTGTATTCCACTGCTTCATCCACACACACAAGGTTGTAGATCCTGGGCAAAGTGCAGCACCTCAGACCGTCCCCTCTCCTGGAAGAGGTATGGTGTGTACACACCTGAGATGTGCCATGCGATGCGATCCCTGATGCAATCAGATTGCATCGCATCGGATCGCACGGCATGCATTTGATGGCATACAATTTTGACTTGGGTGTAGATGGAGTGAGTTGGCACAGGCTAAGTAATAATTAAGTTTACATTGAAGATCAGAGGTAATAATTGGTGATGACCAACATGAAAAAAGGGCTATCCAGGGAAGGCCTGATTCACAATCATTGGTTGGTGGTGCTCCCAAAGATAGTTCAGAATATACACTGAAGAGGATAGTCAAAGAGAAGACTAAAAGGAACCAATACGGTTTTTTGGGGCACGCTTATAAATAAATCATGTTAGTAATAGATGATAAATCATAAATATTAAAATATAACTTTTAGCTCCTATAAGCACACCTTGTGAGTATCTTAAGAACATCCCGCCGATAATCGGCTATAGCATTTCAGTCTAAGAGACATTGGGGGTTATTGTGGTTCACTCTTTCTGCCAAAATCCTTCTTAGATGGACAAAACCATGTGCACTGCATGTGGGGCAGATGTAACTTGTGCAGAGAAAGAGTGAACCAAAATATCCCCCATTGTGCATCACCACATCACTGTTTATCGCAGTACTGTTGAAGGGATTTCACCGAATTAAGCCAACTGCTGTGGTGCCACAGCCTTGTCTTGAAAGTATAGCCCACTGCAGCACCCATATATAATGAGGCACTTCCCTGCAGAGATTGTTATTGGTTTTACCCAGGGTAGGACAAGTGATCCACGTGAGTATTGTTTTAATTCTTTTTTTTTTTTGCTTTTGTTCATGTATTATGAATTATGTATTATGTATTATGCTTCAATAAACCATCTTTAATGCCATTTTGAACATAATTTAAGAAGGTTGCGCCCAACTAGACATTCTTGTTGTTCATGCAGTACTGTAGAATGTCTTAGGACTGAAGTGTATTCTAAAAAGGTTTTTTGTAGAGGTGCTATGTTAATTCACCCCTTTAGCAAACACTGTTCTGACACTGCGCTGTTCTAACACATCAATGAATAAGTCCGGCTATGGTACTGGTAAGTAGCACATAGTACCTCAGTGTTAATGGAAAAGTGATAAAAAGTGGAGACATTCTTAGCATTTTATGGAAGCGGGGTCCGCCTTTCCATACATTACTTGAAGAACGGGACTAACCCATCTAATCAGAGGTCAATCTGCAAACACCCAGATGGAAACATTTATAAATTCTGCAGATAGTAGTCATCTTCCTTTTGTAGGTTTACATCAGCTTAAACAAAGGATCATTCCCGTAGTGCCTCTCCAGGCGTAGGAGCCACAAGATGAAGATAAGAAAAACAAATTGCTTAAGACTTGACCACTCATGCTGTTGTGTTGATGATAGCAGGGCTGAAATCTTACATATTTAAGGTTTGTTATGGTCTGTTTCATATTGTAATCTGGTATTACTGGTTCAACAACTTTGGTTCATACAGTACCTTACTGCATCACACACACAACCTGCAAGAATACTACTTTTAGCCAGGTGCCTTTTCTAGTGTGCAGAACTTCACTCTGTACAAGTGTGATTCTCTCTTTCTTATATGCACACCAATGTTTGTTACTAGTATACCTTTTCATTTTTATACTGAATGGTTTGTTTGTTTGTTTGTTTTTTTAATTGAAGAATATTGGTGTATTGCTGATTTTTTGTTTTCAAAAGAGTAACATTGTATTGGAAGTTATCTGTAATAAATGCCAGGTAACTGTATTGTAGCTGCTACATTTATTCTAGCTGTTCACTAGAACAGGACTATTTGAAGATGTAGCCAGTTATCTATAGAATCCTAAATGCAAGCAGTATTTTTTCATTGCCACATAGCAAGGAGTGCCCAATTTCATTAAAAACAGGGTTCATGGTAAATAGTCACTTCAGTGATTACATCAGTTGCATTCAGGGCCGCAGTGGTGCAGATAGTGCTTTGTAAGTGAGGGTGACGATATAATAGTACAGGAATTTATGCAGTGTGGAGACAGTGACTGGAACTGTATGGAGGGAGGGGGTTGATATCAGCTAAGTGCTTGTATGGAATGTAATTTTTTTTTATTTTTTGCAGGTGTTGTAATTATTTATGGACATTATGCAGAAGGTACTATCTGCTATGAAGCGTTTGATGCATTCAGAGAATGGAGAGGCTGATCCCATATTGAAAGGATCTGGACAAGAGAGTTGCCAAACATACATCAGTATTCACAACAGTGACACATCCCTGTCATGTAATTCTCCAGAAGAGGAAGCTACAGTCACCTGCACAACCTGCCGGGGGACAGGCCGAATTCCCAGAGGTACAGCTGTTTCTACAGAGTATACCTAATGATATATAGAACTAAAAGTGCCTCTAGGGTTGGTATAACAATGGGATGTATTCACAAATGCTTTTAAAAGTTTCATTTAAACATTTATTCATTTTGATTGTAATCATTATGCCAATTTTTCAATTGAATTCTGATCACCATGGTTTCTTGGGAATGGGTCATGGGGCCGAAACCATGAAGGTCATCAATTAACCTGAAAAAGCTTCTTAGTGATGTGTCTAGAACAAAAGACACTGATTCATTTGATATGTGACATTTCTATATCAGTACGCAACTGAGTTTCAGTCCATAAATGAAGTGCTGCAATGTAGTTACCATGTTCCTCTATGTATGAGATCTGAAGGTGCCCATACACTAACCGAGGTATCTTATGCTGTTCTTTTGCATATGATGTATCGTATGCAATTACAGCAAGGGCTGCGGAATCTGACAAATCCTATGTGCAGCCCTTGCAATCTCCGATCAGATGCACTTGGGATCCTGGATCAGAATCTGCGGTTAGCACATACCATTTGTGCTTCATTGGAATCTGGTAAAAAGTGCCCAAATAGTATGTGTATGGGCTCTTTCAGCTGAAGGCACTCAATCACTCTGTGTTAAAGATCTCCCTGCGAGTGGCATTGCGAAAGGTACCTCACATGTGTAGTGCTTGGTTCAAGTGCAGGCTGCTGATAATTTGTGTGAATATCGGCATAGCATGATTTTGGTCTTAAGTTGCAGTCAGATATAGATGTTTTCATATCAAATTAATAAACATAGTCTGCTGGTGCAACCTAGTCTCAACACATTGCACGTGACATGCATTATTCTAATCCTAGCAGAGTTGCAAGGGACCTGGCTGCTCACTCCCGCCAGACAACATGCGCTGTGTGTAGCGTATGAAGGCTAGATGTCTGATTACACATCTCTAGCTGTACTTTGATTGCTCCCATTACCATTCAGTTATAGTTGCAGAGGAAGCTGCAGGAGACTGAAATCCACTGAAATGGATAGAGTACCTTCTTGTACAAGAGTATTGGGGGGTAATTCAGACCTGATCACAAGGCAACTGATTATCTAAAGACTGGGCATGCGTACGGTTCATAGGCATGCACCAGGCCATTCTGCAATGAAATCCTGCTACTTTTTCTATTTGCATGCCATTCGCGAGGAGATTGACACGAAGTTGCCATCTGAGGGTGGAAAACAGCCGTTTAGTGGGAATGTTCAGAAAAACACAGGTGTGCCTGAGCGTTTCAGGGGCGGGTGTGTGACATCCGATCCAGTGTCCTGGTCGCCGCTATTGTGCTGTGGGTGTCTGTGTCAATCTGTGATTGTGTTGTGTCTAATGCTGGCTAAGGGGCGGAGTTGAATCTGACTCCTCCCAGCATTTTACACACACTTGCATATTGACAGTTCTGCGCTATTATATAAGAGATTAGGAGTCAGGAATCTGGTCCCTCTCTGTGTGGCTGCAGGCTGTGTACTGTCTCTGGGGTTCCCACTAAAGCCTGTAGGATTAATGCCGCTGCTTCCTCAACCCGTGTCAGCACAGGGTAGATGATCGATCAATGTCTGAGGGCAGCAGTGGTAGGTGCTAGAGGGTAAAAGCACGAGGAGATGCTGTTGACTCTACAGACTGAATCTTTAGTGACGCAACAAGGTTCATCTCCACAGCAACGGGAGACTTCTTCCTCCTTTTCCGCCATTACCAATATTCTTTTCAAGTACCCCCCAACAGGTCTGCAGCATACCCACAGGGGTTCACGTACCCCAGGTTGAGAACCATTGTTGTATAGGACCAGCACCTGCGGAGACCTAGCCTATTGCAATAAATAAATAATGCAGAAGATTATCAGAGTCGCTCTTGCAATGTCTTCTGTGATATGTGTTTACGCTAGAAATGTTTCTTAGCTGTATACAACTTGATGACTACAAATTGAATGTGGAGAGCAAATAATAGGTCTGAGTCATGAATAGATTACGGGGTAGGATAGATTGTTGTATAATTAGTTATATAACTTTTGTTGGTAGTTGGCATACAGTATTATTGTGTTTTTGACAGCATACCTCCTCGCGCCAGGCCCCCTGTCTGCCGTGAATAGACACTGTGTGCATGCAGGTAGGCAGGTGTAGAGCTGATGCTGGAAACCAAATAACCTTACTAGTTAGTTCTGTATGCCTCAGCCCTTCTGCAGGGAAATATTAAGAGAGGCGGGAGCTCGTTTGAAGTCTACATCTCTAGCCGGCAATGTATTACTATGTCTTCTGAGGAAATTGGTGTGCCCATTTATAGTACACCAATGCCCTCCTGTCAATCTGTAATCCCTTACAAAGCTGTGATCCGGAGGGTATGCACGCATTGTCAGTATTCTAGAATAATAATTTCCTGGGTGGGGCATTTCTGTAATATATGAAAATATTGCAGTAAGCAAAAAGAGGATTTCACAAACTCTTCAGTTTGCCCATAGGCTGCTCAGGACAATGACCAATCTGTGCATACCAGTGTTTTGAGCTTTCCTTGTGTTTCTTCATTCTCCAGACAATTGTGTTCTCTACTTAGCTCTTTCTGTCCTCTTCCTATTCTGTCATGCGTCATTTGACCAAGGCTATTTTAATGCATAAAAAAAGGGAAGGTGAGTTTAAAATCTCTGCCCACTTCCTATAACTGGACCTGCAGAAGGATCATGTAAAAAGGAACATTGTGTTACATGGACCACACTCCTGCAGATAAAGCAAAGAGGTTTATTTTAACTATAGCTACAGATAGAATTGTATGTAGTGCTGCAGGCTATGTTAGCATTATATGAATAGGTTTTAATAAACAAGTTTTACTTCAGTTCCTTATAATTACTTCTGCTAAATTCCGCCCTCACATTCATTCTAGGTCAAGAAAAGGAGTTGGTGGCACTGATTCCATACAGTGACCAGCGTCTGCAGCCACGGAGAACGTAAAGTTATAATTCTTTGTGAAGGGACAGCTATGACTGTGGAATATTTTTTTTTTTTGTTATGCTGATATTTAACTGTTTAAAAAAAAAAAAAAGGTACTTATGTAGTATCTGGGCTGCCGATTTCTAAATCGGGTCGGATCGGGAGATCGCATCGCATCGCATGCGACCATGCGATTCGATGCGATGCGATGCGATGACCCGATTTTTCCATAGGAATCAATGTTAAAATGGACTGAGTCCATTTTAACATGGAATTCAATGGGAAAAATGGGTCCTTTTCATACCCCTACTATCCAAGTGGGCATGGAGTTGGATATAAACCTGTGGCGAGCGTAGCGAGCCACCGAGCCCGAAGCGTGGCGAGCGAAGCGAGCCCCGCGAGGGGACGAATACCGTCCCCTCGCGGGGCTCGCTTCGCTCGCCACGCTTCGGGCTCGGTGGCTCGCTACGCTCGCCACAGGTTTATATCCAACTCCATGCCCACTTGGATAGTAGGGGTATGAAAAGGACCCATTTTTCCATAGGAATCATTTTAACATTGATTCCTATGGAAAAATCGGGTCATCGCATCCGATATCGGATGCGATGCGATGCGATGCGATATCGCATCGCATCGCATCTGATTGTATGCCTTAACTTAAGGCATACAATCAAAAAATCGGCAGCCCAGATACTACATAAGTACCAAAAAAAAGTAACTAGAATACCAATTGCAATTTGTATTTATATATAGAGATTGTTCTTAAACCTTTCAAGGCCAACAAATCCGTAAGAGAAGCGCCCAATTCTGATTTACAAATCCGTAAGAGAAGCGCCCAATTCTGATTTAAAACCACCAATTTCTTTCAAGGCCAACGTCTAGTCACGCTCAGCAGCCATAGCGCTTATAGCAGATCCAACGGGGACCCACTTTAAAATAAGAACATTAACACTCAATGTACTCCATTTTTTTATTTAAAAATAAATATTACAATTTAAACCAGACAGTTTGAATTGCAAAAAAAAAAAAAAAAAATTTGGATTGCAAAAGGTTAAATACATTTTTTCACTGTACTTGAAACAGTGCTGGTCCTGCAAATTCAAAATCACCTCTCAGATCAGTGGGTACCGGGACAGAGCTTATCTTGGTGATTCTGTTGACTGGAAATATTTAGCTTTTTAAGTTGCTAGAAATGCCACTATTCCCACTATTAATACATATACAAACATTTACATAAGTATTACATGGATTCTAAAAATATTAATTGCCTCCCTGTCCATTTTTTTAAGCTTACGTTGATCATTTGTAACTCAAGATAAAGACATACAGTATTTTGCACTGATTTTTGACAGTGTGCATTAGTAACTTGATCAGCATCACATCAGGATCAGCTTCAGCATCCTAGGAGGTGAATCCTATCCTGGGTCAAGTACCCAAGCCTCCCCTAGCCTTCTCTCCCTGCACCCTAACCCGAACTTCCCCCTAACCCTAGCATCCCTGCCATAACCAGCCCTAGCATACTTACCCGGTACTTGGGATTCCAGCGCCGGACTCCTCATTGATGTCTGAATTCCAGTGCTGGTCTCCTGGCGGTATTTGGGATGCGGAGATTGGTACTGTGAACTAGATCGCCAGGATGTTGAATGTATTGGAGTGAATGTGTTTCCCTCACCAGAATCCCCAGTTTTGCTTGGTATGAAAGAGATTATCATACAGTTTGTATGTGGTGGAAGGATGCAGATCAGCAGATGAGTAAGTGTAGCAGAGTAACTGGCCCTCTGGGTACATCTGAAGACATCCAGCGTTCCCCTTTCAAGCAGTTTTGCCAAGAGTTAAAGAAAAATAATGATACAGCTTTTAGACCACATTTATGATTTGTTTCCTTTTACTGTATCAAGAAGTAATTATCGTGTTTTGTGCTTGTAACCCTGATGTCTTTTGTCTTTTAGGAAGCTATATGTGGCTCTTGCTGTAGCTATCTGTGTGCTGATGTTTTTTACTGTGGTGTTCTTCCTGTATCCACGCTCTATTACCCTTGACCATGCTGGTGTGAATTCATCATTTGTGAGCATTGATACATCAACGATAAACCTTGTTACTACAGTGAGTTGAAAGTACTGCCTTAATCCATGTTTTATTTGGTGTAGTGTATTTATTTTTTGAAAACCTGTACATGATGCTGTCATTTAATGTGATGGTTTTATTGTAGACTAAATAATGTCCAAAAATAATTGGTACTTGTTTCCTAGAACGGCCACAACGATTTAGATCGTTGTGGTCATAAGATAAAAAATCGGATCGATCGCATCGCATGCAATTTGGTCGCATACGATGCGACCGATCCGATCGGCCGATTTTTCACCCGATTTTTTTTTTTTTTTTCACCAGATTTTTTTAAATTGCCCCCCCAAATGTTAATAAGTGTGCTAGACCCCACGATAGACGTGAACCCGAAGCGTGGCGAGCGCAGCGAGCCCGCGAGGGGCGGCGGTGCGCGTCCTCCGACCTTTTCATTCCCCTACTATCCACTAGGGCGTGGAGTGAGAATATAATAGTGTGGCGAGCGCAGCGAGCCACCGAGCCCGAAGCGTGGCGAGCGCACGCGTTTAACTTCACAGGTATACGCGTCCCCTCGCGGGGCTCGCTGCGCTCGCCACGCTTCGGGCTCGGTGGCTCGCTGCGCTCGCCACACTATTATATTCTCACTCCACGCCCTAGTGGATAGTAGGGGAATGAAAAGGTCGGAGGACGCGCACCGCTGCCCCTCGCGGGCTCGCTGCGCTCGCCACGCTTCGGGTTCACGTCTATCGTGGGGTCATGGCAGGCACATAAAAAATGTGAAATGGGTCATATTGGCCCATTTCACCTTTTTTATCATTTTTCCCTATGTGAGATGGACTTAATCAAGTCCATCTCATCTTGTGCCATTATAATGGCACAAGACCGACCGATTTCAATGTTAAAAGATTTTTTAACATTGAAGTCTATGGAAAAATCGGGTCAATCGGTCGGTCGCATCGCGGCCGATTTTAATTGGTCGCGACCGACCGATTGACCCGATTTCTGTCAATCAAAGTGAAAAAATTGTTAAAAATCGGCCACATCGTGAGGATCGTGTCCCTTAATTAAGAGCCACGATCACTCACGATTGTGGCCGTTCTAGGAAACAAGTACCAAATAATTTAAGTGATGGAGTAAAGCAAAAAAGAGCGAACATCTATGCACCTGGGCGAATGATGTTGCAGTACAAGCGGTGCAAACACATCTATTTCTTTTTTTCTTATTTGTCATGTGATACCCAGTTATATTCCATGATAGTCCCTTTTTGACATATGAATGCACACTTGCTTCTAATTGGGTATAAGTCAGTGGTTAAATTAGAAGCTGGTGACTTAAGATAAGGAACTGGTTGTTAGCCAATCAGGAAATACTGGTAGATGCAGCAATGTGAGAGAATAGATAACAAGCAGCACCATGAAGGTAGGTGATATATAAATATGAAGTCTATAGCAAGATTATTGTGTTCTGATAGGAGAAAGCTGTAAGTGTAATTGACAGCTAAACATGATTTATACAGCGTTAATATGGGCCTGAGTCAGAGTCGATCACTAATAAGTGAATTCACAGATCAAGTGATTATGGAATCACTGCTCATGTATACCATATGTATTGCACATGCGCAAGGTGAATAGTGACAGAAAATGCATATGGATTGTAAACACAAATCAGCCGGAACTTGACTGGCAGGAAGCCGGCAATTATGCGGTGGTAACCTGGGAGTGTCAGAAATAATGCATATGTGCCCAGGCATTTTAAGAGTGGGTCTATGATGTCAGCTTCAGCCTCGATCAACCTGTCTACCCCCCATCCCCCTTGGAGCCACTGATGTTGCCTACATCATTCAGTTTAAAATACAGTCAGATGTCTTTACTCACACATTGGGCCTGATTCAGCTAAGCTTGGTAAAAAGCAAAGATCGCTGCTTTCCGAGCGCAGAAACTCCACCCCGCAGAACACACCATCCCCGCCAAATCCTCTGGGCACCATGCAAAGGGATGTGTTAAGTAACACATCCGCTTGCATGCCTCTGCTAGCAGGAGACATGCATTAGTAACTTGATCAGCATCACATCAGGATCAGCTTCAGCATCCTAGGAGGTGAATCCTAACCTGGGTCAAGTACCCAAGCCTCCCCTAGCCTTCTCTCCCTGCACCCTAACCCGAACTTCCCCCTAACCGTAGCATCCCTACCCCCTCTCCCTGCCATAATCAGCCCTAGCATACTTACCCGGTACTTGGGATTCCAGCGCCGGACTCCTCATTGATGTCTGAATTCCAGTGCTGGTCTCCTGGCGGTATTTGGGATGCTGAGTTTGGTACTGTGAACTAGATCGCCAAGATGTTGAATGTATTGGAGTGAATGTGTTTCCCTCCCCAGAATCTTGCTCACTTCAAGAACTGACTGCTCAGTAGTTGCCTACTATATCTCACCCCTTTGAAATGTGCCATTGTAACAAAATAATGTTACTTATTTCAAATGAGGGGTTTAATGTTATTGCTGATCGGTGTTTCATTTTGGTCATTGTTAGTATTGGTTTTATTCTGGAAACATCATTTTCTGTACACTGTCTTTTTTGCATTTTTGTTCCATAGAATAAACTCAACATAAGCAATAACAACTTGTTTGGGATCACAGTTATAAGTCTGAACGTGGAGGTACTACACATGTCTGTTGTCGTTGGAACGCTCAATCTAAAGGAAGTTAGAAATATCGGTCCATTAGTAAATGACCAGGTAATGGTTATTAAATACTGTTCATGCGCCGTGACAAACTCTAATGCTGGGGACACATTAGAAAGACATTGTTTGAGCAACATATAGGTAGCGCATTGGCGAGAGTGTACATGCGATAAGTATGTGAACAACGTTGTTCAGATGTATCATGTCAGTACTGCAGCACAGCCAATGCCAATTGTATATCTGCATGTGTGTACGGCATAATTGCCTACCTGAATCACTCCATGGGCAGTATTCAATTAGGCCAATTCGCCATGTTTCATGGCAAATTTCTGCTATTTTCACTTTGGAAGGTTGATTTTTTTTGTGTCAGAAAGTGGATCACCCTATTCAACGTGCACTTTTCATCGTCTGCGAACAGTGAATGACGGACAATTCACAGTCTGATACTCTCCACAATTCACTGTGGTTTTTCAATGTGATTCGCCGTGAGTGTATTCAATGAGACGATGGCGAATTGCTTTCTAAGTGATTTTCGCCGTGTGTCACTGTGTAGCAATCGCCATCTTTTCATGGTGAAGTGGAATGTGAACTTTTGAAATAATGTTGTTGTTTTTTTAAATTTGGTGTAAAAAAATCAAGAATTTTATTCTCTGAAGGGTCATGGGGTTTTTTATTTAGCGAGCCCCTGCAGCATTGAATATTGTGTCAGCGAGGGCTGGCAGCGAAGGCTCCAGCCCTTCGGAACACGGCGACTGTGCAGTGAATCCTAAACAGGATTCGCTGCACATCGCGATTTGGCTCATTCTCCCATGAGGGAGAAAATGCTCTGTTCCTGGACTTCCCTGGTAATGTATGATTGCCATCACTTGTGGTGAAACACCTTTCTTATCAATTACCTAGCTCACCACAGGTGATGGTAATCATACATTACCAGGGAAGTCCAGAAACAGAGCATTTTCTCCCTCATGGAGAGGGTCAGGTAGGCAAGTATGGTGTGCGGTGACCAATTGACCATACACTGGCTGTTAGGATTCTGGACACCGGCATTCAAACTGGGCGGGCAAATTTTAATGCCCACTCAGTTGTGATGTTTCCTCGATTTATCAAGTAGCTGATAGTATGAAATGTGTATGCTTACCTAATTGGCCGATCTGTCAGTGGATAAATCTATTAAGTGTATACCCAGCCTTAACTAACTACAATTACAGGTTTGCACTGATAGATGATTTGAGTAGACCTCTGAATCCAGCTTAGTACACATTCAGGGTGTTCAGTTGCTTTTTCTCACTCTCAATCTCCCGTTTAAAGTGTAAAACTGCTAAACCCGGTTACAGGGCATAACGTGCAAAGTTCTGTTTGGGCACACAAATGGGTCGCTTTTCTTACATTTCTGCTTACCAGCTTGTGGGGGGCTGGCTGTGAGCAAAAATATCAACACTTGCTGCTGTTTGCGCATGAATGGAGCAACCATCGAATTGCTCCATTGTGTGCATATACTGACATCCGGCATGATAAAAACAAATGAATTCACCCTTTCTGTATACTGTACAAATGTATCTCATACGTTCATGTCTTGATTTTGTATTACCAGATATTTTATACTGTGGAGAGTGCAGTACAGGACAAGAGCACATTGTAAGTATAGGTCTGCTTACAATCATGATGAGTCCAAACTTCCCTTCTCACTATCCGGCAGTCCTTAGTGGTTTTTGGACACACAATGTACTCACAATCCCTCATACAATCCAGCTGCTGAATGATTGTATGATTTGAAGCTTCAGTTAAATGTAGCTGGCCTAGGATCAAAAGGATAGGAGTACCTGTTTTTTTTTTTAGTTTTAATTAAAAGGTTGCCAGCAAATACCAGTCTGCTCCCATCTGCTGCGCTACTCCATTATTAAATAGCCTTATTGCAGCAATTGTCTGAAAATGGTTTTCAGAGTAGTGACAGAATTGAGCAAAAGGACGTCCACCGCTTGCTTCAGCCGCTCGCTAATCTGCCACTTGGAAACTTCTGCGGCTCCCAATGACTTGACTGCCAGGGGCCGCCCAGAAGCAATCCCTCTCTTCTCTGATAGTCAGGTAGGAAGTGTCAAATGATCCTGGTTGTATGAGCCATGTTATGACAAATTGCATGTGTTAAAAAGCATGTGCAATCTGCTCCCAATCCCAACTGATCTGAGGATCAATCCTCCAACCCCCCAGGGCCATTCTGCATACAATCCATCATACAATCCCTCTAAATTGTATAATTCGGTGCAATGTCTTTCAGGTGTATTGGTTGCAATACATCAGAAATACATATCTACATGTCTTTATGTCTACATGTCCTTGGTGGTTTTTGGAAACACAATGTACTCTGTTTGTCATACAATCCGTTGTACAATCCAGCTGCTGCATACGACCAAACGTCTCACAATCTATTGTATGCACAAAACCTGCCTAAAAACTGCCACACAAATAACACTGGTTGTATGAGCCATCAAACAATGGATTGCATGTGCTTAAAAGCACATGCAATCAGCTCCCAATCCCAACTGATCAACTTATGCAACTTATTAAAGGACCAATCCTCCACCTGCGGGACCGCGCATTGCACAATTCTGTGCACACGATGTGCATACAATCTGTCATAAAACCAGTCAAGATTGTACGATTGGGTACAATATCGTTCTGGTTTATGGGGGCCTTAAAGGTGTCCATTCATCAGAAAGACATTGCACCCAATCATACAATCTCAATGGATTGTAACATGGATGTGTGCAAACAATCATACAATGCCGGCCCAGGGAGATTGGAGGATTGGTCCTCTGATCTGACGTGCTGCACGTCAGATCAGTTGGGATTGGGAGAAGATTGCATGTGCTTTTAAGCACATGCAATTTGTCTTTAGATGGTTCATACAATCAGTCATGTAACACTCCCTCCTTGACTAGCAGAGAAGAGAGGTGTCGCTTCCAGGCAGACCGTTGCAGTGAAGATGCTGGGAGCCGCAGAAGTTTCCAACTGGAAAGGTGAAGAGAGCGATGGACATCCTTCTGCACAATTCTGTCACTATGAAAGGATTGCTAAAGATTGCGGCATTAGGACTATTTAATAATGGCATAATACAAAATATGAGAGCAGATTTGTAGTTGCTGGCAATTTAAATGAAGCTTCAATCATATAATCATGCAGCAGATAGATTGTGAGTACATTGTGTGTCTAAAAACCACCAAGGACTGCCGGGGAGTTGAAGGGAAATTGGACACAATCATGATTGACCGGTCTCTCTGATGTATGGTAACCTTAAGGGAGAGGTGTTGTTCAAATTACCTGATCTTGGGGTTTATTCTAGTTCATTCTTTCTGACAAAATCCTTCTTAGATGGACAAAACCATGTGCACTGCAGGGGGGCAGATGTAACATGTGCAGAGAGAATTAGATTTGGGTGAGTTATTTTGTTTCTGTGCAGGGAAAATACTGACTGCATGATTTTACACTTCAATATAGATCTCACTTTGAAGAAAAACCCCACCCAAATCTAATTCTCTCTGCACAAGTTACATCTGCCCCACCCGCAGTGCACATGGTTTTGTCCATCTAAGAAGGATTTTGTCAGAAAGAATGGACTAGAATAACCCCCCTTATCTCTGCTATCTCAAGTATCACAAGCCGCTAATAACTACCCTTTTATTTTAGTGATGTCTGCACTTGGAAACAAATAAAAGTTCACAATATTCTGCTTCACATTCAGTACGTATAAAATATATAATGTAACAAGTTATACAGTCCTGTAGCCTGGTTACAATGATTATTTATTTATTGTGTGTTTTTTATTATGAGATGATTGGAATTCCTTTTTGAAATTATCCTTTTTTTTTCTCTTGTACGTAATTATCAGATATTTTGCTAGTATAAATAAACTCTATATTAACTGAGACACAATCCATCCTCTCAATGATTATATCCATTTTTAATCTTGGTTAAGTGTTCATTGTTGAGAACTTTGCTCATATAGGTTGAGTCTTCCATGCCTAAAATGCTTGGGATCAGAAGTATTTTTTTTTCCTGTTTAGGAATATTTGCATACTATACGTAGATCTCGAGGGAATGGGACCCGTCGAAACACGAAATGCAGTTATGTTTCATATACACATTGTCAAAAATGTAATGGTGAATGCATTCAATACTTTGATTACCACTGAATAGTGGTTAGATTCAATCAGAATGCATCTGGCCTGCTTATACCAGGGGCAACATTGCATTTTCCAGTTTTTATTTTCACCTTCTATACATAGCCTGGAGGTAATTTATAAAAATACTTGAAATTATTTTAAAGCATGAAGCAAAGTTTGTGTACAATAAAACTTCAGAAAGTAAATGTGTCACTATCTCAGTCACACACAAAGTTGTCTGAATTTTTGAAATCGCATTTTTAAAATGAAGACTCTACCTGTTTTTCTTCATGTCATTTCCTTTACCGTCACCAGTAATTTTATGACTAAGGTCTATTTTATGTTGTAATGTAATTAGATTTTTAGCAGTTAACATTTGTTCCCATAATGTTTTTGCTTTATTTTTTTCATGAGTGCCCCTTCACCCCCAAGCTTCAGTTGTTGTTGAGAGAATCGGAAAATAATAAGCTGACGTTATATCCTCCCATGATTAAATCACGAATGTCAGTTTAGCACAGATTTTGATCTCTGGTTTCAGAGTGTTTTTTTTAACTATTTAATTGAGTTTACAAGTTATTATACTTTGTAGCATTATACAGTATTTGCAGCAGCCTGTATTGTTTTTATATTAAACTTCAAACATAGGCTCTTTGCACATTTATATGTGGGTACTACACATAATTTGGTTGACATTTTAAGTTTTTAAAATTTTCAAACAACGGCAGTGGTTACCAACCTCAATCCTCAAGTACCCCCAACAGTTCACATTTTCCAGGTCACCTGTGGATTTTTGAAATGTGGCAGGTGGTGATACAGAGTGCACCGGCTGGGTGACTTGGAAAACCTGATAATGGTACTTGAAGACCGAGGTTGGGAACCACTGCTCTATGGTAGTGCTTAAGTCTTTTGATAAATAATTTAATACATATTTTTAATGTTCTCCATTGTCCACAAATACCACTAAGTTGACTGACCACTTTTGTGTGTATATATGGTAAATAAAATACAATATGCTGAGGTTCATAAGTGTTATGGCCTGTGATCATCAGGGCATAGATTCGACCAGATTTTTTTTTTTTGCAGATGACACAAAGATATGCAACAGGGTAGAGAGAGGTCAAATAAATGCTTGAGGAACAGTCATGAACCTGGCAACTACTGTTAAAAGCTAACATTGCTAAATCATGCACTTAGTTCTCAAAAACCCAAGTGTACTGTAATAGAAACTAGTGAGAAGGAAAGGGATTTACTAGTCACTATTTCAAGTGACTAAAGGCAGGGAAGTAATGCAATAAGAAATGCAAGTCAGATGCTTGGTTGAGGGAGAAGAATTTGTAGCAGGAAAACAGATGTGATTATTCCACTATATAGGTCATTGGGACGTCCTCCTCTAGAATACAGTGTCCAGTTCTGGAGGCCATATCTCCAGAAGGATATAAATACAGAGTACACAAAGGACAACAAGACTAAAAGATCTGGGGGCCCATTTATAATAGTAAATATATGGCTGTATCCCTGGAAACACCAGTTTTTGAAGGTTAGCTGCAAATATTAAGTACCCCTCATATGTATGAAGGCTGCGATCCTTCCATTCCCACATGCAGCCATATTTCCCATAGGTTTCTATAGGGGATGCGATAGGGCCTGATTTACCAATAACTCATTCCAGATATTGGCCCCCGCAGGTACCACCATCTGAAATTGGTGCTAGCCCATAATACTAGCTGGGCAGAGGGTTCCCTGGAAGTGGCCAATGTTCATTGTGGTCTGCTGCACATTCGCAGATTCCCCGGCAGTTGACACAGTACATGGCAAGGACAGGCTCCTTTTGGATGTATGAGAACTTGAGGACATACACTGAAAATAGATGGAAGCAGGTTCAGGGGAAATTTCTGGAAATGTTACTTTACAGAAAGGGTAATGGATAGGTGAGCAGAAATATGCAACGTATTGCTGTCAAGCTTAGTTAGCCACATATTGCTTACTATGAACAACGTTTTACCCGTGCTCGTTCCCATTAGTGTCTGTAACAGTGAAGTGCGCAGGTGACCAAACTGAATAAAATTTGAGTTCCTAGAAATTGGCACAAGCAATTCTTAATACTATGATCTTTCCCACAGGGGTTCTCTAAACTGTTCTTACCTCGGACATGTGGAGCAGATCGCATTTGATGGATATGAGTACCTGGATTGTCAGAGCAACACAACCGTTCCTCATTAATATGTTTCTAA
The DNA here is from genome assembly GCF_055691185.1 of Crinia signifera. NCBI lineage: Eukaryota > Metazoa > Chordata > Amphibia > Anura > Myobatrachidae > Crinia > Crinia signifera. The sequence continues at coordinate 146,434,839 of NC_139222.1, read as the reverse complement.
TGCGCTGTTGGATGGACATGCATTGTAGAGATTAGTTGATGGTTCCTGTCTATATACAGGTTTAAAACCCAACTCATGATATGCTTGAGAAGTGGGAAAGCCCAATAATCATTCCCAGGTACTTGTAAGCTTCAGGGTACACACCCTGGGGCTGAAAATTCAGTATGAGATTGTGGAACTGTTCAGCAGTAACCACTAATTCTCATCATATTCACATTGTCATTTATCAATCTTGTTTGTAATAGATTATGTTTGACATATAGTATTAAATATTGTTTTTCTCAGTAATTTATACTTTTAATAAAAACAGCAAGTAATGCCGACCATTAGGCCTGGGCTGCATGTCTGACCTTTCAGTTTTTGAGCACTAATATGTGCAGAAAATAAAGTTTCTGTTTCTTTGTTCGTACAACAAATATTTTATTATACTTCAAGAGCATAATGAGGTATAGGTAATGATAGAACAATTACATAATATTTTATGTCTCTCTTTTGATCTCACTGGCAAGACCTTACAGACACTAATATATTATCCCTGTGGCCCTAGCATTTGGCATTCTAAGGCTGATCACTCATCAACCCAAATGGCTAGTAATTTACCAAACCCAGAAGATACAAACTCCATGAGGGCATGTTGAACTTAAAAACTACATATTATTTATAGTACAGTGTTTACAGGCCTCAAAAAAAAGTTCTTCTTTTCAAAGTATCATTATCATAATAGAAATGTATTATTCAAACACATTTTCCACAATTTTGTTGTTTTACTGGAACCACCACTCCCTTCCATTTCTCCATCTATATAAGGCATTTTTATAGACCACATAATTTGCCTGTGTATTTTTCCACAACAGGCTGTTCTCTCCAGCCTGGTTTTTAAATTTTTCTTGTGACCATTTTCACTTTGGTTAAAAAAAAAAAAAAATAATTTTTGATGTACAGGATATTTGTTACATTTGTGTGTTTTTTAATTTGTTAATAAAGTTTGATTTGTTGTATTTCTTTCAACTAGCTTTCATCAAAGCAAATTTCTTTCTTTTTGTTGTCAATTTGGAAAATAGCGCAACAGTAAGCAGTGGTCATATGTTAGCAGCACACATTTACGAGTACCCTGTTTCCATAAATTGTATCCTATTGGTCAAGGTATAATACGGTTTTGTATAATATGGAAAATGTTTAAAAAAAATTCTGTTATTGGGTTAGTCCAGGGCTGGGCAACACCGGCCCTCCAGATGTTAATGAACTACACATCCCAGGATGCTTTGCATTAGTTTTGCTATGTGGCCATGCTGAAACTGATGCAAGGCATGCTGGCATGTGTAGTTCATCAACATCTGGAGGGCCGGTGTTGCCCAGCCCTGGGTTAGTCTCTACAAGTATTCAATTTATACAATGGGTCATTACAATAACTTAATAAAATATAATGGCAAATTAAAACAAGGGATAAAATATAGTTCAATATATAGAAAAAGTAAAATATGTATGAAGGTGCGCTGCTATCTCCAGCTGGTTTGAGAAATGTCAATCCTCTTAACAATACAATAGAAAAATGAAAAAAGAACCAGCGCTTTCTAGGTTTATCAAATTTAGCTGAAATTAAGCATATATGATGGTTTCTTTGCAATAAAAATTTATTTATTAACACAATTAATAGGACGTTATTTTTTTTTTAAACTCTGAACTTAATTTAATATTAACCTGTGGTACAATTCAGAAACTTCTATATCTAGGATGCATTCAGAGTGACTGGATTGGACGTCTCTATTATTGAGGCAGTAAAAGTTGTTGTTTTTTTTAGCAGGTGGCCGCATCCCATGCTGAAGGGATATCCGGTAAACCTGAGTGATGTGTTAATGTATGCCGCTGGTCAGGTCCTCTTTTTGTGCATGAGAAGGAAAAATGACCATAGAAGAGATGGCATGTCCTTTATCCAGTAGAGATGGAAATATGAGCAATCCTCAGGAATTGTAAATGTCAGGTTAGGGGGTTGTTGGATATCATGTGACCGGAGTTATGAGCTCCTCCAGGACTGTATTAAGGGCAGTATCGCTGTAATTATGTGGTACCATCTCTTACCAGGAACATGAGGCTGAATGTGAGCAGCAAGGACTCCTGGGGGGAACCCACTATCTCCCGGTCACCCTTGCCTTCCCAGTCATCCAATATCTCCCTGTCTCCTCTATCTCCATGTACCCTTTGGGGTAGTATTGTCTGGCCATGCCTTTTCCTTGTGAGACCAGACCCCTTTTTGTGACACCTGCTGCTGTCCCTTTATAAAGTCTATCCCATAAAGGTGTGCCAAAATCTATATATGCCTGGCCCCGTGTATGTTTATTCTATTTTCTGAAATTTGCTCAATAGACTCACTACTGTTATGCTTTGATGGCCTGTTTTTCCTCACAAATTTCTAGGCCTGGGGGCCAGCAATGGTGTGGGAATCCTCCTTTATATTCCCATTGCACCCTTCCGTATGATCTTCCGGAATGTTCGCCCATCCTTCAGGGTTCACTATATCCACCTCTGCCTTTCAGCTCACCTTTGTGTGGCCATATACAGTACATTTCCTGGTCTGATCTCCCAATTCCTAACTAAGGGGCAGATGTATGAAGGGTCGTTATGGGGGAAAAGGGGTATCAGCGCACGTTATGTGCACTGATACCGCTTCTCCCCCATGTATGATGACACCAGCGTGCGGTAATGGACAGGGGTGCTATGCGCACCTGTCCATATCGGCGCTGCTATCTAAATGATAGCAGGCCAAATGTATGAATGGTCAGCATCGCTGACCGTTCCTCCCGCTGCTGCTTTGTCTTCGTCAGCATCAGGCTGGTGAAGCCCTATCTAAACAGCAGGGACAGCGCTGTCCCTGCTGTTACGTCTGAGCTGCGCTGGGGATCTCGCGTGAGCAGCGAGATCCCGCGCATGCCCAGTCCAGCCGGCCGGGGGACAGGAGACAGCGCATCAGTGTAAACTGATGTGCTAGCTCCAGGAGGGGACATCGCCGGAGGGGGGAGTTAGCGCTCCCCCGCTACGGCAGACAAGATGTTAATACATCTTGTCGGTTTCCCCTCCTGCTTTGCCTCGTTAATGAGGCGAAGCAGGAAGTATTATAGCGGCGCGATAAGCACTGTCTCACTCAATTTCTCCATTCCAACCTTCCCTCTCTCATCGTATTCCTGCTGACAATCCTGCTGCCCCTAATGTCTCTCCTGCTCCTTCTTCCTCTGTCTCAACTTGATGTCTCTCCCATATACAGTGGTGGCGATTCCATTTATACTTTCTTTTAACTCCTCTCTAACTTCCAACAACATACCTCTGCCCCCTCCCCCCACCTTGATCCTATAGACTACCCCCATTTTCCCTTTCTTTTTATATATTATTTTGTCCATAAAAACCCTTTCTGGTGTGGATTGAAGTGTCTAGGTAGACCATCCATAGGTCATCAACAAAAGTTGACATGTAATATGTCGACAGGGTCAAAAGGTAGAATTTGAAAAAGGTAGATTTGAAAAAGTCAACACATGAAAAGGTCGACATGAGTTTTCACAGGTTTTTGGTGTCTGTCAACACCAAAAGTGCTTTGGGCTGGGTGCTTTGCATCACGGGGCACATTTTATCGTAAAATATGAAAAAGTTCCCCCAAAGAATTGTAAAAAAATTATGTTGACATTTTCACGTGTCGGCCTTTTGCGTGTGTCAACCTTTTGTCAATGTCTAATTAGTGCATGTGGAACTAATGACTGTCTTCCTAGATACTGTAGACCTTTTGAATCGCTTCCCAACCCTTTTTTGTCTGAAAATGCTGTATCCTTCAATCAGTCTTATATCTTCTCTTATTTTGCCCTAGTTGTCACCCTTACAGTAACACTCCTGTCTTGTATGCAGTACCCAGACGATAGGTCGACCTTCTATGATCCAAATGCCTTAGGTCAACATGGTCAGTAAGTCATGTGAAAGGTGCTGGCAGGAGCCATGAGCTAGAGCAGGGCATGATCTGCAGCTGAGGATACATAAGTTTTTTCAGATAAATTGGTAAAACGTAACGGATCTGAATGACCAATTTTATCTGTCTTGAAATGCTTAGGAGCAAATTGTCATTTGCTCCTGTACATAAGCAGAATTTTTTTATTTGTGAGTTTCTCTCTCTTCACTTTATCACTTTCCAGAGCTAGTACATCTGCCCGTGTATCGCATCCCTCTATGAACGTTTAGCTATTTTTGTAGTGCACAGAAACCTCCACAAGGTGGTGATCTAATCACGAAAAGCTACACTAATTCAAGGCAGATAACTGATCTAACATATGTACTTATTTGGAGTTTAAGCATGATCAACATTATCCAGCTCCTGTGATTAAAAGAAATCTATCTCATTTAAGCCCCATACATACTACATGATACTACAATATCACGCTCTATATCGCTAACAAAGCTCACTCCCAAACATCATTAACGACTTCCTGAATCTGCCCATGGTTCCCCATAATGTGTGATACACACTAAATTCACCCTTCAAAGACTTCTACAGACATACAGTATTAGAAATCTGCCTTCAAAGAACATGCCAGAATTAAAATTTGTTTACTCGCAATATCTCCGGAACCGATTAACCCATATGGACCATCCTGGTATCAGATTGAAGGTCCAACGATTTGGGTTCAAACGAGATCGACCACAAGCTTCTGTGATTAAGGGTAGGGAACTGACAGCTGTCGGAACTGGGTGGGGGTCGGAATTAGCGGGTCCCATGTTATCCTATGGGGAATACGTTACAGCTTTGCCCGGCAGGATCTCTGGTTCCCGGGGGGGCTAGAGATGCAGGCTGGGCTCGTTGGAAAGCACCAGTCCTCAGCTATAAAATCTTGCCATGACAGAGGGGCACGTGCCCGGGAGCTTCGCCCCCCCCCCCCCCTGAATCCTCCGATGGTTTCCAATAATGTGTGATACACACTAAATTCACCCTTCAAAGACTTCTACAGACATACAGTATTAGGTAGGCTGTGTTGCACGGTAGATGCTATATGTCTGAAAGGTATGTCCTTAATAATGCGTAGTGTGTATGGACAATCTGACAATGTCAATAGACACAATCTTCTGAAAATACATTGTTCATAAAGGAACAATAATGGTTTAATGTGTATATACAATATTGCGTGCAGGGGCATATCTAAGCATTGGCTAGGATGACACTTGCCAGGAAATCCAGATGAGTGGTTGGTGTTAACTACAGCTAGGGGGCAGAATTGCATAGTTCACAGCATTAGGTGTGTATGATTCGCACTCGCGAATCATCATGGCACTGGGCGCACTTTATGGCAGACCAAAGCAATTTTAAGCGAATTTGGCCCAACGAAGAGGGCTCCATCGGCTTATTTCGGGTGCGGTTTTCAGCGTTTAAATGTCAGCTCGCACCCTTCGGCGCTAATAGGATCGACCCCCTATACCTCTCCAAATATTGCATGTCATTGCGGTGCAGATATATGCTTAGGGATATAGACCATGCACTTGGTCTACAACTTTTTCTCTCCATTGAGAGGCTTGCAGCGTGCTGAATTGTGTCCACATTAGACCTTAATGATGAGCGTAATGCAGCGGTCTGTGACTAATCTGGGTTTCCGCAATATAGATGGCTCCTAATGTAAGGAGTGCCAGGTCCGTGTAGTACTGATGCGGTTTGCTCCATAACGGGGGCTTCTAATGTGAATGTTATTAGTATATTAAATCTTTGATCTAATATATAGTATTTGTGATTTAACAACCCATAACAGTCTGGCTCCTTATGTACTTAGTGCAGAGATGATCTCTACTCCACCCCCCCCCCCCCCCCTAAAAAACACTGCAAATGGTAATTTGCTGTCCATTACTTTCCCATAAAATGATCAGTGTGAGCGAGATAGCAGCAGCCCCTTTGCACATTGCGATCGCAGTACATGCCCTGCTGATAAATGCCTCATTGCATGATACTCGTCCATTGTCTCCAAAATTGAAACCGGTCCATAGAAAGGTCCCAGAGTTTTATGCCCAGACCTGTATTAATTGCTGAATGATACCGTGTAATTTACTATCCAAGTGTTACAGAAGTTACAAGTCACCAGGAGGCACCCGCAGAAGTTATAGCCTCATGTTTGCAGGGTTTCACAATTAGATTTCCATAATTAGACCAATAAAATATTTGTTTGGCAGGCGTTCCTTGTGCCCCAGCAGATTGACCTTGCTATTGTATACGTCAGTGGTTCTCAAACTTTTTGGCATCATGGCATCTTAGAGTATCAGAAGTTTTTTCACAGCACCCCTAGGCCAAAAGTTTCCTATTGAGAAATTTAGGAAAATAAATATTAAGTCAATTATGTTTTATATTTCATCCTTAGGGTAAATTATTTGGTGAGAGACAGGATTTGCTTCTGTTCGTCCACATATTTTATGATGGGAAGCCAGAAGCACTAGTTTTTCCGATAACAGTGACAATATGAATTTGAATTAATTAATGTACCACCAACCCAAGACACCCTTGCAAGTGTCCCAAAGCACCCCAGGGCGCCATGGCACACAGTTTAGGAACCACTGGTATAGGATATCATTTATGTTCCATCTTTGATTTTCATAAAGATTGACACAAAAATACAATGCAGAGCATTTTGTGCATGGTTCGAGGTATTGTACCATCCGAACACGATTTGGAGGGGTGCGGCATTGAATGCAAAATGTAAAGGGTATTTGACAACCAATTATTGCAGTTATAGTGATGCACTATTCACTTGTGTTCAGCATATTTTGTCTACAATCAAAGTCGTTATATAGACACCATATTGTTAACAGGCACAAAATGTCTACACATGAAATGTCAACAATTTTGCCATTACAATTACCTGCAAAATGTTGACCTGTTTAAAATATGGGCAGCTGAAATGTCATCATGTACATAATGTTGAGACACAATTTAGATTGTGTGAACATTTTACATATTGGCATTTTAACTGTGTTGATATTTCTTAACATTTTGGCTGCATCAACATTTTGTGTGTTGACATGATACTCAACATTATGATTTCAACCTTTTCACTGCAAATTTGTACTGCATATAAGGACAATAGCGGCATGAATATAACCACATGCGTCTAAAGATGTGAGACGGTCATGTATTGGCGGTGGGCGGTTTAACTTAGGCCGAGTACAGTAAGGGTATGTTTGGGCGGTAATGGCAGTGATGCAAATACACCAGTCAGCAGCCATTTTGGACCTGATTCAGAGGTGTGTCTATTTGCGGTCACTCAACTGCAAGTTTTTTAAACGCCTTCCTTTGTGTACAGCCATTCAGCAAAATGCAAGGGTTGATACGCCTACTGTCAACATCTGTTCACAAAGTAAAACTGATTGATGCATCCTTAGATGCCACCATAGGTCACCCCATCATTAATTGCATCGTCCCTATGGCAGGTGTAGGACAGTTTCTTCATCTAACAGCGTTCTCCTAAGTCTGGAATTGTGTGTTCCCCTTCAGGGGGAAGGGGAAGGTGGCACTTGGACTTGGGCTGGATCACTAGCAGTTGCTAAGGATGTCAGGTTAGTCAGGCCTGAACTGAATAGATACCAAAGAAAAAAGAAGAAAGCAGCGCCGACTTGTAATAGTTAAAACCAATAAAAACCAAATGGAAATTGGACTGATTTTACATTAAAATAAATACATTTAATTTAATACAATGAGTAACCGTATGGGGGAATTGCTGGTATTAGATGCAAGTTAGCCTCACATAAGGAATGGGGGAGATAAGGGGGGGGGGGGGGGGGGGCTGTCCGTTCCTATTATGCTTTGAATCGGGACCATATAAAGTGCAAGGAATAAATGTTACCGTCCACCTGTTAGTTGAAGACTGTGGTGTGTCTTGTTCCTCTCAGGGACTCAAGGCCTGAATTCGGTGGGCTGAGTCACCATCCAAGAGTAGGGGAGTACACCCAATGGCTGCAGTCAAAGATGGTGGTACAGGGATCCTTAAGTGCAAATGGCAAGGTCCAAAAGCTGTGCCAGTGATGTGGTCCAAAAGATGTTTCTAACAACAAGGATTATCGTAGAGGCCTTGTGGATTTGCTGACGCTGCCGTGTCACTATTGTGAATCACCGAGCTGTTTCATAGATGGCGGGACACCGATGGAGCTAGATTGCCGATGATGGAACACTGATGGAGCCAGGAGAGCTGCAATTTCCATTTGGTTTTTATTGGTTTTAACTAGTACAAGTCACCGCTGCTTTCTTCTTTTTTCTTTGGTTCTCCTAAGTCTGCAACTGTGTACACTGGCAACTCACCCTTAACACAACCACTGAATGGACCAATTTTGTGTGTATATTTAGAACACCCATTACTTTCATAGACAGTTCCCGATTCTTGCATCTCAATAGCAACCGCGCCATTGTGCACATACTCTGTGTAATGCTTGCGCTTTTATGGAACATTTACATAAGCACAGTTGCAAAAAATGTGCACAGCTCCGTTAACAGCGTCATTGCTTGTGGGTAGTGCGCAGTTCAAAAACAGGCCTATTGTCTCTGAAGCTGATATATGCATTCTTAATTGATCATTTTATTTTATGGGCTTTTCTATACTTTCATTCGGATGCTACAAGAAATATTGGGGGTTATTCTGATTCACTCAAAAAGGCACAATCACTCTCTAAAGGACAAATTCATATGCACTGCAGGTGGGGCTGATGTAACATGTGCAGAAAGAGTTAGATTTGGGTGGGGGGTGTACTTCAAACTGATATCTATATTGCAGTGTAAAAATAAAGCAGCCAGTATTTACCCTGCACAGAAACAATAAAACACCTAAATGTAACTCTCTCTGCACATGTTACATCAGCCCCACCTGCAGTGCATATGGTTTTGTCCATTAGAGAGTGATTATGCCTTTGCGAGTGAATCAGAATAACCCACATTATATCTTCTCTATTAAATCAGGTTTTTTTTATTTCCATGAGACTAAATAGTAAATGTTTTTCCTACCAACACAGCAGTGGCTTTTCTTGTTGATATATAGGAGATCTCTGTATCTGCTGAAGATTATGCACCACTGATTTAAAAGAACAACAAATAAACAAAACTAAGACACAACAGGATTTCTCTCCATTAGCTGTTTGAGTCCTTGTGCTCAGGAAACGTGCTCTTAATAGGAATTTTTGCTAATCTGCTGTTTGAAGTTTCATTGTTTTTGTTGGATGGCTTTTCCAAGCAGTTAATGTTCCCCATGGGCCCACAAAAATATTGTGTTTCACCATCAGACCAGTTTCAGAACAGGGGAAAATGCCAGGGGACGTTACAATGTGATTTATGTTATTACAGTCCTGCCCCTCCAGTGCATTCACTGGTAAAGTGGCCTACTTACCCCCCAACATTAGGAGGTGAGCATTGGCTCAAGGTGCACACTGACAAAGGGGGCATGGTTCTATAATTATCATTATTAATATTCTCATTTGCAATTTAAGCTGCTGTTCTGACACCATTCATTCTCTACCAGGACCATTGAGATGTATGGTGGACCAAGGTGATCAGGAAAGTTGTGGTCATTTTTTTTAAGCTTTAAACTCTAACAATACATAAGGGTAGTTCGACAATACATAACAATTTTTGGATCCTGGGGCACAGAGTTTTTCCCAAAGGTATGGGTCATTAGGCTGACAGTCAAAAAGTTGACCACTATTAGTCGGCAGAGAATATGTCAACATGGTCAAAAGGTCAACATGGAAAAGGTTCAGATGTGTTTTTCCCTTTTTTAGGTGTCTATGATGATGCCAGCTTTATTGTCGTTTTTTAAACAGAACCTGTATCATGGCAGCTAGGAGCTGATTGGCTGGTACTTTATCTCTGTCCACTTTATCTATCTTCAAGGCTAAAGACTTGTACACACTAGACGGGGTACTAAAAGATACCACGCAGAAGGACCCTTTTGAGCTCCCACACATCATAAACGCCCCCCCCCCCCCCCCCCATATCAGTAACCAATATTGTTCAGTGTGTACGCACAATGTTGTTTAACTAGTGGTCCGCTGATATGGTAACTTTACGGGCAGTGCCCCATGTCTTCTCAGAATGTAGGGTCAGACGTAAATTTTGTTGTGCTTATAAAAATAAAACTTATTCTATTATTTTTGTGCTTTTAATTTTTATTTTAATATTTGGAAACATTGCAAAGTGTTTTCATCTATAGGGTTGACAGTTCCTCATCATAACTTGAATTTAATTACCGTATTTATCGGCGTATAACACGCACCGGCGTATAACACGCACCTTCATTTTAAGAGGGGATTTCTAAATAAAAACTTTATTACAGTGTTTATTAACATAATTGATTATCTGTAAAAGAAAAAAAAAATCCACCTTGAATAACAGAAGCAGGGCAGCACAGTTAGCACAGAAATCCTTCTCCTCCTCCAGGCTACAGCCAGCGCTTGGGAAGGCTGATGACGCTGCTGTAGCCAGGGAGGAAGGAGTCACTGTGCAGGGAGGAGTTTTAAGTGTGCTGCTGCTGCGAGGACCCGACGGTGAGCAGCAGCAGCAGAGAACACGCGATTAGTAGGCGCCCCGTGGATGACAGGGAGGAGTTTTAAGCGTGCTGCTGCTGCGAGGACCCGACGCTGAGCAGCAGCAGCAGCAGAGAACGCGCGATTAGTAGGCGTCCCGTGGATGACAGCAACGCGCATAACAGCAACACCCGGCATTACAGGTACCCGCCGGGTGAAATTACCGCCGTATAGCACGCATATCGGCGTATAACACGCACCCATCTTTTCCCTCTATTTTCAGGGGGAAAAAAGTGCGTGTTATACGCCGATAAATACGGTAAATCAAAACTTTGAATGTCATTCTACATAGTGTATAATACAGTGGCTTCACTACATATTTTTTTTAATTATTATTATAAAAAGTCTGTAATAGAACAAATCATAATCACAGATCCATATGAACATGTTATAACTAGAGATGTGCGGCGGCCACTTTTTCGGGTTTTGGATCTGGATCTCCCTTCGTGTTTTGGATCTGGATTGGTTTTGGCAAAACCACCCTTGTGGGTTTTGGTTTTGGTTTTGGATCTGGATTTTTATGAAAAAATGCTAAAAATGGCTAAAATAACAGAATTTGGGCCTGTTTTTGCCCCTAATGTATTATTGGCCTCAATAACATTAGTTTCCACTCATTTCTAGTCAATTTTGATCACTTCACAGCTTACAAAATTGTTTTCATTTACTGTAGTTGGGCCAAAAGGGTATACCGAGGTAGCTGGATGACTAAGCTAAGCGACAGCAGTCGGCATCACATACATGTGGACCTTACACTTCCAACCTGGCAGAGCGTCACTGCAGGGGCAGACAGGGTGGCAGTTTAATAAACTATCCCAAAAAAAGAGAAATGCTCCAAAGAGCAAATACAAAGAGGTATCGGCCTTGTCATGACTGGTGGTAGAAGCTTCAGCACTTCTATCAGGTTGCTGATCTCCCACTATTTCCTCCTCCATCATCCTCCAAAAATGTGTTTTTATTTTATTTATTACTTTTATTTATTTTTCTTACTTTACACTGGACACAGCTCCTTGGACACTGGACACTGCCACTGGATACAGCCCGTCACCCTGGACACAGCCCCTGGACAATGGACTCAGCCTCTGGATACAGCTCTTGTACACTGGACACAGCCCGTCACCCTGGACACAGCCCCTGGACAATGGACACAGCCTCTGGACACAGCTCTTGTACACTGGACACAGCCCGTCACCCTGGACACAGCCCCTGGACAATGGACACAGCCGTCACACTGGACACAGCCTCTGGACACAGCTCCTGTACACTGGACATAGCCTTCACACTGGACACTGCCCCTGGACACTGGACACAGCCCGTCACCCTGGACACAGCCCCTGGATAATGGACACAGCCCCATGACACTGGACACAGCTCCTGTACACAGCTCCTGTATACTGGACACAACCCCTGTACACTGGACACAACCCCTGTACACAGCCCCTGTACACTGGACACAGTCCCTGTCACACTGGATATATGTAGTCACACTGGACAATGGATATATGTCACACTGGACACAGGATATATGTCGTCACTCTGGACACTGGATATATGTCGTCACACTGGACACTGGATATATGTCGTCCCACTGGACACAGAAAATATGTCGTCACACTGGACACAGGATATATGTCGTCACACTGGACACTGGATATATGTCGTCACACTGGACACTGGATATATGTCGACACACTGGACACTGGATATATGTCACGCTGGACACAGGATATATGTTGTGACTTGTGACACTGGACACAGGATATATTGTCGTCACACTGGCCACTGGATATATGTCGTCACACTGGACACAGGATATATGTCGTCACACTGGACACAGGATATATGTCATCACACTGGACACTGGATATATGTCGTCACACTGGACAATGAATATATGTCACGCTGGACACAGGATATATGCCGGCACACATTACATGTCACACTGGACACAGGATATATGTTGTGACTTGTGACACAGGATATATTGTCGTCACACTGGACACTGGATAGATGTCGTCACACTGGACACAGGATATATGTCTTCACACTGGACACAGGATATGTCGTCAGTCATCACACAGGACAGGACACAGGATATATGTCGTGAGTGACTCGTGACACTGGACAATGGATAAGATATAGGCCGTCACACTGGACCCAGCCCCTTGTATTACTGCAGCCCCTGTACACAGTGTACTACTCAGCAGCACTGCAGCCCCTGCTTGTGAGCACTGCAGCACTGAGTTAGTTAGTTAAATCACAAAAAACACAGGGTTCAGGGCTAAATAAATCACAACACAGGGCTTAGGGCTAAATAAATCACAACAGGGCACGGGCCACAGGACAGCCCCTGGACAGTGGACACTGCAGCCCCTGCGTGTGAGCACTGCAGCACCTAGTTAGTTAAATCACACTACAGGGCTCAGGCCTATAAACAGTCACTGACTCAAGTCTACAACACAGGACAGTGAGGGCACAGGGCAGGTCACGGAGCACAGCACAGGGCAGTGAGGGCACAGGGCAGGTCGAGGAGCACAGCACAGGGCAGTGAGGGCACAGGGCAGGTCACGGAGCACAGCACAGGGCAGTGAGGGCAGGTCACGGAGCACAGGGCAGTGAGGGCACAGGGCAGGTCACGGAGCACAGCACAGGGCAGTGAGGGCACAGGGCAGTGATGGCAAAGAGCAGGTCACGGAGCACAGGGCAGTGAGGGCACAGGGCAGGTCACGGAGCACAGCACAGGGCAGTGAGGGCACAGGGCAGGTCACGGAGCACAGCACGGAGCACATGGCACAGAGCACAGCACGGAGCACACGGAGCTTCCCAACCACCCTCTTCCCTCTCCAAGATTGGAGTGAAGATGGCGGGGCGTGCGTGCGTCTTTTATAAGATCCTGCTCCCACGAGAATCTGACAGCGCGATGATGACGTTCGGCCTCGTTATTGGTCCGGAATTCAGGCGGGAACTCCCGAGCCGGCTCGGATCTGGTCTGGATCCCCGATATTCGGATCTCGGGGACCGGACCCGCTCATCTCTAGTTATAACTGGTTTAATCTACTTGTAATTAAAATACGACACACAAGGATTTGAAATAGCAATTCGTCAACTTACTTTATCCTGCTGATCACAAATCCAGCCTGTGTGGGAGTCCTTGCACTAATATTCTGCATAATATTTAGAATATGCAAGAAAAAAGTACATGGATTAATGTGTAAGAATCTCTCTGGAATGTAAGGGTTAAAAGGTACCAAAATAAATAATGTAATCTCTTCTCCCACAGCATCCAGTGCCTTCCCCCCTCCCTTCTCTACATTTCAACAATTTCCTCTAGGTTCCAGTAAAGATACATAGCCTGGGAAAGAGTGAAATAATTTCATTCTGAGCCAAGTCACTGAAGGAGTAGATGATTTGTTTGATAGAGAAACAATATGAATGTTAAAGTTCTCACTGCGCTTTTGATTCTGGCCGTTGCCACAATTTTAGCTCTGGTTAGTGTCCTATTGCTGGGATCTAGAAGAAAATCCTGTAGTTTGGGAAATCAGAAAACGTTGCTTTTAAAGCACAATGACAAGAGCTTGGTCTTTGCAGATCTAACACCTGATGAACTTTTCCAAGTGGTGGAATACCTCAGAAAGAATCTCGATGAAGACCTAGTGGACATCTCCAAAGCTGACCCGGGCTCCAATTGCATATATTCTGTGGAACTGCTACCACCCAAAAAAAAAGATGTCTTATTGTATTTGGATAACGGAGGATCTAAGCCCAAAAGAGAAGCATTGGCTGTTGTTTATTTTGGAGGTCAACAGGATCCTGAAATTAAAGAATATGTAGTGGGACCTCTTCCTAACCCTATATACAAAAACGATGTTACCCTACAGAAATATAACACTAAACTTCCTTATCACCGTAGACCAGTAATAGGCAACGAGTACAAACAGGTACACATGTATTTGCTTGGCAAAGAGTTCCCCAAAGCAAAAAGTTTCCTAAAGGAAGTGCTTGGCTATAATGAATCTGACAGCGACTATTTTGCTGCTTTGACCAGTGCTCCAAGAGGTTATCGTTCTGGGGATCGAAGCACGTGGTTTGGTATTTATTTAAATACATATGGAAGTGGATATTTTTTACACCCAGTTGGATTGGAGCTATTGGTGAATCACAAAAATCTAGATGTAAGTAAGTGGCATTTGGAAAAAGTTTTTTATAATGGTAAATACTTTGAAAGCATGTCTGAATTGGGAGAGCAATACAAGAGAGGGGAGTTGAAGACCGTTAAGATGAAAAAGCCTGATGGTCAAAATGACTTTGCTTCTCTGAAACCTCCAAAACGGTCAAACTTTGATATCCCCATGCAGTATGAGCCACATGGTACTCGTTATAGTGTCAAAAACAACCAGGTGTTGTTCCAGCACTGGAGTCTTGCATTTGGGGTTAATGTTAACACCGGTCTCAGGCTATATGATGTTAAATTCAGGGGTGAGAGGATACTGTATGAGCTGAGTATCCAAGAAGCTATTTCAGTGTATGGTTCCAATGCACCAACTGGAATGTCAACAAGATACATGGATGGACACTTTGGTATTGGCCGTTCACTCTACCAGTTGGTTCGTGGGATTGACTGTCCTTATTTTGCTACATACATTGACACTCATTATTTGCTTGACTCAGATAAGTGGGTACTCAACAAAGATTCCATTTGCGTATTTGAACTCAACTCTGCTATTCCTTTAAGACGACATTTCTCAACTTTAGGGTCTACTTACTATGGTGGCTTAGTCAACACTGTCCTAGTCATAAGAACAATTGCAACTGTGGGAAACTATGATTATGTGTTTGACTTTATATTCTATCAAAATGGTGCTATTGAGTCCAAAGTCCATGCAACAGGATATATAAGTTCAACTTTCTTTATGGAAGGAGGAACAGAACATGGAAACAAGGTTGGCCCCCACACACTGGGAACTGTCCACACACATTTTATAAATTACAAGGTGGACCTGGATGTTGGAGGTAAGTAATTATGAATGAAAATGATGATGTCAGCAAACAGTTACATTTTAAATTCCTAATTTTAAAACTAAACTGATCTTTAGTTTTTAGAGAAGTTATAGTGTGTCAACATAAGGTCATGTCATGTTGATGAAAAGTATTACATTAAAGCTTTCATATGGTCACTCCATGTGAATAATCAATGGGAGCATAAATGACATTTAGTAAAAAAGAGCAGTTACTTATAAAATTGTCTTAAGGTCCATACACACTGGACAATTTTGCCCAGCGTGTATGGACAGCGATGATCGTTTTCTTCGCTGGGGAAAGCCGCTCAGTGCATACACACCCAAAGCCGCTCATCTGCTGGCTTTTCTGGCGATGATGCATATGCACTGGTTGGCTTTGAGCTGAAAGCCACTCAAACATGTTGTTTTGATTGACTTTTAGCTTAAAGTCACCCAGTGTGTAGGGGCTATTACTGTATGCCTTGTATTAATTACCAAGAATAAACAGCAATCAGCTATTATAGCAGTTCAGAAGCCATGAATTAGGGTTTGTTTATTAACACTTTATTAAGTTACACATGGCAAAAATAAAAAGGGCAGATGTACTAAGCCTTGGAAAGAGGTAAAGTGGAGAAATATAAAGTACCAATCAGCCAGCTCTAACTGCCATGTTACAGGCTGACGCGAATGTCGACATGGACACAGGATTAAGTGGACCGAATCCCCTCGCATGGCTTGCTGCGCTCGCCATGCTTCGAGCACAGACCTGCCTCGCTACGCTCGGCACACTATTTTATTCTCCGACCACGCCCTAGTGGATGGTAGGACATGAAATACCATCTGTCGGCACATGTTGGCTCAAAAAACAGTGAAAAACCCCATGTCGAATTTCGAATGACTGTCGACCCTAACCATGTCGACCTAAATGCTTGTGTCGACCTAATGACCTGTCGAACTAGACCCCTGATGACCTTGTCCCATGTTGACCTAGGCCCATGTCGACCTTGCAGTGTGTTGACCCAATGGTGTTGACCAAATGACTTTCGACCATCTTTAGGTCGACCAACCGACCGTATCCCCACTGTGCAGTGCTGCAGCATACAATATCAGCAGTTGAACATACACTAAGATACTGCACAAATAATTATTTGACAACATTTTGCATGTAGTGTGTTAACATTCTGTTGTTTATTGAAGTATTTTGATTACATAATGGTTTGTTCATGATTAATATCCAAGTATACAGTAATTCAGTATCCGCATACAATGCAACACCCACAGCCAGTGTACATGACCATTGACTTACTGAAGGAGTCAATGTTTCTGCATAGATGTTGCGTATGTGTTCACAGTTGCTGATGGCTTTGAGATGGCTCCAGTGGGTGTCTCTATTCTTTTCTGGGCAGTTTTTTCACTTGCAATGAGTAGTCCGTAGGCTGTAAAATTGCAGCTGCATAGACTTTGAATACAAATTTATTATCATCAGCAAAACAAGTTTTACAGATGAAATGTCATAGTACTAAAACACACTAATGCAATTAACAACAATTTATGGCAAAATAAACATAAATACAATCCTAAAAAATGACTTGTGAGTGCCCTCAAGCTTTTAAATCTGTTCTAAGAAGAGAGACTATGAAATAATGCATAACATTGGGGACTTGTATCCTATAAAATATTCCTAAAAAAGTCTGGATCTATAAGGTTCCTGAATGGGTAGCAGCCGCACCCCAATGATTTTATTTGCAGTACTAACTATGTGTTCTAAAGCAAAATGCTCACTGGCAGTGCAGTTGCCAAACCAAACAATGATACCAAAAGTCAAAATACTTTCAATCGAGCATTTATAAAAATGTCACATGTTAGGTTTGCTCACGTCGGTTTTCGAAGCCCCAGAAAAAATAGCCGTTGTGGAGATTTTTCTCATTTGACACATTACATTTCTAGAACATGTCGGGTTTGCTGACACCTGACCAGCTACAAACTTGTCACTTACTCTTCTATTCTAACATCTACACTATTACACTGGCTCTGTACTTGTCTGTGTTACATACTGTAGATGGAAACTAAAACCAAGTTGAATTTGCTTCTAGTGTTCCTATAGAGTTTATGCTATAATCGTCCACTAAAGTCAGCATATAATTTCACATTTTTATTATTTAAATGTCTGTTTGCAGGATTAAATAATTCTGTGGTAACTCACGACATGGTGTTTGAGGATATTACCGTTCCATGGAATCCTAATTGGAAATTACAACAAACAAAACTAACCAAAAAAGTTCTGAGGTCTGAGAACAGTGCCGCATTTCAGCAGCATGAAGCCATGCCTCGATATGTCCAGTTTGCCAGCAAGACCAAGAATAAGTGGGATCATGAGCGTTCCTATAGAATCCAGATGGTTTCTTTTGCAGGGGATTATCTTCCAGAGAAAAGTAGCATCCACAATTCAATGAACTGGGCTAAGTAAGTTATTACCTTCTGTTATGTTATTCAATCATCCTGCCAGTTTGGAATATTTGACAATGTTCAGAATATTTTATGCTTTGTAATATACAGAAGATGACCTCATCAATATCACTTTTCTAGGTATTTATTTAAGAGCGCAATTGGCATATATATGAGTTAGGATATATCACAGGACAGAATATAACGTATATGTTGTTAGTCTATGGAATCTATTTATCAACCTTTATACCACAGATAATCATGCATAAACAACTGTTTCCTCAAGATTTCTGCAACTAGTACGAATTATATTTATCAATTGTCCAATCTGTGCTATCTCCTGCGTTAATTAAAAAATCACGGTACTTACATGTTAGTTGGGCGCCCACTAAGCTATTTGCTTAGTTTTACGCGTCCCCTTGAGGGACTCGCTATACTTGCCATGCTTCGGGTTCGGTGGCTCGCTGTGCTCGCCACACTATATAAAATCAACTCCATGCCGACATGGATAGTGGGGGTATGAGCGTACTTACTATAGTGGGTGCCCAACTAACATATAAGTACCAAAATCACTGCAAAGTGCTGCCTCTCTAATTTAACATACACTAAAAATTAAACATATTTGTAGCATGACCCCGGACTCCAAGTGCCGCCTCCTACACACTGACAGAAGCCAAATGTTGCAATTAATGTTACAGTGCAGCTCGTAGCTACTGTCACTGAGCAGGAACTAGCACTTGGTAGGTGACATCCGTGTGCGGCCCACTAACATGCTACTGGTACAGAATGTCTCTGCCTGCTCTGGCTCTCATAATGAGCATGAAAGTTGTAACTGCACCACTAAATTGAAGAGGTGAGTAGATGTGAAGAAACTAAGATACATATGGGGAAATTTACAAACAAGATCGGGAGAAAACGGCAAATTTGCAAAGCTACCGTATTCTGTGGTATTCCCCAAATATGCTAGTTGCATTTACAGTATGTATATATGAAGTATGTTGCCTGCTTAGTGCTGAACTATGTAATTAGCATGTCCCCATAGACTCGCAGCACCTTATATCTGCCCTGCTGATGGATGGGGTTTGATAGGTGGAAGAGTGAGGGACAATAAAGTTTAATGGAGCGTGGACAGGCTGACACAGAGCGGTGTGCGCGGGGATGTATATAAAAGGGACAGCCATTGGAGCTGTGTCGCAGTGTCCCCGGGAAGTTTAGTAAACGGCAAAGCTGTGCACCACGGAGGAAATCTCTGAGGGGGAGAGTGACAAGCAGAGTAACGCAGCATAGACGTGGAGAGCGGTGCTGTGTCAGTAGTAAGACTTACCAGGGTGACCAGCATTCTCACGGAGACCTCTGGCGGTGATTGGAGTGAAGATCCCGGCGGGGAGTTCCGGAAGATCAGCCGCGTCATCGGTGAGGCGGCATCATCACAAGGAGGAGGGTCTGGTTTCAGGGGACAGCGGTGCCGTGATCATGGATGGAGAGACGGAAGCGGAGGTGTCATCCGCCACGTCATTCGGAAGGCGGGGTTTTGCCTGACGCTAGTGACCGCATCATTTGTGAAGGCTGGACTGGAGGTGGACCCCGCTGAGGCCAAGCCTGGGGGCGGCGACCAAGCGGTGCAGTGGTGAGTGACTATCATATACACCACACGTCAGGGTAAGGAGGGGCTACATGCCGAAGCCAGCCTCCTAGTGCACACTAACTATAGTAACCCTCAGACATTGCAACATTGCAAATGTGGGATTTGCTGGCATTCTGCTGGAGGGGTGAGTGCTTAATTACTGACTAATAACCCAAAATTGAGGGGAAGAACTGCAGGCACTGGGCATAGAGTGTTCAGAGCTTATAGTCGATTCTATAGCCGAAACAAAAGGCAGGAGAAACGCTCAGAGACTTTGCGTTGGGATTGCAGGAGGCGCTACGTGACATCAACGGAGAAGGCCACGTGGAGGGAAGAAAGGAGGACGATGATACGTTAATCACCCAGTTTATTGAAGGAGCTTACCATGAGGGGATCAAAATCCAGTTGAAAATGTTAAAATTACAAAATGGGCCCAAAACGTTTGCAGAATTTAAAGAAACAGCTATTAAAGTGATGGGAACTAAAAAGCCAAAGGAAGTGACCTTCTCGGAATCCACCGGGTATACGGAAGTGAACAGCGGTGAGTGGGATGGAGCTGTAGCCGGAGAAGATATCAAGATGCGGCCGACAATTGCACAGGGTGTGCAAAATCCTGCAGCTGATCTAACATATACATTAAAGGGGCAGGTTGAGGATCTGGCGGTCAGTGTGAACCAGATTAAGCGTGATTTACAGAAGCTTGCTCAGAGAAGCGTATCACCCCCCAGTGAAGGTGGCTGGCGAGCAAATAATAGACAAGAGCGAAGTGAATGGAGAACAACCCCAACAGGGGGAGGACGTCGCTCTACTGATTGTTTTGATCCCCAAGGTCGACCTATCTGTAGAAGGTGTGGACAAAGCGGTCACGTGGAAAGAGGGTGTCGCAGTGAGGAGGCGTTAAACACACAACCCCCGAGGATGGAGACCGATCCTCGGGGGCATTAATAGCTCAAGATCCCTCGTCTGGAGTTCTCAATATATTGGACATTGCCCCATTGTGCCCATCACTATCGGTGGAAAAGAAGTGTTAGTTCTACTTGACACAGGATCTCCTGTCACCACTATACAACGGGGATTCTTTGTACAGCATTGGGGAACCACAGAGGCTTTGCCTACGCCACTAGCATGGCTGAGACTTTTGGCCAGCAATGGTCAAGACATTTCATGCATCGGTTACTGTGAAATGACCATGCAAGTTAGAGGAGCTGCTATGCCCAATCAGGGATGCTTGATCACCGATGTGAATGACCCGTTAGTTCCTGCAATCATCGTGGGCATGATTGTCCTAAGAAATTGCCCTGCAGAACTAACCTCGATACTGACACAAAAATCGTACAGCCAACCTCAGACTCTGAACCAAATTATGCAGCACTCTATTTATGGCCGGAGAAGCCTGACAGGGAAGAGAGTGCTGGCTACTCAGGTACAAGGAACTGTTACGTGGTTTAATGTCCGTAAGAGGTATGGTTTCATCAACCGGAATGACACTAAAGTTGATGTCTTCGTTCATCAGACGGCTATAACAAGAAACAACCCCTGGAAGTTGCTGCGCAGTGTCGGGAATGGCGAGGTGGTGGAGTTTGATGTGGTAGAAGGAGAGAAGGGTGCTGAGGCAGCCAACGTGACTGGCCCCGGTGGCGTACCGGTTAAAGGAAGTCGGTTTGCTCCTAACAGACGTCGGTTTCACAGGCGGTTCTACCAGATAAAGGTTAAGGATGCTGCAGAAGTAAGGGGGGAGGGCATAAGTATGGACCAAGCAAGTGAAGGGGAGAGAGTGGAGGGAACGTTCCCTCAGCGGAGATTTGTTCCGTGCAACAGTCCACCGCCCTTCTTCCGAAGACGATCTTCTGGTAGGAAAAATAGAGCCGTGCATCAGAAACTTAACACCCTACCTGAGAGAACCGAAGTTATACAGCCTGACGGGGTAAAAGAACATGAGCATCGGCTTGAATTGGCCGAGAATGTAGTGAAAGAAAGGACGGAGAAAGCCCATCCCCGACCAGGGCTATGTTATGGTCAAGACACGAATACTGCCTCATTCCAAGTGGGAGACCAAGTTTGGAAGATGGATGATCAACGGAGTAATGAGTTAGCTCCCTCCTGGGGATCTGAAACGTGTCATTGTCCATCTTCCGGCTACAGACACTGAGGTGCATGAGATAAGAAGAGATGCATATGACCACCAAGTTCTCAGCATGGTAGTTAGTACCTATGTTACGTGTATTTAGTTATTGATGTTCATACCTTATGAAAGTTAAAGATGGTTCTAACGATGCATGAGGACATGCAATTATTTAGAGGGGAAGAATGTGGTATTCCCCAAATATGCTAGGCACTGGGCATAGAGTGTTCAGAGCTTATAGTCACGGAGCGAAAAGGCTAAACCCGCTTGATAGGGTCAGGGGACGCCAAGAAGAGAGACAGTAACAGCGTGTCAGTAATCAGATTCAGACTTCGGTGAGGAAAGGAGGACTAAACCCGACCTACAGGTCAGGGGATGTCCATTATTCTTCCAAGCGAAACTACAGCAGCATCAGTGTAGGACACTGTACCATAGCTTCTCTGAGATACGTTTACTGAAAAGCAGGGCTAAACCTGGCTCGGAGCCAGGGGACGCCCACAAGGAGAATATCCTATCTGTCTACAGCCACAGGGACAGAGAGAGAGAGAGGGGAAAGGCTAACGTGAGAGGAAAAGATTACTATACAGTGAATCTACAGCGTCAGGGAAGTTCAGTAGTAGCAGTTAGGCAGAATACTGGACAGACTCAACTGGTCTAGGACTAATCCTGAAATTCTCATTCTAGTCGCCAGGGCAGGAGATGGTGCATGGTATCACGGGGTGGCTAATGCTAGATGGTTATCGTTAGACATTGGATCCTTAAAGAAATACTTGAGAGAATCTATTCTGAGACTCTATACATATACTTACCTGAGGGTATATCGTAGTTGATAGTAGAGTGTATAAGAAATCTGTAGAGTAACAAAATGCATATGTTTAGGGTTTAGTTCTTTTAGTAACATAAGCTATTCATTATTGCACAATAATACTGTAACATTTAAGAAATATTTGTGAAAGGCCTATCACTTAAGTAGTTGTGTAACAAATTTATGAGGAATACTGTTTTTCATTGCATCTGGCAACAATGGTAAGACTGGTTGCTGGGTAACAGAGAAACCTCGAGGAGTAGCTGAACCCTGAGGAATTGGGTCACGTTCCGGTGCAATAAAATTCCTGTTGTCCTTGTTGTAACTATTTAATCTTGGCGTATGTAAGCTGAGAACCGTTTATTGTATTCAAATACTGTGTTACCTATTGAAGGGATTCTAAATAAAATTTGTTGAACTATCTCTACGTGAATCTATCTGAAAAGAAAAAGTACCTACACGCACCTAAACTTCGCCTAATACTTACCTTTGTTTAGGAGGGTGACAATTCTCCAGATTCGTATTCTCAGAAGTTGTAGCCATTGGTATTTGGGTGACGGAAATACGGCAGCCAAATACGTACGAGCCACCAGCATCGTACAGATCAGATCCGTGCGATGCTGGCAAGTGTAAAAAATAGAATAAATAAATAAAATGGCACAAAAAACTGGGGTACCCCTGTATCTCTATAATCAGCACCAAGCTCATGGGCTGGTCCTGGTTCCAAAAATATAGGGGACAAACTGTGTAGGGGTCCCTCTTATTTTGTAAACCAACACTGGGCCCAAACAGTCAGCAGGCTAATGCCGCAGCCAGGGGAGACTTATTATATAAGCTCCCCCAGCCAAAGCATTAACCCCTTGTTGGCCAGCCCCCGTCAGGACCCTGGGGGCGTGCGAACCCAGTGGGTACCGCCCATAGACGCCCATGTTATTCTTCTGTGGAGCCGCAAACAGCCAATCAGCCATGGAGTTCCCCTAGAGCCTGCTCCTGATTGGCTGAGTAAGGACCCGGTTTAGGAACTGTTGTTTTTTTTAACCCGTGGATGGCTACATGGAACGAAGAGGACGCGACTTAATGCCTGCATGCTGGGACTTGTGGTTCTTCAAATCCCTGCATGTCGGGGGAGGCTTGCTGGGACTTGTAGTTCCACAACATAACTCAATAGTTATTAATACAATTGTTTGCACTTTATGCATATTAGCCCAGTAAACACCCAGGGGCACCAGGGGAAAGGGGGGGGGGGGGTCCGAAGGAATGTCTTTGGACTCCCCCAGGGATTAATGCTTATATAAAAAGTCTTCCCTGGGTGTGGCATTAGCCTGCTGGCTGTTCGGGTCCGTGTTCGTTTTCAAAATACGAGGGAACCCTACTCAGTTTGTCCCCCGTATTTTGACCTAGTGACTGTAAACCTAGACATTGTCTACCATTTATACCGTAACCCAGATATGTGCTATATAGATAACTGTTAACGAATAAAAATTACATTTCTGTCCCACTTTCCTGTTGGTTATGTCTTAAAACCACTGGGTCACAAAAGTGGCTTTTTGGGGCATCATCTACCCTTTGGGCCTTGGGTTGTATGTCAGCTAGTATAGCATATTTCGTTTGTATTAATATAATTATATTTTTTATTATTATTATTATTATTATTACTTTGCTACCTGCAATATTATCAATAATGCATATTACACACTATCATAGGGTTTTGCAGGGTGTGGTATATTAGGTTAATGCTGTTTATGCCAACAACAAAAGGTTGACAGTGACAAAAGGTTAACAATTAAATTGTCAACACATGAAAAGTTGGACACAAGTTTTTGAGTTAATGTTGACACCTGAGCACGTGGGCCCTTAATTAGCTTACCATGCTTTGGGACAGCTGCCTCGCTCCACTACCGCTGCACTCAGCCTATTTTAACATTCCCTACAGAATCCACAAAGACGGTTAAGTATGAAAAAGTTAAATAAAAAAAATCATGTCTACCTTTTAATGTGTTGACCTTTTCCTTGTGTGATCCAATGCCCATATGGTGTCAACATTTTGACTGTTGACATACCAGCCTGATCCAGTTTGAAGCGCGCGTTGGAGCATGGCCTCTTTGCAATTTCTAATAGCAGTTGCTCAGTATTTTCATTGAAACTTTTAGAAAAAAACACATTATACGTATACCCTGTGAGCTTAGTGATATTGGCCCTTATTCTAGTTCACTCTTTCTGACAAAATTCTTCTTAGGTGGACAAAACCATGTGCACTGCAGGGGGCAGATGTAAAATGTGCAGAGAGAATTAGATTTGGGTGAGTCATTTTGTTTCTGTGCAGGGTAAATACTGGCTGCTTTATTTTTACACTGCAATATAGATTTCACTTTGAAGTAAAACCCCACCCAAATCTAATTCCCTCTGCACAAGTTACATCTGCCCCACCTGCAGTGCACATGGTTTTGTCCATCTAAGAAGGATTTTGTCAGAAAGAGTGAACTAGAATAAGGGCCATTGTTTCTTTAGTAATAGGCTGAGGTTCATGTGATACTTTACTACAATAGCCACACTCTAGACATTTCCACAGATAACACTTTCCTGTATATTGTTTGTATGTGTCTTCTAGGTACAAGTTGGCTGTAACTAAACACAAAGATGAAGAGCAAAGGAGCAGCAGCATCTTCAACCAAAATGATCCATGGTCACCGACTGTCCAGTTCTCTAAATTTATTGATGATGAAAATATTAAAGATGAGGTGAATGTTTGAGAACTGGATGCCAGGCAACGCTTTGGTCTTGGTGTTCTTCATTTACACTTCATTTAGTTATAAAATGGTTTTTCCATGCCAAAATATCCTGCTGAACAGACTTAAGGTCCATACACACTGGTGATTATGCAGGGAGTATATATACACACAGCAATGACCGCTGTCATCGCTGGGGGGAAAGCCGCTCAATGCATACACACTGAGCGGCTTTCCCCCTGTCCGGAACTGTCAGCAGGGGGTGGACGGCTTTGCATAGCGCAGTGCTGGTAATGATGCATGCATGATGATTATAGCGCATCACCGGGCCGTACACACTGGGTGGCTTTGAGCTGAAAGTCGCTCAAACTTAGTGTTTTGAGCGGCTTTCAGTGTGTAATTGTAATGCATTAGCATTAGTATAACAATTGATTACAATTTAAGCAATAGCTACAGGGATAATTTATTAAATTCATTCTGTCCTTAGCACATGGCCGTATATACGCAGTGGAGAGGCTGTATGAACTCTGATATAAGGGGGAAGCTTTAGCTTTCACTCAAATTATTATTATCTCCAGGACAGGCTGAACTACTGCGCCAAAAAATTCAAATTGTGTTGATGGTATGGTCTTATTCTAGTTCACTCTTTCTGACAAAATCCTACTTAGATGGACAAAACCATGTGCACTGCAGGGGGCAGATGTAAAATGTGCAGAGAGAATTAGATTTGGGTGTTATTTTGTTTCTGTGCAGCGTAAATACTGGCTGCTTTATTTTTACACTGCAATATAGATCTCACTTTGAAGTAAAACCCCACCCAAATCTAATTCCCTCTGCACAAGTTACATCTGCTCCTCCTGCAGTGCACATGGTTTTGTCCATCTAAGAAGGATTTTGTCAGAAAGAGTGAACTGGAATAAGGCCCTTAGTAGCTATGCTGTAGTGACAGCAGGTGGTGCTGTAAAGTCCTGTATTGTGGAATCCTGAAGTACCAGGTCCAGAGGCAAATCTACCATTGGTGCAGCAGGTGCATTGCATTAAGGGGCCCATTGCTACTCAGACCAGCAATGACTTCTTGGATTGGGGTAGAGGAGGGGGTCCAAATTATATTTTTGTACCTGGGCCCACCACTCACAAGTTCCCTTGAGATCGCAATTAGATTGTGATCACACCATAGAAATTGCTGCGGTCGCAGTGGTATGGATACCTCCCTGCCTTCTCAGCCTGGCTGTGAAGGCAGATGCAGCACCAGCATTTTTTGGGGGTCTTAGTGACTGTGTGTGTTGTCACACAGCTGCCCCAAAAGTGGTCCGGACATGCCTGCTTGTCCAGACCACCCCACCTAAATGCTACTTCGATGCCCCCCCTGTCAGTCCAAATGCGATTGCACCTTGATGCTAAATCTGACCCATTATGCAATAGTATTTAACTCCCTTAAATTATATATATACAGAGAGAGAGAGAGAGAGAGAGAGAGAGAGAGAGAGAGAGAGAGAGAGAGAGAGAGGGTATACGGCCCAGCACTCCTCTAGATGGTCGATTGCCCCGGTGCCCTTCCACAGGGGGATGGGTACAAGTGTAAATAAGGATGGCACTCTGGAGACTGAAAAAACGTACTGTATTTGAAGTGCAAAAGGAAGACCAACGTTTCGGGGTATGTACCCCTTTGTCAAGGTGCTAGTGAGAACCTTGACAAAGGGGTACATACCCCGAAACGTTGGTCTTCCTTTTGCACTTCAAATACAGTACGTTTTTTCAGTCTCCAGAGTGCCATCCTTATTTACAATTGTGTATATATATATATATATATATATATATATATATATATATATATATATATATATACATACAGTGGCAGTTTTTACCTATGGGCTGCAGCCCCTCCAGGTAAAATCCGCCATTGTTCTCTTCCTAAATGAAGCCAGATGCAGTCTGTGAAACTGCTCTGGCTTCACTGTGACTGGCAGTGACTTCCTATTGGAGGTCTGACCTGCCAGTTACCCAAGGCAGCCCTATTGGGAGGTGTTCCCTCCCTCTGGGATGCCTCTATGGGCTGCTGAGTGGAGATAATACTACACATGCGCTGGACCCGGGACCCTGAATATGCCTCTGCAAAAGCAGCCCATAGAGCCTGGAGGTCAGTGCATGCGCAGTACCGATGAAGCTACTGCGCATACGCCGGCCCCTCGGCAGGGACCAGGAGCATAATGGCAGTGGTGGCCGCATGACGGCAGTGGTGGCCACATAGTGGCAGCCTCCCTCCTCTGCAGAATGTATATGTGTGTAATATATATATAGTCATATAATGCTTGTGTACAATGGTTTATTTTACAGAGAGTAAAATAATGTGAGCCTCTAGATATTTACCACCTAATAAAATGATTTTGGGGGCTTATGGTTATATAAAAGCCCAGTTTATGGATTATATTATTTGAGGTTAGGTAACACAGAAAAACTGACATAAACGGACAACAGCTGTAAACCATATAGCCAACAGTGAGATCAATAGTTAAATAATCCCTGATACCTGGAAATAGATAATGTAATCTATACTGCTGGAGGCTCCCGATTTCTGGGGTAGTCCCCGGCAGCCCCAGAAGAGTAGGCAGTTATCCTGCTTCCTAGTGAAGTGGGCAGGGATAGTGTGATAATTGTGGGGCTGCAGGGAGGGGGTTGGGGTCATTGAGAGGAATGTCATTTAGCTCCATCCCGTTACCCCGGATCAGCAAATAGTAAGTATAAGGGCTTTAATGACCAGATAGTTTGGCCCTCCCCCAGAATTGATGTGATAGAGGACAGAATTGATGTGATAGTGCTCACCTTAGAGCAGAGGTGGGGAACCTCAGGCCCGGGGGCCGTAGCCGGTCTGAGTGGCCCGCCCACCCGCCTGGTGGCTTTGCCGAGAGTCAAGTACAGGGGAATTCTCGCGAGAGGTCGGTAGTTCTAGCGAGATTCCTCTTTATCAACAGCAGCCGGAGACTGTCAGTCCTATTCAGCAGCAGTCGCTGGAGAGAGGGACGGCTGCAGCAGGACAATTTTAAGAGAAATTTTTACATATGGCCCCCGAAGGATATTTTCCCCATAAAAATGGCCCTTGGCACAAAAAAGGCTCCCCACCTCTGCCTTAGAGGGTAGTCTACTTTAGCTGCTGGTCTCTGAGAGGGGGCTAGCCTCTTAGAGTAATCTGAATAGAATTGGGGAGTAGAGACCTGCGCTTTGTAATTTGACTAGTCACATTACGAAGCGCATGTCTCCCCCAGAATTGACCTGCAAGGTCCTGTCTCCGGGCATCTATTATAGAGGAGACTGAAAGAGTGGACAAGTATGATGTAGTCTGTTTTGTTAAATGTTGCCAATGTCCGTTTAGAACCCCCAGACACAGCAACATTTTGAGAACTTAATTTAATTCTTTGTTGTTGACTTCAAACATAATAAATCACATTTTCTTTCCAGGACTTGGTGGCTTGGATCACAACTGGATTCCTGCACATCCCTCATGCAGAGGACATCCCAAATACGGTGACCGCTGGAAATGGAGTAGGCTTCTATCTCCGACCTTACAACTACTTTAATGAAGACCCTTCAGTCCACTCTGAAGATGCTGTGTATTTTCAGCCCCATGATGTCAACTCATGTACTGTCAATCCATTAGTGTGTTTATCTGACAGTATCTCCTGTGCTCCCAAAGCACCTGCTTTTACCTACAATGGGTTTGACAACACCTTTATTGTACTGTAGCAAACCCAACTGTTCATGTGCCTGTAACCTGTGAATAATCGGGATACGGTCATATTGTCGACACCACTTAGGCCGACAGTCATTAGGTCGACACTGTTGGGTCGACAGGTGTCGAGGTCGACATGGGTGAAGGTCAGCAGGTGTCAAGGTCGACATGGGACAATGTTGACACAGTTTTAGGTCGACACAGCAATAGGTCAACACGGCTTATGTCGACAGGTCAGAAGGTCGACATGTTTTATTTTACTGTTTTTTGAGCCAACATGTGCCGACAGGCGGTATTTCATGCCCTATCATCCACTAGGGTGTGGTGGGAGAATACAATAGTGTGCCCGAAGCATCACAAGCGTAGAGAGCGATGCGAGGGGCTGCGGTTGACTGCCAACTGTGTCCATATCGACTGTGTCGACATTCAGGTCAAAAGTAAAAAGAAACCGTAAAAAGAAAATATGTTGACCTTCCGACCTGTCAACCTAATCCGTGTCGACCTAACGCTGTGTCAACCTTCACCCATGTCGACCTTGCCACCTGTCGACCTTCACCCATGTCGACCTAGACACCTGTCGACCTTGCCACCTGTCGACCCAACGGTGTCGACCTACGTGGTGTCAAAAATACGATCCACACCCGCTTAATCCTAATTAATGCAAACTTTATTGGGTGATAAAATGTTTTACAAGTATGTCTACTACAGTAGTTCTTCCATGAATTGCCATCATTATTAATCAGGCTTGATTCCAAATAGTTTTCTGTTCACAAACAACAGACGTTCCTTCATGAATTTTCCAGATACTGTTTGGCTGTGGGACTACAAGTCCCAGCGGGCCCTTTAATGTCCCGCGTGCTGGGACTTGTGGTTCTCCAAGTCCTTGCATGCGGTGCAGGCTTGCTGGGACTTGTACTTCCACAATAATACACAATAGTTTCTTCTACTTTTACACATTTATCAGCCCGGTGGCCACCACCCAGGGTCCCCTGGGACAGCCCCAGGCTTCAGCATGGACTGGTAAATTTTGGAGGGTGGAGCCCCTTCATTGGGGGGCTCCGCACTTCCACAGGATCCCTGCCCACGTTGACCGGTCAGGGGGTGATCCCACTGGTCCTGTTCTTTGTAACATGATGCATGTACCTGAGGAAGGTCCTTAAAGTGTCTGAAACATTGTAATCTTTTCTGATGCCTGAATAAATACTGCTTTGACGTAAGACCTGGTGAGTGCCCCTTCAGTACGTTTATATAATTGGATTTCCCCTTGGGGTCATCAAGGGTGATACCCCAGCATTTGTCCTTTCGTTGGATTGGAGTGCTACCTTACATTGGATATATATATAAAACATATCATTCTTCAGTTGACTCTGAGTGCCGTTTTTTGATCTCTGTCTGGGGATTTGGAAGGTATCTGTTACCATTGATTCGGGCACCGGAGCAAGTTGATATTGGAGTATACAGAGTGCCGGCTGAGTTGGAGTACTATATATATGTGTGACGTGACGGCGCGGCGGGGACGGTGGAACGGGGAGCACAGGTTGGTATTTATGCAGGTGATTGTGGGGTTGCCCCGATGCTGTAGGAGGGGTATGAGGAAGGGATTTGTCCCCCGAAACGTTACCCTGTAACCCTGTATCACTGAATACAAGTTTGCTTTATACTTATGCTGCATGACTCCGAGTGCCGTTTATTGATTTCCTGCTGGGGATCTTGGATAGTACCTTTATACATTCGGGCACCGGAGCAAGTCGGTTGTGGATTACAAAGAGTGCCGGCTGAGTTGGATGACTATATATATATATATATATATATATATATATAGAGTCCAGTGGGGGAGGGGCGGCACTCCAAAGGAAATAATCACGCAGTCAAACAGTCATGGATGAAAGATAAAACGTGTATTCTAGCGCCAAGCGCTTTCGGGAATCACCCCGTCCTCAGGGCATCAATACACAGGAGAGAAGCCCTGAGGACGGGGTGATTCCCGAAAGCGCTTGGCGCTAGAATACACGTTTTATCTTTAAACCATGACTGTTTGACTGCGTGATTATTTCCTTTGGAGTGCCGCCCCTCCCCCACTGGACTCTGCATGATTTGTTTGGGAAGGCACCCACCTGCTGATTTATTTACCTGAGTGCCGGCATATTGCTGTGTGTATATATATATATATATATAGGGCTATTTTTGTGCAGGCTCCAGCAGGAACTGTGGCCCTTATTCTAGCTCACTCTTTCTGACAAAATATTTCTTAGATGGACAAAACCATGAGCACTGCAGGTGAGGCTGGTGTTACTTGTGCAGAGATAATTAGATTTGGGTGGGGTTTTACTTCTGCCTCACCTGCAGTGCTCATGGTTTTGTCCATCTAAGAAATATTTTGTCAGAAAGAGTGAGCTAGAATAAGGGCCACAGTTCCTGCTAGAGCCTGCACAAAAATAGCCCTATATATATATATATATATATATATATATATATATATATATATATATATATATATATATATATATATATATATATATATATATATAGTCATCCAACTCAGCCGGCACTCTTTGTAATCCACAACCAACTTGCTCCGGTGCCCGAATGTATAAAGGTACTATCCAAGATCCCCAGCAGGAAATCAATAAACGGCACTCGGAGTCATGCAGCATAAGTATAAAGCAAACTTGTATTCAGTGATACAGGGTTACAGGGTAACGTTTCGGGGGACAAACCCCTTCCTCAGACCCCTCCTACAGCATCGGGGCAACCCCACAATCACCTGCATAAATACCTACCTGTGCTTCCCGTTCCACCGTCCCCGCCGCGCCGTCACGTCACATATATATATAGTACTCCAACTCAGCCGGCACTCTGTATACTCCAATATCAACTTGCTCCGGTGCCCGAGTCAATGGTAACAGATACCTTCCAAATCTCCAGACAGAGATCAAAAAACGGCACTCAGAGTCAACTGAAGAATGATATGTTTTATATATATCCAATGTAAGGTAGCACTCCAATCCAAAGGACAAATGCTGGGGTATCACCCTTGATGACCCCAAGGGGAAATCCAATTATATAAACGTACTGAAGGGGCACTCACCAGGTCTTACGTCAAAGCAGTATTTATTCAGGCATCAGAAAAGATTACAATGTTTCAGACACTTGAAGGACCTTCCTCAGGTACATGCAGGGGCGGATCCAGGATAAAATGACAGGGGGGGCACCATGATAAAAGAGGGTTTAGGTGGGGGAGGGGCGGTGTTAGTGGTGCCAGTGTACATGCTAAGAGAGCGGCAGAGAGAGGGTGGCAATGGGATTAAAAATAGGCCCTGGCATTTAAAGTACGCAGGCCCACCATGGCAACAAAAGTGAAGAATGTAGTTGTGCGCGCACCGAAGGCGCACTCTGGAAAAGGGGGTGTGGCCACTCAACAGGGGGCATGTCCTTGAGTGTAGTGTACAACACCATATACAACTTCTACACATTATGCAACAAAATACTAGACCCCATTATACTTGCCCCTTACACATGCCAAATGGAATGAGCCAAAATTCACATAATGCCACATGGATTGAGCCAAAATTCACATAATGCCACATGGATTGAGACAAAATTCACATAATGCCACAAGGATTGAGCCAAAATTCACATAATAACACACGGATTGAGCCAAAATTCACATAATAACACACGGATTGAGCCAAAATTCACATAATAACACACGGATTGAGCCAAAATTCACATAATAACACACGGATTGAACCAAAATTCACATAATGCCCCATGGATTGAGATAAAATTCACATAATGCCACACGGATTGAGCCAGAATTCACATAATGCCACACAGATTAAGACAAAATTCACAATACGCTTCATAAACAGGGACATTGTCCACCAAAGGCGCGCATTAAACATTTACACCAGGCATGTCCAACGTTGGCCATCCAGATGTTGTGAAACTACACATCCCAGCATGCTTTGCAATAGTTTTAGCATTCTCTAATAGCAAAACTGTGGCAAAGCATGCTGGGATGTGTAGTTTCACAACATCTGGAGGGCCAACGTTGGACATGCCTGCTTTACACCATAATGTCCATTGCACTTTAAGTTACATGGCATGATGTCCATTATGTATTATGCCAAACACCATAATGCCTATTTAAAAATTATTCTACATACAGTAAGTGCTGCTTATCTACATGCTCATTGCCAAGGGTTCCATGCTCATTGCCAGAGGTTCCATGCTTGTTGCCATGTGGGTAACATGCTCATTGCCAACGGGAAATACATGCTCGTGGTAAATGGGGGACAGCCGCCGCCAGGCAGAAGTGATAGCCACTGACAGTGGCAGAGCCTGGCTGTATTCCAAGCACTGCAGGTCCCAGCTATTTGAAATAATACCCATTTCACACCAGAAAATGCATTCCCAGGTTGGCCCCTTTTACACCAGCCTAGTCCCTGCATTTTCTGGTGTGAGGGGGAGAGAAAACCACCCCTCCCCCCCCCCCCCCCCCCTTTAACCAGTTATCTCATTTAACCGGCTATATTTTCGGAACTAACTGACCCAATTACATGAGACAAGTATCATATTGAAGAACTTTTGAGTGGGCTTTGAATGATTTTGGTCCAGTGAAACTGGAACGTTTGGTTCCAAAGTAATCTGCCCTCAAAGAACATGAACAGCCATGAAATTACATTTCAAAAAGAAAAAAAATCGATTTACACGCTATATCTCTGGAACCGATTGACCGATATGGACCATCCTGGTATCATATTGAAGGCCCAGCGATTTGGAATTAAGCTCCTGTGATGCCAGGGGTGGAACTGGCAGCTGTCGGAACTGGGTGGGGGGTCGGAATTGACGGGTCCCATATTATCCTATGGGGAAAAAATGTTACAGCTTTGCCAGGCGATATCTCCGGTTCCCGGGGGGCTAGAGACACGGGGCTGGGCTCGTTGGAAAGCTCTAGTCCTCATCTACAAAGTAAATGACAGGGGGGGCACGTGCCCGGGTGCCCCCCCCTGAATCCGCCACTGGGTACATGCATCATGTTACAAAGCACAGGACCAGTGGGATCACCCCCTGACCGGTCAACGTGGGCAGGGATCCTGTGGAAGTGGGGAGCCGCCCAATGAAGGGGCTCCACCCTCCAAAATTTACCAGTCCATGCTGAAGCCTGGGGCTGTCCCAGGGGACCCTGGGTGGTGGCCACCGGGCTGATAAATGTGTAAAAGTAGAAGAAACGATACTCTTTACCTAGAACGGCGCCCATCGCGACCATCGCGACCATCGTATGCACTAAAAAACGGGTGCGATGCGATGCCCGCGATGGCCGCGATTTCCCATAGGGATCAATGTTAAAAGTCAGATTGGACGCAATTTTAGTGTTCAATGCCTCAATGCCCGCGATTTTTCCATAGGAAACCATGTCAAATGGGCCACAGAGCCCAAATAGTCACCCTAAAGTCTGAAATGGCCCCCACAATTGTTAACGCCACCCCACGATCAACGTGAACCCGAAGCGTGGCGAGCGCAGCGGTACGCGTCCTCCGACCTTTTCATACCCCCACTATCCACGTCGGTGTGGAGTTGAGAATAGAATAGTGTGGCGAGCCCGAAGCGTGGCGAGCGCAGCGAGCCCCGCGAGGGGACGCGGATACCTTCACAGGTGAACACGTCCCTTCGCGGGCTTCACAGGTATCCGCGTCCCCTCGCGGGGCTCGCTGCGCTCGCCACGCTTCGGGCTCGGTGGCTCGCTGCGCTCGCCACACTATTCTATTCTCAACTCCACGCCGACGTGGATAGTGGGGTTATGAAAAGGTCGGAGGACGCGTACCGCCGCCCCTCGCGGGCTCGCTGCGCTCGCCACGCTTCGGGTTCACGTTGATCGTGGGGTGGCGTTAAAAATTGTGGGGGCCATTTAAGACTTCAGGGGGACTATTAGGGCTCTGTGGCCCATTTAACATTGTTTCCTATGTAAAAATCGCGGCCATTGAGGCATTTAACACTAAAATCGCGTCCAATCTGACTTTTAACATTGATCCCTATGGGAAAATCGCGGGCATCGCGTCGCACCCGTTTTTTATGTGCATACAATGACCGCGATGCCCACGATGCCCGCGATTTTTTACCCCCGACGCCCGTGATGCCAATCGCGGGCGCCGTTCTAGGTAAAGAGTACCGAAGAAACTATTGTGTATTATTGTGGAAGTACAAGTCCCAGCAAGCCTGCACCACATGCAAGGACTTGGAGAACCACAAGTCCCAGGACGCGGGACATTAAAGGGCCCGCTGGGACTTGTAGTCCCACAGCCATACAAACTGTTAAATAAATACTTACACACATCAGAAAAATAAAACTTTACATACGGAGCCCATTCATACAGAAACTTACCTATGTTGATAATAGTTCGGTCCCTTTGTCCAGTCGAATCCATGTGGGGTTCCTGTTGAAAGAAAACATACCAGCCGGCTTCATTGCTTCTCCGGGACCTCTAGAATGCTGTAGAAACAAGCCCGTTTTGTGTTTATATCTATGGCTCCGCCCACAGACTGGGAGTTAGGCCCGTCCACCAGCCAATCATGTTTGGAAAAATCCAGATGGCTGAATATGATTGGCTGAAAAGCTGCTTTCAACTCAAAGACACCCAGTGTGTATGGGCCCTTACTCACAGTGAGGCAGATGTATTAAAAAGCCTTTGCGGGCACCCATATCGCCGCAATGTATTATGCAATGGGCAGCCGATAAGGAGACCCATTATTTCCTGTCTCCATGGGTCTCTTTATCGGTGCCCTGCGCATGCACATTTTAAATAACCCTTCTCCTCCCCCCGGCTCTCTGGGCATGTGCGAGATCTCGCTATTACCACAAGATCTCAAGCGCATCCCGGAGCCCAGCGGCAGGGCTAGCGTTGTCCCTGCAGTTGGGATAGGACAACGCTAGCCCTGGGCTGGCTAATTTAATGCCTTGAAGGCTGTATATAGATTGCCCTGGCCACTAATTTCAGGGGGGAATTGCAGGGGACAGCCCCGCTGAGTAACGATTCCCTAGCACACAAACGCTAGTTAATACATCTGCCCCAGTGGACTTTATTCACAATGAGATGCAAACAGACTCACAAAATGTGATTCTGCATGCATCTAATATGTGATTCCGTATACAATTACATTTTTGGAACCAACTCAGACAGTTGCACACGCCAGGCTCAAGCTGCAGCTCCATCCCCGTGGCTGCACCCTCTCCACTTTTCATTCTTAGGTATTCTGGCTGAAGCCAAGGCTTCAGCGTTCTTTGCCAAATGTGAGAAATAACTGTACACAATGCAATTGCATTGCAGTTGGCTGGATAACATAGATAAGTACCCAAGAGGACTGTGCTCCCAATTTCCCTCCTCCCTGGCAGTTTTCTCCTCCCCAACTGACCTGGTGGTGGTGGTGTGTGGGGGAAAATAGAGATGCCAGCGCCAGAGACCCGCTGGCAGTGAGCAGTGGAACAGGAGATGCACTGAAACTAGAGGGAGGAAGATTCAGGGGAAATGTGAGGAAGAATTACTTCACAGAAAGAGTAGTAGATAAGTGGAATAGCCGACCATCAGAGGTGGTAGATGCAAATACAGTAGTACAATTTAAACATTCTTGGGATAAGCATATTGATATCCTTACAAAAAAATAAGGATCAAATATGGTTTGAGGTAACATGTTTACAAAAGGGGCAGGCTAGATGGGCCAAATGGTTCTTATCTGCCGTCAAATTCTATGTTTCTATGCTGGCTCCATAGAGCAGGAGACCCAGCACGGGTAAGTGGAAGACCCAGCAGTGGTGAGCAGGGGAACTGGTGCCATTGAGGAGACCACACAATTGCTTTTATAGAAGGGAGATGGGAACACAGCAAGGTGACAACAGGGTTCTCCCTCTTTCCTCTTTTTCTCTCCCCCCTCCTTTCTGTCTCTCCATCATCTCTCTTCCCCAGCCCCCTCTCTCTTCACTCTTTTCCAATCTCCTCCTCTTCCACATCTCTCCCTCCCTCCCCCAGCTCCTCTTCTCTTTTTCTCTTTCCTCCTGCCTCTCCTTTCCCTCCCCTCTCTATCCCCTCCCCCCCCTGCCCCCTTCCCTCTCTCTCCCCCAGTCTGTGTCACCACTCTCTCCCCCATCCATCTCACTTCTATTTTTCACTCTCCTGTGCTCCCCCCACCTCCTCCATATCTTACCTGCTCTCTCTATCCTGGCTTTATCTCTTCCTCTGTGCTCTCTCTCCCCTCTTTCTATCAACCCTCCATCTCTATATCTCAACTCTCTCTTAACCTATCTCACTTCCCCAAGATTCTATTTTTCTCCTCTCCCCCCCCCCCCCCCTTCTCTTTCTTCACTCTTCCTCTTCCCTTTTCTGCCTCCTTAAGGGGTATTGCAGTGACAATGGCGGGAATGGGGGATTTCAAGATTTTGCTATGGGGCCCAAAAGGTTCTAGTTGCGCCCCTGCTTTATACAGTACTAAATTGAAGGCTTCTCCATCTCCAACAGAGCATAAGGCAGCTTTATTTGTGTAAAATAAGTATGTACAGTCATATAAACTTATATAACACAGTATTATCCGATTTTGTGTCACGTGCCATTGGTCAACTTAAACCCGGTAAAGCCCCTGGCCCTGATGGGCTGACCAGTGAATATTATAAGCTCTTGGCCCCCAGGATCGTACCCTCCCTAACAGTCTTAATTTGCTTCTTAAGGGAACCCCTCAACCGCCTCATTTTAATTCAGCTCTACTGAAATTACTATTGAAACCAGGACGCGACCCCACCTTACCATCCTCGTATAGACCAATTTCCCTCCTTAATACAGATCATAAATTGTATACCAAATTGCTTGCTGACAGACTGAAATTCTATTTCCCTCCATTGTTAACAAAGACCAGACAGGCTTCATTTTGGGTCGTCACTCAGTTCTTAATTAGAAAATTACTTTCGGTGCTGCAGTGGTTACAGACCTCAGGGAATAAAGATCCACATTCTGTCTTGTCACTAGACGCCGAAACTCCTGCCTGACATTTTTCAAACACAGTCTGTGATATGGCAGGCAGGAGCTGATTGGCTGGGTGTTTATCATTCTCCGTTTTATCCCTTTTGAAGCTTAGTTCATCTGGCCCTATGATAGATGTCAGGCCAATATCAGGAATGCTTCACATGATTTCCAATATTGCTAGATCTGGCAGCATCACATTCTCATAAAAACCAGAAGTATGGGGGATGCGGCTGCAGGCAGCAATAGAGGGATCACAGCAGGTATCAGCTATATCTGCTACAGTACGTCCTTACACTGTTGGGATACAAATTTACTAAGATGGGAATTCTATTGAAGATGGGATGTTGCTATGGGCAACAAATCAGATTCTATATATTATCTTCTAGAAGGTGCTAAATAAATAGGTAGAATCTGATTGGTTGCTATGGACAACAACCTAGCTTCAATAGAACGCCCATCTTAGTAAATTTACCCCCAAGTCTCTCTCTGCGCACTTCAGTCCCCTGGGGGTAAATTTACCCCCAAGTCTGTTACCAGCTTGTCCTCACTGTCCTCCTTAATGCACCTTTATGCAGCACTTTTTTATCCTGTGGGCTTTCCAGGCAGGGCCGGATTAACAATGGGCCTCATGGAGCTACAGCTCCAGGCCCACTCTCTAAATAGACCCATTTTGTAGCTGAGGGCTGGGGCTTTCTAATGAGCCCAGCCTCGCGTCTCTAGCCCCTCGGGAACCAGATATACCGCTGGGCAAAGCTGGAACGTTTTCCAAATAGGATAACATGGGACCCGCTAATTCCAACCCCACCCTCCAATGGCTGCCAGTTCCCCCTCCGGCATCACAGAAGCTCCAGTCGAACCTAAATCAATTGGCCTTCAATCTGATACCAGGCTGGTCCATATGGGTTACTTGGTTTCAGAGATATTTCGGGTAAACCGATTTTTTCATTTCTGAAATGTAATTTCATGGTTGTTCATGTTGTTTGAGGGTAGTTTTCTCTGGAACCAAATGGCCCATGGAACAAAATCATTCTAAGCCCACTCAAAAGTATGATACTGGTCTCCTGTAAAGGGGTCATAGCCGGCTGGTTAAGGGGAGGGGGGGGGGTTCTCTCCCTCTCACACCAGAAAATGTGAAAAGGACTAGGCTGGTGTAATAGGGGCCAGCCCAGGAATGTCCATGCATGATCCTGGGACCATATTCCGGGGTAAATCCCTACATTTTCTGGTGTGAAAGGGGTATTATTTCAAATTGCCAGGACCTGCAGTGCTGTCCCCCAGTTACCGCAAGCATGTATTCTCCCTTGGCAATGAGCATGTAATCCCACATGGCAACAAGCATGGAACCCCTGGCAATAAGCATGAACCCCTGGCAATGAGCATGTAGGTAAGCAGCACTGATGTAGAAGGGTTTTTGCACTTGCGCTGCCAAAACACCTGCGATCCACACTGAATAGAAGGACACCGGGGCACAAAATAATATAACAAAATTTTATATAAGACAAGACATACAATACACAAATATACAGATAAGAATAATAAAATTATATATGTATAAAAATAAGTAGGCAGATACCATATATTCAAAAAATGGGTTGCTCATATACAAATGAGAACCAAAAAAAACGGAATGGGTTTTAAAATAGCAAGCGACACCAAATGGATCATGTATTCCACATTTATGCGTATAAGCACAGTTAGGGCTGTTTCACACAGTACGGTTCCTGCCGCACGGTGAAATCCCGTACGGCCAGGGAGCCGTGCCGCACTCAGCAGTTGTGAATGGACACTATTGTGTCCATTCACACGGGACGGCCACGGCCCGGCCGCACGGCTGCAGCCGGATCCCCCCACTGGAAGGGACGGCTGCCGGGCTGTGGCCATCCCTGCCATTATAAAATTCTGAGTGCGGCGCGGCTCCCTGACCGTACGGGATTTCACCGTGCGGCAGGAACCGTACTGTGTGAAACAGCCCTCAGTGTATAATAGCACCAGCCGGATGGTAATAGCGGAGATGAATGGGTTAATGACAATGGAGCAAGGTTTTAGTAAGCCAAGATATTTGAAAGAGTTGTTAGTATAGGAGCTCAATGCGATATGCCTGGTTAGCGCATGTAACGCCAGATGATGTGAGATCAGGTAGCGCAGTGACTTCCTTTAATTATGCTCACCCTCCTTGATGTTTGGAGACGGAGGGGTGGGGAGCCCAGATGGCAAAAGGCTCTACCCGCTGCAGATTGTAACTGGCGTCCTTGTACTTCCAAAAGTGCGGCTGCCAAGCCGTGAGCCGATCAGCTGGTAGAAGCGGCTATACACGCTGGGCGGAGGTTTGCAGCTGGAAGCCGGGTAGGCTGATTGTGGCGCTGGATCTATGATGCTGTAAGCGTGATCTCTCACGTTCTTTGGTGTGCTGGCGCATATGACGTCGACGCCTTTCGTTCCCTAGCAACGGGAACTTTTTCAAGACAAATCTCTGGCATAACGTGAATTCTGACTCAATCCATGTGCCATAGTGTGAATTTTGGCTCAGTCGGTGTGAATTTTGACTCATTCCATGTGGCATAATGTGTAAGAGGTAAGTACAGAATAAGGGGGTTACTATTGTGTTGCATCATTTGTATAAGGGTTATATTGTGTGGTAAACTTAGGTGTTGAAATGTTGTCTACCAAGTTTTGACAAAGATATTGTGTATGTACAGATGTAGTGGGATTCATCTTTGCAGGTGATGGCGATGGCGATGCCCCGCCGCCATCTGTATGCAGGTGATGGCGATGGCGATGCCCCACCGCCATCTGTATGCCAGAAGGGGACGCGCGCGCACGAGGTGCGCGCGCGTCCCCTTCCGGCGGTGCTGCCCCAGCACTATCGAGCGGGAGGTGGACAGTATTGCGTCCACCTCGCCGCCCCGCCGCCCGATACTGAGACGCGCGTGCGTGGGGGACGCACGCGCGTCTCAGTCAGATGGAGCGCCGTGTTGCTGGCGGATCGCCAGCAGCATGCTGCTGGCGGTTTGCCAGCAAAGATAAAACCGGCCCCATCTGTATGTATGTATGTATGTATATATATATATATATATGTGCATGTGTGTGTATACATATATAAGTGACTTGAGAACAGTTAATAAACTGAAACGTCCTCAGATGGAGTAGTCATCTCCTTTATTTAACCTTGTTAGTCCGAGAGCTGCACCTCTACCTTGGCTATATATATATATATATATATATATATATATATATATATATATATATATATATATATATATTTCCAATAACGCCCGGCACTCCACAAATCTTGTCTTGCAATATTTACCCGGTGCCTTCCTCTCTGGACCCGCGGGTCCCAGTGTATATAGGGTATCGATCAGGCGGCACTCCCGGAGTTTGGTGAAAGCAAAATGTGGTTTATTGATCCAACATGTTTCGGGCGTCTGCCCGTCCTCAGGGAACAACCATATACACGCAGTGAACAAAATATATAGTGCAGTACAAACAGAGAAACAACACCCCTTTCCGGCCCGTTCCCGCCCTCAGACACTTACCCGCGGCCTCCCGGCCGGTGCATCCCCCTCCGCCATGAAGCCGCTGTGCTGTACTGTGGGGAAGCCATCTGGAGGACACTTTCTCTTCCGGCTCCGTCCTCTGGCGTCATTTCCCCGTTCTGCACTGCGCTCGAGGCTTCCGGGGTTCCAAGCCTCGTTTTGGTTGCCGCTGTCACTGTCTGTGTGCGTGAACCTGTGAAAATAAACAAAATATGAATACAACATCATATTAAAATTACACTCCTTGTGACATACTTAATTAAGAGGCTTACATTAAGCCAGATAAGAGGCCATAAAAAACTGGCCATATAAAATCGTGATAGTAGACAGTGACAGCGGCAACCAAAACGAGGCTTGGAACCCCGGAAGCCTCGCGCGCAGTGCAGAACGGGGGAATGACGTCAGAGGACGGAGCCGGAAGAGAAAGTGTCCTCCAGATGGCTTCCCCACAGTACAGCACAGCGGCTTCATGGCGGAGGGGGATGCACCGGCCGGGAGGCCGCGGGTAAGTGTCTGAGGGCGGGAACGGGCCGGAAGGGGGTGTTGTTTCTCTGTTTGTACTGCACTATATATTTTGTTCACTGCGTGTATATGGTTGTTCCCTGAGGACGGGCAGACGCCCGAAACATGTTGGATCAATAAACCACATTTTGCTTTCACCAAACTCCGGGAGTGCCGCCTGATCGATACCCTATATACACTGGGACCCGCGGTTCCAGAGAGGAAGGCACCGGGTAAATATTGCAAGACAAGATTTGTGGAGTGCCGGACGTTATTGGAAATATATGGGAAGTGGCAGCCACGTGATTTAACCACAGTCCATAAGGGAGAAGCGATTCCAATCCGGTTGGAATACGGTACAGAAATACAACTGTGTCGACTAATTGTGTCCACACCTTAAGGATTCATCACTCTGCATTATGGAGCAACCAATACCAGGGGTTAACCTCACACAAATCGACACGGGTGAGCGATTTAGCTACTCGGACAGTGACGCTGATCTGATTGTGCAAGCCGCCAAGCTACAGTCACCAACACCTGCTGCAGATAATGATGAATTATACCGGGACTGGTATTTCCTGAAGAAAAGGGAAGTTGACTACCAACTGCATGCTTCCACTTTGGCAGATTATTTTAAGGAGAAGCAAATACCGAGGGGATTTCGGGTGCGCAATGTCCCCACCATCGGGAGGCAGAATATAGCCTTCTGTAAACGATGGGTGAGCATATTAAACAAATGCTCGATGGATTTGCTATTGCTGGTAATCGACGAGTCAACAAAGGAATTAACAGCAGTACGCATCAAACTAGAAGTATTTGAGTCGACACACGCGTCGACCCTGACCGATGATACCAGCATGGATTGGCACACCAAATTGAAAAATCAGATAGAGCAATACCAGAAAGAGTTGGTCAAATACAAGAGGGAAAAATGCAGAAAGGTCCAAGCTGACTATGAACAGAACTGCGTATACCAGTGGCTAAGCACTGCAGGTCCTCAGAAAACCACACAGGTCCCAAAACGTCCACGTCGACGTCAGCAACAGCAATTTGAGGACTATGAGGAGTCAAGTACCTCTGCAAGTGAGATCGACCAACAGGCTCCTACTACCTCCAAAAAGGCTCTCCCTTTAGGGATAACGACCCGGACGGGTCTCAAGCCGGCAGGAGGAAGAGAAGGCGGACACGGCGCGGGCGGCAGGCCGAGAGGCAGGGCAGGCCGCGGAAGCAACCGCCAATAAGAGATCTGGTGTTTAACCTATCCAAAACTCCACTAAGTGATCCAGAAATATCCGTCTTATCCAAAGGACTCACTTTTATCCCCAGTCATATCCCTAACAAATTTGAGTGGAAGGTCGACTGCTACAAGTTCAGTCGGACCTTGAGACTCAAGGAATTCTTTCATGACAAACCCAGCAGTGGACCCAGGGGTGATGATATACCTATTCAAGTTCGAAACCTGCAACCTAGATCTAAGTTTGATCCGC
Source organism: Crinia signifera (assembly GCF_055691185.1). Classification (NCBI taxonomy): domain Eukaryota; kingdom Metazoa; phylum Chordata; class Amphibia; order Anura; family Myobatrachidae; genus Crinia; species Crinia signifera. The sequence continues at coordinate 146,391,301 of NC_139222.1, read as the reverse complement.
AAGTAACCAACACCTCCATCAAAACTTTTTCACGTATGATGGAAGCAGCTGGGGAGAATTCCACATTGGACCCTAGATTCATGTCCAATCTCTCTAAACCAGAAAGGAGCGCCTTGCAAGATCTACAAAACAGGACCGATATAATTATTCGCAAGGCGGATAAAGGTGGATCTGTAGTGGTGCAGGATCTTACAGACTATCTATCGGAATGCCAGAGACAGCTCGCGGATGATACTATTTACGAACACTTGCAGCAAGACCCTTCCGGGATGTATAAACGTGAGTTGGACACTCTGATATTGGCAGCCGTTAAAGATAAAATTATTTCGGCAGAATTGGGGGCAGCGTTGATGAGTGACTTTCCTATCATTCCTATGTTTTACACTCTGCCAAAAGTACACAAAAGGGTGGAGAGGCCTCCTGGCAGACCTATCATCTCTGCCAGGGGGTCTCTCTATCAACCAGTGTCTACTCTTCTGGATGCACTCCTCAATCCGTGTGTACAACTTACAAGATCCTACCTCAAGGACACCAATATGCTGCTGGAAAAACTGGATGGCCTAGGCACATCACCTGAGAACTTAATAATGTGTAGTGTTGATGTGGTAGGACTTTATACATGCATCCCCCACGAGGAGGGGATGAAAGCGGTCCAGGACCTACTGGGATCCAGTCCAGCATATAGCGGACCAGATAAAAAGTTTTTTCTCGACCTACTGCATTTGGTACTGAATAGAAATTATTTATATTTCAATGGCCAGATGTACCGTCAACAACAGGGAGTGGCGAGGGGGTCCAATGTGGGCCCATCGTATGCCAACACATTTATGAATGTTGTCGACCAACAACTTATATACCAGGCCCAGCATGCAGATAAGGTGTTATTGTATTTACGGTATATTGATGACCTGCTCATATTTTGGTTGGGCAGTGAGTTAGAGCTCAGACAAATATTAGAAGATCATAATGCGAGCTCCTGCCCAGCTAAATTTACATTTAACATGAGCAGGTCAGAAATTAACTATCTTGATGTTAAGATTTGCATTGTAGATAGGAAAATTAACACATCAATACTTGTGAAGGAGACTGACCGAAATACACTATTGAGAAGTGAGAGTTGCCACCCTAAATCTCTGATATACGGTCTTCCTTATTCACAAATGTTACGAGTGAGGAGGATCACTAGTGATGAGGAACAAGCTAAAAAGGATCTTGACCAGATGCAAGAAAAATTTGAACAGAGAGGCTACAAGAGGAGCGATTTGATAAAAACTAAACAAAAAGTAATTAACATGTCCCGACAGTCAGTGCTTAATACCACCACTAAAAAGAAACAGCCCCTTGACAATAGGATTCCCTGGGTCACCCAATATGCAGATGGCAGCAAGGAGAACACCCAGAAGGTTAAAAACTTATGGCCCCTTGTTGCCACTGATAGAGATTTAAAAAGTCTAAAAGATTCCAGAATAATGCCAGCTTATAAAAGAGGAAGAAATCTGGCTGACATTTTGGTAAAGGTGGATGTCACTAACCTTGGTAAAAAGAAGGCACCCGCACATTTTATGACACGCCCTAAAGGCTGCTATAGATGTGTGGGGTGCACGACTTGCAGCTCCATGCTGGTTGAAAGTACTATTAACCATCCACATAATGGTAGTAAAATTGCCATCAAGCACTTTGTGACCTGTTCTACTCGGTTCATTGTATATGTCCTGTCTTGCCCATGTGGTTTGTACTACGTGGGCAAGACAGAGTGTCAATTTAAAGAGCGAATGGCAAACCACCGCCATGCCATTAGACAGGCACTGAGTACAGGTAACAGCGAACAACCAGTAGCTAGACACTGTGCACTCTTTAAACACAGTATAGCTAGCATTAGATCGAAAATAGTGGACCATATACCACCTACAGCTAGAGGAGGTAACAGGGGGAAACTCCTACTGCAAGCAGAGGCTAGGTGGATCTTTAGGCTGGATACAATTGCCCCTAGAGGCTTAAATGAACAACATGGCCTACAAAGTTTTCTTTAAAATTAAATTATTATTAAATATTTGGGAGACACATAGTTGTTAGATGGGCCTCTAATATATAAATGTAAAACCATAAAGCATTATGACCAATATATTTTTGAAATCTAGCGATATGAGTAGAGTACCTGTAATTCTGTACAATTTTAAAGTTTTTCATGCTTTTTTTAGATGTGTATATGTCTTTAATTACTATCACGATTTTATATGGCCAGTTTTTTATGGCCTCTTATCTGGCTTAATGTAAGCCTCTTAATTAAGTATGTCACAAGGAGTGTAATTTTAATATGATGTTGTATTCATATTTTGTTTATTTTCACAGGTTCACGCACACAGACAGTGACAGCGGCAACCAAAACGAGGCTTGGAACCCCGGAAGCCTCGAGCGCAGTGCAGAACGGGGGAATGACGTCAGAGGACGGAGCCGGAAGAGAAAGTGTCCTCCAGATGGCTTCCCCACAGTACAGCACAGCGGCTTCATGGCGGAGGGGGATGCACCGGCCGGGAGGCCGCGGGTAAGTGTCTGAGGGCGGGAACGGGCCGGAAGGGGGTGTTGTTTCTCTGTTTGTACTGCACTATATATTTTGTTCACTGCGTGTATATGGTTGTTCCCTGAGGACGGGCAGACGCCCGAAACATGTTGGATCAATAAACCACATTTTGCTTTCACCAAACTCCGGGAGTGCCGCCTGATCGATACACTATATATATATATATATATATATATATATATATATATGCCATTGCACTCTCTTCTTTGCCATTTTCCACCCTATACCTCAATCCCTATTATTGCGCATAATAGGCCCTTGATAATTTTCAGCTCCAGGCCCATTTAGACCTTAATCTGGCACTGTTTCCAGGGACTGAACAGGAGGCCATCTAGAACTTATATATTGTGGCTGCATTCATTGAATAATCTGCATAATTCATGGAAATATTTCTTTCTTTCTCAAACAGACTGAAAATGTGCAAAGTCTGTCACCGCACCAAACTCCTGCTTGCAGTTAGCCCAACAACAGTTGTGACAAACAGCTAAAATGAAAAAGAATTTTTCCCATTTGAAGTGGCTCTAAAAAAATCAAACTAAAACAGACGTAAATGAATATTGAACATGTGCAAAGACTTGGATTGCACACAACTCCAAAATGTGTTGCACACGGTATTCAGAATGGTTTTTGGAAAAATGTACTTTAATGGCAAACACGTTTCATAACTCCAGCAAAATACAAGTTTGTTTCATATGGATGAATTTCAATAACTCAGTTTTCGCTAAGAGAACAGACACACTGCTCTATAGTCTGCTATAATAGTCCCGATAAGTTCCATTTCTCCCGTGGGAACGCCATTAGGTAGATACACTATGGGCAGTATTCAATGCTGCTGAATCTCCGCTTTTTTCGGCGAATGGGGCTCTTTTCGTGCTCTCCGGTGAATCTTATCACTATTCAACGATCGCTGTTTGCCAAAAGCAAAATCGCCAAGAGTGTATTCAATGCTAGGCTAGAGAACTGCTTTCACTATGATTTTCGCCGAGATTCACCGTTTTGCATTCGACATCTTTTTAACGTGAACTGAAATGTGTTCTTTTAAAATAAAGGTTTTCTTTTTTTTTGGTGTCAAAAAATCATTAATTTTATTATGTGAAGGGTCTTGCTATGTGGATTAATGTACTTGCAGCACATGAATATATATATATATATATATATATATATATTTTTACATGACGTCATCAGGGGGGGGGGGAGCTGCTCATTAATATTTACTGCGCTTGGTCCAGCTCATTACATATGCATGAGCAGCACGAGTGCAGCGCTCCCTTCACCTCCCCGCCTGCCCAGTCTCCTCGGGGAAGCAGCATCTGCCTCGATGGGGCAGCGTTAACTTTGTCTCTGGGCTCTGAACACTCGCAGCCAGCGAGCATGTCTGAATCAGGCCCATAGGAAATGCAGGAAATATTTGAGCTAATCTGTATTTCTGAAAACATTGTAGCGTTCTGTTTAGTTCAGTTTGTTTCGTTCCACTCATGTATTTCCCCAGTGTCCAGAGCCGGCCTTAGGTATAGGCAAACTAGGCAATTGCCTAGGGCATTTGGAATGCCTAGGGGCACCAGTAGCTTCTGCTGATTAAAATGATATGACATGCCTATATTCTGTGTGTGAGTGAGGCTGTATCTGCATATGAAATAGTGTATTCATGGAAATCACTGTAACATAGCATTCCGTATGCAGGTACAGCCACAGTCGCACACAGAATATATTTATGCCACATATAATTTTAATCATCGGACGCTTCTTATGTGTGCTGGTCATAACAATGCAAATAAGATGAATTTTCTGCAAAAAAGGCACCCAACGTTAGCAGAACTGGCCAGGAGCTGCATGGCCTATTGAGTCAAGATGTATGAGGAAACATCTGTATCCAAGCAGAGGAAAAGGTCACAGTGTTAGCGGCTGTGCGAGTGCTGTCTGCGGGTGGGTTGGTTGTGCAATAGTGTTCAGCATATGTGTAAGGGGCATTATGTGTGTCATGTATAAATGCATTAATAATGTGCGACATATGTGTAACAGGCATTATGTGTGTCATGTGTATAAAAGAATTAATAATGTGCAACATATGTGTAATGGGCATTATGTGTGTCATCTGTATAAGGGCATTAATAATGTGCAACATATGTGTAAGTGGCATTATGTGTGTCATTATGTGTATGAAGGGCATTAATAATGGTTGGCATAATGTGTAAGGGGCATTATGGTTATAAGGACATTAATAATGTGTGTGCCGTGAGAAAGGGGTAGAGGGTACAAATTACCCAGGCCAAAGTCTGATGGAAGTGCCCAGTGTGGGCCCCGGGCCCCCTCCCCTTAAGTGACAGCAGCAGCTGCAGCTCTTCTCCTCTGCCCAGCACACATTGCTTTGTGCTGGGTTGCAGTGTGGCCATGGAGGTGCTTAAAATACAATATTTTCAAGGGTACAAGGGTATAATGTGAATAATGTGAGGAGAAATGTACATAAGGTAAAGTGGTACTACTGTGTGATGTCTCGTGAATAAGGGACCCCATCGCATGATATAATGTGAATAAAGTTGCACTACTGTGTGGCATAATTTGAATTGGGGGTACTATTGTGTGGCCATGCCCCTTCCCAGCAAGAACACACCCCTGTTTGGGCTGCGCACCGAATGTGTGCACTGTTTCTGTTTTAAATATTGCGGGTAGGAGCACCAAAATGATGACTGCTATGATAAGGGTTGATGGTGCTGGGAAAGGGGAGCAGGGTCAGAGGCGGAACTAGTGGCGGTGCTAGGGGGTACCAGCCAAAATCTTGCCTAGGGCGTAATTTAGGCTATGGCCGGCTCTTCCAGTGTCACTAATCTTAAGGAACAGAAGGGGAGTAACTCCCAAAGGCAATGGATTCACCTGCATCCGAGCTCCAAACCCTAAAGAGGCACCCGCATGTACAGCAGCATCTGTCTGGTGCCAAATGTCACCCATGCTCTTCCACCGGAGCTCTGCGGAGCACACAAATAGTTAATTGGCTTTATTCCAGGAGCCCTGCTAACTCCTGCAATAGAGGACAGGATGGCTCTCGCCTGGTACCAACTTTTTCTGCAGCAAGCGACAGTGCAAATAGGAATGTAGATATCAAGTTATCAGAGTGCTGTTTAGACAAGTAGAAGTTTAAAACTGTGTCACTCCCAGGAAAGATAAAAAAACAATAAAGGAAAACTGTGCTAAATAGGTACTAAAACATATAAACAAATGCATCACATTTATACAATGAATATATATATATATATATATAGATAGATAGATATAGATATAGATAATGCAAATAAATAAACAATAATAAAAAAACAGTACTGTGGGGAAAAAATATAAAGAATTAAAAAAAGGTTTACATTTTTTTTAGAAAAGGACAGTTTATCCCTTCCATCCAAATATAGATAGCTGAAAGCTGAAAAGATGTATTTATTTAATGCCTCAATTCAAACATTATCTAGTCAAGGCATAGATCCAATAGTAATTTATGATCATTGTTAATAATTTACAGATTCACAACACAGAGGTGCTGTGTTTTATGCAGCACGTATGGGCTGAAGGGCTCTGACAGCCATTTTAGTTTTGGTATCAGGAGAATCCAAATCCAATGTCTTTATATTGTAAAACAAAACCATTAAACAGACTGCTCTTAATCTCACCGCCCCCACCACTCTAGTTGACAACTGGAAAAGCGCCTTCCACTTCTCGTGGCATCCCTCAAAAATTAAATACTTAGGTGTTTGGATAGATCGAGACCTATCTCAGCTATATCCAGACAACTTTTTACCACTTATAACAAAAATCAAAGGAGAACTCAGAGATTGGCGTAAAGGTACATTTTCATGGTTGGAAAGAGCAAGTATAATCAAAATTAATGTACTCCCCAGAATACTATAGTTATTTCAAACTATCCCGATTCACATACCTAGAAGCTGGTTCCTTAGAACCCAGCGACTGATCTGGGACTTTGTGTGGGGCTCCGACAAACCTTTGCTTTTGACATGACATGCTATTTCGACGCAGACACTTAGGCGGCATACAACTACCGCATCTTCCTTCGTACTTCGAAGCGGTTGCTTTAGGGAGAGTCTTGGGCCCTTATTCTGATTGACGCGGACTTTACCGCATTCTTACGGATCGCGTCTTTTCGCCGTCTGCGCATGCGTGGAGAACGCAACGCGCATGTGCCACGCCTAGACTCCGTACCAGTTCGGCAAAATCCCGTCCAAAACTGTTGGCCGCAATCAGTCGGGAAATATGGGCGTATTATGGGCGTCATGCGGAATGGCACATGGGCGTAGTTTCAAAGTGGGCAAAACGGGGCGGAAACATGGGCGGACACGGGGGAGTACACTTATGTTGGGGGGCGTACAATCGGAAACCACTCCGAATGCACGCGATCAAAAAGGGCAGAAATGTGCGGTGTCCACAAGTGTACTATTGCTTTGCGTACACCACTCGTTCATGCGGTAGGCGAACGTACGCCTAATGACTACAACCATTAACACCTGAACCCAATAGAATCTACTCCTTTACTCATTACTCACTAATAGGACGCTTGTCAGTGCTTTAATTGAAACCATTGCACTTCAATTGCTGTAAGGGTTAATGTGTGCAATGCATGTGTTAGGCATGCTTGTAAGGATATATTGGAATCTAATTGATTCCAATTCCAAATAAGCAGTTTTTTATGAGGATAGGTAATTGAATAAGTGGGTCATGTGATGTATAGCAGAAGATACTTCATAGTGGGTTGTTTGGCGTAAATACTCCGCTTACGTGCGGTAGCACCGCTTGGCTCCCGTTTGGATGCGGTATTCCCGAGCATACTCTGTAATACTCTGTAATACCGTGCCGAATCTGAGTGTTTCTCCCGCACACGCATGGTTTGTATGTCGTCCGTAAACACGCCCTGTTCTTAAAGAGTGAGTCCGTCCGAATGCGGAGGACACGTGGGCGTTTCTACGGACGATGGCCGCACGCGGCAAAACACCGTGGCGTGCGGACCGCACCGTAAGAATGCGGGAATATCCGCACCGATCAGAATAAGGGCCTTGGAATGGACTAGACAAACATCTGATAAACAATGGGTGGCACTTGAAAGCCATGAGTTGTCAACCCGACTCGGGCTGGCTGCTTGGCTTAAGATCCTCCCCTGACAACTCATCCCACAGTCAGTCCAACTCTGGTGGTCTGGAAGTCGCTTCGAAGTAGACCTTGTATCTCCTCCCCGACTTCCCCATTGACTCCGCTTTTAAACAATCCTGATTTTCCTCCGGGAATGAACCCACTTGCTTACCATCAGTGGTCACAGGCGGGGGAGCTACGCATTGGCCAGCTGGTTTCTCACTCAGGGATGATACCTTTTCCAGAAATCAGCGAGACCTGGAACATACCTCCCTCAGAAATTTGGAGATATCTACCTATTAAACATCTTCTCTCCAAACAACCTTATCAGGCAGCGGTCCATAGACCTCCCACACCATTCGATGCTCTGTGTCAGGCTGTATCCCCTCCCCAACACTTACTATCAGCAGGTTAAAAACTCCTTATAGAAGATAGCTTTGCTACACTGCCACGGTTTACCTCTGATTGGGAAAGGGTATACAATTAGATCCCAAAGACTGGAGTAAAATCTTCCAGGTCACTTTTTCAGTAATAGAGACCCAATACAAAATGATATCTAGGTGGTATAGATGCCCCACAATATTAGCGAAGATGTTTCCTGGAGCCCCGGCAACATGTTGGAGGTGTAACGTAGCTCTAGGCTCCCCGTTGCATATATGGTGGGAATGCAATGCTCTACACCCATTCTGGAATTGAGTGATTTCTCTAACTAAAGAAATTATGGAAATGGAAGTTAGTTCCGAGCCTACATTCTGGCTGCTGAAAAAAATAGACTGCTCCATTCCAATGTATAAAAAGTCTCTACTGAAACACCTAAACAGCGCAGCCAAAGCCGTCATCCCGGGACACTGGAAGTCTACCTCTTCTCCAACCATAGCGGAATGGTTTAAGCAACTCGAGTTCTATGTGACCATAGATGACCTATCCCTACCCGGCCCCTCTAACTATAAAGTGTTCCAGTCTATTTGGGCCCCATGGCTCATCTTTAAGGACTCCCTTGCCTACCTAAATCACATTAGGACATAACTATAACACAATAGTTGAACTACTGGCATGTTAACACACCTCCGAGCAACACCACTTTACCCTCCCTCCCCCGCCCCTTTTCCCCATCTCTACCTTTCCATTTCTCTCTTTGAGTTACTTATCCAGATTCGTCTTGCGATCTGCCCTGGATTTTTTGATGTTGTTATTTAAGCACAAATATGACTTCTATAATTACATATCATTGTTACTATATTTAACCTGTATTCAATTACCCTGTCAACCAAAGATCCCGTGCAGAACTTCTATCTACAAGACCCATATGTATTTGTTGATGTGTAACCTATGTTCCTATGTTTACTACTTTCAATAAAAACTTTAATGCAATTTTTTTTTTTTAAAACAGACAATAATATATTAACAATAGTGGGAAACACCACCACATTGTGCTTTAGAATAGAACCTAAAATGCTATAGTTAATGAATTATCATATTGTCACAGCTATCAGCCCGACAAGAATAGGGGGTGGCAAAATATATCATTCAAGAATATTATTCACAAATATATACTCGGTAGCCAAAAGTATAAAGAAATATAAAGAACATTCCTATGAGAATTAGGATCCTCAGCACACAAATATTAAATATTTATATTTTTTCATAATTTTTTTTTTATTATTAGATACCTAGACATGCAGGCCCCCACCACGCAGACAGCAACACCCTGCATTCTCAGGGGAACGCCCAGTGTTTTTGCATGGATGCCTATAAAATGCGGGGCGTTTCACTGCTGCTGCCCACCGCCTGATCCTCACAGTATCAATGCCTCAGGAGAGCAAATCTTGCCAAAGGCGTTCACGGGCACATGCACATATTCACGGATGCTCATGAGAATTCGGACCTATGTTATCTTATGCTATTATTTTTCATGTAACATTAATTTTATCTGACCAAAAATACTCATATCAGATAAGCTACCCCATTCTATTATGCTTTCAGGTGTCATCTAACCCTACCATACTAGAAGGTGCTCATTTTCTTCCTTTATTAGGTGTTTAATCACAATCTAACTTCCAACACATGATTTACTGAATTAGCATCTGCCATTTATGTATATTGGGTGCGATTCAACACCGCTCGCTAAACAGCGGTCGTTCACTACTTAGCGAGTGTCTTAACGCTATCTGACACCTGGCCGAACGCCCCCCAACCCCGACACCGCATCCTCTCGGTACCATGCGACAAAATGTGCGCAAACACATCCTCTCGCATTGGCCGAATGGGCGATAAATCATTCAATGGTGCTCCAATTTCATCCCACAATCCAAAAATATACTGATAATTACCATCCAACAAAATTGACCTTAGTGTGAATGAACAGCAATGTATCAGAACTCCAGCCCCCTCTTCGCGCTGCTATCATATACAGGAATGAAGATGTTACAGTTCAACTGACAATCTCCTGGGAAGAAGAAATGCTGAAACTCAGATGCTTTCCAGCTGAAATAGCAGCCATATTAGTCATAGTCACAGAGAGATTTTAGGAGGTCATCCGAATCTCAAAATTGCTCTTTAAAAAACGTATTGTGTGGTTACAACTTTGTAAAATAAAAGGTATTGGAAAGTTCATAAACGTTTTCTATAACACAAAAGTCAAAGTGGTAAATTTACAAAGATGGAAGTTTGAAAATAGAATGTTGCCCAAACTAACCAATCAGATCCTATCTATTATCTTCTAGAATCTGATTGATTGCCCGTAGCAACATCTCATCTTCAGTTGAACTCCCATCTTAGTAATTTAGCCAAAAATGTCTGTAATGTTTTTGTGATTAAGTTGTCTGCTCCCATTTTGAGACATTGCAGATAGCAATAAAATCAAAGACAGCTAAACATATGTAATCAAATTAAATCAGCAGATGTTATACATATGGAAAAGGTCTCTTTCCAGAACAACAGGGAAATATATTCTTTTCTGCTTAACTAGTTTCCTCAAATGCTTTCAATTATATAAAGCGTTTATGTCCCCTTCCTACTGGGAACTAAGCCCACTTTCATATGTTTGGGCTATTTTAAGGTTTCTCCTCCCAGAGAAAGTTATGCAACCTTTTTGTCTTTCAAGAAAATGTATTCAGCGTCTTTATAAAGGCTTCTTGCATCTTGCATCCATTCTGCTATTGCTACCATGAACCTGAAAGCTGTCCTTATACTTTTGGCTGTGGCACTGGCAACTATATTGGCACTAGTTGCTGTCTTGCTATCAGGCACAGGAAAGTCTGGGCACACTTGTAGTTCTCAGCCACAGCATGGGAATCTCAGGATCAATGCTGCACAGCAGAAAAAAGCCAGCAACAAAAAATCACTGTTTTTGGATCTGACACCAGCCGAGTTTTCTGCAACTGTTAATTACCTGAAAGAAAGTCTTGGCAAAGTCTTAGTCAATGCAGCTGATGCAAAACCTACAGAAAATTGCATCTACTACATTGATGTTAAATACCCTCCAAAACAACATGCTTTAGATTACTTAGATAAGAATGGGGAAAAGCCTAAAAGAGAGGCACTTGCTGTGGTCTTTTTTGGAGATCAAGAAGAGCCTAACATTACAGAATTTGTGGTAGGTCCTCTTCCCAGTCCGTCATACCATAAGGACATTACACTGGAAAAATACAAAGAAAAGCTCCCTTATTATCGTCGACCTGTGATTGGTAAGGAGTATGTTGATGCTTATGATCTGGTTTACAAAAAGGAGTTTTCAACTGCACCGGATTTTTTAAAAGCTATTGGCTATGATGGAAACAACTTTGCCGCACTTACGACAGTTCCAAGAGGTTTCAAATCTGGGGATAGAAGCACCTGGTTTGTTATGTTTTTTAAAGTAAAAGAAAGCTGTTTTGCTGTTCATCCTGTTGGGTTGGAACTACTTCTTGACCATAAAAGTCTTGACATCACCAAGTGGAAAGTTACCAAAGTGTTTTACAATGGTGTTTATTTTTCTAACATGGCTGATCTGGAGAAACAATATCAGTCAGGGAAGGTTGAGGCCATAAAACTGAAAAGTGTAACACCAGAAAATGACGTTGGCTCTATGAACCCTAAAGTCCACCCTGTGCCTGGTGCACCATTTCAATTTGACCCAGTTGGTAAGCGTTACACTGTTACCAATAATCAGGTTACTTTCCAGTCATGGAATTTTGCATTTGGTATAAATGTGAACTCTGGTCTACGACTCTTTGACATTCAGTTTAATAATGAACGTATTGCCTATGAAATTAGTACTCAAGAAGCAATTGCTATTTATGGCTCTAATGCACCTGGTGGGATGATCACACGATATCTTGATGGCAGTTTTGGTATTGGAAGATTCTCTTTTGAGTTGGTAAAGGGTGTTGATTGTCCTTATCTAGCCACTTATGTTGATGCCAGCTATCTCATTGAATCAGAGACTCCCGAAACAACAAAGAATGCTATATGCATATTTGAACAAAACTTGGGTGTTCCCCTCCGACGCCACTATTCTAATATGCACTCCATGTATTATGGAGGACTTGCCAGTACTGTTTTGGTTATTCGAGCTGTGTCAACACTGATTAATTATGACTACGTCTGGGATTTCATCTTCTATCAAAATGGCGTCATAGAAGCCAAAATACATGCTACTGGATATATTAGCTCTTCATTCTACTTTGCTGATGGAAAAGATTATGGCTCAAGGATTAATGAATATACATTGGGAACACTTCATACACATTTTATTAACTACAAAGTGGATATGGACATTGGAGGTAAGCTGCATTTAGTTGATCACCTTTAACAATACCATAAGGAAAAGTTTTTTTGTCTTACCAGGGGTTTTATATATATGGGGTGAGTCGGTGAACTGGAAGAATGAGCCCTGCAGCAGATAATTCCATTGCCTCTCAGAGTTACACCTCTGAGTGGCAGATATTGGAGATATCTTCTGCGTTCCCTCTATGTTAAATACTGGGATGCTTACTATTTGTGGTATAAGTTTGCCCTACCGTGCATATCCACAGTATGTTTAATACAGTACATGCATTCAGTATAGTAAATATGTTTTATTGTTTTTGGTAAAATTAAAGTATATTTCAATGATAATATGCCAGCATCAGTTACATATGCTAGGGGTGCCGAGCTAGGTGATTCTGGATATAACACAGTGTATGGGCATAAATACACTATTTTTAAGTGTGTTTCTTGATTTGTTATTTCTATATATTTTTTTATTTTTTGTTTGTGTGCCTATCCACCAGGACAAGAGCCTGCAGGTAGTAGTGGGGCAATGCATTTTATCATTATCATGTGACATGTGAGTCCTTCACCCATTTAAACCTTTGGTGCCTCTGGCAGCTTTGTGCTGGTTGTGGAGCACATCTGCACTGTACTTATAACAATAATTCATACATCTGGCAACACTTAGCCCCAAAAATAGAGCACTTTTTAGATTGCACTTGATTAGAAGATAGTTACCGATATCAAAATGTAGGCATCTATGGGAAAGTTAATTGACCAGATTAAATAAAAATGATATTTAATGATTGTTCTTTCATTTAAATAGGTTGTGCTGTTTTTTGTGTATACCATCATACAAAAAAATGTATCCACTCCTATTTTTCTTTATAGGTACTCCAAATTCAATTATGACCCAGGATATGCAATTTAATCCCCTTAATATACCATGGCAGCCAGATGTGACAATACAAAGGCCAAAGGTGGTACGTACTGTATTAGAAACAGAAAACCAAGCTGCATTTGCGCAGAATGCCAAGATGCCCCGGTACATCCACTTCGCAAGCAATGTGACAAACAAATGGGGACATCCTCGCTCCTACAGGGTCCAGATGGTCAGCTTTGCTGGAGATTTTTTGCCAGAAGAAAGTCCTGTTGAGAAAGCAATGGGATGGGCCAGGTAAGGAACAGGGAATATGAGTTTTTCTATGCAGATAAGCAATATTTCAAGAAGCACACAAATAAATTTGCTAGCAGTAGCAGGTATTCACATGCACATCAAGGTATTTATTACAAGACAGTGCAAGATGGAAGTCCGGCAGATTATTACTGTAGAACCACTGATTTTATATGAAGCATAGGATGATGTCTATTTAAATTATTGTCTACAATGTCATTCTTATCTACATTGGTGTTGGCAGGCATTGAAATGAGAGTGGAAAAAGGATAAAAATTAGCTTTATCATGGGACATGGCTACATACGCTGTGACCTGACCCCTGCTTCATTGTGCAGCATTGCAAAAAGTAGGAGCAAAGCAATAATATAAGTCACAACAAAACGCATAATGCAGTCCCACTAGTCTTCACCTAGATGACTAATAAAGTGTTAAGAACACTTGTGATTTGGCACAAGGCACACCTCCCTGTGAGGCATTTATGATAGCTGCCTCTCTGGGTCCTTTCTCTTTGTAGTAAAATTGGCCCTCAGCTCCAGGTGCTTTCTTACTTAAGCTGGTGTTTGCTTCACCTCTCCCTGGGGGATACGGTCACTAGGTCTACAGGCAAGCATTAGGTCAACACCACTAGGTTAAAATGCATGAAGGTCGACATAGGGTTAAGTTGACACAAGCATTAGTTCGACACAAGCATTAGGTCGACATGTGGAAGGTCGACAGTCAAATGGCCGACGGGATTTTTTCACTTTTTATTTAGACAACATGTGCCAACAGGTGGTATTTCATGCCCTACCATACACTAGGGCGTGGTGGAGAAAAAAATAGTGTGCCGAGCAGTGCACTTTTTAGTGTCCATGTCAACTGTTTCGATATTCGGGTAAAAAAAAAGGGTACTCTTTACCTAGAACGGCGCCCAAGATTTTGATCTTGGGCATCGCAAGGTAAAAAATCGCATGCGATGCGACCGACGCGATTACCGCGATTTTACATAGGGAACAATGTTAAATGGCCCAATTGACCCGATTTTACATAGGGAACAATGTTAAATGGCCCACAGAGCCCAAACAGCCACCCTCAAGTGTGAAATGGCCCCCCCAATTGTTAACGCCACCCCACGATCAGTGTCAAACCGAAGCATGGCGAGCGCAGCGAGCCCGCGAGGGGCGGCGGTATGCGTCCTCCGACCTTTTCATACCCCCACTATCCACGTCGGCGTGGAGTTGAGAATAGAAAGTGTGGCGAGCCCAGCGAGCCCCGCGAGGGGACACGGATACCTTCACAGGTATCCGCGTCCCCTCGCGGGCTCCACAGGTATCCGCGTCCCCTCGCGGGGCTCGCTACGCTCACCACGCTTCGGGCTCGGTGGCTCACTGCACTCGCCACACTTTCTATTCTCCATTTCTATTCGCCGACGTGGATAGTGGGGGTATGAAAAGGTCGGAGGATGCGTACCGCCGCCCCTCGCGGGCTCACTGCGCTCGCCATGCTTCGGGTTCACGTTGATCGTGGTGTGGCGTTAACAATTGGGGGGGCCATTTCACACTTGAGGGTGGCTGTTTGGGCTCTGTGGGCCATTTAACATTGTTCCCTATGTAAAATTGGGTCAATTGGGCCATTTAACATTGTTCCCTATGTAAAATCGCGGTAATCGCGTCGGTCGCATCACATGCGATTTTTGGTCGCATTCGATGTGACCGACGCAATTTACATTTTAACATGCATTTCTATGTGAAATTGCGGGCATCGCATTGGTCGCATCGCATGCCATTATAATGGCATGCGATGTACATGCGATGCCCGCGATGGGCGCCGTTCTAGGTAAAGAGTACCAAAAAAAGTAAAAAAAAAACATGTTGATCTATTGACTGTAAGTCTCCCCCATGTCGACATAATGCTTGTGTCGACCTGATAACTCTGTCGACCTAACCCCAGGTTGACCTTCAGTCATGTCGACCTTCATGCAAAGAAGAGTGGGGGCTGAAGCGCTGCCTGTGGGTGTGGTGATTTGTATGTCGTTTTATCCCTGAAGGATAAATGATGGAGTAAGGCTAGGTGTTAGTTTGTAAACCTTTTATTAATAGTAATCACAAACAGTATCTTGTAAATTTACAGAAATTGCAGTATCAAAATGTGCATGAAAGTCTGTAGGGTGAGTGCTCCAGATCTTGGTCACAACGTTGTGACTTTATGCTGCTAATGGTCTGGGGGGCCGTAACTAGCTGCCTGCTAACGTCCTCTCACTTAGGCTCTCTAAAACCCTCACTAAAGGTGGTCAGATATGCGGTACTTAGTCTGCACTGATTGAGTGAGGTTTAGTTGGCAGGTAGAAAGTCGGGATCATTTGCAGCAGTGGAGGAATTTGGGTCTCCCAAAGTCCAGCTCCTGATGCAAGTTGCTGGTTGGGGGGTATCGCTGTTGGTGGGGCAAGAGTGGCGGAGGCAGGTGATGCAAAGTTGGTGGGTGGTGAGCGTCAGTGATGGGTGGCACCGGAGGACAGCGTCCCTTACCTCAGGTGGTGCACCCGCACTTCCTACGTCTTGGTCCCTCGTCGCCGGTGGCTTGCTTCCTGTGCTGGGGAGCTCCGTGCGGCTCCGTCAGAACTTGCTTCCACGGTGCTTCAACGCTGGTTACTTCCGGGTCGGGCGATCTCGCGTGATCTCGTCCGCCTGGAGTACACCGGTCAGTCGGAGCTCCGTGCGCTCGACTCCGTGTGAAGGAGGAGACTTGAGAAAGTCAGTGGTGAATGGCTGGCTGGATGTCTCCTACGCGTTTCGGCCTGATAGGCCTTTTTCAAGGATGTCGACCTTCATGCATGTCGATCTAGTTGTTGTCTATCCAATGATCCATACCCCTCCCTGGAGCACTGACAATTTGGCATGATTTGATTAAGTGTTAAGACTGAGAATTTTTTTTTTTATAGATTATAAATATCATCCTTACACTTTTGCTTCTCAAAATTTTATCTATGGGCGACCAGTGCTGGATGAGACATCGCACCAACCCCTGATAAGCAAACCCCTGCCTACAGCCTCAGTACCAGAATTCAAAGGAATAGTATTAGGTGCGCACAGATGATTCGAGTGCAGCTTAAGACTAGGTAAATAAAAGTGACGTCCAAACCACTTCAAAATGTATAGAATCGGAAAAGTAAGTACACAGTCAATAAAGCGCTCCCCAATCACACCAAGTGAAAAAACACAATAAAAGAATACTGTCCCTTTAAGGAGATTCTCAGCTCTCAAGTCGACGTATATGTATCTGTGAACAGAGCCTTGGCTTTATGCAGCCCATAAAGCAAGCATATTACCAAGGAAGAATACATCACAATTTAGTGCAGATGGTTTTGCAATTAGAGCAATTTGTAACTTTTGAAAAGCACTCACAAGCCAGCTGTATAATATAGCATTCAAAGGTATCCCTCTGGCAAATCAGCAACTCCTCATTCCAGAGTGTGGTACATAAAAAATCAAGAGAGAGCAGCGATAGTGCAGATCATTAAAACAAAACACCTTTTAATCCAAAATACACTCACATATAGGAGACAAGTAAAAACATAAGTGGTATCCCATAGAGAAAACTGGAACTTGATGCCGCCGATCCGTCCCTGGAGATGATGGTATATATTTCACTGACCCTCCGGAAAGGTCAGGCTCCAGAGACAGGGGGGAACATCCAGCTAGTCCAGCTAAGGGTCCACAGGTCCTAGTTAGCGCCAAACGCGTTTCGGTATAATCCTTTTTCAATGCTGCTCACACATGCGCAATGCGATTTCCAAGATGGCGGAGTATTCCAAATACCCAGAAGTTCTGGGTTTTTGCGTTCCACCAATCCAAAAGTGCTTGATATAGCACACAAAGCAATCTAGGTATAAGATACAATGAATCAGTATCGTGCATCCATATATACATAGATTTAAAATGCATGTGCAAGTTGTGGTTCTTTAATAGCAGCAATATATAATTTAAATATAGTAATTTTATATATATATATATATATATATATATATATATATATATATATATATATTAATATTGTCCATAAAAATACATGGAGAAATATTTACGATCATGAACATATATGCGCCCAACTTCCCAAACACACCCTACTATACCAAAATATCTAATTTACTATTATCAAAAGATACCCATAACCTTATAATAGGTGGAGATTATAACCTCCTTTACGACTCATCATTAGATAGATCTCCTTCGCTTCCACAACGATCGTCCAGGAAGCGAGACGGTTTAACTATACTAATGTCCTCACATAATTTAATCGATCCATGGAGAACAATACACTACAATGACAGAGAATTCACCTACTTCTCACACGTTCACCAAAGAATAGACCACATTCTAATACAAGACTCCCTCCAACCAAGAATCACAGAAGCAAAAATTGAAAACATACTGATCTCCGATCATGCCCCTATCCACCTGAATGTAAAACTTCATACTCCTATAAACTCTAATTATACCTGGAAATTCCCATCATACCTCTATAGGCAAGAGGAATTTCGTAAGTTCCTTGAGCTAAAATGGAGGGAATACTCAGAGACTAACGAAAACCACAAATCAAACCCAGTTCTCTTTTGGTCTGCTTCCAAAGCGGTTATGAGGGGACACATCATTGCATATATATCCCGCAGGAGAAAGGAAAGGAGAAATAAAATTAAAAATCTCTCTACAAACCTAAACCAAGCATACCGAAATTATGTAGACAGACCAACAGAGAACAACAAAGTGGAATATTCTAGACATAAAGCCCTTCTGGAAACATTCTTTAATCAAGAAGCACAATTAAAAGTGGACTACAGCAAACAGAAATACTTTAATTGGGGGGGTAAGTCCGGTAAAATACTTGCATATATGGTCCGCCAGCAGCAGAGGAAAAGATATGTCACACGCCTAAAACACCAAACAAGCTACATCACTACTCACACAGACATTGCAAAACAATTCCAAAAAGATGTTTAATTAAAAACATATATATGAACCACAAAGTGCTTACAAAGATCATATTTTATGGCTGAGTATATGCATCCCTGGGGACACCAATGCTTGAAAAAACATCCCTGTCACCCATGCTGCCAATACTCAACCAGCCCACAAACCAGATAAAGTGCAAAAAACAGAGAGAGAATAAAATAGCATAATTTCTAAAAAAAAACATTAAAAAAGAGAGATTTAAACAAGAAAGTGCTTTAGCTCAAAATCACAATTGAGCCCCTTTGGAACAAGGGGGCCCAAGCGGTGAATCCACCGCATTTCATTTTGTGCAAGTCTTTTCTCAATATCTCTAGTTTTCCTTCTTGATGTAATTTGTTGGATGCCCCAAAAGTTTATAATGTTTATTTCTTTCGACTCGTGGTGGGTTTTGAAATGTGCTAACACTGTATGGGTCTGCAATCCCTTTCTTATATTGTAAACGTGTTCAGCCATCCGTATTTTTAATTGTCTGGATGTTCTTCCCACATAAAACATACCACAAGAGCATTCCAATACATATATAATGTTCTTAGAGTGGCACGTTATAAAATTACCAATTTTAAAATCTTTACCCTTAACATTAAAATGTGTAAATTTTCTCTATTTACTTTTCACTGTCTTGCACATTAAACATGAGCCACAACGGTGAAATCCATTTGTGCGCTCACTATGTCTAATTTCCACTTCTGTATTACTTCGTACAAGATGATTTTTTAAAGAACGTGCTTTACGGTAAATAAAAGATGGTTGTGGGGGTATGATTTCTGTTAGAATAGGATCTTGTCTCAAGATTTTCCAATTACTTCTAAACACTTGTTCTATTTGTTTGTGCATACCCGTATATTGGGAAATGAAAGACAACTGATGTCTACTATTGCCAGTATTGTTTTTTTCCTTTTCACATAGGAGGCTTTGTCTGTCAATGTTCTCAATCCTCTCTTTGGCTTTGTCAATTATATTGTCACTATATACCCTTGCAGATAGTCTGTTGGAAACTTCTTGAATTTGTTCCCTACAAACCATATTGTCTGTGCAATTCCTTTTAATTCTAGAGAATTGACTAAAGGGGATAGAGTCTAGCCAGTTTTTATGATGCTGGCTTGACCTCTCGATGTAACTATTCGAGTCTATTTCCTTACGATACGTTTTTGTTTTTAGTTGGCCTTCATCTATATATAGATTCAAATCGAGAAAAGTGACTGATGCCTGACTAATAGTAAAAGTTAATTTGATAGCAAAGTTGTTGACATTTAACATTTTACAAAAGGATTTTAAAACATCGGCTTCGCCTCTCCATATAAATATCACATCGACAATGAAACGATGCCAGGACACCAGGTTTGCCACCAGCCTGGTAGTTGGTTGGGGTATTTAAGGCGCTTATGGCGGGATAAGGGTTAAAATATAAGAATAAGAATAAGAATAAAATAAACACTGGGCTTACCTGTAAGGAAAAAGGGGCGATTAGTAGTAAAATGTTTACAGCTCCTTTTGGAGTAAGTTTTGTTGGGTGGATTTTGCGGATGGTTTCCGGGGATCACGCTTGCGACTAAACACCTACACTGTCCCTACCAATACCTCTCCTCCTAGCAGGTTCAGTGCGGTGCTCGTCTTGATGTTATTCGGCGTATCCGTCTCCCGGTCCTCCGTCCGTCCGGCTCGTACTACCGGAAGTTCGGGGTAGCGTGTTTCCGGCTCACGCTCCCAGCCTGCCAGAGTGCCAGATGGTCAACTCCTCCCAGTACGCCATAAATAAATTGGCGTATCTGGGGGCAAACCTGGTGCCCATTGCGGTACCAATATACTGTATGTAAAAACATCCTTCATGATAAAAATAATTATTCGTTAAAATAAAGGTTATACTCTCTATGATAAAGGATTTAATATTCTCACTTAAGGTTCTTCTATTTAAAAATAAAGAGACTGCTTCTATACCCTTTTCTTTTGTTATAATTGTATACAGGGTACTGACGTCTGCACTACATAAAAAATCATTTTCTTTCCATTGATAAGTTTCCAATTTTCGTAGCACATCTCCTGTATCTTTAATATATGTCTTAGTCTGTTTGACAATTGGCTGCAAATAGAAGTCAATTACTGCAGACAGTTTGCTAGTGATACTGTTGCACCCTGCAATTATTGGTCTTCCTGGGGGGTAGAGTGGATCCTTATGTACTTTCGGTAATGTGTAAATAGATGGTATTGATGGTTCTTTTATGTTAATAAAATCAAACTCGTTTTTATTAATTACCAGAAAGAAACAGAATAGAACTGCGCCATAAAGGGAGAAATAGTACATGCAATTTATTTATGTACTGATAAAAAACACATATAAAACATAGAATAATATAACACATGTAATATGTATTACTAAGTATATTAATTTTTTCTTAAAATTGTGTTATATTATTCTATGTTTTATTTTTTTTTTATTATTATTCTTTATTGAAAATTTTGAATATATATAACAATACAGACAATACAAAACCATTACACATAGGACATACAATTGTGCATACTTGAGACATTTCTAATGTTTTAGTTCAAGTTGAGGCTTTTCCTTCTAGCGTTCAAAATAGCTGTCTACCTCATTGTTGTTGTAGCCTATTTCGCTCTCATCTATCATAGTAGTTCATATATTAAAGTGTACTCTATACAGAAAACACCCATTAACAAGGTTAAAGCACTAATATAGGTGGAATATTAATAGGTCTATTCGGTGACTGGTTAGACAACAGGTCATGAGATCCTATACTGTTTATGAGCATATTACTTTACCGAGTACCTTTCCTCCCATATATTCAGCCATTTCTCACTTGATTTTCTAAAATAGTGCATGTGTTACACGTAAAGGTACATAGCGTACAGAAACATTATACATAAGACTTTCCATTGCGCGTGTAATAGACATTGCTCCTAATCTGGTTCATACTAGGATTTCTTTTTAATAAACCGGTAGTCTATCAGCCTACTGTACCATAAGAAAGTTATTTTTGTAGAGTCGTCTTGGCCCGATCCTGAGTGTCTCAGCACACGATCCCAAGAACATATCAAGTGTTAAGGTGTGCTCTTCGTTAATTGTGATTAGTTTATCTAACAAAAGCAAATCTAGTGGATATATTGATACTAACCAATTGATATTGGTCGGCATCGTGCCAACTCGTGTTTCTATTACTGCTACCTCCCCTCCCCTTCCCCTTCCCTCCCTCCCTCCCTCACCCTTCTTCCCTATTTACCATATTTAAATCTAGTTTTTTTGTGGCAGTTCATTTAGTAAAGTGCGATCTGTGCAAAATAAGAATGTTAATAAGTCACGACTGTGGGTGGAGGAAAAAGAAAATAAAAAAGGGAGAAAAAAGAAACTTCCTATACTATTAATAATTATGGTACCTGGAATAATACCATTTCCCCCAAATACCAAAAAATTTATCAATTGACTTTCTAGAGAGATACATATATTTCTCGTGCTCCAAAGTACAGTTAATCAAACTAATCCATTCGTGAATCTTTGGGCCGCTTTTTGCCATCCAGGAACGGGCAATAACAACTTTGGCTATGGCGCATAAGTTAATTAAGAGCTGTCTGTCTCCCGAAGATGTACTACCGATAGACCAGACCCCTAAAATAAGCGCCAGGGGTGTAAGATGTTGACAAGGGAACCCCAGTTCTACCAGTATTCTCCCAATCTCTTTCCAAAATGTTTGCAAGCTTCTGCACTCCCAGAGGAGATGCCAGAAACTGCAGTCCACTTCATTACATTTTGGGCAGCGATTGCAGCTCTTTTGAGAAAATTTACTGATCCTTTGCGGCGTTAAATATGTTCTGTATAGGATATTTAATTGTATTATTCTATGTTTTATATGTGTTTTTTATCAGTACATAAATAAATTGCATGTACTATTTCTCCCTTTATGGCGCAGTTCTATTCTGTTTCTTTCTGGTAATTAATTTGGGGAACTGAGCTATCCCCCACAGAACAGCAGCATTTAAAGGGATCTAATAGTTTGTGCTAAATTTTTGTTTAGAGGATTAAAAAAGGCCAGACCACCCGCAGCGCAGTACCTAGCCAAAACTGTTCTATTCGTTTTTATTAATAACTTGGTTATTCCTAGCTTTCGTGGTTAATTCCATCAAACCTTTGACTATTTTATCTGCAGTGTCACATTTCATTTTTTTATATGTATCCCCATCTTTTAATTGCCTATCTATTTATTTTAAGTACATATCTTGATTCATAAGGACCACTCCACCCCCCTTGTCAGCAGGTTTTATGATTGTGGATTTATCATCCTTCATTTTTTTCAAAGCTTCAAAATCATTTTTACTTAGATTTAGTTTATTCTTAAAGCCTGCTCCTTTCTTTACAATTTTATCAACCTCCTCACAGACCACTTTATTGAAGCAGTCGAGGAAGCTACCTCTAAAATGCGTCGGATAGAAGGTGGACGGATTTTTGAAAGAAGTTTTTGGGGGTTCAACTTCAGGATCCTCTCCTGATTCTTTGTTATGGAAAAAACGCTTAATAGTCAATTTACGGATATACTTCTGAATATCTATAAATAGATCAAAAGAATTTGGTTTCACTGATACAGCCTCAGTACAAAATAAACATTTCATGCTCATGTTCATCCAATTAAGACCACCATGTTAATGACACCTTATTAAGTGCTCACATCCCTGACTCAGGTATCCCTGATGCTGATGCTGTTGTGACAGGCAGGGATGACCTCTGTCAATAGTTGTCTCATATTGTCTTTCATAGAGACTGGCCCTCTGGCACTTCTGGCAAATGCCAGAAGGGCCAATGGGCAGGTGGGCTGAATTTCCTTACCTCCTCCTCCACCGCCCACGGCGCCGGCTTTCAAAACATGGCCGCGGCTACAGGAACATGGCCGCCGGTCTCCAGGGCTACGTGAAGGAGGGTCCCAGACGCCTGTTCCCCCTGATACCTGGCAGTGATAGGGAGAGGGACGGGGATATGTCATGGGCATTACGGTGTGTGTGTGTCGTAATCAGCGTGCCACAATATCATAAATGGAGGTCAGAAGCAGATGGGCCTGTTTGCACAAAATGCCAGGGCCGATTTTTGGACCCAGTCCGGCCCTGCCACAGACCCAACAGCTATGTGGTGCAATCTGATGCATTTGTATGTGCTAGCTGCTATGGGTGTGTGAGCTAACACCTTCACCTCACATAAGAAGCCCCTTTTGGAATACAGGCCTTTGCAAAATTGTGAGTCTATTCAGACACTGGACACATTGTCATTGTTCATTTCATTGTCAACAAAATTCGAGAACTATGTTACTTAACCTTCAGTTTTTTTAGTTTGTTTGTTGCAAACTGTCCACGTATCCAAAACCTGTCACACTGTCTTACACACACACACATACACACACCCGTTACATTTTCTTTATTTTGAAAAAAGGTGATGTGAATGTATACAATACAGTATGTGGATGGTGGAAGGCACATCATTGCCATCCATTTGTTATACAGGAAGTGCTTGTTATACAGGAAGTGCTTGTTATACAGAAAGTGCCTCTGCAGCTGTTTGCGCAACATGACTACAGCTCGAAAGGCATTTTTAATAATGTGAATATATTAACTTATTTTAATTATTCCTAAGATACAAGTTATCAGTGACCAAGCATAAAGATGAAGAACACGAGAGCAGTTCCATCTACAATCAAAATGACCCCTGGAGTCCTAGTGTGAAATTCTCTGATTTTGTAAATAATGAGAATATACAAAACCAGGTATGAGAAAAAGCAATACTGACATGAACGCTAACTCATTCTGAACCATAAGATTGAGTAGGAATACGCTCTATTTACCCCATCTATATTAGCTGAAGCTTCATACACGGTACACCCTGCAGTACATATTGTGGGCCAGATGCACTAAGCTTACAAAGTGATAAAATGGAGCGTGATAAACAGCCAGCCAATCAGCTCCTACCTGCCATGTCACAGACTGTGTTTGAACAATGTCAGGCAGGAGCTGATTGGCTGGCTGTTTATCACTCTCCATTTTATCACTTTTGAAGCTTAGTGCATCTGGCCCTGTGTCTCTTCTTACAAATCCCCCAATATTTGTGGCATTTGGCTGAATACTTTGTAATTAGGCTAATCAGTGGAATTCAGGATTAAATAAAGCACTAAAGCCTGTTTCAAAGAAGAAAAGCATAGGGAAGTTACTACAGTGTGCTGTACTCTGATGCAGCCAGATTGTCAATAAGAATTATCTGTATTTCTGTATTTGTTTTAGTTAAAATATGATTTGACCTTAAAGTTAAGTTACAATAAGAGATAAAGACAATCTATAAAAAAAAATACATTTTAAATATAAAGGGGGGTATTCATTCCAGGATCACGGCTGTCGATCCCTTCTGACAGCTATCATTGAATTGGCCCCTTTCTGCGTCTCTGCAGCTACCCGTTGATATATAATTTCATTACTCAGCTGTAAGAATTAGGAACATTTCTATTGGGTATCTAATCTGCTGTCTTTCTCCATATAGGATCTGGTTGCTTGGATCACAGTCGGATTCCTTCATATCCCTCACACTGAGGACCTCCCAAACACAGCCACTC
Organism: Crinia signifera; assembly: GCF_055691185.1. NCBI lineage: Eukaryota > Metazoa > Chordata > Amphibia > Anura > Myobatrachidae > Crinia > Crinia signifera. Next base: position 146,366,120 of record NC_139222.1, on the reverse strand, counting down.
CTGGAAATGGGGTGGGGTTTTTCCTTAGACCCTACAACTATTTTGAAGTAGATCCTTCTGTGAACTCACCAGATGGGGTTTATTTCCAGAGTGAGCAGGATTACAGCTCATGTGAGGTCAACCATATGGCCTGCTTGTCCAAAACAGCATCCTGTGCTCCTAAGATCCCTCCTTTCACTTATGAAGGCTTCAAGAACATTGTGAATTTATAAGGAATATATGTATAAACACCTTTCATTGAGAGCTAGACAATATATGTTATCTAGAATTGATGGCATTGATGCTGAATAATATCATCTTACCAATAATGGTAAACGTGAATGGGATCAGCTTAAACTAAGTTTAATCTTAGTAGAATCGATGTTATGAGTTAAATATTGTTAAAGCAGGAATTTGAGATTTTCTAGAAACTGCTATTGTTTACATCTATGTATATTTGTAGCTTTTGAAGCTGATAATTTAGCATTCAGGAGGCGGGATTTACTAACCATCCACGTTGCACCCCGCCACGCATTGCATTGGTACTAATCGCATATGTACTAACATATGTAATTAGAATCACAGAGGAAAGCACTTCTGATAAGAGCTTTGCAATGCCAACACTTCTGGGTTTCGGCCCAAGTGTCCGTCTGTGATTGGTATTACTCTTCACACCAAAGGCCCAGTGACTAAGGCTTACTACATGTGGGAAATACAACCAATAGCCCGAAAACAGGCTTTTGGCCACATTTTCCAATTAGTACATCCCTCCCAGGGCCTGATTCAGAGATGGATGCTATCTCAATTGTATATGCAGTGAAGCAAAAAATCTGCTACTGGTCACAATCATTTTGGGCGCATGTCACAGCTTGCAGCTGTGATCCCATATGCAGTTACAAATGTGTCCTCGTGCATCTGGCATATCAGTGAGATATGCCTGGTGTGAATGACCCATTAGGCCCTTTACCCCTCTGCATGGTGCTTGCCGCCGCCACCGCATTCTTGGCAGGCCAGGGACTCGCAGGGATTCGCAGATCAGATCTGCGCTCCGGCTCAAACTCCTAATGAAAACTGACCCTCACAAAATGGTTGCCCCTAATAGCAGAACGTTTTAACAGCCATTTTGTGAGGGTCAGTTTTCCTTAGCACTGCAGCAGGAGCCAGGAGGAGAGGAGAGCCAGGACCAAGGCGGTCTGCGAGCCCCGGCCATATACACGTCAGGCGGCAGCTTTGTAACCATAGCCCCGCAGACCGGCGCCCACACTTACTCTGTCTGCTGCGCTATTGTTACACAACTGTATCTGTGTGTGACTAAGTCTGTATACAAAGCACAACACAACTTGCCATTAAAAATATGAGCGTCCATTGTAGCTCTTCATATACAGATCCCAAGCCTCAGACACACACAGTATACAAGTGTTACAAATGAAATTAATCAGCACAGTTTCCATCTGCATCCTAATCACATCATACTGCAATTTGCAAATAAGAGGCATTTTGGAGGGAAAAAATGCAAAAAAAAGATTCCTGACACTAGCAGATTCTCAAGGGACCTGGCGAGCTCAGAGGGTCTGCTTGGCACGACTGCAACAATGACGTATGATGTCATTGTTGCATCGTCATCTGTACGATGGCTCTGGGGTCTTACTATGGCTCTGTCATCTGTACAATGGCTCCGGGGTCTTACTGCCAACAACAGCCATGTTGTGCAATCATAGGGTTTACTTAGAAGGTCAATGTTTGACCTATGTGCATCAAAGGGCTGTGTCATGGTAGGCAAGCAGCAGACCAGATTTGCTACAGTGGGCATCTCACTATAGATCCTTGTGAATGTGATGATTTCATATTTTCACACAGCCTCTGTTTACACATTTCCTGCCATGTTGGCATTAGTGTATTTACATCTCTGAATCAGGCCCTCATTTTCATTCTACTAATCCATTGCTTAAAAAGCATTGAATCCCATTTGATGTTTATCAGAAGCTGTTTTTTTCCCCAGACCCTAGATTCTGGTGGTATTCCAGGGGCATGGACTGAGATATACTTGCCTACTCTCCAGCAAGTTGCAGAAGAGTGTCCAGATCCTCTGCCTCCCATTTGCTAACTAGTGAGGCGTGCAGGATGAGGTGATTATACAGGGATTTACAGTGCCCTATGGTGGTAGGGTCAGGGCCGGCTCTACCATTAGGCAGCTTTAGGCAGCTGCCTAGGGTGCCGGGATCTGAGGGGCGCCACCAAGTCTGCAAATCAAAACATCAAGGATGTCTATGAGGATCCTTGTTGTACTTAATGCAGGAAGTGGCTGTGGAACTTGTAAGACCTCACCTCCATACTTTCCCTTGAGACATACTTCCCTAAATTGCTGCCCCCTCCTCCTTGTACTCTGTTGTGGGTGGCAAAGGGGAGGGTGCAGAGGACCTCCAAGGAAAGCAGGGGACTTGCCCACCTTTCCGGGGGAGCTGGGAGGGCCACATGTTTTGTTTTTAAATTTGGGGGGGGGGGGGGGGCTTGGGGGGGGGGGTAGGTTGAAGTTTTGCCTAGGATGCTGAGAAGCCTTATACCGGCCCTGGGTAGGGTGGTGGGGTAGCTTTCATAATGACTAACAGACAGACATGTCCCCTGAAGTGACAAGCAGTGTCTTCTCCCTGGCTTCTTCCAGAGAAGAGACTTAAACATTAGGCAACTATAAATTGAGATGAGTTTTACTGAAAGACTTTATGTCCGTGCTGTAATGCAGTGCAAGTCTGGTGGTCATGCAGGAAGCTTGACTGCCCCTTTAAAAAAAATCCGATTTCATCTGGTATTACGCATAACTGCTGGACTCGCATTGTCTCTTTACCTCCACAAGTGGTTTCATTACTCCCACAAAGTAGAGGCAGCCATTCCTACTGAACTGACAGGACATATTCTTATAGATATTATTACAGTCTCAAAACCTTCATAAACCACTTTTTGCAATGTAGGTAATAGGTATATGTTAACCTATGCAGAAGTTTTTGCTTTGTTTGTTTTTTGTTGTTTTAGGGCTTTATTCATTTATGTAAACAATTAGGATGTTTTTCCAAGGATTGCACTGCACACACGCCACGGTACCTTTGTGTTCACACTCACACTGACAGTTACTTTAGAGGGAGTTAATGTGAGTGTGGCAGTAAAAATAGTTTTCAAAGTATGTGAAAGCTGTGATCATGTCTGTATAAAAACATGGCACCAGTGTCGCTACTGCTGAACCCAGTCTGCGTAGCCAAAGGTCTACACTAGAAATGTGCAAGATTTTGCAATGGCTTCCGGTGGACATCTATTTTCTTTTCTGGGCTGTATCTTCACTTGGTGATTTGCATCCGCATACTAAAAATGTGCAGCTGTGCTGGCTTGTGCACATGTGCAAGAAATAGGCCCTCTGACTTCAGTCGGAAAAATAATATACTGCTCATTTGGAATGCAATAATTGTTATGATGCGAATTGACTAATTTTTATAGTAAAATAATGAAACACAATTTAGTATCTTATATAATAAAAGGCTACTGCTGCTCCTCGCCTCTATGGGGGGAATTCAAGTGTTTTGTGTGCCGGCAGCCACTTAATGGAGCTTGAAAGAGCAATTTAAGTGTTGCCCCATTCAGTGGCGCACAGCCGCTAATATAACATTACTGTTATGTTGTTCTGTCATTTTGACAGGCTGGTAACTAGTGTTGAATAATGTTCCAATGGTTTATTCATATAAGCATCTTATCTTACAATAAAATATACATATGAAAATAATAAAAATGTTCTTTTTTATTTCATTAAAAAATTAGAACATTTTGTGATTTTAGACATTTTAAAATGAGTATAATTTGTACTGCATCTTGTCCAGCGCTGAATTTTGATAATATAATGGTCTAGGTGAGCACTATTGTGCAGAAGAGTTGCATGTACTGTAGCTTGAAAATGCAGGGCCATCCTAACATATTGGCACACTGAGCAGCTGACAGTTTTTTTGTTCAATTTTCTTTCTGGAGAGAGGCCGTAAGCCAGTCCTTATGAAAAATAAAGAGCAGCTTATCTCTAAAAACTGTCACAGTTGGAGGCAGTGGCGTAGCTAGCGTAAGGCAGCCCCCGCGGCCGCTTGGGGGAGCGGGCGGCAGCGGGGGCGCCAGCTCCCGCATACCCCGTGGGGTCTGCTGCAAATGCGAGCATTCCGCCAGGCAAAAAAACTGCAGTGCAGGGACTCGGGAGGCGCTGTCCCAAGCTGTCAGTCAGCGGTGCCGGCAGCAGGAACTCTACCTCCACTCCACCTCTCACCTCCGCTCTGAGGTGGTCTGCCCGTGAGTACTTATTTCCCCTCCGGGTGGCTATCTCCTCCCCCTCTTCTGCCCGGGACCTTCCTCCCCCCTTCCCTCCTAGAAGAGGTCACAGGTGGCTCCATACCCTAGAGTGGCGGATTAAGGGCCCCCCTGCTGTCGCTCGGCTCCCCCTGCACTGCTACACAGCGCCGGCTCAGCTGCCACTCAGCACAGCAGGGAGCGGAATGTACAGTGCTGCAGATTGGATCCATAAGAGAGGTCTGCGCTGCCGGCTCCTTGCTGTGCTGAGTGACAGCTGAGCCGGTGCCGCGTAGCAGTGCAGGGAGAGCCAAACAGCATCTCAGCTGTTTTCAATAGCGTGTAGGTAGGAAGTACTAGGCACCAGCCTGCAGCTCAGTGACTGACAACTGAGCATGCAGGCTGTACAGGCAAGCAAGCCATTGCTCCTCCCCTCCCCCGGGCCCGGGCTCTCACAGAGCTGTCTCCAGTCTCCACCATGACCCCCCCAATCCCCACTTAAACACAGACGGCAGCTCCCCCCCACCACCTACCCGGCGGTACAATCCCTAGTCTCCCACATGACTGAAGAGAGGGGGACATTGAAGAGGAGCCATGCCACCCACGAAGATGGAGCACCGAGCAGGGTGAGTGTGGGCTGGGGAGACATGGGTTTGGGAGGCTGAAGAACATCAGTAAAGTCGTAGGGGCAGCAGGGTGCTGCGCAGTGGCTGGGGGCTGATTGCTGTGTGCTGCACTCACATCACCTGGAGAGGCTGGAGTAGGGACTCTGTGAGAGCTGGGATTAGTGGGCCGCGAGGAGGCAGGGCTTATACGTAAAGGGAAGGGTCGTTTGGGCTGCCCAGTGCCCACCATGTGAGGAGCACTGCCTGGTAGAACCTTCCACAGTTTTCTTCCCCTCCTTCCATTTTACTGTACACAAGTCACCATGCAGACTTAAGCGCCACCCCTGAAACACAACAGAGGAGCTGATGCTATTGTCACTTATCAGTGCTGCAACTGCCAGTGCCACTGTGGGCACACCATGAGGCAGCACCACTCTCCTGCCATCCGCCGCTACCCTGTATGTGGTGTGCGGTGGCACCGTCTACACCAACCTTGCCGCCGTCGACTACGGGTTATACTGCCAGCCTTCTGCAAAGATTTCCTACCTGCCACCAGGCTACAGGGCTCCCCTCTCCAAGGAGGAGCCGCAGACGCTGCTGGATGCTGGCAGCCGGTACAGCACCCTGGCCATGCTCTCCCCCATTACTATAGTATATGGCATTATGTGTAAGGGGCATTATGGTGTGGCAATATGTGTAATAAGCGTTATGGTGTGTGAGATGTGTAATGGGTATCACGGTGTGCGGAATAATGTATAATGGGCATCACGGGGTGTAGCATATGTATAATGGAGCATCACGGTGTGGGGCATATGTATAATGGGCATCACGGTGTGTGGCATATGTATAATGGAGCATCACGGTGTGTGGAATATGTATATTGGGCATCACGGTGTGTGGCATATGTATATTGGGCATTGCGGTGTGTGGAATATGTATATTGGGCATCACAGTGTGGACCATATGTATAATGAGCATCACGGTGTGTGGCATATGTATAATGGGCATCACGGTGTGTGACATATGTATAATGGCATCACGGTGTGTGGAATATGTATAATGGCATCACGGTGTGTGGCATATGTATAATGGGCATCACGGTGTGTGGCATATGTATAATGGGCATCACGGTGTGTGGCATATGTATAATGAGCATCACGGTGTGTGGCATATGTATAATGAGCATCACGGTGTGCGGCATATGTATAATGAGCATCACGGTGTGTGGAATATGTATAATGGCATCACGGTGTGTGGCATATGTATAATGGGCATCACGGTGTGTGGCATATGTATAATGGAGCATCATGGTGTGTGGCATATGTATAATGGAGCATCACGGTGTGTGGCATATGTATAATGGAGCATCACGGTGTGTGGCATATGTATAATGGAGCATCACGGTGTGTGACATATGTATAATGAGCATCTCTGTGTGTGGCATATGTATAATGGAGCATCACGGTGTGTGGCATATGTATATTGGGCATCGCGGTGTGCGTCATATGTATAATGAGCATCACAGTGTGAGGCATATGTATAATGGGCATAACGTGCATAACTAAATCCATTATTTTTACATACCCCCACTTTAAAATTTCCACTTCAAGCACTGCTATATACTGTAATGTCTTTGGTACTTTCTATAGCCATGCCTCTTTCCTTTCTTTACCTCTGCCACAATTTACATTTGTTCCTCTAGGCACCCCTCTCCCCACTCTTCCTTCCTCATCTGTACGTCTGCTACCTCCTCATCTTCATGTGTGCCTGTGCCTCCCCCAGCCATGGCTGGTGGCTGCCATTAAAATTGACCAACAGAAACAAGAATTATGGCAGGTAAGCACAATTTACATACATATATACACATTCACATACATACATGTGAGATGTGTCATATTGTGAAAGGGGTCATACTGTGAGTGGCATATAGTGTAAGGTGCATTAATGGGGGGAGGGGGGGCCCGGAATTTTTTTTGGCAGGGGGGAGCAAAATTTATAGTTACGCCACTGGTTGGAGGGGTCTCCTGAATCCTGAACTGCTCTAGGTACCGTAGTTCCCACAGGTAGGAGGCCAAATATAGCCCAATCAGGAGTATATGGAGCATAATTTACTACATTTTCATTAGAAAAATGAATTTTTGATAATGGGACAAGACCAAAAGCAATGGTATAAGTCTGCTTGAAGAGATTTACATTTTGAACATTTCGGAGTATCTCATATACCCATGTGAAATTTCCACAATGGGGATGGAAAATGTTTATATACAGTACATTTCATTAAATTTTGCCATTGGGAAAGTAGTTATAGAATATTGTAACATCTTAAGTAAATATTTTACTGTTAGCAATGGAAAATACTCCAACCATTGATTGAGGCCCGAATGTAGATACTTGGAGAAATTTATAGTATAGCGATATCGCTCCTTTAGATAAGGGGGTGCAATCAATACGTTGTCAAGATCATTATCCCAGTCAGCCATAGAGATGTTTTACTGGTATAATATTGTGCTTGTAAGAAGTGATTGAAGACATTGATAATAGGATAATTAGCAGAGGCTTCTGACAAAGTATGCGGTTTTGGTAGTGGGAAAAGAGCGCTTAAAGGGATGTATATATCTATTGAGTTAATGAGGTATGAATTTGATAAATTAAGGGGGGGATGGGGGAGGGAAGAATGTATAAATATATAAATATAATGGAGTGGTACCTGTGAAAAAAACTTGTGGGTTAGTAAATAATGTTTACACCCTTTTGGGGAAAAAATTATATTGTGAGGAGAGGTCCAGTACTACTGTCCCTAGCTTACCCTACGATCCAGTGCTTGCAGAGCGGCAGTTTCTGATGTTAATTATGCCATATTCAACCGCTGTGGCCGGAGAGATCGTCAACCTTGCTGGAGATGGAATACCTGCCGGTGAGAGGACCGTGGTCGTTGCGGGATGGTATGGCGTCCTGTGCACGATGTTGTTTGCACAGGACACTGCTTGCTGCCGTTCTGTCCTGTGCAAACAACATTGTGCACAGGACACCATACCATCCCGTCGTTACGGGATGGTATGGCGTCCTGTGCACGATGTTGTTTGCACAGGACACTGCTTGCTGCCGTTCTGGCCAGAATGGCAGCAAGCAGTGTCCTGTGCAAACAACATCGTGCACAGGACGCCATACCATCCCGCAACGACCACGGTCCTCTCACCGGCAGGTATTCCATCTCCAGCAAGGTTGACGATCTCTCCGGCCACAGCGGTTGAATATGGCATAATTAATATCAGAAACTGCCGTTCTGCAAGCACTGGATCGTAGACCAGAACGGCAGCAAGCAGTGTCCTGTGCAAACAACATCGTGCACAGGACGCCATACCATCCCGCAACGACCACGGTCCTCTCACCGGCAGGTATTCCATCTCCAGCAAGGTTGACGATCTCTCCGGCCACAGCGGTTGAATATGGCATAATTAACATCAGAAACTGCCGTTCTGCAAGCACTGGATCGTAAGACCAGAACGGCAGCAAGCAGTGTCCTGTGCAAACAACATCGTGCACAGGACGCCATACCATCCCGCAACGACCACGGTCCTCTCACCGGCAGGTATTCCATCTCCAGCAAGGTTGACGATCTCTCCGGCCACAGCGGTTGAATATGGCATAATTAACATCAGAAACTGCCGTTCTGCAAGCACTGGATCGTAGGGTAAGCTAGGGACAGTAGTACTGGACCTCTCCTCACAATATAATTTTTTCCCCAAAAGGGTGTAAACATTATTTACTAACCCACAAGTTTTTTTCACAGGTACCACTCCATTATATTTATATATTTATACATTCTTCCCTCCCCCATCCCCCCCTTAATTTATCAAATTCATACCTCATTAACTCAATAGATATATACATCCCTTTAAGCGCTCTTTTCCCACTACCAAATCTGTTTAATCTATAAGAGCAGCTAAAATCTAGCGCGGAATCCACCAAATCCCAAAAAGTATGCGGTTTATTATTTTAAGGGTTAATGAGTTGCCCCATTCTATGAAGTCCTGCCGCCCACCAGTCATTTAGGACCGAGGAAGCATTATCGTCTTGAAAGCGTGGATTCTGCACAAAAGGTAAATATATGGTATAATGTGGATTAAGATGGAATCTATTATGTAATATCAACCACAATTTACGTACAGTCATTAAAAGAGGGTTATCTTCCAAATGAAAAAAAGCTACCAAAGATATATTTGGCAGGACATTTTGTTTCAGAGAGGTATTAGCATAAATGTGGTACATTAATAACCAATCTTTCAGGTATCTAGATATTGCTGCATGATTGTAGGTCAATATTTCTGGAAAATTGATTCCACCATTCCATTTAGGTTGCCATAATTTTACCATTCCTAGTCTCGCTCTCCCTTTATTCCAAATAAAATTTCTGTACATACGCAGTAATGAGAGACACATCTTTTCTTAATTATCATATATTTAAAATAATACATAATATACACAATTCATGGAAGAAAAAATTAGGAATTAAAATAGATGAAAAAATAAAAATAATAGCCAAAAACATGCAAATATGAGTTGGTTGTTAATGGTAATGAGTAGTTATCCATCTAAGTCTTTTATGGGTATGAAACTTATTTTGTCCATAGGGTTAGTGAAATTAATTACTGTGGCTTTGTGTGGCTTAAAGCTGGAGGGGAGTGCTGCGTCCCACCAGTCCGCATCCAGATGACTTGTAGCCTAAGAGTGGGGCAGTGTTTGGAGTTAACCCGGGAAGGACTGCGGGAAGGTATACTGTTGGCTAAAGCGGCATTGGTCCAGACCTTCAGCCATCTGATAATTGCAGCCGCTGCTGTGCTCGGGAGTAGTACCCGAGTCCTGCTGCCGCCGCACCACACACGTCTGTGGTCTATGTGTTTGGTGCGTGCGGTCCCAGCTGGAACGATGATCGCCGCACACTCCCCCACCTAAAGACCTCGCTCTACTTGCCTCAAGTGCTCCTTCCTCGTATGTCTTCTGCTGCAGTGTCCGTTTGTGAATCTTCTGAGTCATGTGACCGTGCAGTCATTCCTAGCTTTTGTGGGCAACGTTAGCGGTGTTAGTATTGTTAATAGCTGGATCTGCTGTGTTAAATGGATCTGTGGATGATTCTGTATGAGCTTCAACTGGTTTCTGCCTGTAACAGGGACTTTCTCTTAGAGTTGCTATAAAATAGATTAGTGTGTAGCTGTAGCTTAGGTATTGAGTCCTTTGATTTTCCCCAAAATCTCCTTGATTAAGAGGTCCCCGAGAACTTGAGTTGGGAAACGGTCATAAATCCTAGCTGATCAACCACATATGATGGGTCTGTGTAATAACACTGCTTTGTTTGTATTGCCAATGGCTCTCATTATTGTTACATGGGAGCTGACCGTTAACCAGTGGTTCCCAAACTGTGTGCCTAGGCACCCTGGGGAGCCTGAGGACACTTGCAGGGGTGCCTTGGGTTGGTGGACCAAGATCAATTCATATTATTTATGGTCAATGTAATAGGCAAAACCAGTGCTTGTGGCTGCCAATCATAATATATGTGGCCAAACAGAAGCAAATCCTGTCCCTCACCACATAACTGTGACATATAAACACAATGCACTTCATTTATATATTTTTTCTGAATTTCTCGATAAGAAGCATTTGGCCTAGGGGTGCCTTGAAAATATTTTGATTCTCTAGGGTGCCGTGATTCAAAAAAGTTTGGCAACCACTGCCCTAAACAAAAGTTTAACCAATGCTAGCAAGCCCTTCCTGTGCAGAGGACGACATTAATCCAATTAGAATTCATGCTTACGCATACGACAGGGCCGCAACTAGGGGGGGCTAGGGGGGTTCATGCCCTGAGGGCTGGATGTGATACCCATACGTGCAAGCAAGAGGGTGTAGATGAAGTCAAGCCAAATAACTGCCTTGCTCCGGGTGATGAAAATCCTAGCTTCAGTCCTGCTTATAATGAAGGTTAACACAAGAGATATTGTAGTCAACCATAAGGAGTGGTAAATCAGCTTCTAAATGGCAGTTTAAACACATCACAATTAGAAGCTGCTTGGCTGGAGCATTCTTTATAATTTGTAATCTATGATATCACTCGTTGATAAATCTGCACCCTTATTTTTTATTTGATTTACAGGAGCCAATGTGAAGCAAATGACATGGAAACCATAACACAATTCATTTGCAGCATCCAAAAATATGCATTACCTCTGAGTTCATCATGCTGGTGTTAGGGTGGTAACATCAGCTGCACGCATTATATTACTATTATGCATCATCACAGAGGCGCATTGGTGCAGCAGCTGCATTGCATTGGGACTGCTGAGGACTAAGGGGCATATTGCTGCCCAGACCAGCAATGACTTCTTAGATTGGGGTAGAGGAGGGGGCCCATATTATATTTTTGCACCTGGGCCTGCCACTCACAAGTTCCACCACTGATCATGCACATGATCTTCTTCCAGGTAATCCATTCATATTTTAAATGATCAATTTAAATGGGTCGTTCCGTGCTCAGTGACCAGATCAGGTGCGACCGTGCGAGCTGTGTGCACTTTATTATACAATGAACTTCTGTTTTGCTCTCTAAGAAGCATTTGACTGAATAACACTATCAGACACCCTCTGTCAATGTATAACAGGGAATATGCTGTATACTGTATAGAAAGCAATATCACTGGCCTTGAGAGTTCCTAGAAAGAAAGAACTGTATGACATTCCCTCTGTTTATTACCACAGAAACAGACAGTTCTCCTGGGGCAGAACACAGAGCCTGAAATACATAGGTGTGGTATAACACCCCGACAGTCGCAATTCCAACAGTCATTAGCTCGACGACGGAATCCCGACTGCGGGCACTCAGGAAGCCCCATGCGGGCACAGTGGCTCGCTATGCTCGCCACCTATTTTATTCTACCTCTATAGGGGGTCATGGATGCCCACGAGGGAGAATAGCCACTGCCTGTCTATCTGGGTTTTAGCAGTCGGGATTCCGACATCGAGGGAATGACTGTCGGAATACTGACTGCTTACTGTTAGTGAGTATCAAGGGCGTAACTACCATAGGTGCAGGGGGTGCAGCTGTTATGGGGCCCAGAGCTCAGAGGGGCCCACTTAGCCTGTCAAAGTATCATGTGCTGTATACATTTTTCAGTATGAGATGATAATTAAGGGCCCTTACAAAAATTTTCTATGGGGCCCACATGTATCTAGTTACGCCACTTGTGAGTATATTGCATATAAAATACAATAAACTAGATTGGAACACATTGTTATACAGAAAACAAAACATAATATCTTTCCACATGAATAGATCAGAAGGGGTTCCGATCTATTCAATGCTAGCTGGGTTTTTTTTTCGGCAGGTAAAAATATTTCAATCTGCCTAGAACCTGGTGGATTGATGGAATAGCGCTAATCCACCTGCATTTGATGGAAACACATGCAAAACGAAAGGTTTTGGCTGTGTTTCTGTCAATCTCAATCGGATTGCGGCAGGGAGGACAGTGCCGGGTGAGCAGCAGCAGCTTACACGGTGCTGTCCTCCTGTCTGCCGCCACCCACACCCTTCCGCCACCTCCCATATGCACCCGCCACTGTGCCAGGTGAGAGCAGCTCACCCGGCCCGGCCACACTCTGTCCCAGCTCCCGCCGACACTCTCACCCGGTCCCCGCGCCGGCCGGGTGAGCACCAATCGATGGCCAAATCCGACGTCAATTGAATTGAATAATGGATACTAGAACCATTCCAGCAAAAGAATTTCGGAATGAATCCGGCATCTATTGAATGTATATCTCTGGATCTGCGAGCAAACATCTGTGGTAAATGTAGATTCCAGCACTTTATTCAAAATCTATATGTAATCATGTGATTGCATTCCATTGTTTCATATTGATGAGTTTCAATAACTCAGTTATAACAAACATAATGTTTTTCTATAATGACCCATTTCTCCCTTGTGGAAAAGTCATCTTAGGCAGCGCCATCCTGGGAACAGGAAATAAGCTGGCCATAGACTATTGCGATCTCTTGCAGCAGTGTATTACCAGCCGATCCCCCTGAGAAGGCATCACATGCGGTCCTCTCACATGTGATGTGGTCCATCACCACATTAGCAGAGATCACCATAGGCAAGTTTGCACAAAGGTGTGCTATTTAGATTTACACATAAGCAAAATGAGTAGTATCTTTTCTACCCAGTATAGGGTAGGTGCAAGTGCATTCTGATGATGACTAGTTGCAAACCAGGTTCATACACAAATATACATATATGCCCACATGTACACATACATATACATATGTGCCCACATGTACAGAAATGTATATGGGTGAACACATTCAGTTTTTTCATGCTTCTCCTAATTTACTTTACCCTTGTTGTCAGCCATCCTTCCCCTGATGATACCACATAAAGGATTTGAATTGCAGAGGCTAAATATACTACCTTATCCGGATGTGAGAATTCAAAGGGCTAATGTGTGAGTTTTTAGTGTCTTCAAGCGGAAACCCTTGTGGCCCCAAGAGATCTGTCAAAAACAGCCTTCTATTCCCCACATGCATGTCTCACACATAGCTTATGTTACATACCCATGACACCACCGCAAGTCAGGGAAGTATGTGTGCATGTTTCCTAGGGTGACCAACTCCTCCCTTTAATCCGGGACACATATTAATTACACAGGTTCTGTGGCAGTTTAAAACCAGGTGAAATGGAGTCTTGAGGTGTGGCAGTTTAAAACCAGCTGAAAGCCAACCACAGAACCTGTGTAATTAATATGTGTCCCGGATTAAAGGGATGAGTTGGTCACCCTAATGTTTCCTGCCCAGTTGAAACCTCAAAAATCTCAATTGCACAAAAAGACCGGTCTAGCCAAGACTCATAGCTCCAACTGAACATTGAACAAAAGCACCATACCCATGGGCCTGAACTTGTTATTTGAGATTCCCAAATGGACTTCAGAGAACAAGCACCAGGGATGATGTGTAAGGTTTATGCTGGGCTTTGAAGGAACATTTTGAACTGTTCCACTCACTCTTAGGGATTGAGTCAAGGGAAGTGAGTCAGTTTAGTTTCTAGGAAAGGCTCCTGCCTTGCGAATTAATGTGCTAGCTGCATGCCTGCGTTCTTCCTCACACGCCTAGCATTTTCTTTGGCACTCCTTAAGTTTTTCTTGGCACTCCTATGAAAAGGTTGTCTCGCACTTCCTGTCAATCACCATGCATACGCCAAGGAACAGAAAAATTTGCAGGACTTGATTGTAGCTGGGCATTGTACAAGCGCATTGAGGCCCATATGCATGCGCTACATCAAAAATTGGCCACTGTGCAAATTTGCAGCCATGCAATCCAGTCTGAATCAGGCCTTTAGTCTTACTAACTACAGGCTGCTGTCGACTAAACAGCGAAATTAGAACAGATGCTTCTTGTACTTTAGTTACCTCCGTACCCAAAATGTCCTGTATGGTAATTTCTATATCTTATCTCATATTCTTATAGTGTTTATTGCAGTACAGAAGAAAGGTGAAAGGTTTATTTTTTACAGAGGGTTTCCAAGAATGGGAGGGAAAGTCAGTGAGTCTGGGCTCCAGTAGTATACAGATTTCCTGTTTGCAGAAAAGGAATGATAACGTGCTGTTTATTACATTATAACTATAATTTACTTGGCCCCTCCATATGAACTGAATTCTAGTATCATAGAACACACTACAGGCTTATTTAATGTTATTCTCACTGAAAAAAACCTTTAGAAGTTTCTGGTGTTTTCATCGGACAAAGGGTTTTACTTAGTTTCTCTCAAATTATCAAAAGCTTAATTAAAATAATTAGCACTCCTTAGCTGGCCCCATAAACCTCAGGTCTGTGGTGACCACCATTACCTGGGCCCTAGACAGGACTGGCTCTACCATTAGGCAGCTTTAGGCAACTGCCTAGGGTGCCGGGATTTGGGGGGCACCGCCAAGTCTGCCTATCAAAAAAGTAAGAATGTCTATCAGGATCCTTGTTGTACTTAATGCAGGTGGCGGTTGTGGAACTTCTAAGATCTCACTCATTTTGCTGCCCCCTTCTCCTTGTAGTCTGTTGTGGGTGGAAAAGGGGAGGGTGCAGGGGGCCTCCAGGGAAAGCAGGGGACTTGCCCACCTTCCTAGAGGGCTGGGAGGACAGCACAATGTTTTTGCCTCCCTGCCATTCTGGAATGCTAGGCAGGTACGGGGTTGGAAAGTGGGTATTGGTAGGGGGTTTTCCTAGGGTGCTGAGAAGCCTTACACCGGCCCTGGCCCTAGAAGGCTTCTGAGGTTAGAGAGCTTCAGCTACTTTCTCATCCTTGATGGGTTAATGATTTGAGTTAGTGGACTTGCGCAGAACTCAGTTGGACAGATAGTGATTTAGAAGACGCTGCATAATAGAGAGGTCAGATGAGAGACAAGGGTCAGTTCCATGGATATTATACAGGCACTTATAAAACTCCTGGAAAGTCTCACTAATGGCTCTGGAGTCCTAATGCAAGTTTCCATGAGGTATCTCTAATAGCCGTGATGAGTCCACCTTTCAAAGAATATTATAATTCCTGGAGTGTATCAGGGGAGTGGGTTCATTTGTGGGAGCGTTCAAGAAACTGAAGTCGAGAGGTTAATGTGCCTAGGTCATGATAGTTCTGTTTCTTTCATTGGGAACATGTCATGAACCCCGGTTCCCGCACTGCTCGCATGCGCCCCTTACCGGCACGCTGGGGTAGTGTCCTCCGTAGGTCAGCTGCCGGCACAGTCGGCAATCCCTGGCGTGATGTCTTTTGCTTCCAAGTCACCCCTGCGTCACTGTAAGCTCCAGGTGTATTCCCTGATCAAGTTGCGGGTCACATGATCCAGGTAAACTCCATCTCACTTCCTGGTCTGTGTGCTGCTGCTGCGGCTAATTCCATCACCTGCGTCTGATTCCCTAATCACCTGGAGGGATAAATACCCAGCTCACAGTCTCCTCCTTGTCTTGAACAACTCGTCAGTTTTCCTGTGAGTTCTCCAGCGTTAAGCTCCTGTCAAGACTCCCCACGTGCTCCAGAGGTCCGGTTTTCCTGAGTCCGCTGTCACCTGTGTTACTCTCAGCGTCCTGGTCATTCTACTCCTGCCAGAAGTCTCCACGTGTTTCCATCTGCCGTGTGATCCTGTCTTCTCGTGCAGCCCAGGTTACTTGCTCAGTGTCCGGTTATCCGTGGGTTCCGTGCCCGTCTCCTCTCGGCTCTCAGGCCGCTCCAGTGATCCCCAGTATCGGCTCCCTAGCCGCCCCAGTGATTCCAGCGATCCCCAGTGATCTCAAGTACCGGCTACTTAGCCTCTCCAGCGATCCCCAGTGATCTCAAGTACCGGCTCCTTAGCCGCTCCAGCGATCCCCAGTGATCTCAAGTACCGGCTCCCTAGCCGCTCCAGCGATCCCCAGTGATCTCAGGTATCGGCTCCCTAGCCGCTCCGGTATTCCTAATTGTCTCCAGTGTCCTCCTGTGTTACCTTCACGTCATCCCCGGCTTCCAGGCCGCATCCCACTACTCTCAAGAACCCTCCGTGTTGCTGTATAGCATTCAGTGCCATCGATCACCATCGATGGTTTTCGTACCCCATTAAAGACTCTTGATTCCAAACTCTGCTTAAGTCACAGGGGAACCTGGGCAGAGGGCCGCGACCTGGTCGGCAGTTGCAGCTAAGTCCATACCCCCTTGCGGGGGTCCCTGGTGAATACCACTGTCGGCTTAGACCCCGTGCCTCTACCTTAGGTCTCAGCCAATTCCCTGTGTCCCCGGCAGTTCAGCTCTCTCCTCTCTCCGTGCATGAGCTCCAGCTATCTCAAGCCTCCTCGCTTCCAGTTCCCTGTGCCCTCCACTGGCGCACCCAGGTCAGTGCCGGGAACACAGACAGTCCAGGCCGTGACAGATTGTTCAAGACCGATGGACTCGGCACACGACCATAGTGTGGGGCCAGCGGCGCTTCAAGATGTCACCTCGCGTATAGAGACGCAAGAAGCGACGCAGCAGCAGGTGATTACATACCTCCAGGATGTGTCCACTCGTCTGGATTCCCTCCAGCAGTCCCTCCGGCCACCTCCGCCACCAGTATCTAATCAGCCTGCCACTCATGCTTCCTCATATTTCCCTCGTCTTCAGCTGCCTACTCCTAATAAATATGATGGCAATCCCAAGGCCTGTAGAGGCTTTCTAAACTAATGTGACATTCACTTTGAACTTTTACCACAGAACTTTCCGACTGCCAGAACCAAGATAGCATATATTGTCTCCTTGCTGTCAGGTTCTGCCCTAGATTGGATATCACCCCTCTGGGAAAGATCTGATCCAATTCTCACCGATTATGAGAGATTCGTCTCTACCTTCCGACGGATATTCGATGAGCCAGGAAGGCCTGTGTCAGCCTCTACAGAAATTCTCCGTATCAAACAGGGCTCTCGTTCCATGGGTCAATTCGTGGTCCAGTTTCAGACCCTTGCCTCCGAGCTCAAATGGAACAATGAGGCGCTAACAGCCGCCTTCTGGTTGGGCGTCTCAGAGCGCATCAAAGACGAACTTGCCACCCGAGATCTCCCCGAGCAGCTGGAAGATTTAATCTCCTTGTGTGTCAAAATAGACCTGCGCCTAAGAGAGCGAGGTTTAGAAAAATTAAAGAAAGTAGTTCCCCGAGTCCCGCCTCCGTCTCAGCACCGTCCTGCGACAACCTCCACAGAAGAACCTATGCAAATAGGTAGATCTAGGTTATCCACAGATGAACGGTCCAGGAGACAAAGAGAAAAATTATGTATCTACTGTGCCGCCCCCGGTCACTTCATTGGGTCCTGTCCCGAGCGTCCGGGAAACGCCAAGTCCTAACCTGCAGTGGGGGAGTCAGGTTAGGTTGTCTCAGTAAAGCTCCTCCCACCAATGACTTAATTCTACCTGTTGCCCTTGTGTCCCCTGTGGGTACCCTGGAAGTTTCAGCCCTGGCAGACTCCGGGGCTGCAGGGAACTTTATCTCAGCCGAGCTGGTAAAGAGGTGCAAAATCCCAATCCTGCCTCTTCCCCAGCCTCACTACCTCACAGCGGTGGATGGAAGCAGGATCCACGGGAGTGATATTGTGTATCGGACAGTCCCCGTCTCATTCCACGTAGGGGTACTTCATCAAGAATGTATGGACTTCCTGGTCATTCCTAAATCTTCTTATGATCTTGTGTTAGGATTACCATGGCTACAACTCCACAACCCTCGTATCGATTGGAGATCTCTCCAAATTGTGGAATGGAGCGATTATTGCCAGAAACATTGCTTGACTGAAGTAACTCCAGTCCGATCTTCCACAGTCAAAAGCCTTCCAGGTCTTCCATCAGCATATCATTCTTTCAGTGATGTCTTCAGTGAACAAGCCGCTGATGTTCTGCCTCCACACCGCCGATGGGATTGTCCCATCGATCTCCTCCCTGGGAAGTCCCCTCCTAAGGGGCGTACCTACCCCTTGTCAATCCCTGAGACCAAAGCGATGTCTGAATACATTCAAGAAAATCTCCAGAAAGGGTTCATCCGACCCTCTACCTCCCCTGCTGGTGCAGGATTTTTTTTCGTGAAAAAAAAAGATGGAGGGTTACGCCCATGCATAGATTATAGAGGCCTCAATGAGATAACCATCAAGAACAGTTATCCTCTTCCCTTGATCACTGAACTATTTGATCGTATCAAAGGGGCAAAAATTTTTACCAAGCTTGACCTCCGAGGGGCGTATAACCTAATCAGAATTCGCCAAGGCGACGAATGGAAGACTGCCTTCAACACTAGAGATGGGCATTACGAGTATCTAGTGATGCCCTTCGGTCTCAGTAATGCACCTGCCGTCTTTCAAGAATTCGTCAATGAAATTTTTAGAGATGTCCTATACAAATATCTTGTTGTATACCTCGATGATATTTTGATTTTTTTCTTCAGATCTCCAGTCTCATCGGTCTCAAGTCAAAGAAGTGCTGTCCCGTTTACGTGCTAATAAATTGTACGGTAAACTCTCCAAGTGCACATTCGAAGTTCCACAGATACCCTTCCTAGGGTATATCGTATCCGGCTCAGAGTTGCGAATGGATCCCGCAAAACTTGAAGCCATCGATAGTTGGTCCCAACCAACCACTCTCAAAGCAGTCCAGCGTTTTATTGGCTTTGCCAACTACTACAGAAAATTTGTCAAAGGATTCTCCACCCTCATCGCCCCCATCACAGCCCTCACCCAAAAAGGTGCCAATCCAGCTGTCTGGTCCGAAGAAGCCTTGTCCGCATTCCACCTGCTAAAACAAGCCTTCATTTCTGCACCCATTCTCCGGCAGCCAGATACAGACAAACCTTTCCTCTTGGAAGTCGACGCCTCTAATGTGGGTGTTGGGGCTGTGCTCTCTCAAGTCACAGACGATGGCAAACAGCACCCCTGTGGGTTTTTCTCCCGGAAATTCCTCCCTGCCGAGAAAAACTATTCCATTGGCGATCAGGAGTTGTTGGCAATTAAACTTGCACTGGAAGAATGGCGATATCTGTTAGAAGGGGCCAAGTTTCCCGTGTCCATCTTCACAGATCACAAGAACTTACTGTACGTCCAGACCGCCCAGTGTCTTAATTCCCGCCAAGCTCGCTGGTCCTTATTCTTCTCACGATTTAATTTTAAAATTTTCTATCGTCCTGGGTCCCAGAATGTAAAAGCCGATGCACTGTCCCGCTCTATGGAAGATGACACAGTGCTACAAGAACAACGTCCCATCATCAGTCCTACGGCTTTTGCGGCCACCCATGTGTCACCTGTGCCACCTCGAGGAAAGATGCTAGTTTCACCTGAACTCCAGCCCAAAATCTTGTCTTGGGCTCACGCCTCGCCCTTCTCCGGTCACCCAGGTGTTCACAAAACCCTGGAAATTCTTCGCCGGTCATATTGGTGGCCTCACATGAAAAAGGATGTCCAGGATTTCGTGGCCTCATGTCCTATCTGTGCCCAACATAAAGTCCATCGTCAGTCCCCTGCAGGTACTCTCCTTCCATTGCCCATTCCCACGCGTCCCTGGACGCACATTTCCATGGACTTTATTTCTGAACTCCCAAAGTCTCAAGAATGTAATACCATCTGGGTGGTGGTAGACCGGTTCTCCAAAATGGCACATTTCATTCCATTGACTGGCCTGCCCTCTGCTCCCAAGCTCGCCCAGATCTTCATCCAACACATCTTTCGAACTCATGGACTTCCCACAGATATTGTCTCCGATCGTGGAGTGCAATTTGTAGCCCGCTTTTGGAGAGCTCTCTGTTCTGCCCTGAAAGTAAAATTGAACTTTTCCACAGCGTACCATCCGCAGTCTAATGGGCAAACAGAGAGGGTTAACCAAGACCTAGAAGCATTTCTGCGCCTGTATGTGTCCTCGTCACAAGACAACTGGGTCAACTGGCTGCCTTGGGCTGAATTTGCCCACAACTTCAGATACCACACAGCTACTGGCTACTCTCCTTTCTACGTAGTCTACGGTCATCACCCTCGACCACCGATCTTTGAGCCCTTACCAGTTTTGGAAGTGCCTGCCGCATCTTCCACCCTCAAACATTTTTCGCAAGTTTGGAAAAATGTACATGTTTCTCTCAAGAAAGCCTCAAAGAGATACAAGTTCTTTGCTGACCGTAAAAGAAGAGCAGTTCCTCAGTTAAAGCCTGGCGACAAGGTATGGCTTTCCACTCGAAATCTCCGCCTCCGAGTCCCGTCCATGAAGTTCGACCCCCGATTCATTGGGCCATTCCCTGTGATCCAAAGGATCAATCCCGTAGCTTATAAGCTGAAGCTACCACCATACCTGAAGATCCCAAATTCCTTCCACATATCCTTATTGCGACCTCTTGTTCTCAACCGGTTCCAAAGTACTACTCCTGAGCTCCCCAGAGTTTATACCCATCGAGGGGTTGAATTCGAGGTCGATAAGGTGGTGGATTCTCGCAAAAGATATGGAAATATCCAATACCTCAACGATTGGAAGGGCTATGGCCCGGAAGAAAGAAGCTGGATCAATGCTGCAGATGTGCATGCTCCCCGTTTGATTGCAGCTTTTCATAAAGACAATCCAAGTAAGCCTAAAGGGTGTTCGGTGCCCACCCTTAAAGGGGGGGGGGTACTGTCATGAACCCCGGTTCCCGCACTGCTCGCATGCGCCCCTTACCGGCACGCTGGGGTAGTGTCCTCCGTAGGTCAGCTGCCGGCACAGTCGGCAATCCCTGGCGTGATGTCTTTTGCTTCCAAGTCACCCCTGCGTCACTGTAAGCTCCAGGTGTATTCCCTGATCAAGTTGCGGGTCACATGATCCAGGTAAACTCCATCTCACTTCCTGGTCTGTGTGCTGCTGCTGCGGCTAATTCCATCACCTGCGTCTGATTCCCTAATCACCTGGAGGGATAAATACCCAGCTCACAGTCTCCTCCTTGTCTTGAACAACTCGTCAGTTTTCCTGTGAGTTCTCCAGCGTTAAGCTCCTGTCAAGACTCCCCACGTGCTCCAGAGGTCCGGTTTTCCTGAGTCCGCTGTCACCTGTGTTACTCTCAGCGTCCTGGTCATTCTACTCCTGCCAGAAGTCTCCACGTGTTTCCATCTGCCGTGTGATCCTGTCTTCTCGTGCAGCCCAGGTTACTTGCTCAGTGTCCGGTTATCCGTGGGTTCCGTGCCCGTCTCCTCTCGGCTCTTAGGCCGCTCCAGTGATCCCCAGTATCGGCTCCCTAGCCGCCCCAGTGATTCCAGCGATCCCCAGTGATCTCAAGTACCGGCTCCTTAGCCGCTCCAGCGATCCCCAGTGATCTCAAGTACCGGCTCCCTAGCCGCTCCAGCGATCCCCAGTGATCTCAGGTATCGGCTCCCTAGCCGCTCCGGTATTCCTAATTGTCTCCAGTGTCCTCCTGTGTTACCTTCACGTCATCCCCGGCTTCCAGGCCGCATCCCACTACTCTCAAGAACCCTCCGTGTTGCTGTATAGCATTCAGTGCCATCGATCACCATCGATGGTTTTCGTACCCCATTAAAGACTCTTGATTCCAAACTCTGCTTAAGTCACAGGGGAACCTGGGCAGAGGGCCGCGACCTGGTCGGCAGTTGCAGCTAAGTCCATACCCCCTTGCGGGGGTCCCTGGTGAATACCACTGTCGGCTTAGACCCCGCGCCTCTACCTTAGGTCTCAGCCAATTCCCTGTGTCCCCGGCAGTTCAGCTCTCTCCTCTCTCCGTGCATGAGCTCCAGCTATCTCAAGCCTCCTCGCTTCCAGTTCCCTGCGCCCTCCACTGGCGCACCCAGGTCAGTGCCGGGAACACAGACAGTCCAGGCCGTGACAGAACAGATCTGAGGATGGTCTCTGCTTTCTGAGCGTTCCAGACAGTTGAAATAGCAACAGTATTATTTACCTCAAAACCGATGGATGTTAAGACAGTATCTTGAAAGTGGGGTCATTTTCATAGATTTTTTTTATTACGGTGCCAGAATGTTTGCCCCAAAGGATTTCAAAGTCAAAAGTGGCTATTAGCAATTAGTGGTCAGACCAACAAAAAAATGAGTTGGTTCAGAAACAAGTAAATACAAGAAGAATTATGTGAATAAAAAAGAAGTGCAATCTCAAGTGGTAGTATGAGGCGCATCAGCCATACAAGTCCTCAAGGTTGTCATAAAGTGCCCATACACGGAGCAATGTTCTCCGTACTTTTTGTACTAGATCGCGTTGAATATAGTACAAAAAGAGTGCAATACATATGATACAGAAGCATGCTTTATGTACTAGATGAAATGCGATCTAATACAAAAAGAATGGGCTGATTTTGTGCTGTGCAATGTGATGTGTGCTGGAGTGCACATCGCTTTGCACCAGAAAAATGCACCGTGTATGGGAGGCTACACTCACCGCTGGGGAGAAGTGCATCAACGCTTTCATTTATCCAGAATCAGAGATAAGACTTTGTAAAAATCTCCCAAAAAGAGGAGTGTGTGGATAAGAGCAAACAGAATTTGAAGAAGGATTCCTGGTCAGAAATAGGGGCATATGCAGTGCAGTTAGCCAGTGTAATGACATGGCAACCACTCCCCCTGCTATGACAATATAATGGCCTTCAGAATTTAGCTTAGAATCAGAGAGCACAAAAGGGACATAGACATGGAAAAGGAAAGTAGCCTCATTTTTTTTAAGTGTGATCAGAGACATACAGTAGTATATAAAGGGGTAATGTCTAGGGACCAGAGAGGGATGACTACCATACTTGAAATGGACTCCCTGTAGCAAAACTACATCACCTTGCACTGCACAAAATGTTCCAGATGATAACAAACACTTCTGTGGGACATTTAACCCCGTCAGTGGTCAGAGAGAGAAATTTAAGAGGCAATATAATAGAGGGAAGTAAATAACAAGACAGCAAGAGGCCACTAAAGTAGCTTGGAAACCATGGCATAAACAACATAGCGAAATACCCATTGCCCACCAAAATCAAGATTCAGACCCAAGATTTTGCCAGGTCTTACCTGGCTTAGACCCCATTTCCACTGCACCATCGTCCCAGGTTTTTCCTGGGTTGCCTCCATTTCCACGGAACTCTGTAAAACCTGGGTTTGTCATTAAAAATGTCCTTTAATAAGATTAACAAAGATGAGGTCACAGAGGGACCAAAAATAGGAGGGGTGGGGCCTTCTCACAGCAATAATGGCTGTCGAGTTACCAGTGTGTAGCCTGGAGTTCCTGACTGTTACACAGCTACAGTACCGAGAGCATGATGCAGCTTCTGACACTGTGTTTCAGTGCAGTGTCAGTTAAGGAGGTGCAATTTCTGACTGGTCACTAGGTAAATGTAATGTAACAATTAAGTTACCACCTTGAAGCTGACCCTTAAGTCTATGCTGGGGTCCTCCAACTATTTTGCTCTGGGACCCCATCAGACAATAAAAATAATGACAGTACCCCAGCAAGTTACTGCAGAAGGTCATCACATCACATGTGTAGTCAGCAGACAGCACCTAGATGGCAGCATTGTGGAGGCACAAAATGATGGGAGGAGTCTAACATAACAGACAATCCAACAGATTTTTCAGACTCCTTGAATCACTGACATTAGAAAAGTCATCAGCCTGATGGTCAGCAACATGGAGTCGCGACCACATGCGGAAAAGGTCGGGACACAGATTTCTGGTCACTTCCTGGCCACTCCTCTTCCACCCTCTGTGCATATGCTGGAAGCATGTTGATGGACTCCCAAACTGAAGAGGAAAAGGTATGCAGGCTATACCACTGGCCACCAATGATTATTACGCTAAACCACCATTGCACACCATTATATTCTGGCCCACTGCACAAAATGCTGCTCCATTTCAAGCTGCTAGCTGCAACCTGTGCACCATTATGCAGGCCCATGTGTACACCATTTGCCGCCCTACTGCCCACCATTATGCTGCCACACTGTCCACTACACACCATTATGCTGCAGCACCCTGCAAAGCATTATTTTGTACCACTGCAAGCTGCTGGCTGTGCCCTGTCCACCATTATGCAGGCCCATGTACACACTATTATGCTGCCCCACTGCCCATCATGTTGCAAAACCCTGCACGCATACTTGCCTACTTTTGAAAACTAGTTTCAGGGAGATTATAGTTTGTAATAACATTTTGCACAGCGCCCCATTGAGTGTCATGCTCCACCCAAAGGGTGTGTCTAGTTCCATATATGGTGAGATTGTGAAAAGAGATTGTGAACGTGGCACCTAGAAGCGTGGGTGTGTACTGCTATATCTGAGAGGAATCTTTTAAAATGACTTATATCCAAATGTAGATGAGCCCCAAAGCAGTTAGTAAGAGCTACTATACTTGCCAAAGTGCTGGGAAATGGTGCTGATGATTCAATGTAAATTTATCTGTCTCTCATTCCTTTTTTCCCAAAAAAATGTAACCGTGTAATGTGGGCTAGGTAAAATGAGGGAGATTGCTAGACTAATGAGGGAGAGAGGGAGATTGCTGCTGTTTGAGGGAGTCTCCTGTAGAATACAGGAGGGTAGGCAACTATGCCTGCACTTCAATGTATTATCAAAAACACAACTCACCAAACTGACAGCAGTAACTACAAAACAAACTTTATTTAAGAAGAATAATGCAACTAGAAAACAAACTTTATTTAACAACAATAATGCAATTTTTCACATGTTTATTAATTCTCTTTTCTATTTCTGCAGATGTCACATGAGAGCTGAGAGTTTTTATATGGCTTCATCAGCCTATACCGGGAAAAGGAGTGTTTGTGGCTGACATCATCACCAGACTGTGGGCTAGATGCACTAAGCTTCAAAAGTGATAAAATGGAGAGTGATAAACAGCCAGCCAATCAGCTCCTGCCTGATATTTTTAAAACACAAGAAACAACAGAAGTGGGAGAGACGGCGCTCAGAAGTATAAATAAAGTGTATGCATCAATTTAAATAAGATATAGTATTTATTATTATTTATTATAATACTGTATATTTATAATTATTTATTAAGGTAATTAACTCATATAGAGGCGCTCTAACAGATTAACACCGGTTAATCAATATTGAGTATTTTTAAAACACAGTCTGTGAGATGACAGGTAGGAGCTGATTGGCTGGTTGTTTATCACTCTCCATTTTATCACTTTTGAAGCTTAGTGCATCTGGCCCTATAGCAACAATTTCCTCTTGTAGAAGCAGTCACCGATAGAGTCCCTAGTCATTACGGGAGAGTCTGAGGAGGGAAGTCAGGATTTGGAGGAGGACAGTGGGGTAAGTTGTTTTGTTAAATTGTTTTTTTGATCTGATGGTTTCCTCCTGCCATACCACATCTCCCCCACCATTGAAAAAAAAGCATTGTAGCTTTCCCAGTCCTGTTTGGCCCTTGCAGTATTTATTTATTTTATTATTTACAGTTTTTTATATAGCGCAGAAGATTCCGTTGCTAGTAGAGGTAGACAGTAATAAAAAAAACTGGGTAACCACAGACAGACTTGGAGGTAGGAGAGCCCTGCTGCAAGCTTACAATTATAAGTTTACATAAGGTTACTGCAGGAGCTGGTACTAAGGAAATCTGCACTAGCTCCACTGGCTGGTTAAGGTCTTCTGGTCTTGCTGGGAGCAAAGGCATTCTGTTGTGCAGTAGAAAGCATGCTGTTACTGCATAATTAATTTTGTCCAGCCTCATATTGATGCGTCGGTGGAAGATCCTAAACCGGTTGCTGAGAATGCCAAATGCATTCTCAACAACCCGATGTGCCCTGGAAAGGCGGTAGTTGAATATGCGCCTATCATGGTTAAGAACTCTTTGCGGGCAGGGTTTCATGTGTTCGTGCAGTGCAAAGGCCTCATCTGCCACAAACACAAATCCCAGGCCATTATATGTCTACTCAGCAGATGGAAGATGAATGGAGTTTGTGGTGAGCCTGTCGTAGAACCAGGTATTACTTAATGACCCACCATCTGAGCATCGGCCATTTTTCCCAACATCCAGGAAAATAAACTTGTTGTTTGCATTGACCACCGCCATGAGAACAACACTAAAGTAGTCCGAGCCCCTTTTGAAGGGTAGGTGATGTGCACATGTTTCCTGTCTATTGCAAAAAAACACAGTTTTGGAAACTCCAGTGACTGTCAAATTCCTCTGCTATGGTTTGCCATTCTTCCATGCTTGTAGGGAACTGTAAAAAAAGAGAAAATGTTTTAAAATGTAATAACAATTATTTTTTTTCCCACTAAAGTCACAAGACCTTCTACAGCCACCTGAAAACCTCAGCCATACACCTGACCTTCAAGAGATATCAGTCAAGGAATCAAGATCTCCACCACAACAGGGTGCCAGAAGGAAGCCACGGAGAACTAAATTTGTGGAAGACCGGCTACTATTGGAGGCACGTTCACAACTGCTCCGGAAACCAGATGAATTTGATGAAATTTGCATCATATGTTGTGAAAACCTTGCGGACACTTTCCCAGCAAAAGCAAGTAGAGTGCTAGCCCTTGTTGTCAGAGGTTTTGTATAAGTCACTCACAGGACAAGTGACACCAGAATGTCAAGTTCACAGGCCACAACCTCAAGCACCTACTCCTCATGTCCCTTTTACCAACAGCTCACCACCCGCCTCCACCACAGAAGCAGTGGTGAGTCAGGACAAGTTACACTGCTGGTCATGTTTTGCTGACTTGTTTGACTGCATTATCTTTCATCCTTTTCCTTAGATGTCTAGTAATTGCTGAGTTGGGACAGTGCGCCATCTTCACCAGATTCGCCAGTTTCGCCATCTGTGGCTCCTCGTTCTCTTCTCCTTCTTAGCTCGCTCCTGCGCAATTATCTTAGCTAACTTACACAGCAAATAGGGAGAACCCAATCTGCTAGCAGATGAATCTGTTACATTCACCGACCCAGAAGTGGACACTTCTGCTGTTGCCATGACTTGACTGTCTCCTTCTTCGCAGGTAAAAGAGGAGCGGATAGTGCTAATGGGAGTAATGGTGGAAGAAGTGGCAACAAGGGACCTAGTGAAACACAGACTTATTGTCATGTTAAAGAGTTTGGGCTTGGGGATTGCTGTGCCGGTGGGTACGGTGACTGCCAATATGGTGTCCGATGAAAAGTAACTGATGGCGCACTAACTTGGTACAGCCTAGAAAACCATGGAGGGAAAATAAGGAGAAAATTGAGTTGGCAGAGGAAATTCAAAGTATTGATGCCTTACAACTACTGGTGACTGGAAACGCCTGCAAACTAAACATCCAGGTAGAAAATGTACTCCTATGCCTCGCCCCAAGGGTATGATGCTGATGCTTTAAATGTGGCTGAAATAGAACTATAGGAATTAACTATGTGCATGTTACATGAATGCACAGCAGATGATTAGTCTGAGCTACATAAAATGGCCCCTACAGCATGGAATGGTGCCTGAAAAGCTGTCATCCTTCCAAATGTGGTGCCTACAGCCTGCTACGCAGCCCAGTTAATAATATCTCTCCCGAAATACCATGCTTGGGGATTCCGGCATAAGTAAAATTGCACCCCATCTGAGCCGCCCATGGGAGCCGAGATAGTTGGGCAGCATGGATGATGTAGTGGTTAGCATTACTGCTTCACAGCACTGAGGTCATGGGTTTTCTTCCCACCATGGCCCTAACTATGTGGAATTTGTATATTCTCCCTGTACTTGTATGGAGTTACATAGTAGTTTATGTTGAAACAGACTTGCATCCATTAAGTTCAAGCTTATACAGAACGTGTTAGGTGGTATAGACTAGATGGGATATCCCCATTTTAGTATTACCATGGTTTCAACTATGGCTGAATAGTGATTATTTGTACCCTGGAATGTTATGTTCCAGTAGATGTTAATTTAACCTTTATTTTAAATGTGTTAAATGTTTCTGGCATTAACACCTTTTCTGGAAGAGGGTTCCGTATCTTTATCGCCCTGACCATTAAAAATCCTTCCTTCTAGGGGTATGGAATCTTCTCTCCTCTAGTGTGAACGTATGCTTCCTTGTCCTAGTTTCCGACCACAAAGTAAAGAGGTTGCTTGATAGTTTAGAATATTGCCCGCTGATATATTTGTACATATTAAGCAGGTCTCCCCTAAATGTTTCTTTTCTAGCATAAACATTCCTACTTTGGCCAGTCTGTCTTTGTACTGTAGCTTAATGACTGCAAGTCTTTTATTAGCTTGGTTGCTCTTCTCTAGACTTTATCCAGTTCCTCAATGTCCTTTTTGTAATGTGGGGCCCAGAATTGCACTCCAAATTCCAGGTGAGGTCTAACCAATGCCTTATATTATAGTAAAATGACATTGTCTTCCCTAGTTTCTATGCCCTTTTTATACATGCTAGTATCCTGTTGGTCTTAGCGGCTGCACCATGACACTGAGCACTGCACCCTAGTTTGATGCCAATTTGGACTCCTAGCATTGGTGTAACAATAGCACTGCAGTCGAAGAGGTGGTTTCAGGGAGCCGGCACATGGTCTCTGTAGATTCCAATGGTTCTGGCTGTCCGTATGGAATCTGCTGAAAATGTCCCTCCAAAAATGTCCGATGCCTTGGAGGAGACAGTTGCTACAGGTCCTACTACATACCTCCCAACATAACCCTTTCCAGGAGGGACACAATGCTCTGTTTCTGGACTCCCTCATCATTTATGACTGCCATCACCTGTTGTACACAGGTTAATGGATAAGAAAGGTGTTTCACCACAGGTGATGGTAATCATAAATTAAGAGCAGTCCAGGAAAAGAGCATTGTGTCCCTCCTGGAGAGGATCATGTTGGGAGCTATGCTACTGGACAGATGGATAGATGCTAGAGGTCCTACTAGAAAGATGGATAGATGCGAGAGGTACTACTGGGTAGCATATATCACTACCAGGAAGTTACAGTTTCTGGGTAGCGATATATGGCAAAGAACATGTAACCCCCTGGCAACAGGCATGTAACTTCTTGGCAATAAGTATGTAACCCACTGGTAACAAGCAAAAACCACTGTCAATGAGTAAGAAACCCCTGGAAAGTAGCAGGAAACAGAAGACTATGACCATGTAACCACTGGCAATGAGTATATAACCCCTACCAATGAGCATGTAACACCTGACAACATGCATGAAACTGCTGTCAAAAAGCATGTACTGTAACTCCTGTCACTGACAACAAACATGTAATTCTTGTATAGTCAATGAGCATGAAACCCTTGGAAACGAGCTTTTAGGGAAAAAGATCATAATAAACATATGGGGGAGGATTGTTTGGGGCAGGCTGGGGCAGTAGTTACATCACTGCTTTATAGGCTGGTAATCCAGCTAGCAACAAATCTAATAACTCCAAGTCTACCTAGCAACCAGCCATACCATAACCAATTACAAAAATTAGGAATCTTATATAGTTTCGTGCCTATGCAGTCCTCATCTACTCTAAACGATACAAAACATTCCACAATGCAGCAAAGGAACATAGACACTCTGGAACGAAAATATTTTCCCTCTGGATATAATTTAATAAAGACGTAGATGTTTCCAAAAATAACAGAGAGACTGAGAAGAAATAACAATTTCTGATTATTCATTGCAACTCATGTGTTCTGCATGACCCAGAATAAATAGTTATGGACCATAGAAGAAAGTTATAAAAGAATAATGTTTGGTCGAGAGTTTAAGTTGTATAAGCAGGATATAATGTTTTGTGGAGAAGTTAATTTATGTAAGCAGGATTTCCGCAGCCTGTCAGTCCTAAACGGACCCAAATTCTAATTGTTTGACCTACTGCTTAGACACAGCTGGAAGTCATATAAACCTCAGCTAATTACTTTTTGTTGCTTATCCAACATTAGTGAGCTGGCCTGTCATTGCATAATGTGGGAATTTGCAAGAATGTGAATAAAGCTGGCATTATGCTATCTTTAATCAATGGGATGCATGATTCTATATTAACCCTTTATTTTCAGTAACTAACAATGGTGGAAATTATTTCTATTAATTTGCAACTACATACCTCCCAACATGACTCTCTCCAGGAGGGACACAATGCTCTGCTCCTGCACTTCTCTCTTGGTGTATGATTACCATCACCGGTGTGGAAGCACCTATCTCATCAATTAACCTGTTCAACACAGGTGATGGTAATCATATATGAGACGTAAGTGCAGGAGTAGAACATTGTGTCCCTCCTGGAGAGGGCAATGTTGGGAGGTATGCAACTATTCAATGTTTTTGGACCACAGGAGCTGCAGTGTACATGTACAGATCTGGGAATATGATTTGTTTAGGGTCAATAATGGTACGGTGTCAGGAAGCGTCCCAGAAACAAGTGGTTTGTCTTCCCCATTTTCTGGGCAACTCAGAGGCTGTGGTGTAAATTTATTAAGATGGGAGTGCATTTTTAGATGGGATGTTGCTACGGGCAACCAATCAGAATCTACTTCATAGCAACATCCCATCTGAAATAGAACCCCCAATCCGATTAATAAACCTGGAAAACTGGCGCTGCCTTTTTCTGGCAATCTGCGCATGCGCTGTGGAGTCTGAGTGCTCTAGAGATCGGTTTCTGCATATGAAATCGCACATTCACAGTAGGGTGTGAGCACTCTAGTAATCAGATCCTACTACACAGCGCTGCTTCCGGCAGAGAGGAGTGTACCAGGCCAGAATAGACTGCAAACAGGCCTTCTCCTCTGGAAACACAGGGCTGCCTACCTGACCCTGTCCTTCAGGGAGAAAATGCTCTGTTCCTGGACTTCCCTGGTACTGTATGATTGCCATCACCTGTGGGGAGCTAGGTAAAGGTGTTTCACCACAGGTGATGGCAATCATAAATTACCAGGGAAGCACAGGAACAGAGCATTTTCTCCCTGAAGGAAGGGTCAGGTAGTTAACCATGGGTTCTTACAGGCCTCTGAATTTAGCCTACTATAAGGGGATTTATGGTTGAAAATTATCAAAAAATAAAACTCTTTGTAATTTACCAAGCAATGAACTCTAAAGCTGCCCATACACGCTGCGGCGATCTCGGCGTGCGTACCGGGCTTAAATAGCATCCATCACAAAGCATTGCATGCCTTGTGCATGCGATGTGATGAAAAGCAAGTACAAAAAGTATGTGCAGCACATACTTTTTGTACTGTGCGATGAGGTGCCTCGGGAGCGCGCACCTCAAAGCACACATCGCACCGCCAGGAATCGCAGCGTGTATGGGCGGCATGACTGCTATCTTAAAGAAGAAACTGTGGAACAGACCATCTTCCTGATTCTAGACCAGTGGACCTCAAACTCCTCAGAACCCCAAACAGTTCGCGTTTTCCCAGGCCACCCGACAGGTGCACTCATTTACTGACTGACACATTTTAAACGATCTACAATTGGAGCTAATTATTTCACTTGTGATTCTGTGAGGAGACCTGGAAAACGTGCACTGTGGGGTCATGAGGACCGACTTTGAGAACCTGACTGAGGCTTCTTGCCTTGCTCCGCCTGTTTGAGCAGCTATATTGAAAGATGAGTGGTTTTATACATCTGTGGACATTTTTCAAAGCCAAGGAACCATTGTTCCTGGTCCTTCTACCAAATTAAAGACACCTGTATAAAAGGTGGGTATAAGATGAACATGTGCAGCTTTTACTTACTTATTATGCATGTGCATTTTGGCTACAGAACAAGAAGCATAAACAGCATCAGCATGACACAGTTGCAGAACTCTGAGGAGAAAAAAACAATTATTGGATTAGAACCGATACGTAGATATCGGGATGACACCAACGAGGTGATTGTCAGGCTGGGTGCCGGATGACACTCAGACAGTGGGGATCCTGACAGTCAGTATGCCGACGTCGGGATCCTGACTGCCGGTGCTCCGACAGGGGGGATACCGACACACAGGGTCTATTCTCCCTTGTGGGGTTCCACAACCCCATAGAGGGAAAATAGAACCTGTGGGGGGCATAGCGAGCCCACAAGAGGCTTCTTTGTGCTTGCCCCCTGTCGGAGCACCGGCAGTCGGAATACTGACTGTCGGAATCTCCACTGTCGGAGGCGCATACCACACCCGTCAGGCTGGAACTGAATATATAGTTATTTAATGAAGTAGATATTACAGTAAGTTGGGACCTATGATGCATTAATCTGGTTAGAATCAATGAAGCAGATATTGGTCCGGAACTGATGATGCTGATATTGGCCTGGAACAGAAGATGCAGATATCCAGCTGAAATTGATGAGTGCTTACTGACAAGAGACTTTATT
The DNA here is from genome assembly GCF_055691185.1 of Crinia signifera. Taxonomy (NCBI): domain Eukaryota; kingdom Metazoa; phylum Chordata; class Amphibia; order Anura; family Myobatrachidae; genus Crinia; species Crinia signifera. The sequence goes on along the minus strand of NC_139222.1, from coordinate 146,333,472 downwards.
CTAATCTGCTCAGTCTCCCGCGCTTTTCCATGGCGGACCAATGTTTTCCTAAGGCACATGCACATTTATTTATTAACAGTTTCTTATATAGCGCAGCATATTCCGTTGCTCTTTACAAAGAAGACAGTGATACAACAAACAGGGTATTTACAGACAGTCAAAATGTAGGAGGGTCCTGCTCGCAAGCTTACAATCCATAGGATTTCTGCACATGTGCATATGCTGGGTGTGAATGGGCATGGCGAACTGCTCGTTCGCCGTCCCTTTCGCACCCACCAGTGTGGGTGGGAGGCATGGAGTGGCAGCAAGGGTATGCACCCATGGGAATGGCCAGCATTTCATGGGTATCCCATGAAAATGTTGGGTGTTCCCATGGTAATTGCCCAATGACGCGGATGTGGAGGGTGAGCAGCTGACGTCAGCGGATGTTAGCTGCCCGCCCACTTCCCATACAGCATACCTCCCAACATGACGCTCTCCAGGAGGGACACAATGCTCTGCTCCTGGACTTCCCTCTTAATGTATGATTGCTATCCAGGTGACAGGTGACAGGTGATGGCAATCATACATTAGTGGGAAGACCAGAAACAGAGCATTGTGTCCCTCCTGGAATGGGTCATGTTGGGAGGTATGCTGTATGGGAAGCGGGCAGGCAGCTAACATCCGCTGACATCAGCTGCTCACCCCCTGCATCCGTGTCATTGGGCAATTACCATCTGCATCTTACATCTGCGTGAACCTTCAAAATCATTCGATGGTTGACGACCATCAAATGATTTGGCCCCCGCACCCAAGGCTGTGAATGGATGTTTATGCATAGCAGCCACTAACAGCCGTGTGGGGGACTCGGCAAGCGAGGGGGGGGCAGGCGGCTGTTTGATCGGCAGGCGGCTTTTAATCCACACGCAGCACTTGCAAAATTATCAGTGCTGCGTGTGGACTAGAATAAGGTCCAAAGCCTGGAAATAGCAGGTGCAGACTGAAGTCATGTTGGTACTGACCAATACTTCATGGCTGAACAGAAACTTACTGGTGAAATCCGACTGGTCATCAACGAGTCCAGTGAGGAAGCTCTGTTTTGCTTTGGAACCCCTCTTATTATGAACTGTTAAAGAACCTGATATTTGAAAATGTCACCATTGTCACTTGGTTCAGAAAGCTTCACATATGATTATAAGCAAGAAAAATGATAAGATGCTGTTTATTTCAATTGTGGCCAGAAGGTGGCAGTGTCAAACACTTTTACACAGTAGCTAGCTATAGTTCTTTAGGGGTTTTGATAATGTAAACAGATGGGAAGTTCAGTTAAATATAGATGTATGTTATATGAGTTATAAAATATATTGAAAGAGACAAAAAATGCTTTCCTAGGCATCTATGAATGTTAACGGTACACCCCCCTGTTGCACTGCTAGCAGCAAACTGAAAATATGTAAATTCATTAAAAGTGGGAGGGAATGTGTTTTAGCATAAAATAAATGGTATAGGTCATTAGGTTGACAGTGTCTATGTCCATAGTCAAAAGGTCAAACACAATTGGTCGACAGCGAGAAGGATGACACATGAAAAAGGTTGACATTCACAAGGTTGACAAAAGCAAAAGGTCAACATAAAAAAGTTGATATGGGAATAGGTCGACATGGACACTGTATGAGTGTACGGCATCCCCTCACATGGCTCACTGCGCTCACCATGCTTTGGGCTCGGTGCCTCGTTGTGCTCGACACACTATTATATTCTCCCTCTATTTCCACTGGGATGGTAAAGTATGAACATATTTTTATGCTGACATGTCGACTTTTTCCATGTGTCAACTTTTTGGCTGTCGACCAATACTGGTCGACCTTTTGACTGTCAACCTAGACACTGTCAACCTAATGACCGCATACGTAAAACTATGCAGCATCCAGCATTATCCCTTGAGACTGTACATCTCACATGGTTCCTCCAGGTGTACTATTCCTCTCTATGTGGCCCATTTATCAAACCATATTTGCAGCTAAATACTATGTTTAGCCGCAAATACTATGTATCCCCTAAATGTATCATAGTATCATATCCTCCCTGCAGCGCCGCAGGCCGCATCCCCCATAGGTTTCTATGGGGGATGCAAAGCTGCCCGATGTATCAACATTGGGCAGCCCGGCATCACACCCCTGGGCTATCGCCATTCTGATATGGCGATAGCCCATTGTAGCCTATAGCTACATATCGCACTGCCGAGCAGGGCAGTGCGGTCACAGAGGTCGGCGGGGGTCAGCGCATAACCGCGCATGCGCTGACCCCCCGGCTTCCGGGTTAGGGCTTCGCAGGGACGGGCTCCTTTTGGAGCCCTGTCCCTGCGCCCTCAAAATTGATACATTCCCCCGATATGATCGCATTTTACAATGCAATCCTGGGCGGTAATATTCCGCCCAGATCACATTGTAAATGTGATCATGATAAATGTGCCCCTATAACTGGATTCATTATTAACTCCTACTTTCCTACTTTGTATTTCTTGCCTCTGAGAGAAACCCCAGGTGGGAGATGTAGCTGAAGGGGCCTGGTGCTTTGCATCATTAGGCATTGCCCCATTGGTGCATGTATTATGGGTGCAAGGTGTGCGGTACTTGTACATATGATCCCCATACAAATACACGTCAAAGTCCAGTGGCATCCAGTGCTACAGACAGAAATTACCAGGAAAATGGTACTGTGCAGTGGCGGTTCTTACCTCGAGGGGCTGCTGCGATGCCAGGGCCAGTCCCCACCACTGCCGCCACCTGCTTGTCCCGATCAACCGCATAGGGCCGGCACATACATAGTAGCCTCTTAGGTACTTTGCATGCGCAGAACCCATTTTTAGGGACTGCCCGCAGCTGCACATAGAGAGGCATCCCGGAGGGAGGAACACCTCCCAATGGGACTGCCTTGGGTGACTGGCAGGTCAGACTTCAAATAGAAAGTCATTACCAGTCACAGTGAAGCCAGTGCAGTCTCACAGACTGTATCTGGCTTCACACTGTGGCAAATTTTACCTGGAGGGCTGCAGCCCATAGGCATACCTCCCAACATTACCCTCTCCAGGAGGGACAGAATGCTCTGTTTCTGGACTTACCTCTTAATTTTTTTTTTGCTATCACCTGTGTGGAAACATATTTCTTACCCATTAACCTGTTTAAAACAGGTGATGGCAATCATAGATTATGATGGAAGTCCAGAAACAGAGAAAAGTGTCCCTCCTGGAGAGGGTCATGTTGGGAGGTATGCATAGGTAAAAACCGTCAATTGGTGCTGTGGTTTGCATGGGTTCCTGGAGACCTGCACATGCTTGGTAGACTCTGGCACAAAGTCATTGTCTCCTATGTTGACATGGGCCATCTCCTCTCTAAAACCATCCCTGCTTTGTTCCGTGTGTCATAATCATACTTGCCTACCTGACCCTCTCCAAGCGGGAGAAAATGCTCTGTTTCTGGACTTCCCTGGTAATGTATGATTGCCATCACCTGTGGGGAGCTAGGCAAAGGTGTTTCACTACAGGTGATGGCAATCATACATTATCAGGGAAGTCCAGAAACAGAGCATTTTCTCCCGCATGGAGAGGGTCAGGTAGGCAAGTACGGTCATAATGCTGCAAATTATGGGCAGGCCCAGATTTCCAACAAGGCAAGATCCCCAAAAAATCCATCCTGTCCACGATCCATTACAAGGTCTAGACCAGGCATTCCAAACCACGGTCCTCAAGGCACACCAACAGTGCAGGTTTTGTAGATATCCAGGCTTGAGCACAGGTGACTTAATTAGTATCTGAGGGATTCTGATTAAACCATCTGTGCTAAAGCCTGGATATCACTAAAACCTGCACTGTTGGTGTGCCTTGGGGACCGTGGTTGGGAATGCCTGGTCTAGACATTGGGGATATATCCGTACTGGGCCTCAAATGCCAAATGAGCCCCATACCCTCCAACATGACGCATTGCATTCGGTACACAATACTCTGTTCCTGGACTTCCCTCTTAATGTATAAGGAGCCTGAGGATAAGAAAGACAAAAAAATGGAGCTGCAGAGCCTCTTAATGATTTTTAAACTACCAGCTCTGCTCACCAATTAAAAAAAAAATAACAGACCGGCCACACCAACCTGACATCGGGTATCAGGAGACTGCAGGGGCCCAGTCCCTGCCCCTTTACTTTTTTTTGCTCCTACAGCGAGGGTCAAAACTGTTGAAAGCGCCAAATTAGCTTTTAGAGAGGAGGGGGCCCATGTGCATACCTCCCAACATGAACCTCTCCAGGAGGGACACATAATCATACAAGAGAGAAGTCCAGGAACAGAGCATTGTGTCCCTCCTGGCATGTGTCATGTTGGGAGGTATGCATGTGCAGGCTCTGATTGGTCCCCATCCTCTTATTAAGTCCAACTTAATAAAAATGTTAAAAAGTGGCTGCCTCTAGCAAGCAGACTATGCGGTATATATCTATATTCATCCATCCATCTATCTATCTATCTATCTATCTATCTATATATATATATATATATATATATAAAGATAGATACTGTAGATTGATAGACAGATGTGTCCTTATTCAGTGTTGCCATGATGAGGACACACAGGCACATGCATTGCGGCAGCCCTGCCAGGCTGCATACACTTGCACCCCTGTTTTTTCTGTGCAAAGTGTATGGTTTGCAGATGCATGTGTACGTGTTGCAACATGCAGAATAGTAAAAGTTAGACGCTGGTAGAGGTGAATATTCAATCATTTCAAAGGAAATAGGTAGCATTATTATACAAGTTAGGCGTAAAGTTCCCATTTAATTCATTTAACGATTAGTAATTCTTATCAGGTGTTATTTCTGTCAAGCCAATTATAGCTCTGTTTTTCTGCCACATTACCAGGAAGCTGTGTAACTCAAGGTTAATGGCATATCAGAAAGCACAGCTGATGAGCTGGGTTTATGACGCTGCACCCTTGGGCTTTGTGTCAGCTTACACTGAACTGAAAACAGCTTACTCTAGCAAGCAATACCTGGAAGATGTATTGGCTCAGTGATTGGTCAATGGGTAATGATGCAACATGTAACACTATCATGTGGAGAACTAGTGACAAACACTCAGCTCTCCCTTCTTAGAGGCCAGGCAACAGTTTTGAAAAATAAAAGTGCACAGTCTTTATCTCTTTTTATACGGCAGAGAGGACAGAGGCCCTTATTTATTCAGATCTGATCGCAGAACAAATATTTTCTCAAAATGGGCAAAACCATGTGCACTGCAGGTGGGGCAGATGTAACGTGCAGAGAGTGTTAGATTTGGGTGGGGTGTGTTGAACATACCTCCCAACATGACCCTCTCCAGGAGGGACACAATGCTCTGCTCCTGCACTTCCCTCTTATTGTATGATTGCCATCACCTGTGTTGACAAACCTTTCTTATCAATTAAACTGTTCAACACAGATGAGGGCAATCATACATTAAGAGGAAAGACCAGAAGCAGAGCATTGTGTCCCTCCTGGAGAGGGTCATGTTGGGAGGTATGGTTGAAACTGTAATCTAAATTGCAGTGTAAAAATAATGCAGCCAGTATTTACCCTGCACAGAAATAAAATAACTCACACAAATCTAACTTTCTCTATACATTACATCTGCCCCACCTGCAGTGCACATGGTTTTGCCCATTTTGAGAACAAATTTGTACTGTGATCAGCAGGGACGCCACTAGTATTGTTGGGGCCCCGTACTGACCTTTAGCCTGCCCCCCCCTGCGTGCACCGACACCCCCGACCTCGCGCTGGCACCCCGCCTCCCACTACCCCCTTCCCAATTACTATTACTTACCAGCGGTGGCGGTGGCGCAACATCTCCCAGGCTCATCATCTTCGCAGCATCTTCTCCCTCCTTCAGGTCGGGAGCAGGGACTCGGAGCACTCACTACACAGTGCAGCCTGCAGAGCGCCGAGCCCCTCTGAATCCTAGGCTCGGCGCTCTGCAGGCTGCTCTGGGGCCCGGGACAGCTGTACCCCTGGCACCCCCCTGTCGGCGGCCCTGTCAATCAGATCTGATTAAGGGCCAGAGTTATAAATTCAGCAACATGCTATTGGGATGTGTTTCCAAGTTTGAAATCCAGTTTATTCATTAATCCATGGATTCCATCAATTCCATCCATTATTTCTGCAACTTGTAAGATAAAGCCAAGCATATTTATTAATATAATTTTAATTTAAAAAGGTTTTACACACTTTTCACATTACAGGTCAGGTCCCCCTTGAATTCCAAAACCAAAATATTCCAAAAACCGTGGTATTTCAGAATATTTGTTTTTTTTGGGGGGGGGGGGGGGGGGGGGTTGTTTCCCCACCACCACCCCTTTCTTCATACTTACCTCATCCCCCGATGTCCATGGCAGCCTCCGGGATCTCCGGTCCCAGAGGTGCATTGCACGAGTACGCGGTCGCGCAATGCACCCCTGCTGCTGTTGAGGATGCTGAAGGCCACCGTGGATGTTGGGGGACCATCAGGGGACCAAGTTAGTATGGGGAAAAAATATATTCCAAAAACCCAAAAAATCCCTTATACAAAATGCTCGTGGTTCCAAGCATTACGGATAAGGGATACTATACCTGTATTTAATTTCACTGAAAAGTATTAAAGGGCTTTTGTAGTAAAAAAAAAAATGTACATCAACCTCTTTAATCCACATTTTGTTTATTAATCAGATTGCAATTACCATATATCTAATTACAGTGGCCAACCTTTCAGCATGGTCAGTGAATGGTGACATGGGCAAGAGGGAAGACAATCTATGTGGGAGGTGTGGTGACGCAATTGCATTATTATGGATCCCCCCGCTATACAGTGCCATAAACCGGGGCTATGATGATGTTATTTAGTGCAAATCACGTCAAATTCCCCATTGGTAAACTCACTTGTGCTTGTAAGTCAGCAGCTGAGGAGGGTTGTGGATGATGCATGGTTCCAAATGGGTGCGAGGAGATTGTACACTTTTCTAGAGGTCGGTAGGGTCACCCATTTTGTGGGAGTGGCCAGGAAAGTAGGCATGTATGCATGTAATGGGAAATGAAAATTTTCACATTTTATAAAAAAAAAAAAAAAAAAAACAATTTCGGAGGCAGCCCTGTGATAACAATTATGTCCCAAGAGTGTTTTCTTTTTAAATTTGTTTACAGTCCTCCTAGTGCAAAAGCTGGCGATTCCCTGCAGAAACCTATGGGCTTCTTACTGCAGCATTGGGTGAAGGACCCGTCACCGATCTCTCCCAGCATGCCCCGTAGCCGGCTCCGGCGCTCTACGCAGACGGACTCCCGGGTCTCAGACCATGGCCCCATGGCAAGGGATAGCTCTTATTGCGTTAATAATCGCATGTTAGAGCATATTCGATTATTAGCAATACGGTAAACGGCAAAGGGGGGGTTAGAGGGCTTGATTCTCATCTGCTGCATCAATCACCACCCCCCCCCCCCCCCCCCCCCATCCTCGTGGAGCGACGCAGCAGCAGCCGCATCACACACACACATCCCACCCCCAGTGGAGCAGGTGAGCACCTGGGCACTCCTGTGCCTTGCACTGGCCCTGATAAGGTGCCTTGATTCAAAAAACTTTGGGAACCCCTGGACTAGGTCAATAAAAACACAGTTTTGTTTTGTTGGATTGTTATTTACATTGTTCAAAGTTCAAAAAGAAGCTTGCTGTAAACAGGATATAGTCAAGGTCGATTTTATTTTGGCCTTATTGTATGCAGAATATCATAAAACATATACCGTATATTGAAATAAAGAGTAAAAAAACAATTTAAGTAGCATGTTCTTATATGAAATGTACTCTTAATAGTACACCTGCCTAACAGCTATTGCACATATTGTTCTCATCTCACACTCTTTTCTCGTGTTTGTGACCATATCTGTTTAGTTATCTCTTTATATTACACTGTTTTTCTACATTGTGGTATATAGATAGCACTTTAATGCATGTTTGTTGTACATTATTACTTTTCCCTCGACAGTATCATTGTCCCTGATCTTGTTTGTTTTTCTATAGGCAACAAAAAATACAAAGAACAAAAAGAAAAGTTTTCGTAACTTACTTTTAGGATTATTGTTTGTCTACTTTAAAGGAACAATAACATCATGTTTTAAAGTCAGCAGAAACTGTAGAGTTGCCTATGATGATTTAACTATATATATAGATATATATATATATATATATATATGTATATATATATATATATATATATATCTATATATATATTTATATATATAGATATATATACAGGGGTCACATGTGGGTACTCCACTTGGTAAAACACAGTCCCGGTGCCAGGCGCATAAAGGTTGATAAAAAAAAAGCAGTTGAAATGGCTGTCGGGTAATCCTCCATTCCTCACGTCGTGGGGGGGTAAGTGCTATATATATATATATATATATATATATATATATATATATATATATATATATATATATATACCCAAGGACGAAATATATATACCCAAGGACGAAGGCAACCAACCAGCAGCTTATTTGGCGGTTGTGCCCGACTAAACATACAAGTCTATGTATATATATATATATATATATATATATATATATATATATATATATATATATACCCACAACAGTGTCTTCAGCGCCCTCTAGCTGTAATGTCCATACAATATATAAAATAAACATAAACTCAGGGTAATTCTTATGAAGAAAGTTTTTATTTTATTTTTCAAAAATCGTGATCAATTTCCAACGCGTTTCACCTACATGAGAGGCTTCATCAGGGGTTTATGATCTTAAATTTTTAAATATTGAAATGGTACCCATCAGGGTCAGGTTGGAAATGTTCAATATAGATGTCCGGATAGGCCCGGATTATATCGGTGTCTATAGGCCTGATTTGGACCTGTTTTTAAACTATAATGCGATAACTTTTTGTTATATATATTATAAATCCCTAGAGTAGTATCTGTCTGGCAGATTATGGAATTCCTCTTAGGATTTGTTTTGAGGCAAAAGTATAAGTTTTGCAGAAACGTCCCCAAATGTTTTTTTTTCCTTTCTATGGGGAGATGTGTACTCTAGAGGATCCAGCTATATATATATATATATATATATATATATATATATATATATATATATATTTGTACCTTGACAAAGGGGTGATCCGATACCCAGAAATGTTGGTTCCTGACCTTTGAATACACTGCTTGAAAAATCCTTGGAGTGCCGCTGCCTGTTTCTTGTTTGTTCTACAATTTGTTTCCAGAAGGCACCCAGGTATTTGCCCCTCACAGCTGGAGTGCCAGTCCGCCCTCTACAAATATATATATATATATATATATATATATATATATATAAGTTGCAAAAGCAGGAAACTCTTCTTAAATAGCATTATTATTGAAAGACTGCATGGGTGCAGCGTTTGCACTGCTCATTAGCTACAAAATATCTGTATACATAGCAGGGCCGGATTATAATGAGGGCACAAGGGGTCAGTGCCCCTGGGCCCCCCTCTAGCTAGGGGCCGCCTGTGGTTGCCATGTATTTTTCAAAAATATATATATATATTTTTTTAGCTAAAGGTTTTGTGCATGGGAGTGGGGTAGTGATGCAGCTTCACCTATCTGCCAATGTGACAATGATTAATTGTGCTGAGCATCGGGAGCCAAGTGTGCAGTGCATTACTGGGAGTTGACTAATGCTGTGTTCTCACTGCGAGTGAGAAATACACGGCTTTTCCCCGGCATTGAAATGCCGGGGACTGCCGCGCTGGACCCACGTTCTCACTGCAAGGCAAATTCCTGGGTGAAGAAGTTCTACCCGGGAATTTGCCTTTTAACACGGGTTTTTCGGCAGTGTGAACGGGTCAACCCGTGTCTGCATACCCGGATCTCAGACACGGGTAAAAACAAAATGTTTTACCCGTGTCTGAGATCCGGGTATGCGACCCGTTCACACTGCCAAAAATCCTGTGTTAAAAGGAAAATTCCCGGGTCTACATGCTAGACCCGGGTATTTGGCTGCAGTGAGAACGGGGTATTAGTCCCATGACACTTTTCACCAGAGGGCAGAGACTGAGATATTTGTGCTGAGCTCTGATTGGTGAAGCTCATTACATGCTTCTCAGGCCCATGGATAACAGCAGCAGCAGCCTAGTCATGGGAGGGTTTTTAATCAGAGGCAGCACTTGGACTATGAGGTCTCCTACAGAGTAAGGTGCAGAGGGACAAACACAGGCTTTTCATGCGGTGTGTGTGTGTGTGTGTGTGTGTGTGTGTGTGTGTGTGTGTGTATGTATGTATGTATGTATGTATGTATATATATATATTATATATATATATATATATATATATTTATAGCACACTCCGATAACCCCACATATATATATATATATACATATATATACACGTATGGAGCAGGAGTCACTCACCAGTCTTGCAGTAAAAATGTTTTTTAATCAGGCAGCATGACAGATATTAGTGCGGTCGACGTTTCGGTCCACCTCTAGGACCTTTGTCAAGAGGTCCTAGAGGTGGACCGAAACGTCGACCGCACTAATATCTGTCATGCTGCCTGATTAAAAAACATTTTTACTGCAAGACTGGTGAGTGACTCCTGCTCCATACGTGTATCTATATTGGACCACTCCTTGGCCCTTTTGGAATGTCACCCCAGCAATTATTTATTTGAACATGTGAGTGCCAGCCATCTGGTGAATATATATATATATATATATATATTCACCAGTTGGCTGGCACTCTCATGTGCAAATGAATTAGTTGCTGGGGTGACCTTCCATAAAGGGCCATAGGTTGGTCCAGTATAAATGTACAGTTTTTCAGCAGGAGTCACTCACCAGTCTTGCACTGGTGAGTATATATATATATATATATATATATATATATATATATATATATATATATATATATATATATGTAACAAAGGACAAACAGCGGCACTCGTAGGTTTTTTCAAACTTGTATTCAAACGTGACCATAAACCAACGTTTCGGGGACTAGCCCCTTTGTCAAGCTGTAGGTAAAACCTACATACACATATATATATATATATATATATATATATATATATATATATATATACCCATTGACCAAGTTTATACTGCCTTTACTCTACATAGCTAGCAGTCATCACAGTTGGATTGACAGGAAACCAGCATTTAGGGGTGGAAACATGGCATTTTCTGGGTTTGTTTGTGAAAATGCATGCGTGCACACTTTTTTGGGTGGGCCTTTGGCATCAGCAATGACCACGTCCAGCCTGGTTCTTCAGCAGATTAGTAGAAAGCCCTAAGAACCGGCTTATGCACCGATACAGCTTCTCCCCATATCAACACTTCTCAAATTTACCCCAGTTAGCATCCCAGTCAGGGGTTAAAGTGAGGGGGAACGGGGTGGAACTGAGTTCCACCAACTCTAATGTGGGGAAATTCTCTAAAACAGAAATGCGGTCAAAACCCAGTTATCTGGGTTTTTACCGCATTCCTGTATGCTCTATTGCCCCTCCGCAGTAACAGCGCTGCGGAGGGAATCGCCAGCAAAAGCTGGCGATTCCCTGTTGAAGCCTATGGGCTTCTTACCGCAGCGCTACTGTGAAGGATCCGTCACGGATCCCTCCCAGCATGCCCCCTACCGTCCTCGTCACTCTGTGCATGTGCAGACGGACTCCCGGGTCTCTGACCCGGAAGTCCAGCGCCAGCACCGCATGGCAAGGGACAGCTCTTATCGCAAGAGCTATCCCTTGCATTAATAATCACATATGTAATGCTGGGTACACACCAGGACGACTAGGGCCCGATTCTGTCAATTTAGATCCAATTCCGACCGGTTGTATGCAGATTGTATGTACTATCGTGTGTTTTTGACATTTATTTGATCCGATTCCGATCCAATGCGCGTACACGCCACTCGTTTGGTCGCATCTTTGGTCCTACGTGCTGCAGGTAGGATCCGACAATCCCAGGCCGACCGACCGTCAATCGTATGCAGATCGTGAGTGTTTTTTGCCGCCTCCGTCGTCCGTCCGTCGGTGCGTCCGTCGTTTGATCCAGCCTATTTGAGTGGCATTTCCTAAACACTCCCCCGGCGCCATGTTTTTCCACATAGCAAACAGTGCTGGCGCAGCAGTTGGACTCTCCTTCTTGTCTCATCTCCCAGAACAACAACCTGGTATGTTTGCACTCCCAATGCTCTCCTATGCATGCCCACTGTTGCCACCAATGTATATAGTGTGTATAGAGCACTGGTTTGGCAACCGTGCACCCGACCATGTCACTGTTTGCTCGGGTGGGCCCCATGTGTGTATATATACATATAACCATTGTCCACCATTGCAGTATTCCATGCACTCCTCTCCGCTAGGCCCCATTCACCTGTGTTTGTGTATATATAGATATATACATATAACCATTGTCCACCATTGCAGTATTCCATGCACTCCTCTCTGCTAGGCCCCATTCCCCTGTGTGTGGTGTGTTTGTTTGTGTATATATACATATAACCATTGTCCACCTTTGCAGTATTCAATGCACTCCTCTCTGCTAGGCCCCATTCACCTGTGTGTGTGTGTTTGTTTGTGTATATATACATATAACCATTGTCCACCATTGCAGTATTCCATGCACTCCTCTCTGCTAGGCCCCATTCACCTGTGTGTGTGAATAGCAATCTGCACAATAAAATGTATAGTGGTTTTCATAAAAGTTTATTAACATTTTAAATACTTAAAACATAAGAACTAGGTAAACTGGTAACTATAACTATAAAAATTTAAATATGAAACAAAACATGGATATAACTATAAAAATTTAAATATGAAACAAAACATGGATATAACTATAACAACTAAAATGGTTTTATCTTTTTACAGTCCCAATGTCCAACGCAAAGGAACAAGAGTTTTTAGAAGGGTTTATTGAGAAATATCGTTCCCATGAATGCCTGTGGCGAACAAAATCAAAAGAGTATTCGAACAAAATGAAAAGAAACCAAGCCTTGGAGGACTTGGCTCGCTACAGTGTCCCATTTCACCCAGAGGCCAATGTTGAATGGGTGCGGAAACACATCCAGAATCTGCGCACGGTGTTCTTAAAGGATCACAAGAAGGTGGAGGCTGCAAAGAAGTCTGGTGCTGGAGTCGACGAGATGTATCAAACATCGCTCTGGTACTATGATAGGTTGACGTTCACCCTCAGCCAGGAGTCGATGAGGACAGGAGTAGTCCTGATGGTCGAACAGGAAAACCAAGAAGTCACGGCGCAGGAGGAGGAGAATTCGCAGTCTGCATCTTTGAGTCTATTTTTTTGGCTATCTAATTGATTCCTCCTGCCAATCCACAGCCCCCTCCCCATTAAAGTAGGCCATGTACTCTTCCCTCACCTGTTTGGCTTGTGCACTCCCTGTGTAGTGTTGAGTTGGGGTTTGCAAGGAGGATATCTGCACTACCTCCTCTGGCAGTTCTTGGTCTTCTTGGAGTGCTGTGCCTGTAGCCCTTTGCTGTGTGGCTTTTCTGCGGAGCAAATTGTGCAGGACACAGCACGCCGTGACAACCCGGTCAATTTTGTCCACCCTCAGGTTAATGGCAGTGTGGAAAATGCGAAACCGGCTAGCCAGGATGCCAAAAGCATTTTCCACAACACGCCGTGCCCTGGATAGCCTGTAGTTAAAGATCCTTTTGTCATGGTTCAGGCCCCTTTGCGCATATGGCTTCATGACATGCTCGTGCAGGCCAAAAGCCTCGTCTGCCACAAACACAAAGTTAAGCCCCTGTTTAGTTTCCTGGACAGACGGCAAGTGAAGGGTGTTCGCTATGAGCCTTTCGTAGAACTTTGTGTCCTTGAAAGTGCCACCATCCGATGCACGGCCATTCCTTCCTACATCCAGGAAGATAAACAGATAGTTTGCATTAACAACAGCCATTAGTACAATGCTAAAATAGCCCTTGTAATTAAAGTAGTATGAACCACTATTGATAGGCTGGGCTATGCGGACATGTTTGCCATCAATGGCTCCACCGCAATTTGGAAAGTTCCATCGCTGTTCAAACTCCTCTGCGATGACTTTCCATTCATTCACGCTGGTAGGGAACTGAAATTAGAAGTAAATAAAATTGATTTGTAAACATGTTCAATTTTTTTACAGCTTGGTGACTACCCACCTGCAACCCCAGACCTATCTGTCCTATCTGATAATGCATGCACATCGAGCAAAGCTCCTACTCCGGCACGCACTCCGCCACCCACCCTGGAACCCACTCCACCACTCCCCCGTGCCAAAAAAATGCGTGGCAAAGGAAAAAAAGGAGAAGCAGCAGCACATGAAGAATTTATGATGCGGGCACAGCGAGTCCTGCAAAGAAACCCGGACAAACATGACAACTACTTCACTTATGTGGCAGAGGGCCTTATTCTGGTTGGAGCGGCCAAACGTGCGTACGTTAGCTATTAACGTACGCTAGCCGCACGCGGCCGTTGGGGTTAAGTCCACCCACAACTCAGCCGCATACGTACGGGCATAAACAACGTAGAAGGGGAGTGGCGTACAAATGAGCGTACGCCAACGTACACGGACGGGCCAGCCCTTACACTCCGACAACTGGCGTACAACTGAGCGTACGCCGCCGTTTACGGACGTCTCTCGTCCGTCTTCCCACCGACTTCTTGCGGAGATCTGAGCGTACGCCAGCTTGCACGGACGGGTCCCTATTGTTTTCAATAGAAAAGTCAGCTTATGTCACCGCTCGTGAGAGTGAGCGTACGTCCGTGTACACTGACATACCCTTCATATATATGGACCTGCAAATCTTGCCTTTCAACTATAATTATGAAAATTAATTAATTGATTGAATTAATTAATGTGCAAAATAGTGGTCAGGGGCTTAAAACATTGCTGAAACATCCTTTGTAGGTGTTAGATGTGGTTTATGTTATTGTATCCTAAATACAAAACCTATGTTTGTATTAGAGTGAACACGTTGACACATGTCGACTTGTGTAGATTGAGTGTGCTACTGTGTAAAGTCTATGAAAGCACGTAGTGAATGTGTCTAACTAGTTAGCAAATACCTACCTTAGCATATATAAGCAGGTCTTAAAAAGATTCTTACCTTAAATTAAACAAACCTTTAAATGTAGAGAAGTATAGAAAGATAAGCTTCCAATGTGTTTGAGTGCTGTGTGTGGCTTGCAGGTAGTGAAATCATGGTTTGGACTTAATAGACTGCAGCATTGCTTATTACATTCAGGTGTATGTGTTTGAGTAGGAATCAGCGTTAATTAGCAAACTCAGGCGCACGCTGGCATGCGGTATCTGTAGGGGTGGTTTGAGATGGCGGTTGGCGGACGCCTGTTTTGTGTCCGAAATGAACGGTGCCTTAGTCGATCGTGCGGTAGTAGCACCGCTCATTTTTGGTGCACACCCCCGTGTACGCCCATATTTACGCCCATTTTCCCTCATTATTTCGGCCGCTCCC
The DNA here is from genome assembly GCF_055691185.1 of Crinia signifera. Lineage (NCBI taxonomy): Eukaryota > Metazoa > Chordata > Amphibia > Anura > Myobatrachidae > Crinia > Crinia signifera. Next base: position 146,318,003 of record NC_139222.1, on the reverse strand, counting down.
CTCTTCACGCCCCTATGCCGCCCCCAATACCCGTACACTCGCGTACAGGTTTTTTCGCACGTAGAGACCCGTCCGTAAGCGTTGTTGAGTGGTCGCGCCTGCGCATTAGCGAATGTACGCATGCGCAGATCACAAAAAAACCTGGGACGTACGCGTACGGCCCGGCCGCTCCAACCAGAATAAGGCCCAGAGTGTGTTCGCAACATGGCTCCGGACCAGCAACTTACTTTTAAAAAGTTATGCATGGAGTTGGTGTATAATGGCAGTTTAGGGTATCTCAACAGTGGCACCAAAATAGTTGGCATGGGTAGTGCACCAGACACACCACTGTCATTAGAATCACCAGTGCCTACTCTGCCTGCCACCGTACCAGGCCAGTCGAGCACAATTCCAACACATACCCAGTCAACACCTACACAGCCCTCTCAACCCCCCCAGTACCGTCAATTCTACAGTTCTTTACTGATAAAAGATCCAGAGTCTCCTGTTTTTGAGGATCTGTCTTAAAAAATAGGCTATTTTATCATTTACCATCGACATGGTTTCAGCTGCAGGTATGTGATGGCCACTGCTCACATGGCGTATGGCGCACATCAATGGGGCCGGGACCATTGAATCTGCGCCATGCGCCATGTGGGCCGCAGCCTTTACATATCTGCAGCAGACATCCTCTGCCACACAAGGGCCACAGTGGTTTTTTTTTTTTTTATATGCTGCTACCTGTACCTGCATTACCAGAGGGAGAACAGGATTCTCCTCAATCTGGAGAGCAAACTCCATTTATTGCCCTTTTGTCTTTGCCAATAGTATGGGGTACTGTTTGTCAGACATGGTCTCAGCTGCAGGTATGTGATGGCCACTGCTCACATGGCGTATGGCGCACTTCAATGGGGCCGGGACCATTGAATCTGCGCCATGCGCCATGTGGGCCGCAGCCTTTACATATCTGCAGCAGACATCCTCTGCCACACAAGGGCCACAGTGTTTTTTTTTGTTTTATATGCTGCTACCTGTACCTGCATTACCAGAGGGAGAACAGGATTCTCCTCAATCTGGAGAGCAAACTCCATTTATTGCCCTTTTGCCTTTGCCAATAGTATGGGGTACTGTGCGTCAGACATGGTCTCAGCTGCAGGTATGTGATGGCCACTGCTCACATGGCGTATGGCGCACATCAATGGGGCCGGGACCATTGCATCTGTGCCATGCGCCATGTGGGCCGCAGCCTTTACATATCTGCAGCAGACATCCTCTGCCACACAAGGGCCACAGTGTTTTTTTTTTTTTTTATATGCTGCTACCTGTACCTGCATTACCAGAGGGAGAACAGGAACACATACCCAGTCAACACCTACACAGCCCTCTCAACCCCCCCAGTACCGTCAATTCTACAGTTCTTTACTGATAGAAGATCCAGAGTCTCCTGTTTTTGAGGATCTGTCTTAAAAAATAGGCTATTTTATCATTTACCATCGACATGGTTTCAGCTGCAGGTATGTGATGGCCACTGCTCACATGGCGTATGGCGCACATCAATGGGGCCGGGACCATTGAATCTGCGCCATGCGCCATGTGGGCCGCAGCCTTTACATATCTGCAGCAGACATCCTCTGCCACACAAGGGCCACAGTGTTTTTTTTGTTTTTTTTTTATATGCTGCTACCTGTACCTGCATTACCAGAGGGAGAACAGGATTCTCCTCAATCTGGAGAGCAAACTCCATTTATTGCCCTTTTGTCTTTGCCAATAGTATGGGGTACTGTGCGTCAGACATGGTCTCAGCTGCAGGTATGTGATGGCCACTGCTCAAATGGCGTATGGCGCACATCAATGGGGCTGGGACCATTGAATCTGCGCCATGCGCCATGTGGGCCGCAGCCTTTACATATCTGCAGCAGACATCCTCTGCCACACAAGGGCCACAGTGTTTTTTTTTGTTTTATATGCTGCTACCTGTACCTGCATTACCAGAGGGAGAACAGGATTCTCCTCAATCTGGAGAGCAAACTCCATTTATTGCCCTTTTGTCTTTGCCAATAGTATGGGGTACTGTGCGTCAGACATGGTCTCAGCTGCAGGTATGTGATGGCCACTGCTCACATGGCGTATGGCGCACATCAATGGGGCCGGGACCATTGCATCTGTGCCATGCGCCATGTGGGCCGCAGCCTTTACATATCTGCAGCAGACATCCTCTGCCACACAAGGGCCACAGTGTTTTTTTTTTTTATATATGCTGCTACCTGTACCTGCATTACCAGAGGGAGAACAGGATTCTCCTCAATCTGGAGAGCAAACTCCATTTATTGCCCTTTTGTCTTTGCCAATAGTATGGGGTACTGTGCGTCAGACATGGTCTCAGCTGCAGGTATGTGATGGCCACTGCTCACATGGCGTATGGCGCACATCAATGGGGCCGGGACCATTGAATCTGCGCCATGCGCCATGTGGGCCGCAGCCTTTAAATATCTGCAGCAGACATCCTCTGCCACACAAGGGCCACAGTGTTTTTTTTTTTTATATGCTGCTACCTGTACCTGCATTACCAGAGGGAGAACAGGATTCTCCTCAATCTGGAGAGCAAACTCCATTTATTGCCCTTTTGTCTTTGCCAATAGTATGGGGTACTGTGCGTCAGACATGGTCTCAGCTGCAGGTATGTGATGGCCACTGCTCACATGGCGTATGGCGCACATCAATGGGGCCGGGACCATTGCATCTGCGCCATGCGCCATGTGGGCCGCAGCCTTAACATATCTGCGGCTGACATCCTCTGCCACACAGTACCTTATCCCTACTGTTGTAAGGGCCTGTTTCAGAAGTTACCAGAGTGTCTTTTTTTTCTTTTTATATGCTGCTACCTGTACCTGCATTACCAGAGGGAGAACAGGATTCTCCTCAATCTGGAGAGCAAACTCCATTTATTGCCCTTTTGTCTTTGCCAATAGTATGGGGTACTGTGCGTCAGACATGGTCTCAGCTGCAGGTATGTGATGGCCACTGCTCACATGGTGTATGGCGCACATCAATGGGGCCGGGACCATTGCATCTGCGCCATGCGCCATGTGGGCCGCAGCCTTTACATATCTGCGGCAGACATCCTCTGCCACACAGTAGCCCGTACTTATTGGGAAAGTTTAAACTGGGTCATACATACTTAAATGTTTATATATAGTGTGTGTTTTTGTACGATATCTTTTATATATGGTATTATAATATATTTGTGTTGACACAATAAATCTATTTACTATTTTACATGTTTTACCTATGAAAGGCCTAAAAAACCTGTTTCTGTCCTAGGCCTAAATTATAAATAAAAATATTTTGTTTGCAAAATAAAGTGTACGGTGTATATTTCATCCTTACCTTGCAATACTGGTACTGCAGCACCTTCACAATGGCTTTGCAGGTCTCCGGGATGATGAGGCCCAAAGCTTGCGGGGAGATGAGGGATCCAAACTTTAGGTCAGCAAGAGACCGTCCTGTCGCCAGAAACCTCAGGGTCACCACCAGCCGTTCCTCAGCAGGGATAGCCATGCGATACTTGGTATCCTGCTTCTCGATGTGGGGAGTCATCAGACGCAGCAATTCCTGGAATGTGGCATCATCCATCCTCAAGAAGTTACGAAAATCGTCTGGGTTATTTTCCCTGATGTCCCTGAGCAGTGGCATGTGCGAACGAGTCTGACGCTGAAGTAGCCACTGCTTTGTCCAGCATGATCTTTCTCTCCTGCGCTGGGCTCTCTGACGCCTGAGCTTCAGCACTGCATAATAGAGCAGGTACTGTTGCTGGTGACTACCCATCACTGCATTCTCCATAGTGCAGGGTTAAAAGACACTTTGTAATGGCAGGCAAAACAAGGTAATGTGTAAATAGCTATGTCCAGCGTTCAGCAGGTATAAACCAAGCCTCACTAGTAACAAAGCAGAAATACACTGGTTTAAAATGGCTGCTGCTATTCCTATCCCCCTCTGCTAGTCCAGCCCCTTCATTCAAATTTCAAAGGCCAATCTGATGACGGTCGCATGTGTTCTTGCAAAAAAAAAAAAACAGCGATCCGACCGTCTTAACGACCATCGTAGGCGCATCGGGATCGGATCTAGATCGTTCCGCAAAAAAACACAATTTTTGCTAATCGTTTGCTGGGGACTGCCTGGGAGCTCCCGGGAAGTCCAAGGGAAATCGTTCCATGGTCGTCTATCGGTCGTATACGACGGTGGTCGTCCTGGTGTGTACCCTAAATTAGAGCATATGCCATTATTAAGAATGGGGTGGCCGGCGAAGGGGGCAAAAATGGGCAGCAGATGTTAGAACATCCCGCCCATGGTGAGGTGGGACATTTTTACCTCCACATTGGCCCTGCACAGTAATTCTCACAGAATAACATTCTAGCTTGCAGGATGATTCCAAAAATCCTACCATTGACCCTGTCTCTGCCTATTGGCGGTAGGGGAGAGGGGATAATTAGGTGGCATAGATAATTGAGTTTGCCCACCTCTGCATGACCACTTTAAGCCCTGATCCCAGTGGTGAGGATTCTGGCATTCATTATACCCATGAGATGTGGGTTTAGACCTCTTGGGGGCCCTACGCAAGATACTGGTTTGGAGCCCTCCTCCTAGCACTATATTTTTGCTGCTTATTGTAGCCAGCATTGATAGAGTACCTTGGCACATGCATAGTCTACCAATAAATGCTCAGCTGTGTCAACATCGGCATTGCGAACAAACCTGAATCAGGCTCTAGAACATGCCACTTATATTGTTGTTTTACTTTTTATTTCAATATATATGTTTTATGATAATCTGCATACAAGAAGGCCATGCAAACTAAAAATAAAATCCAACATAACAAAACTGTATTACAAACTGTAGATCGGGGTTAATATTTTTATTGTCCTAGTCAATTGTCTTAAGAAAGCATTCATTACATTTCCTCATACAGTATGTTGAATTTCCCATTAAGGTTGTGAGGCACTTGCCTTGCCTAGGATCACCACTTGGTGGAGACAGTGAGCGATCACTCAGGACTCACAATGGGTCTTGTGCATGCAAAGTTATCCCACGTCCCCTCAATGTGGGTCACCCTGTGGTCAGCCTGAGTTGCCAGTTCCCACCATAGAAGCCCATGTTAAATTCATAACATGGACTTCTATGAAGCTGGCAGGCATATCAGGCACGGAACTTCCCCTGATTGGCTGAGGGAAAAGCTGGCGACTGACCGGGAATTCCCTCATTCTCAGGGAGGGACTGCAAGTGTCAATACACTTGCAGCTCCCTCATTCCACTGGAACTGGGTAATTAGTTTATTTTATCAAACCCTGGATGCTACTTGGACTGAAGAGGATGGATCTTCACCGGATGGGATGGTGAGTATGATTTTAATTCACAGGTACAGATGTGGATTCTACTGGACAAGGGAACAGGCCTACGTTGAACCCTATAGATAAGTATGTATGAATGTATGTATTAAAGTTTTATTTTTATAGGTGTGTGTGTGCATGCTCTTGGGATATTGGTTCTGTAGTAATACTACAAGGCCCAGTGGGCCCATTAATGCTCTGCATGCTGGGACTTGTAGTTCTACTACAGAATCCAATATCTATTTTAAAAAAAATATTTTTTCACTTTTAACACCATCAGCCTGCCACCCACAGCCCTGGGGTGGTGGGGACAGCCACGATGCTCATGCTTTGGCTGGGGTACTTTATGTAAAAAGTATCCCCCAGCTGTGGCATCACACCACTGTCTGTTTAAGCTCTGTGCTGATTTCCATAACCCTACTCCTTTTGTCCCCCATATTTTGGGATCCAGGACAGGCCAAGAGACTGGTACTGAATATAGAAATATATAGGGATGTGCACCGGCCACTTTTCGCGTTTTGGGTTCTGATTACCTTAAGGTTTTGGGTTCTACTGGGTTTTGCCAAAACACCCCCTCAACGTTTTGGTTTTTGGGTTCTGATTTTTTTTTTTTTAAAGCATAAAAAACACTAAAATCACAGAATGTAGGTGTTTTTTTTTCTCCTACGCTATTATTAACCTGGAAAGACAAGATTAGTGTGTACCCAGCGCTGGACTGAATAGCAGCTGGTCTATTGTAACGGATTAACGCCCTAACCAAATGGATACACAGAACAAAAAAGTTTAACAATAGACTAGCGCTGTGATAGACAACAACTGAAGGTTATCTTTAATGTAGGATCTTTAATCTCTGCAAAGGAAATCTTCCTGATGCCGTATGGAATTGAACTTACAATTAAATTCAATCAGGTGTGCCCGTAATGGTTTCTTTATACAGACTTCAGATAGCAGGGAATACCGACATGAAATGAACTTACATGAAATTTCTGTCTCGCGTACACATCAAAGGTTTCTTTGTCAATAGATGACCATGGACGTCAGGAGGCAGGTAAGAAGAAATTTATTAACAATGATCCAAACGATGTGAAAGTTTAAAAGTGTCCGAAGTGAAGCAGAAGCAAGTGGGCAGACTTTCCCCTTAATATTCGGCGTGCTGCAGATAACGCCGGGAGAGGAGATCCGTGTAGCGCCGATGTGATCCGTCCCACTGGTGCTGCTGGATGCGGCCTGATCAACGCGTTTCGGATATTTAAATATATCCTTTTTCAAGATGTCATTGCTATTATTAACCTCAAGAGCATTGATCTCCACTCATTTCCAGTCTATTCTGAACGACTCACACCTCACAATATTGATTTTAGGCCAAAAGGTTGCACAGAAGTAGTTGGATAACTATGATAAGCGACAAAAGTGGGCGGCACAAACACTAGACTGATACGGCACACTTATTAGCACCCCTGGACTGATATGGCACACAGCATCACCCCTGGACTAATACAGCACACTTGGCAGCACCCCATGAATTATATGGCAGACTTGGCTCACCCCAGGAATTATTTGGCGGACTTGGTTCACCCCTGGACTGATATGGCACACTTAGCTTCACCCCTGGACTGATACTGCACACTTAGCATCATCCTTGGACTAATACAGCACACTTGGCAGCACCCCATGAATTATACGGCAGATTTTGCTTACCCCAGGAATTATACGGCACATATGGTGGCACCCCTGATCTGATACAGCACACATGACAGCACACATGGTGTTATACGGCACAGATGGCGGAACCCCTGGACTGACACAGCACACATGGAATTATACGGCACACATAGTGACACTCCTGCAGTAAAAAGAGTTATTCTTTTAATTAAAAAAATGGCAGCACCCCTGGATTGATACAGCAGAGTTAGCAGCACCCCATAAATTATACAGCACACTTGGCCCACCCCTGGACTAATACTGCACACTTAGCAGCACACCTGGACTGTGACGGCACACTTAGCAGCACCCCATGAATTATACAGCAGACTTTGCAATAACCCATGAATTATATGACACACTTGGCTCATGCCAGGAATTATGCGTCACACATGTGGACCTTATATAGCACACATGGAATTATACGGTACAGATGGCAGCACCCCTGGACTGATACGGCACACATAGCGGCAGGCATGGAATTATACGGCAGACAAATTCCTGCAGTAAAAATAAAAATTTGTATTGTTTTAATTATATAAAAAGAGCAGCACACCTGGAATTATACGGCAGACTTAGCAACACCCCATGAATTATACAGTACTCTTGGCTCACCCCTGGACTACAGCGCATTCAACAGGCCTTGCAGTAAAAAAATAAAAGTTCTCGCGAGAATCCGATGCAGGATAATGACGTTTTAACCTCGATTTGGACCCGGAAAGATGGCAGGAACCGACAAACTCCTCGGATCCAGCCTCGGATCAGGTAAGTTTGTGGGGGTTTGGATATCTAGGATTCGAACCCGCTCATCTCTAGAAATATAGGGGGACCCCATTTGATTTCCTCCCTGTATTTCTGTAACCAGGACAGGCTCAATGATCCCGGGGCAGGTTATGCTCATGGGGGGACCCCACGCCATTTGACCTTTTTTTTTTTTTCATTTATAGAGAGAAGCATTGTATGGACTTGACCGTCCGTCGCACCGTGTTTGGGCGCCATGAGTTTTGTACATTATTGGACTGTGCTGACTTTCTTTGCCACCTTACCCTTCTATTCTGTAGCTAACACTTTTAATGCTAAAATATAACGCTCCATGTCTTTCTTATATATTGTATGGAAAATATATTAAATATTATATATATATATATATATATATATATATATATATATACACAATCCAATATGACCGGCACTCTGGTCTTAGCAGAAGTAAGCCTGGGAATCCTTGCTCCGGTGCCCTCAGACTAGAGGGAGTAGGTCCTCTGAAGATATACAGGATACAAATAAGCGGCACTCGGAGACTCAAATACAGGTGAAGAGGTGGAAGTTTTATTCCATGTGCCCAAAGGAAAACGTTTCGGCGCTCGGGGGCTCCGTCGTCAGTTCAGGGAAGCACGTGCTTCCCTGAACTGACGACGGGGCCCCCGAGCTCCGAAACATTTTCCTTTGGGCACATGGAATAAAACTTCCACCTCTTCACCTGTATTTGAGTCTCCGAGTGCCGCTTATTTGTATCCTGTATATATATATATATATATATATATATATATATATATAATGTAATGTGCCAACATGACACCCCAACAGTTTATTCCTTTGTTATATAAGTATTCATGCTTAGATATGTATTGAACAACACAAATATTTTGACCTCCTTGGGTTCACAAAGCAAGATTATGAATAGTACCTGGAAACTATTGAAAACAACATAACAGCCTGTTATTACCTGCTAGATGTGCAGGGCACAAACAATTCGTCACATTTGATCCCTTGTTCAAGGTCTTCAACTAGGGCCTGCTCTCAGGAAACATAGGCTGTTTTCAGGAGTAGGTAATTATTAATCCATCGTGCTGTTTTTCTACCCATTCACCTACATTGTTATGTGTCATTCAAACTGAGGAGAATTTGTTTTCAACTCTTTTAAACTCACTGATAGAAGGTAACTATCTCTTTGATGATCACTGAGGTAAAACTGGCAAAACAACCTGATAGATGCATTCAGGGCCTGATTAAAGGTTCCAGATGCACTAGAATAATACACATATAGCAGCAGTTCCCCTTGGAATGCTGCTAAACACATATTTATGAGCGTTCAGGAACTCAACAGTCATAAATGCCCATGTGCATGTAACAATGGTTATACGTATGATCTAATGCTTGTGGCACCTGCAGTGCACATGGTTTTGCCCATTTTGAGAACAAATTTGTTCTGCGATCAGATCTGAATAAGGGCCAATGTACATAAACTAATACTTCCACCAGTAAGTTACATTGGCACAGCCATCTGGCAATTACCTTACCCCCAACAGTGATGAAGGGTGACCGCTAACAAGCATGTAATGAAATAGGCCTTTATTTTATTCCTCGGCTGTCACCTGCAAGGTGCCCCCCCCCCCCCCCCCCCTCTCCAGTCCTGGTGCCCTAGGCTGCAGCCTAATCACGCACTTGATGCATTACAGAGAGAAGTTGACAGCTCTACATTAAAAATACTGTAAATAAGATCACATAGGGGGAACATTTACCAAGAGCCAGATGCAACTGACAAATGCAAACCACAGGATTGGAGGTTGAAAACGAAGGGGGTTGGAGGTTGAAAACTAAGGGGGTTATTTTGGTTTTCTCGGTCCCCCACGCATTCGCACGTGGGACCGAAGTTTTCATTATGCGCATGCGCATTTCTGCACATGTGCATATGCTGGGTGTGAATGGGCACCACTAACTGCTAGTTCGCCTTCCCATTCGCACCCATCAGTACAGGCGCAGTGCAGCAGTGAGGGGATGCGCCTATGGGAACACCCAGCATTTCATGGGTGTTCCCATGGAAATTAGGCTGTGACGCAGATGCCGGGGGTGGGCAGATGACATCACTGGATGTCAGCTGCCTGCCCTGTTCCCGTAAAGGGACCACGCAAAGCTAAGGCACCTGAAAGAACCTTCGTCTGCGACTATCAAATGATTTGGCAACCACACCCAACGCTGTGAATGGATGTTTATGCAAAACATCCATTCACAGCCGTGTGGGGAACACGGCGAGCGAGGGTGGGGCGGCTGTACGAATGGCGGGTGGCGTTAAATCTACATGAACGCTGCGTGTGAACTAGAATAAGGGCCTAAATCTGCAACTGATGTGTGGTGATTTACTCACCTTTGGGTCTAGTCTATGCCCATAATAATAATTGGGGCCCTACATCTATACTGGCCCAATGCTGAGTAACACTGGGTACCTCCTTGTACTCCTGGTTGTTGGGCACCGGGATAATGCTGTAACAAAAAGCCAACTTTTTGTAACACAATAGGTGCCAGCATACACTGGCAGGCCATATTTGTCCTTGCATAATGGAGCATGTACATTAAAATTGCTGACATGAGCATGAGCACCAGTGCATGTTAGAACTTGTAGTGCCACGTGTGTACTATAAGCATACAAACACAATAGTGCCCCAGTAATAGTATCGCCCTCATAATAAATACATAAATAACCTACTAGAACCCCAATTCTGACATTATAACAATATTGGCACATTAATAACTAAATAATTGAGTAAAATGCAGACCACAATGCCTGGAATTGGGTGTTTCCAAAAATTATGTACATTGCATATACTTAAAAAATGCACTTGCACACAAAAATAAGAAGTATTGTTTGTTTTTAATCAATGTAAATCAAGCTATTTAATTGGACAGTAGACAACAAGAATCCAGCAGTGGTGTCACAAGGGGGGTGCAGGGAGTTTGGACCATGCCCGGGTGTCACCCACGGAGGCCAATGCCAGTGCATCCACCCACCACCTGTGAAGAAAAATGATGGAAGGACTCCAGTCCTACTGGCCACATGCCACTGTAGAAGAGAGGAGCCATGCCGGTGGTTGAGGAGCAGCTAAAACAGAAGAAGAAAGGCAAGCTTCATTGCTGAATGCCATTCCTATGCCATTACACAACCACCACCAGACAGAACTGCTAACACAAGGCAGGATGAATCCATGTATTTAAAATGTTTATGGCCAAATTTGTACTCTTATATCTGAATGTTGCAGTAGAAATTAAGATACATCAGAAGGTGATATGATATCTTTCCAATCTGCATCGGTCCCATTTAGGTGATGTGTGTCCATTGTAGCCTCTGATTCCTGGTATTACTTGATGTAGTCTATCCATTTGAAGGTGGGAAATGACTAAGATGGGAGTTTCATGCAACCAATCAGAATCTACTTATTTATTTATTTAACACCTTCTAGAAGGTAGTAGATAGTATCTGATTGGTTGCCCATAACAGCATCCCATGGGAAACTCCCATCCTAGTAAATTTCCCTCCTATGTGCTCAGTTCTTTTGCATAGTACTGGTGCAGACATGCTTATTTGAGAAGATTATGTTTGTCTTGGCCAATTATCAAGGGTGTAACTACCATAGGTGCAAGGGGTGCAGCTGCTATGGGGCCCAGAGCTATATACATTTATTACCATCAGTTGCTAAATAGGGGCCCTTACAAACTTTTGCTATGGGGCCTACAAATGTCTGGTTACGCCCCTGCTAATTATTATGGGGTATGGTTGTCTTTCATTTTAGCATCAGGCTAGTGGTTGGAAATTACCAAATGCTCGATTTGTGGAAAGCAGAGGCTGCCCATTCACTGTCTAGCACACTGCAAATGATTTTCTCCTATTTTGTATAGAAAGGTAGTATATCTGAACCCAGGATTTTGGAACACATTATAACTCATGGAGGTGTAATGGTTAGCATTACTGTCTCAAAGCGCTGAGGTCATGGGTTCAATACCCACCATAGCCCTAACTGTGCGGAGTTCCCTGTGCTTGCGTAGGTTTAAGCCTGGTACTCGGGTTTCCTCCCACAATCCAAAAATATACTGGTAGGTTAAGTGGCTTCCAACAAAATGAACCCAAGAGTGAATGTGTGTGCGTGTACATGTGGTAGGGAATATAGATTGTAAGCTCCACTGGGGCAGGGACTGATGTGAGTGTTCAAATATTCTCTGTAAAGCTCTGCGGAATATGCTGCGCTATATAAGAAACTGTTAATAAATAAATAGTTACATAGTTGCGTGTGAGGCACTGGGATATATCCAAACTGGGGTTTCTGTGTGGCAGATAATAACATTGCCAACATTTCATATTCACAGGGCCGGCGCTACCCGCTCAGCGCCTCCTGCAAAGCAGGTAGGCGCCGACCCTGAGAGGCGCCCTGAGTCCCACCCGCCAGCTTCAGCTTCAGCTTCCTATGATATTACTGCCGGGAGCGGCAGCCGGCACCTGTCAATATTTATGACAGGCAGCGGCTCCGTCTGCAGGCTCAGCGCGCCCACACAGGCAGCACAGCGGAGCGCTGAGTGTACCACTGTGAGCCGCTGCTGCCTGCTGGTTAGTGAGAGACTGAGAGTGGTCGAACTCAGTACTCAGCCAGGAAGAAGCAGGTGCAGGACCAGGAAGTTACTCCTTGCACTTGCAGCAGACGCACGCAATGAAGACTGGAGGTGCTGACTGCTGAGCAAGAAGAAGGTAACTGACCACTAATGGAGGGGGCAGGCAGGCTGTGCATCATCCCAGCCACTCAGAGGCAATATCATTTTGGTGCCCCCCAAATTATATTATATATGTAATGTGCCAGTTGGCCAGCACAGCTTTTCTGGCTGTATTATTATACACATTATTATGGGACTATGTAAAAACCAGACCCGGACTAAACTCCGGACAGGACATCAAAATCTGCAGTCCGGAGCTTGTAGGGTCCGGTCCGGGGGGGTGTTCTTGTTAGATTGCAGCGCTCAGCGCCTGTCTCCGCATACACTGCTTAGTGTAAGACTTACAGTCTTCCTTTTTCCCCCTTGCAACCAACGTAGTTAAGCGTCACCCTGAGTGACAGGTCGCTTAAGCGAATAGCAGGGCAGAGACCCCTGACCCTGCTGGCAGCGTTACTCTTTCCTGTGAGGAAGTCCCCGCGTTAGAGTGTGCCTCAGATCGTGTGTGACTCCGTCCATGCTGTTTGTAGCTCCACGTGCACCGGAGCGCATAGGAGCAAGCCCCCGCTGTAATCCCGTTACCAGCGTGACTTTTGCACAGGGAGATCAGTCATCATTGGCAGCAGCGAGACTGGGAGAGATACCGCAGCGTAAACCAGCAGACTGTCATTTACCCTGCACGCGCCAAAACGCTACAGCTAAGTAACAACCAGAGACTGTCGTTACCAAATGTACAAGTTGTATTACTGCTTGAAGTTAACTACTAAAGTACTGTTGTAACCTACAAGCCTGCCACTTGAATAAACCCTTCAAACTGATTATATCTTCTAAGTGTGAGGTCTAACAACCACACTGCACGTACTTATATACACTCTGCCAATAGGTTATGGGCCCAGCACGTCACGTGCGCGAAGATTAACCCCCTGAAGACAAAGTGCTAGCGCAGTACATAAAAGAACACAAAGGAATTATTTCTAAATTGCCATTTGTGGAAGAGTTAACGAGAATGCACAGTACAGGGCATAGCATGAACTTTCCAAAGCTCAAAGGCTCAGAGAATTACACTACATGGAAGTTCGCTATGGAAATGCAGCTTAAGAGGGAGAAGCTATGGAAAGTCACAATAGCCCCAGGAGAAAGTCCAAACCCAGAAGAGGTAGACAAGGCCATTGGCACAATAGGCCTGGCTGTGGAGCAGCATGTTTATTCTACTATCTGTGGGAAGGAGTCCGCTAAGGACATGTGGACAACTCTACAAGGTGCTTATGAAAATAAAGGCTTAATGAGAAGGATAAGTCTGAGACGCACACTGTATGGAACAAAATTGAATGCATGCAAGGACATGAACGACTATATTGATAAAATACTATCGATAGCTCAGCAATTGGCGTGTGTAGGAGCAAAAGTGGATGAGGAAGAAGTAGCAATGGTAATGCTGCAGAATTTGACAGAGGAATTTGACTTTCTGGTTGTCGCACTAGAGTCAAATGAGACCAAGCTTACAACTGAAGTTGTGAGAGCCAAACTACTACAGTTCCAAGAGAGAATCCACAAGGATGCCATAGCTGAAGGTTCTGCCTTAGTAGCAAAGGGTGCGAAACCCAAGAAATGCACATTCAAATGTTATGTGTGCCACAAAGTAGGGCACAAGGCTTCAGAATGCAGGCTGAAGAACACTAGTGGCATGCACAAGCGGCATGATAAAAAGAACGAGTCAGCACTGAATGTAACAGACAAGCCAAGGAGGGATCTCTGGTACATGGACTCGGGAGCCTCTAGACACTTCAGCTGCAACAAGGAGTGGTTCAATTCTTTAACACAGTGTAACCCCACAACAGTTACCGGGATTGGTGAAAAGATCCTTACTGCTTCAAGTGTTGGGACAATCACAGTGAGACTAAGAATTGAGGGACAGACAGTAGTCACAGATATCCAAGACGTCCTGTATGTACCAGAATTGGGAAGTAACCTCATCGCTATCAGCGTACTCGAGGCAAAAGGCTACAGAGTCCAGTTTGCAAAGGGCAAGTGCATGGTGCATAATGAAAGAGGGACTGTAATTGCTTCAGCAACCCGATGCAACCAACTATACGTCCTAGACACAGATGAATGTGTAGCTTTGGCAGCCTCTGCTGAAAATGAGTCCATGGAGCTCTGGCACAGACGTTTGGGACACTTAGGATATGATAATGTCCAGAAATTAGCTGATGGGATGGCAACAGGAATCACAGTGAAAGACACCGGAAGACCTGTGTGCGAGAGTTGCATAAAAGGCAAGCAGACCCGCAACCCATTTCCCAAGTCAGCAAGCAGAGCAGAAACACAACTAGCTCTGGTACACACAGATGTGTGCGGACCAATGGAAGAGGAGTCAACCAGTGGTTACAAATACTTCATGACTCTCATCGATGACGCCACAAGAATGACACACGTATACTTCATAAAGAAGAAAAGTGAGGTGGTCAAGAAAATTGTGGAGTACAAGAACCTAGTGGAAACTCAGACGGGCCTAAAACTAAAGGTCCTGAGATCCGACAATGGGGGAGAGTACGAAAATGAAGTACTAACCGACTTCCTAAAAAGGCATGGCATAAAGCATCAGCTGACGATGGCCTACACGCCTGAACAGAATGGCGTAAGTGAAAGGGCGAACAGAACAATCGTTGAAAGAGCACGAGCGATGGTGAACGATGCTGGCCTGGAGAAGAGTTTTTGGGCAGAAGCTGTATCTACTGCAGTATACCTGAAAAACAGAACACCTACAGTGGCCGTGAAGGGAAAAACCCCCTTAGAGGCCTGGTCTGGGAAGAAGCCAGACATCAGTCACCTCCGTGTCTTTGGGAGCAGAGCTTATGCACATATACCAAAAGAGAGAAGGAAGAAACTTGACCCAAAATCAAGACAGTGCATATTGCTAGGCTATTGTGAGGAGAGCAAAGGGTACAGGCTCTGGGATGCAGAGAACAGACGTCTCCTGAAATCAAGAGATGTGATATTTCAAGAAACAGCATCACCCACAAAAGCAAAAGAGCAAGAAAAGCAAGCACTAGTAGAGGTATGTGAAATAGAAAGCATACCTGCAACAGAAAATACTGAAGAAGGAAGCGAACCAACTAAAAGAGCTTCTGTGAGAAGAAACAAGGGCATACCAGCCAGAAGATATGAGGAAGAATATGCGAATATTGCTTTCAGTGAACCTCAGAGTATTCAAGAAGCGAAAGCGTGCAGTGATTGGGCGAAATGGAAATCTGCAATAGACACAGAGTTATCAGCACTGAGAGAGAACGATACTTGGACCATAGTAAATAGGCCAAGCAACCGCAAGACAGTCAAGAACAAGTGGGTCTTCTGCAAGAAGTTAAATTTAGACGGAGAAGTTGCCCGTTACAAAGCCCGTCTTGTTGCTAAGGGATACACACAGAGATCCGGAATTGACTATGGGGAGATATACTCACCTGTTGCGAGGTATAACACTCTCAGATTAGTAATTGCAGTCGCCACTTTACAAGACTTACTGCTATACCAATTAGACTTCGATTCAGCGTTTCTAAATGGAGAACTACTTGAAGAGATCTATATGGAATCACCAGATCATTATGATGAGAATGAACTTCAGACAGAGAAAGTGTGTCTTCTGAAGAAATCCATATATGGCCTAAAGCAGAGTGGTCGTTGCTGGTACATAAAATTGGACACAGTACTGCTTGAAATGAATTTTATTAGATCAGAGACTGACCACTGCCTTTATCACAAAACTCTGGGAGAAAAGTTGTTCATCATAGCAGTCTATGTGGATGATATACTTATAGCAGGTCACGAAGATCACATCACAAGTGTAAGAGATCAACTGAAACAGAGATTCAAGTTGAAAGACTTAGGTCCAGCCAATCATCTGTTGGGCATGAGGATTGTTCAAAACTTGCAAAAGGGAACAGTCACAGTCGACCAACAAACGTACATCGAGGCAACAATCTTGAAGTATGGGATGGCAGACTCCAAGTCAGTGAATACACCAATTGACAAAAGCATCAAGATTACAAAAGGTATGTCACCAACCACACAAGAAGAAATGGAGGAAATGCAAGATGTTCCTTACAAGAACGTGGTTGGAAGTCTTATGTATGCAAGTATTGGAACTCGTCCAGACATCACTCATGCAGTCAGTCGAGTGAGCCAATTTGCAATAAATCCTGGAAGACAACACTGGATCGCAGTGAAGAGGATTCTGAGATACCTAAAAGGTACAAGTTCCTTGAAATTAAAATTCGCCAAGACAAGCAATTCAAATTTGAAAGTCTTCTGCGATGCCGACTGGGGAGCAGATGAAGATGATCGTCGTTCCCACACCGGTTACCTGTTCACACTGGCCGGAGCAGCAGTTAGTTGGGCGAGTAGAAAACAACCGACCGTTGCTCTCTCAACAACCGAGGCCAAATACATGGCTCTTACAGAGACATCAAAAGAAGCACTCTGGATCAAAGAGACTTTGTGTGAGTTAGGTCTACTTTATGAAGAAGAGACTATCAGTATCGCATGTGATAACAGGGGAGCAATAGATCTTTCCTGTACTACCAAGCACCATGGAAGGTCAAAGCACATCGCGATAAGACATCACTTCATCAGAGAACTAGTGGAGAACAAGTCCATCGATGTTGAATACATTGCAAGTGAACAGAATGTCGCTGACATGCTTACTAAAGGACTGTCGGGAAACTTGCTTATTAAGTTCGTGAAGGACTGTGGACTTGTCTAAGTTCAAAAATGTTGATTTGAAGTTTTGATGTTCTGAATGTCTTTTTTTCTCTCTAACCATATTTTCGGTTACAGGTATTACAAAAGGACAAAGCATTGTATTGAGTTCTTTTATGTAGCCGAAGACAGCCTTAAGCGAGGGGGAGTGTTAGATTGCAGCGCTCAGCGCCTGTCTCCGCATACACTGCTTAGTGTAAGACTTACAGTCTTCCTTTTTCCCCCTTGCAACCAACGTAGTTAAGCGTCACCCTGAGTGACAGGTCGCTTAAGCGAATAGCAGGGCAGAGACCCCTGACCCTGCTGGCAGCGTTACTCTTTCCTGTGAGGAAGTCCCCGCGTTAGAGTGTGCCTCAGATCGTGTGTGACTCCGTCCATGCTGTTTGTAGCTCCACGTGCACCGGAGCGCATAGGAGCAAGCCCCCGCTGTAATCCCGTTACCAGCGTGACTTTTGCACAGGGAGATCAGTCATCATTGGCAGCAGCGAGACTGGGAGAGATACCGCAGCGTAAACCAGCAGACTGTCATTTACCCTGCACGCGCCAAAACGCTACAGCTAAGTAACAACCAGAGACTGTCGTTACCAAATGTACAAGTTGTATTACTGCTTGAAGTTAACTACTAAAGTACTGTTGTAACCTACAAGCCTGCCACTTGAATAAACCCTTCAAACTGGTTATATCTTCTAAGTGTGAGGTCTAACAACCACACTGCACGTACTTATATACACTCTGCCAATAGTTCTGTCAGGGGGGTGTCTTGTCCGGGGGGGTCCCTGTGATAGATATCACCAGGTACATGGGGGAGGGGAGATTACAGCCTCCCCGGGTGGTCCGGACCGTCCGGTTTTTGCTACATGCCGGACTATACAGGGAGGCTTTATTCTACCCCTCCTCCTCTACCTGGTGACAGGTGTGACAGGCAGCCCCCCCCCCCGGAGGCTACAAGCTCTAAAATGCAGAGTTTGATGTCTGGTCCGGCGGTCCGGGGGTTTTGTCCTGGTCCGGTTTTCACCCATACCCCATTATTATACACATATATCCTTGTGCTGTACAGAAAGTGGCACCG
The DNA here is from genome assembly GCF_055691185.1 of Crinia signifera. NCBI lineage: Eukaryota > Metazoa > Chordata > Amphibia > Anura > Myobatrachidae > Crinia > Crinia signifera. The sequence continues at coordinate 146,299,649 of NC_139222.1, read as the reverse complement.
CTGGTACCTTCCAGAACACTGACTATTAGCAGCATCAGCTCCCTCCCAGATACACAGAGCCAGGGCCGGTGCAAGGCATCTAGACGCCCTAGGCAAACGTACAGGATACCGCCCCCCCCCCCTTGTAAAAAAAAAAAAATACTGCCACCATCCTATAGGAGATGACCCCCCCCCATAGAGATAGGAAGCGCACCTTGTAAAATAATAACTGCCACGTGCCACCACGCCACCATCCAGATGACTGGCAGTGGGTGGCATATGAGAGTGATACTGTCTGAGTAGCTGGGTGGGTAGGAGGGGGGAGGGGGCGGGCGGCGGCTCCTCCGCCCGCCGGAGATTTGCAGGCCTGCTGTGAGCCTGTGTCGGTGTCTAAGCGCACGGGCACGGCACCGGGTGGGGGGGCAGTGGATTCACGCTGTCTTGCCAGCGGGGGCAGGGGCTGCCGCCGCCCGCCCCGCCGCCGAAGTTTCCCGCTGGCTGCTGTACTTAGTAGGCCTGATGACCGTCCGGGCGACTGACTGACTACTGTCTGTCAGCGCTGGCGGCAGGCCGGCAGCCATGTACACGGGCGGGCGGGGGCGGGGGACGGGGGGGACACTGACAGGGGTCCGAATTATACTCACAAGCAAGCTGCAGTTGTTGTTGCTGTGTGGGTGTGGAGTCTCTCTCTGCAGCCGCTGCCTTCGCCTTCTTGTTTATCCTCTCTCCTCTGCGGTAGCGACGTGCATTGCGTAGCAGCTGAGCTTCCTCCTGCTGCTGCTGCTGGCCAGGCCAGCTCCCTACCGCCCTCCAGTGGCCGGCGCCCTAGGCAAATGCCTAACCTTGCCTAGTGGTGGCGCCGGCCCTGCACAGAGCACTGTGTCAACTGACTTCTATGCCCCTGGCAGGGCTACTGCTGTCAGCAACTGTTGTGGGCATTACATAGTGCTATTACCGTTGGCAACTGATGTGAGCGTTACACAGCGCTACTACTGTCGGCAACAGTGGGCATTATGTATAAGCACTGCTACTACTGTGGGATACATTGGGCATTATGTATAAGTAATGCTACTATTGTGGCCAACAGTGGGGATTATGTGTAAGCGGCGCCACTACTGTGGACATTATATATGTGCATGTTCAAACTATGGCCCTCCAGCTGTTGTGAAACTACAAGTCCCATCATGCCGTGCCACAGTTTTCCTATTAGGGAATGCTAAAAAATATGGCAAGGCATGCTGGGATGTGTAGTTTCACAACAGCTGGAGGACCACCGTTTGGACATGCCTGGTGTAAGTGTTCTACTACAGTAAGCATTATATGTATAAGCAGCGCTACTACTGTGGAATTTTGTGTAAGGGGCACTACTGTGAAGTGTAATGTGAATAAGGGGCACTAGGTGCTGTGCAGGGCCATAAACAGGTGTGTGCCAGCGGTGCCCTGCCCATTTGCACTGTGGGAATACCATCTGGAAGCACCCCTCACCGCCATTTGCCAGTTGTCACTGCTATCAGAGCTTGTGGTCCGGCAGCTGCAGTTATTAATTGGCTCATGAGCTTGTGTCATATTTGAAAATCAATTCCACGGCTATGCAGGCTCTGCTGGGCTCAGCACTAGACTGGACTGGATTACACTGCAGTACTGGGGGCATACTGTGATGGCCACTACTGGGCCATTGTTTAAGGGGCACTACTGGTGACATTATGTGTACAAGCAGGAGTACTTGGGGCATTGCACATAGCATAATGTATAAGGTGCATCACAATGTGTGGCATAATTTGTAAATGGCATTACTGTGGCATAATGTGTAATAACGGTGTTATTAGTACGGTTATGTGGCCTTGCCCCTACATTTTTTTTATGCGCGCCTTCGGCGCGCACTCTCCCTGTTTCTCCGTGGTGGTGGTGGGGTCACAATTCAGTTTCTGCCAGAGTTACAGCTCTGGTGCTGTGTAATGAGAACAAGATTGTGCTACTCTGTATCATAATTTGAATTGGGAGTACTATTGTGTGGCCATGCCCCTTCCTTGTGAGACCACACATCTTTTTTCGGTGTGCACTGTCCCTTCGTAAAATGGGGGGCGCAAATTTAAAATTTGCAGGAGGGCGCCAAACACCCTAGCACCGGCCCTGCATATTCACAATATGGTACTGGGGCCCACAGAAACCTTAATATAGCTCTGCCTTCGATGTTGTAGTACCCAACATTTACAGCTTGTTTAGTCCTGTTATACACTTAGTATATTCCTAGTTATTTCCATGAGATACTGGTGGCTGTATTCTAAGAATGTGTTTTTCCTATCCTTCTGGTATTTTAAATCAATAACTTATATGTGATAATAAGAGTGGGTAAAGAGAACACTGTTTCAAATGACAGCACTGTGAAACATGACAGATATGTGAACTTTGTGCCATAAATTTAGAGAACAGAGGAGCCAGAAACTGGACATGACGTTATTTGCAAAGCTAATGATTAATCACATCACCCAAGCAGAGGCTTACAGGTTCATCTATCTAAGCACAATATTTTGTGACCAGCAAGTTTAACTGCTACACTTCCACTATCTGATTAATGAAAATAACATATATATATATAATTATACATACAATTGGAAGGCACCGCGGCCACTAACAAGTTATTCTTGTTCTTTGTGGAGTTTCTATGTACTCACTGGATCAGCACTCCAGGTTTTGGCTGATCCATCTTGCCTTGTTTCCATGCATACCTTAGTCTTTGGGTGTAGCTGCCTTCTAAGCCTGGGTATTTGGGTGTGCTCCCAGCACTGAGAACCTGACGGTTATAGTCCTGCATAGTCCTGTATAGATCTGTTTAGTCCTATTATACACTTAGTATATTCCTGGTTATTTCCATGTTCCTAAAGCTTCTCATAGTTCCTAGCTACTACTGTCTGAGATTACTCTTGTGTTCAGTTTGTTCCAGTCTGTGTCTAAGTATTCCAGAAAGCACTCCTGCTGGGTGTCCTGTGAAATCCTGCCTGTGTCAGAGAACCACTGCTTCCAGTGTGTAAGATCTGGTCTGTGTCCAGCTTCTGTGAATACCAGCAGCTTCCCCACACATTGTGGTGGAAGTGGCACCTTTCATTATGATCTGCGGTTGGTATTCTCACAGCACCAGCTGGAGCCATCACAGCTCTTGTTCTAAGACAGAGTCATGGATGCGGTTGGGGTGCAGGCCTAATCGCATGCTGACTCGTCTTGTGTATGTTTCTTGTTTGTTTGTCTCCCGGCAGATGCCAGAGTCGGCGGTCTAGTCTGGCAACGATGTCTCGTTAAGGTGGAAAGGTTGCCAACTTATCCACAATACCTTGGTTACAGTTTGCTTTGTTTATTGCAACAGATTATGAGGCCTGTGGCTGGCTGCAGTGCTGGTTGCAGTTTAGAGGGGGGTATTCAAACTGTGCCTATGTTTCCGACAGTCGGAACAGAATTAACAAAAATCAGCACATTTGGAAAACACGAGGATCAGCAAATTGCTCGCAAATCCATGTGTTTTAGTTGAAAACACAGCCTTTTTCTATTATTTTTTACGGATCTTTGTTTAAGTCAGCCAAAATGGCCGCATTGAATAGGGATGCATACATAGGAAAGAAACAACAGTTTATAGATTTAAAAAATTGCTGATATGATGAGATAAATCTGTGCTTAATGTGCATATTAGGACCTACATCCATTAGGCCCTTGGCCAATGAGTGTGACAAATATCACTGTCCAAAATCCCTGCTATCTCTACTCTACCTTAATGATGTAAATGTGCTGATACTGAGTACACCTTGTTTCTTCACCTTTCCAACTGGCATACAACTCCGTTTGAGTTGGGTAAACATTATTATATTAAAAGCCCAGATTTTTTTTACAGTTTAATTACATAATGCATTATAATCTGCTTATTGCTATTGCAACATGGTCAATGCCAGAGAGACAAATTACCCACCTGGCTAACATCCAGTTTGGTAAATATTAAAATGTTTTCATAGTTCCAAGAAACATCAATTAGCACATTCTATGGAAAGTTGGGATTGCATGAACTGCAGCAATTGAGTGGTCCATTGTAGGATCCAGTATCCACTGCTCTTGCAATGGAGATCTGCAGCTCACCTGCTGCTTCAGAGTCTCTACCCCAGAAGCTCTACTACCACCTGCAGTAGGGGACAGGATGCCTCCCACCTGGTACTACTCAACCATTGCCACAGCAAGTGACGGTGCAACTTCATCAGGGTTGTAAGTGTCAATATAATCATAACATAGGTACAGTATGGAAGTTTTCGACTATTAATTTGAGTGCATTGCTGCCCAGAGTTCTGCACAATTAGGTTTCAGAGTACTTCTCATCTACCGCCCCCCTGGAGATGGAAAGACATTTCTACAAGAGTTTGCAGATATTGTTGCTGGGCTAGTTCTGGAGCACCAAAGATGGCTCATCCTCTGGGATTTCAATGCATGGGTCGATGATGAGCTCTCACGCCTTGACCAAGATCTCATGTGCACAATGAATACTCTCGGGCTCACACAAGTCATCCCCCCTGCTACACATAAAAGTGGTCACACTCTTGATCTTGTCTTCCAGATTTGGATTAGAAGTACAGATGGAGCCGGGCTCCCTCTTGCTGGTGAATCGCCAGATTGTCTCCGCTGGCGATCCGCCAGCGGCGAGGTGCTCCATCTGACTGAGACAAGTGTGCGTGTCTCAGTTTCTGGGCGGCGGGGCGATGGGAACCCTGTCCGTCTCTGCTTCAGGGAGACGGACAGGGTTAGGGGAGGCGGCGGGGGGAGCGGGGAGGCGGTGGGGACCCCGGGTGACCGCCAGCAAGCCAGCGGGGACCCGGGGGAAGCGCCGTTGGAAGAGGATGCGCGCGCATCTGTATCTGACCTAAAGATAAACCCAGTCACATGGTCAGACCACAACTCAATATGGTTCTCAGTTGCAACCTCTCAAAATAGATCTTTGCCCATGAAATTGACCAAATATGCCCAAGGAGGGCTATGACTCCTCAGGCCATGGCAGCTAACTTGGACCTCTAGGGGACCTGTAAACATCCATGTTCCCAAGTCCATTATTATAACAGTGTTGTGACAGAGGCACTGGATAATATAGCCCCAGTGTGTATTCGACCCTGCAAACCTCACCATCAAGCACCCTGGTTTGACAACAGTATTCGTGATCTCAAGAAAAGGGGTCGTATACTTGAAAGACGATGGAGGAAGACAAACCTGGCAGACAATAAATTAAATCTAATCAAACACATTGGAATATACCAATCAACAATCACCCGCAAGAAAACAGAGTTCCTTTCAAATGAGATCATGAGCAAAAAATAGGCCCGCTCAGCTTTTCCGTACAGTGGAGATGCTTTGCAAACCAGCATGCCTGCAGCCTGATGTAATCCTCTCCCAGTCAAGATGCAATAAGTTTGCTAAATTCTTTGCAGATAAAGTATCTATCATCCGGGCTGGAATCCCCACAGTGACAACAGAGGAGTACCAACATACCAAGCCTGCCAGTGTAAGACACCTCTCTTCATGGAACATCTTTGACAGAGTGGATGTACAATACATTGCTGGAATTTCCTGACTGTTGCGTCCCGACCCTGCCCCATCCAAGCTTCTTTTAGGGTGTATGGAAATAATTGGCCCTGCATTCGCAAAAATAGTTCAATGCTCTTTGCAGTTTTTCCCCAACCACTAAAGGAAGCAATAGTCAGACCAATTCTTAAAAAATCTAATTTAGACCCTGACTGCATGACCAACTACAGGCCAGTATCAAATCTTCCTTTTCTAGGAAAGGTTATTGAGAAAGTGGTTGCAACTCAACTAGAGACCCACCTGTCAACCCATGACATTTATGATCCATTCCAGTCAGGATTCAGGAGAAGACATAGCACAGAAACAGCTCTGGTATGTGTGCTCAATGATCTTCTAAATGCAAGGGATAGACGAGACTGTTCAATCCTAATCCTCCTGGACCTCTCTGCAGCATTTGACACCATTGACCATGGGATTCTAATTGAGCGCCTGAAGAATTTCTGTGGCCTGGGTGGCACAGTCCTTAGCTGGTTCAAATCATTTCTTGCTGGCAGGTCATAGAGAGTTTCATGGGGAGTATACTCTTCACCACCAGTGCCGTTGTCTTGTGGTGTCCCACAGAGTTCTATACTATCTCCTATGCTTTTTGCAGTATACATGCTTCCACTTGGTGACATAATTAGATGCCATGGCCTGGTCTACCACTGCTATGCAGATACTACCCAACTGTACCTGTCCTTTGCTCCAGGCACCGATACCACATCAACAACCTTAAATGGCTGCCTAGCTGAGCTCCAGGAGTGTATGAGTGCTAGTTGGCTGAGACTGAACCCAGATAAAATAGAAGTTCTGATGATAAATCACAGGACAAGACGGCAGCATAGCCAACTGAGCTGGGGGGCAAAGCACTAAAAAACTCTGATCATGTACGGAATCTTGGTGTTGTCCTAGATAATGGCCTGACACTTAATCATCAGGGGCCAAATGTAATAGGGTGAGAGTTTCAGAAAGTGAGAGATTTTGGGAGAGTTTTCCCTTTTTTTTTTAAAGCAGCAATCAATTACATGGCAAAATCAACCTGGTTTTGCAGTGTAATTGATTGCTGCTTTAAATTTTTTTTGAAAACTCTCCCAAAATCTCTCACTTTCTGAAACTCTCACCCTATTACATTTGGCCCCAGGTGTCAGCCACAATCAAATCCTCATTCTTTTATCTGCGAAACATAGCCAGAATCAAGCATTTAATTCCCTCAGAAGACCTGCCTAAAGTCATACATGCATTTATATCATCACGACTAGACTACTGCAATGCTCTCTACCTGGGTCTTCCAGCAAAGGAATTGCACCGCTTGCAGCTGGTACAAAATGCAGCCGCCAGACTATTAACTAACCAGCCCCACTCCAGCCACATAACTCCCATTCTCTACGCCCTTCACTGGCTACCTGTAAAATGGCAAATCAATTTCAAGATTGGCTTACTCACTTTGAAGGCCCTACATGACCAGAGCCCAAGGTTCCTGCAGCAGCTGCTGATCCCTTACTGTACTACTCAATTACTACGATCCACTGAAGAAGGACTACTAACAGTACCCAGAATTTCCCTGAATTCATCTGGGGGTCGAGCTTTCAACTTTGTTGCTCCAACTCTGTGGAACTCTCTTCCTCGCACAGTGCGAGAAGCCCCCACTGTAGAATCCTTTAAAAATAAACTAAAGACGTACTTATTAACTCAAGCATTTCACTGACATCTACTGTTAAGCTTGTTTGGTATTTCGAGCTGTAAAGACAATGGTGAAGCACTTTGAGTCCTATTGGGAGAAAAGCGCTATATAAATATCATTATTATTATTATTATTATTATTATTATTATTAATAAATAGGTCCTTTTGTTTAGACTCTTAGGATTTTAAAAGTACCAAAAAGATCTTGGTGTAGCGGGGATTTTATAAAATCACAGAAAAAATTATAAGTACCCAGAGTGCTGAAGTGGTTAGTGTGTTCACCTGCAGCAGGATTGCTCCTTTTACATGCGATGTATCGCATGTCACCCACTCCCCGCCGCCAAGAGGGGGACCCAGTCTGAGGTTGGATGGGCAGCAAGTCCTACCCCCGGCTCAGGTCCAATACAGGGACATCAGACACAGCCGATTTGGGCGGATTTCTCAGCCTGATTCATTGGGTACTGATGAAATCAGCCCAAATCGTACTAGTGTATGGGCACCTTTAGTGCATGCCCAGCATCCCGGCTCCTTCTCACCCCTCTTGGGAGACCTCTGCATCCAACTGTACCAATTACATACTTTGCGGAACATAAATGCACTTGCATTCAAATGTAAATCGCCCCTTTAGTATGCATTGACAGGGAAAATTCCAAATGGAAAGTTTTGTGGTACAGTATATGAGAGACATCATACATTCAGTCATCAGTTTATTGTCCTTTACGCTTTACGCCTGCAGGAGGGAACATGTACTGTGTAAGGTGCTGAATGCCGAATAAATCATTCTGTGGTGTAATCACACAATATAATTTTATAGCACTCACTAAAAGATGTAGTAATATCCAATCCTGAACTAATGAAATCTGTATTGCCACTTCAAAAGCTATTTCACCTTCACTGCCACATAGACTAACTATATCTATCATCTACACAGAGTTGAGGCAGCCTTTTTTTCTAGTCATGAAAATGCATTTAGAAGGTATCTCAGTGTTGACCTTAATGAGATGATAGGATCACATTTGTTTAGGCCAGAAAATAAGGCTTCTGCTCAGGGTAGGTGATGAGTACATTTAATAATTGGGTTGAGCTTTATAAAATAGCATACCTGTTTATTTAGCTGTAAGATAAATCTGGTTATTCAATTGTATTACCCCGGGCTACCACTAGTGGGCACAAAACATAGCAATTCAATTGTACAGTAGTTCCGTTTATGGGCCTGTTAGCCACAGTGAGGGGGGGGGGGCGCATTGGTTCGCACAGCCTCTGAGGTTTGTGAAGAAATGTATGCACAGTCCATGGTTTGGGAGATTTAACCAGAATTGTATATGGAATTAGCTGCGATTTGTGGCTAAACTCTGTCTATTTGGGTGCATATAAAGCAACGGGCACTCAGTCAGAGCTATAATTTAATTGCTCTGATAGGCATCTATTAATTTGGGTGCACAAAAAAATATTTGAATTGACCCCCCAAAAAGGACTGGTTAATATCTTTTGGACTTGGTACAAAATATGCATAAGCAGAAAGCATTTTCTGCAGAATTGTCCAATATTGCATTCTTCTTGATTAACAATGTGAAGAGAGGACAGAATTTTGGCAATGGTGTAAGCAAGGATCAGCCTTGGCTTGTAGTAGTTTCAGGGCTCATTCTGAAATCAAAGTGAAAACTGACAGTTTTCTGAGTTTTGCATTACAACTTGCGAGCAGGGCCCTCTGTTAAGGAGGTATCAGTGGCCTCGCTCCCTAACTCTGTTGCTTTGGCCTAGCGTCCACGGATATGTGCAGAACTAGGCTTCGCCTGTACCCGTCCCAGCTGTAAGGGTGAATTAGGTCCACCCAGACTCTGTTACAGGTAGGAGTTATGATTGGACAACGTAACCGTGGAGACGGACCAAGAGCAAGAGGACAGACTACCTGAACAGGAACAATAGCGGGCCACTGATCCCCCTATGGGCTGAAGAGCCGAACGGGGCCCCAGGAGGCGACAGTACCTTGGGTGGTACAGGTGTAACAATACACAAGGATGTAATTAACAATACCAGTGGAACAATATACTGAGGTATAGGTGTAACAATACACAGGGATGTAATAAGCGACAATGATGTAATAGACAGGAATGTAATAAGCAACAATGGTGTAACAATAGACAGGAATGTAATAAGCAACAATGGTGTAACAATACACAGGAATGTACTGGAGGGTAAGTCCCCAACTTATCTGAGAGATGTTATACAGCAGGGAAGTTGGGACACCGCAAGACTGGAAACCCTCAGAACAGGGACACTGGAATGCAGGGGTGAAACCTCTGGGTCAGCAGCACCAAACAGGGGAGACTGGCAAGGGTTAACCACCGGGGACCGGGAACACTCTGGACACGCTAGTCAGAAATGTAACCGGCGTGGAATGGCCCTTCCGGAGGGTTTAAATATGTGAGCCGCTCACTGACAGATTGCAGGCTCAGCCCCTCATTAGTTGCAGCTGGACGCTGCCCCACTTCCTCCCCGCGGCCGCCTGGCATCCTGCGTCGCCTAGGCAACCGCTGCAGGAGAGGAGGAAGCGTGCTGCGTCCCGGCTGCCTGACACCGCCCACCGGCGCCATGTTAGAGTGACGTTCCGGCTGCTTAGCAACAGCCGGGACGCACTGTATAGAGGACGCCGCGCACTGGGGGAGCCGGACGCGCGGAGCCTGACACCCTTTTACCTTTTTATTACCTGTAATTTCTCATCTCGTGGTATTACTGTTTTCCCAATTGTTAACTTTAACAGAATATGCTGGTACTACATTATATATAAATGTAAATAAAGACGAAGGATTTAAATACAAATAACAATAAGTTTCTCTTATTAAGTAAACAATATTTAATCAGAAAATATAGCGATTGGGAATGGAAATCCATCAATTGGAAAGTTTTTAACCAAATCCCAATCCTTAACCCTAACCAGTCCCTCCTTGGTTTGAGAGTGGGTCACTGTTCCTGACCAGGGCAACTGAAAGCACCGCCAGGACCTGTTAAAAGGGGGAGTGGTCAACTGGAAGGGCATGGCCACAGCACTGTAAGAAAAAAATGTAACTACATTTGCAGTGGTGGGACATCCGTACAGGGAGAGAGAGGACAGACTGCTGCAGCAGTTGCCTCTCTTCCCCACTCAGCACACGTCACTGAGCAGCGTGTGCTGAACGGGTGATAGAGGCTGTACTGTGGTGGCAGCCTGTCCTCTCTACTCCCACTGCCAGGCTCCCTGCAATGGGGGCGGAGGAGCGGGGCCTGAGTCTGATGCAGGGGCCTGGGTCCCGCTCCCCTGCCCCTCCTCTTGACAGCACTGTTCCTGACACCTAGTCTAACCCCTAAGTCACACATGGTGTAATTGGGATAGATTCACATAGTAGCAATATCAATGTGCATACCTCTCAAATGTCCTGATTACCGCAGGACAGTCACTTTTTTTTGTGAGAGAGAGATAGGGGGTATGGCCTGCAGCTCCTAAATCACTGGAAACTCCCGCACTGCAGTGAAACCAGGGGTGTGGCCTTGCAGGAAGAGCAACATTTATAGGCCATGCCCCTAGTCCAGGGGTTCCCAATCTTTTTTGAATCACGGCACCCTAGAGTATCAGAATTTTTTACGGCATCCCATGGCCCAAAAAACTATATATAAAATGAAGTAGATTGTGTTTGTATGTGCTTCTTAGGGTCAGTTATGTGGTAAATGGCAGGATTTGCTTCTGTGTGTACACATATTTTATGATTGGCAGCCACCAGCACTGGATTTGTCCATAAATAATGATCATAAATAATTTGATTTGGTACTGGACCACCAACCCGTGGCACCCCTGCAAGTGTCCCGAGGCACACCAGGGAGCCACGGCACACAGTTTGGGAACAAGTGCCCTAGTCACAATGTCACACTTGCAATTGTCCCGACTACACAGGAGAAGAAGTTGGGAGGCATGCATAGTGTGTACCCAAGCTTACTGACCCCCATACATCAGCAATACATTTTGCCAATGTTACAATCTCCCAATGAATGTTAGAAAAACCGATTCCCCGATCCTGACTGAAAATGGTGAGGATCATCAAATCAGGCATTTTTAATCTGTTTTTATTATCCCAATTATCCAACAGATCGCCAATTATTAGCCAGGTCGGCGAATCGACAGTGCTGACGGACTCGAGTAATCATAGACACTGCAATATGGGGGGGGGGGCATAAAATTATAATATAGAGCCTGGAATGGCTGTTCCCTGATCCACTATTTATTAAGAGAAATAGCTAAACGTTAGAAATTTAAATTTAAATTCTTTAAAAAAAAAATGACATTACATTAATACCACACAGAAACATTAACAAATACAGGAAACGCTTGTCTTTTACATTTCAGACTATAAAATCTATTAGCATTGTCAGCTGCATACAGACCATATGCTTCCTTCCCTGCATTTACACAGGAAATATGGGAAAGCTGTACATTGCATGCTCATCAGAATTAAGCATAGACATTATTCAGCAATAATTACTTCACCAAGTTCCTAGGTTAAAGATTTTACGCAGCAAGAACTTGTATAATGTTTTTCTATGTCTGCTGTTTTGTTCTCTGCATTCAAACAGCTCATAACTTCTAAATAATACATTATTCCAGTAATGAATTTCCATAATGTTCACATTTTTACAGAAAAAGTGAATTTCCTCATTTGTACCATTGATGCCTTACTGCCTTAAAATGATTGTAACAGCAATATCATAAAGGGTTCCAAAGGACCAGAGTTGAGCAACCTCACTGCAGTACAAAGTTGTCTTATTGAACTGTTTTTTTACTCACATTGTACCAAACATGTTTGTGACATTACCTTTGATCGACAGTAGTTTTTTTCTTATGACCAAAGACATTTTTTTTCTATGGGTCCAAAGGTCAAAAAGCAGGTTTTTCAGTTGTAAACAGGAGGCTGGGGATGGTATAAATATTGCTGAAGGCGTACAGTGAGAGGTAGTACACAAAGAGATGCAGACAAGCTTAAGTAGTTTCAACTTTAGAGAGCCATTGAGTTCAATAATGGAAAACGGAATGGATGGTCTTCATGACTCAGGAGTCCAAATGGTCCAATACCTCCAGACGAACTACAAGACTTCCCAAGACTGGTTTATGTTCATCTCATTTGCTGCAGATCTCAGAAATACCTTCTTCATCTTCTTCCCCATCTGGTTCCATCTGTGCGAGTCTGTGGGCATCAAACTTATCTGGGTGGCAGTAATCGGGGATTGGATCAATCTTGTATTCAAATGGTGAGTATATCTTATATAAAATATATTCTTGGACAAATAAATGAATGTTATTGCACTGGTATGCTATAATAGCCCTTATGTTATATAGCCCTTTATTTTGGGTACTAGTTTAGTTTCACGGCGGCCGATATATCGGCCGATCGGATGCGATCCGATGCTATTTTTTACCTGTTCATAACCGCACTATCCACTATGCACGGAGTTGATTTTATAAAGTGTGGCGAGCGCAGTAATCCGCGTCCGCCCGCCACGCTTCGGGCTCGCTGCGCTCGCCACACTATATAAAATCAACACCATGTGTAGTGGATAGTGGCCTTATGAACAGGAAAAAAATCGCATCGGATTGGCGGATATATATCGGCCGATATCACATCCGATATATCGGCCGCCGTGAAACTAAACAAGTACCCTATTTTGCATTGTGTTTTTAAAGATCAGTATATCATAATTACTTGATCTACTTAATAGGCTCATTTTGTCAGGAATCCACTTTAATAATTGACTTTTATTACACATGGCCAAATGATCTTATGTCATAATTAAGGGTTTAGGAGCCACTTAGCAAAATAGCTCCATTTGCTTGCAGCACAGAGTAGTAAAAATATGTACATTACACTCTGACGTGCATTTATATATATAAGCCATAATACATGATCATTGGATGATAATTGGATGTAATTATATTCATTTTAGATACATTTATCTAAAAATACACTAAAAGATAGCATACAAATATAAGGAACTTGTAAAGGAATATAGTACTTTAAAAGCACATTGGATATGTAATATAGAATCCACATTCCTCCAAATATGCTATTATTCCCTGGGGAAGGGGCTGGTGAGATTCCAGTCTATAGATACATCAATGCAGAACAGTAGCAGTGAACTAATTACAGGAGTGTCATTAGCATTTCTACTGAAAATATTTAATACTTTTAAGCATATTGTAAGGATTTTGTTATTAGAATGATAAAGAAATAGTGTACGTCAGATCCAATTCAAACTACTTTATTCTCTTATTTATGTATTTGTTTATGTTTAGAGGTGCACACTAAAATCACTGATGTTGGGTAGCATATTCTACTACAATGTGTGTGTCATGTCTGTACTGTACATCAGGGATAATTGTCAGGACATAGAATTAGAATTCTTTTTTTTTTACTAGAACATAAAAATATATGAGTCTGTAAATAACAACCTATAAAAAATACAGTGAACATATGGTGAATGCTAAAAATAAATATATTTCCAAGTATTAATATTTTAAAACAGAGATGAGAACTAGTTTGAAACATGCTACCATGCAATACTTTTCCCACCAATGTGTACCTTCACCTTAGTAACTTCTTCTCCTTCATGGTTCCAGGATCCTCTTTGGTCAGAGGCCGTATTGGTGGGTCCACGACACAGATTACTATGGAAATATGTCCGCTCCAATCATTGAGCAGTTCCCAGTGACATGTGAGACCGGACCAGGTAAGAAAAACTCATTATAAAACATATTTATGTACTTCCGTAAATGACACTGCAACAGGGATACATATGTATATATATATATATATATATATATATATATATATATATATATATATATATATATATAGCGTGTGTGGGCGGCGGCACTCGAACAAATGATAGGACAGCAGTCAAGTATACGGTATCGGTATACTTACCTGCTGTCCTGTCATTTGTTCGAGTGCCGCCGCCCACACACGCTATATCACTGGCTGCTTCTGCTACCCAGCACGGAGGGCACCGCATCATTTCCTATGTCCCTTGGTGGGACTTAAACTGCAACAAATTGGGAGTGCCGTCTCAGGCTCATTTATATATATATATATATATATACTTGCAGGGGTTGTCCGGAACAGAAACTTGTAGTGTGAACAAAATAGACAGGATCAGCAAATGCACGGCACTCCGATATTCTTAGAAAACTTTATCATACTGTGTAAAACACATTTTGATACAAATTTACTTAAGTAAAGAGTGCAAAAGGCAGGGTGACAGTAAAAATAAAAAATAATGGATTGCAGTGTCAGGCTCATTTACATGCATTTTACTAGTGTTAAAATGGCAGTTGGCATCAGTCCTTAGGTTCCAGTATACATCTTACTTGCTTACTTGACAATGCCACTTGACTCTTAATGATTACATTGTCATTTAAATGTATTGTGGTCCTTACAGGAAGCCCTTCAGGTCATGCTATGGGGTCTGCAGGAATTTACTACGTAATGGTGACGGCCATCCTCACAATCGTGCTAAAGAAGAAAGAATCCATGCTTACCAGCTGGTGAGTTGAAATATATTTTAAGTGATGCGAATGTTCAAATATTCTCTGTAAAGCGCTGCGGAATATGTGTGCGCTATATAGGAAACTGTTAACAAATAAATAAATAATCTACATGAATGATACAAATACAAAAAAATACAAAAAAAGACACAATTTTAATAAATAAAGCATAGTATAAAACATGCACACAATTTGAGATCCATGTTTATTACAAATCTGCTTTCTTTTATTGCTGTTTACCATACTACAGGAGTCAGTCTGGATAAATATTCCACACTCCATATATAAATTAAACTGGCTAACACATTGGGCGTTTATTCATCTAATATACAAAAAACTGTAAGATCACAAAGGACTTCCATTGACAAAATAATTTTTACATTTAATTTACATCAAATGTATTTATTTTATTTAGAAACAGTTTATTATATATTGCAGCAAATGGTAGATTTACCCTACCTTCTTCATACACTTGGGACCTTTTTCAATTGCTTCAGTCCCTCGTGCGTTCCCCCTAAACAGCGGGCGGCGGAAAAGGACTGGGGACATTGAGCAGTCCATTAGCACATGGAACGCTGGACGTTCTCATGCTAATGAGGCCGTGACCCGGGTGCGGGGGGGTGGGCAGCTGACGTCAGTGGATGTCAGCTGCCCGCCTTGTCGTCACACAGGGTGCCCACAGTTTAGAGACACCATAGAGGTATCTCTGAACTGCGAGCGCTGGAGAAATCATTTGATGGTTGCTGAAAGTTTCGCAGCCTTGCAAGTCAATCAGAATAAGGTCCTTGGTGCCTTTGTTTGATCTCCCCATCAAACTTTTATTTCTCTGAGTAGTATCCAAAAGGACGGAACTGTTTGCTACAATCCTCCGTGGTCATGGTCTTTCTAGTCCCCATAATGCCCTATGCCTGTTTATAAAAAGAGTTGAACTTCATGACCTAAAATGCCATAAACAGTCCTAATGCTGTAAGATTTCACAAAGTTACCGTTATCCATTAATCTGCAAGGAAACACCAGCCTTGCACTGAAAGAGCAGTGCTTTATCAGTGCTTGTAACTGTGACTTACATCACTGCTCAGTCTAAAGCTCATAGGGTGCTCACACTCTGAAATGAATTATAAGCTGAGGTTCTGTGCTCTTGTATTTCAGGTGCTTGCGTGGAGCCCTATGGACAGTATTTTGGGCTGTCCAGGTCAGTGTCTGCTTGTCTAGAATCTTTTTGGCTGCACACTTCCCACATCAGGTCGTGGTTGGAGTCATTTCAGGTGTGTATAGTATATTATCTATCTGATTGATTTAGCCTAGCCTTGCTCACCAACAAACCAGTTGTAGGCAAAATGGCATTTTTAAAGGTATCACAAATGGCCACTGGTCCACACATCATGTTTCGAGATCATACCATATGCATAAAGGGTCCATACACCATAAATAGTATGGTAATGCTGGCTAGTCAAGTACAAGTTACTCCATACAATAAACTGCTAGATGCACTATACAGTATCCATCACATTTTTTAAGCTCAACGCAATGAAATTAAAGCCTAATTTGTTCTATGTTTGTGATAGCTGTCACTCGTTTTGATGTACTGTGTGTGTGTGTGGGGGGGGGGGGGGGGGTTAAAGTTCTTAAATTGACTGCTAGAAGCATGTGACAATGTAACTTACTGATCATTACTTGCCCGCTATTTCTTAAAGCAGAAATGGCCGCCGCCTATTAAGTGCTGCCGTTTCCGACAGCATTGAAGGTGGATTCCGACAAAACAAGTCCGACTTTAAAACAAGTCTGATCTGTTTTGTCAAAAACAACAGATTTTCAAATTCACAGCCATTTTACAACAATCCGTGGCCGTTTTAGCTGACACACCCACTTTTTAACACTCGACAGGCGGAACACTGAATTCTGTCGAACGGAGCAAAAACGTTCTGACAGCCAGAATGAATACCGCCCTATTTTTTGGGGTGTAAGTCAGTGGTAAATGCTATGTCCTAGAATTAGCAAACAAAAGAAACCAAAATAAATTATTTTGCAAAAAAAAAATTAACAGTTTTGGCATCCCTTCCAAATAGTGATAAAGCAGAGTGATAAAAAAACAGCTAACCAGCTCCTAACTGTCATTTTTAAACACAACCTGTAACATGGTAATAAGGAGCTGAGGGGTAGATTTATTAAGCTCGGTGTAGTGATAAAGTGACTGTTTTTTACCACCGCCCAATCAGCTCCTAACTATCATTTTTCAAACCAAGCCTGTAACTTCACAGTTAGGAGCTGATTGGCCGGCAATAAAAACCAGACACTTTATCACTTCACCAAGCTTAATAAATCTACCCCTGATTGTCTGGTACTTTATCACTCTCCATGTTATCACTTTTTAAAGCATAGTACATCTGGTCCCTGATGAGAATTAATAGCAAAACACTGTTTTTGCATTGTTGAATTTCTTGAATCTCCTTTCATAGTTTACAACCTTCTTGTTATGATAAGTATTTAAAAATTTAAAGAAAACAAAAGTTTATTAAATTGGACAGCTGGTCTCACACTGCATGTTTTTCTACTCTTATACAGGTATGGTAGTGGCAGAAGCTTTCCATCACACGCAGGCTATATACAAAGCAAATCTGAAGAAATACATCTTCACCACCCTCTTCCTGTTCTCCTTTGCTCTTGGATTCTATTTGGTCCTGAAAGCAGTAGGTGTGGACCTCCTATGGACTCTGGAGAAGGCTAAAAAATGGTGCGAAAAGCCAGAATGGATCCACATTGACACTACCCCTTTTGCTGGCCTCCTTAGAAACCTGGGTATCTTCTTTGGATTAGGCTTGGCTCTCAACTCCAAACTTTACCAAGACAGTTGCCGTGGCAAGCAAGGAAGGGAAATCAAGTTCCGCATCTGCTGTATAGTAGCTTCTCTAGTTGTCCTACATCTCTTTGACTCATTCAAACCACCCACCAAAGTGGCGATGCTCTTCTATGCCCTGTCATTTTGCAAAAGTGCTGCAGTGCCGCTAGCCGCCGTGGGAATTGTCCCTTATTGTGTTTCTCAAATTCTTTATCAACAGAACAAAAAAACACTCTAGTGGTCTTATTTTATATATTTTTTTAAGTTATATCATTTTCAAAGGTTTTATTTAACCAAAATATGAATCCTTCATATACATACATGAGTCTTCCACATTTCACACTGCCATTTTAAAATGTGAGAATACGCTGGCGGTTTGGATAGAAGATTATTGTACTGTATGCAGAGAATGTCTTCCCTGAGAAAACCATGGGAAGCTATTGTGGCAGTCTTCTACTGATTGGCATCTGCAGTGGATATGCATGAGGTCTAAAACAGGGAAGGACTTATTGATCCTCGATGACACCTTACAACACTGAACTGGCAAATGTATTTGGAATGTGTCACAAAGCTTCTATACCAAGTTGTGCTCCTCACTACCAAGTCATTCTTCTGACACTTCTGAACTTTCCAGCTACTTAATTATTTTTATTTATGAACAAAGACTATTCTACATTTAGAACTTTTCTTCCAGAAGTCTGACCAAGAATTACTAGAACAAGCAATGGCCACATTATCCCTTCTTCAAAGATAAAAGATGCATATGTTTGCTTCAGGACTTTACAACCTACAGTACATATGTCTAGCTGTTTGTAGTCGGTACAACTATAACAGGGCAGAACCTTTCTTGTAGAGAGCCCTAGCCTGTGTACTTTTGCACTAGCCTGTGTACTTTTGTACTTTTGCACAAATCCAACAGAGCAATTAATTGGAGACAGTAAAGGGTTAAATCTCCCCTAGTGACTAGTTATATGTTAAGGAGAATTATATTTGTATGTTTTATTATATATTTATTCACACATTAGCACCAAATGTTTTGGTATTACTTTATCCATAACATAAATTGTTAATTGTGTAATGTTTCACTAGAGATATTTTTTATTTGAAAAAAATTAGACTATTTGTAATAAAAAAAAAGAAATGCACACAATATTTGGTATAATTTTTTTATTATTGTTTATGGGGAATTTACAAATGACAAGGTTTAAAGTCCCATTTCTGGTAAGGTTATTAATAAAGTTGTTCCTAGTGCCTTATCATTAATGATGGCATGGACTATAAAATGGCTGCCTACATTATGTGTAAGGAAGAGGTGATTTTCTTCCTTCTACACCAAACACATAAATATTTCTACCTGACAATCTCAGAAATGGCAATTGACCACAAGAAGTCTTAGTTAATATACAGCACTAAGTAGTGGATGGGTATTCATGAAAAAAATATAACCAAAACATGAAGTAATACTGGTTATTGCCGAACTGATTACTTTCAAAGTTTAGTGCAGTACGGATGGTGTAATGGTTAATATTACTGCCTCACAGCGCTGAGGTCATGGGTTTGATTCCCATAATGGCCCTAACTGTGCGGAGTTTGCATTTTCTCCCAGTACTTGCATGGGTTTCCTCCGGGTGCCCTGGTTTCCTCCTACAATCCAAAAATATACTGGTAGGCTAATTGCCTCCCAACAAAATTAAACCAAGAATGTCTGTGTGTGTGTATATGTGGTAGGGGGATATAGATTCCACCACTGGGGCAGGGACTGATGTGAATGTTCAAATATACTCTGTAAAGCGCTGCGGAATATGTGTGCGCTATATAAGAAACGGTTAATAAATAAAATAAAGTTTTGAGACTACTTTGGGCACAGGTAGCTATAATACAGAATGTGAGTACAACACAAAAACTTTTTGGGTGATATGTGTACAGTACGATATTAGGGAAGGGATGTACCAACCTTGCACAGTACACCATACACAATTTACCACGCTGATACTAATCGCTTATATACTTACAGATGCAATTAGTAATGCAAAGATAGCTCTCCCAAAAAGATGGCCACCGGCCATAGGACTTCCAGGTTTCTGCCCCAGGAGTGCCTCCTGCACATTGCCAGAGTGACGCTGTGGCTGCGTGGCGTGTTGGGAGGGATACAATACCTCTACAGCACCAATGTGGAAAGAAGCCCATAGCCTTCTATTGGATAACTCCAGCTTTTTGCTGAAATTGCCTTCCGCACCGACACCACAGCAGCCAGGTCTTAGTACATATGGATATGTGGTGAAAGCCCAAAATGGGGAATTTACTGCATATTCACGCTCAGACTCTTGAGTCTGATTGAGTTTGTAGTACATCACACCAGTTTGTGTTGCATAAAATACCCAAACTAGCACTGTGCATATACAGAAGACCTTGAACGTATATTGTGACAATGCAGATTTGCGCAAATGTGCCCATTTGCAATTGGAGAAACGGGAGTACAATAAAGGCAGTTTAGATCATTGTTAATATGTGCAGTACTACAAACTAGCATTCATGTATATACTTGTGATACCGCAACAACTGAGGGGGAATGGGGAAGGTACAAAGACATGCCGATTATGTTGATGATGTGCACAAGCTGGACAATTCTTATTGGTTGATTACAAATTCACAGGTTGTTTATTTTTTTGCATTAATGACAGAGAAAAAAGTGTATTTTGGAAAGTGTTTTTTTATTTAATTATTGCTAAGTTTGGAAAATACTACTGCACCTGCTGTATTTGGTTTTAACTATTCTATTCTCACTTAGGGAATATGTATGCTCTTCAAAACTAGTGCTTTAAAACATGGGGTTGCCTGATATAAAGTTTAAACACTGCGGGGGAAATTTACTAAGATGTGTATTCTTCTTCACACGTGATGTTGCTAAGGACAACTAATCAGAAACTACTTATTTATGTAGCACCCTCTAAAAGATAGTAGACAGGATCTGATTGGTTGCCCATAGCAACACCACATGTGAAGTAGAATACACATACAGTTAAAAACATACAATTGTGTTTTACAGCTCTTACTCAATTATATGACTATATACAGTAGATCAATGATGTGCGACCCTGTGAGGTCAGTATCGCAAGTAAAATAGACTGTGCAGGCAAGTCAATTTTGGCTATTTTGTGTACAATCTAGTGTTCTGGTATAGTCAAAATCGCAATCAAATCTAGTCAAAATCTGTGGTTTTGGGTTCTGAGGAGTTCAAGGAGAATCTAAGGGGTCACTTAATAGTGAGGAATCTTAGCAAACAGTGCTGTTTGGGTAAACATGGCCTACTTATGTACTCATTAAATGTCTTACAAAGGGCGGGATGTACTAAGGGGAAAATGCGTTAAAACCCCCGTTTTACCGCATTTTCCTGTGTATTAAAATGCAGCCGCCACGATACCGCATTGTAGGGTATCACCACCTTTGGGGCCATGTATTTTAATACATCCTGCCCAAAAACAGAAATTAGATACATTTTAAAAAAAACTCACATTTTTGGGTGAGGCCTACTGTATATCCAACTGACCCTCTATAGCAGACATTTTCAACCGGTGTGCCGCGGCACACTAGTGTGCTGCGGCCAGCTGACAGGTGTGCCGCCATGCCTCGGGTCACGGCGACACACCAGCGGAGTTTCACTTTGACAGGGGGGACGGGCAGGCGGCTCGGCATCATGCTGGACGTTGTGGGTTGTGTGTGGTCGCGCGGCGCTGAGTGGCTGTCCGGGAATGCTTCCCCGCCCGCCCCCCTGTCAGTGTGCGTCCATGTGCGCACCGCCCGCCCGCTCGCTCACGGCTCCCCCGCTGTGCACTGTCCGGGACTCGAGAGACGTGCTGTGCTGCTATGCAATAATCATATATCCCGCTGGACCACTAGCCAATGGGCGCTTGCGGTCCAGCAGCCAATCAACTGGTGGCTGCTGGACCGCGAGCGCCCATTGGCTAGTGGTCCAGCAGCGGGAGATATGAATATTACATAGCAGCACAGCACGTCTCTCTCCCGTACATAGCGGGGGAGCCGTGAGCGGGCAGGCGGTGCGCACATGGACGC
This sequence comes from Crinia signifera, assembly GCF_055691185.1. Classification (NCBI taxonomy): domain Eukaryota; kingdom Metazoa; phylum Chordata; class Amphibia; order Anura; family Myobatrachidae; genus Crinia; species Crinia signifera. The sequence continues at coordinate 146,277,935 of NC_139222.1, read as the reverse complement.
ACACTGACAGGGGGAGGGGTCGTCGGCGTGTCAGCACAGGCAGGAGGGGGGTTTGCACACGGACGCACACTGGGAGGAGGTGGGGGGGGTGAGGTGAGCGGGCCGGCTAACCATCGGCTGGCTAAGTATGGTGTACTCCCACCCAATCTCCCACCCTCCTGCACTCACCCAGCCACCCTTCCACCCCACTGCAGATACCCTCCCAGCCACCCTTCCACCCCACTGCAGATACCCTCCCAGCCACCCTTCCACCCCACTGCAGATACCCTCCCAGCCACCCTCCCACCCCACTGCAGATACCCTCCCACCCCACTGCAGATACCATCCCAGCCACCCTCCCACCTCACTGCAGATACCCTCCCAGCCACCCTCCCATCTCACTGCAGATACCCTCCCAGCCACCCTCCCACCCCACTGCAGATACCCTCCCAGCCACCCTCCCACCCCACTGCAGATACCCTCCCACCCTACTGCTCCCACCCTCCCTCCCTGCCGCACACTACTGGCGGTGCATTGAATTGCAAATAGCGGACAGGAGCCAGGAGTGGGCCACTGCACAGTTCTGTCCCCCTTGGCAACGAGCAAATTCAGTCCACCTTGGCATCGAGCATGAAGCCCCTGGCATTGAGCATGTAGGTAAGTGGCACTTATGTGTCAAATGTGTATGGTGTGTTATATAGTATGTCATGGGCATTGCGGAGTGTTATATAGTATGTCATGGGCATTGCGGAGTGTTATATAGTATGTCATGGGCATTGCGGAGTGTTACATAGTATGTCATGGGCATCATGTGTGGGCTTATGTGTAATCGGAATTACAAAGTTCACTAAAATGTGCAATGGGCATTACGGTGTGTGGCATAACATGTAATGGCCATTATGGCATGTGGTATACTATATAATGGGTGTGCGGTGCGGTTGGCGCACTGTCCATGTTGTCCCTCGTTTGCAAGAAATTTGTTGAGTCCTGGCATAATGTGTAATGGCCATTGCGGTATATGGCATAGCTTGTAATTGGCATCACGATGTGTGCCATAACTTGTAATGGCCATTAATGTGTGTGATATAACATGTAACTGGCATTATGGTATGCAAAATCAAGAATGAAATTGAAGCAAAGGTTTAAAAAAATCAACATAAGGCGGGACTGGGGCGGGTCAGGGGGTGGGCCAATGTCTGGGAATCTCTCAACAAAAAGGTGCGCAATATTTTTGGAATATCTGATTAAAAAATGTTGGTGTGCCTTGGCAATTTTGAAGTCTTGTCTGGTGTGCCGCGACCTGAAAAAGGTTGAAAATCACTGCTCTATAGCAACCATTGCATAAATGCTGCAGCATTGGCAAGAGAAAATAATCATTCTATACATAGATATTTATAAAGCCTGGTGTTTCTGCGTTTCAGCTAAAAATGGTAGGGGAAATGTGTATCTAATTTAGCAGTAATGGGGATTGGATGTTTATCATTTTTATAGTGATCCTTTAGAGCTGATCAAAGCCTTGGAGTAAAAACAATAAACAGCAAATCTCTGTGTAATATTCATCATGGTTTGTGTCACAAATTACACGGTCCTGGTCCTGGGAAGTCAGCATACAAATCACACAAATACATGATATATTTGAATTTTATAATTTGAATTTGTGAATAGAATATTAGCTAGCAAGTATACTTCAGTAACAGTACTTTGGGGTACTTTAACGCTTTGAGTGCCTATATCTCTTTGAGAGATGTGAAAATGTCTTCTAAAAAATGCCCGCTTCGCTCACATTTGTTATATAAATTCAAATAAAAAAATGTGGTGTAAGAAAAGATTATATTTCCTATATAAAAAGGTAAACATTACAGGTCATGATGATAAATAACGATGTTTACTTGGCAATTTTCACATGTATTTTGGCAAATTCATTTGACACTCAAAGGATTACAGTCTTTATTGAGCATTGTTAGCTTTCATTTATATAAACGTAGGGGACAATCGGAAAAACTACTTTTTTCTACATCTGAAACTTGGAAAAATTTCTGTTTATTCCCTACCACATGAACATACATATCATTTAATCTCATGTGATTGCTTTTTAGACAACCTTATATAAAGATCAAGTATCTATATTGGTTATATAATAAATAAAACCACCATTTAAAAATATATTATTATTCATTAGGGGAGAGATGTACTAAAGGGAAAATGCGGTAAAAACCCCGTTTTACTGCATTTTCCTATGTACTATTACTCGGCCGCTCCGTTATCGCAGGGCAGGGTATCGCCACCTTTGGGTGGCGATACCCTATAGAAGCCTATGGGCTTCTTTTCGCCGCGTCGCCGCAACCCCACCGCCTCGCCGACCCCCTCTCTCCCCCTCTCTTGGGCTTACCTTCTTGCAGGTCCTCCTGGACCCTGGAAGGTAAGCCCTTCCTCCCCCTATCAACGCAGCCGGACGTCCTTCCGGCTGCAGGCTGTCCCCGGCGTGTAGGCATCAGGAGCCGGCTGGAAGGTGACGGAGACCCCCGCAGACCACAGTACAGGTATCGCAGGGGGTCTCCGTTACCGCACCGCGATGCCAGCCGCATATGTTAGTACATATGCGCTGGCATCGTGGCAGCGATGTATATTAATACATCCCGCCCTAGGAGAGGTGTGTCTGAGGAACTGCACAATGAGCCTAGTTCATGTTTTACACAATGGCCAATGTTCATGCAACGGAGCGTTTATCAACCTTCAGCCCATGTACTGCAATCGTACTGCGCACACGTCAAGGTGCCGCAGTGATCTCACAATGTGGATTTCATGGAGAACTGAATGTCATGAAGTGACCATTTGGAGGTTTTTGGAAAAACACAGGCGTGCCAAGGTATTTTTCAGGACATGTATCTGCTGTCAGTTATGAGCTGGTATGTGCAAAAAGATGGCACCAACCACGCTACGTCCAGTCTGCATAGCCATAGACCTACTCTTATCCTTGATGTTCCTAGTATTTGCATACAGGCTGTGAATGTGTATGTAATTGGGAATGAGGTGGTATTGGCTCTGGTGGGCGGCTTCTCATTTCTGGATGGCAGCTTTATTTGCTAACAGCAGCTCCGTAGACTAGAAAATCACAATTGCAATTTCATCTTCATACATTAATGAATTACGCCCAATATCTGGATATTTTTATATTAAAAATAATTCATTTTAAATGGTCATCACCAACTCTAGAGGTACAAACTAAAAGCTGCCATGCTTCCCATCGAAAGCCACTTTTCCTAATACCAAAAAAGAAGTCGTAAAAAGTTGCACGTACCTAATATGTGGCTAACGGCGTAGACATTCTACAAAACACTGTCCTGAAAAAAAGGGCCGGATTTACAGCCGCCCGGTACCTGGCGGTTCAGCCTCTCCAACTGCTCCCGCAGCAACCCATTCTCTCCCTGCAGGTCGGTGATGGTGGAGGAGAGCGGCCCCTACCACAGTGAGTCTTTCATCTGCCTCTGCACACTGCGCCGGAACTTCTCCCTCTCCGCCTGCCGCCCCTGCACAGTGCCCCTGTCATCCTCCTGCCGCATGCTACTGCAGCAGGCGGACGGCCACACAGACACCTCCGTGTCGGGGTCCATGGCATAGGTACCGCCAGACACCTGTATGAGCAGGAGCCTCACCCGGCACAGGTCACTAGCTCTGGGTCTCTACGGGCAGCTGTGCAAAGGGTGATGGCAGTCCTGCCGCTGGCTGCTCAGCCATCCGATGCTGCTGCCTTGAGTTGTGCCGGGCAAGGCTCCTGGCTGCCTGCTGCCCTTATTTTTCATCGCCTCTAGGCCCGTGCCTCATGGGACTAGTGGCAAATCCGACCCTGCTGAAAAAGAAATACAGTGAGGTTAGCTGCGAATGAGATTGTGTATATGTCTTTAAAATAAATGTAATTATAGTAAAACACTTTCCCTAGATTTTACAATAAATAAGTACATCATTTTCCACAATGCTATTGCAGAGCTGGCAATACCTGCTCAGCAGAAGATAGGGATGGCCATCATTGTTATTGCCATCGATGGTTGCCAATGGTGCTCGGTTGACCATTCATATTTTACCTTAGGGACAATCCAAACGCGACATCACAGGACATCAGCTGCCGTCCCAATAAAAGTCAGTTCAAATTATTTCTCCTGTAGCGGAGGCATGCAAGGGGATGTGCTTTTATCACACATCCCCTCGCATGGTAGCGAGGGGAATCAACGGTGGGGGGCGTATATTGGTCGGGGTGATGTCTCAGATGCTTGGTAAGCTGTGGTCCTCGCAGCTTACTGAGCAAACTGAAATCAGGCCCACAGTGTATTATAATACGTAATAGGCATTACTAGTGTAGTATAATGTGTATTATGCATAACGGTGTGTGCTATAATGTGTAAGGGGCATTGCGGTGTGTGCCATATTATGTAATGTACATTATGGCATAATATATAATGGGCATTACAGCATGTGGTATAATGTTTAATACAGTATGCATTATGGTGTGTGGCATAATATGTAATAGGTGTTATGGCATGTGGCATAATATGTATGGGCATTATGGCATAATATGTAATAGGCATTACGGTGTGTGACATAATATGTAATGGGCATTACAGTATTTGGCATAATGTGTAATAGGCATTACGGTGTGTGGCATAATGTGTAATGGACATTATTTATGTGTTGCATAATATGTAATAGGCATTATGGTGTGTGGCATAATGTGTAATGAGATTTATGGTGTAAATTTTTTGCGTGTGCCTTCAGCGCGCACTATGCCTGGTTTTATTGTGTGTGTGGGTGGGGGTGGGGCACCAGAATGTCTAGTTACAGCATTGCTGCTACTGGGCACATTATAAGTATAAGAGGCACTACTACTATGGGCATTATACACCCTTTTTTTTTCCACGTGCAAGCGCTGTCTCTTTCTAGAGAGCAGGAGGGCATGGAATACCCTAGCACTGACCCTGATGGTATGTCCCACTTATACAATACAAGAAATTGCCACGCCTCACTACCTAGTTTACAATGTTGTGTCTACTTCGGTGGTTCTACATTTGCTCAGTGGTGTTAAAAATTAACACGGCAGTGGGTGACAGGGAGAGGCAGGGGAAGTCAGAGTGTGACAGGGAAAAACAGTGTTTGACAGGGGCAGCAGTGGGCCCCTTATTCCTAAGCACTGCACCTGCTGCACCAATGGTAGTTATGCCTCTGATATCATAGCACATAAGCAGGACATCCAAACTTCTATAGCTGAGTGCAGAGGATCATTTGAACAATCACTGATGTTATCTGATCAGTAAATGGTAAAAAAATAAAAATGATGCTAGAAAAATGCAATGGTGAAACATTTGTTTGATGTCTCTGTTTGCAGAGTAGGGGAGGGAGGTGTTTATGAAATCCTATAAAAGCTGGGGTAGAGGTTCACTATAGATAGAAAACACTGTGTGCTAGGGACAGATTTGCAGAATGGAGGTGGGCATGGATACTCTTCATGCTATGGGGGTCTATATAGTCAAACATCTTCAGGAGAACTTTATGAGTTGTGAAGACTGGTTTATTTTTGTCTCACATGCGGCCGACCTCAGAAGTACATTCTACATCTTTTTCCCCATATGGTTCCACTTGTGTGCGCCTATTGGAATCAAACTTATATGGGTGGCTGTGGTCGGTGATTGGTTGAACCTTGTCCTTAAATGGTGAGTACTCAAAAAATCAGCACTCGCATATCATTATCTGTATACGGAATCTGGATATTAGTGGATCTCCACATCATTTTTAACATTTCCAATGAGTCCCTTATTAATGACAAGTATTGTTATTAATATAATTAGGGCATGTAGGGCATGTGAGCTGCCAATCTATAAGAAAATGCAACATTTGAAACTAGCAGACTATTTTATAACAGCTTCCAACCCCTGAGACCTGCAGGAGAGAGGAGTATTAGATGGTTTGGCATAGCACTGGTTAATTCATTAACCAGTACCATGCCAAACACTTACCTCAATCCTATTTGACTTCTGTCTAGATAACCAGTGAATAGCAAATATAGCATTGTATTAATGTTCTAAACCCAAACACAGTCTCCGTATTAATAATAGCATATTACTGATAGTCTCACTTGGTGGAACAAAATAAAGACAATAAACTGTAAAACACATTCAAGAACTAAATAATGTACATACAACATTTTGGGAACTGTGAATCCCAAGGATGGCGATCCCCAGAAGAGTAGAATCCTTACTGTAAGCTGAATCTCTCCTGCATTGACACAATGAAATGGAGAGGAAATGTTCCTTGTCCGTCACATGAGAGCACTTCTATCACAGTTCTGATAACATTGCATGAATTCTCCTGTCACAGGGAAACAGAGATATAATTAGACAGGATACATATGATATCCCGGTGGTCAAAAGAAAGACCCGGCATCCGGATAAAGAGAATTCTTGAGAGGGTCACCAAATGTATTTATTAACCATCTCCTTTTACCCCCCCCCCCCTTACCCTAACCCTCCCCTGCAGCGCCTAACCCTCTCCCCCTGCAGCCTGACCCTAACCTGGAATTGGTTAGGTTGTCAGTGCCTAAACCTAACCCCTGTGCCCTACCGCTTAAAACCTAACCCCCCCCCCCCAAACTCCCTGCAGCCTAAGCCAACCCCCCTTCTAAATGCCTAACCCTAAGTCCTCCCACTAGTGTCTAAACCTAATCCCCTTCCCTGGCCACAAGCTAGGCCTCCTGGCATACTTACCAATAGGGATGCTGGCTGTTGGTATTCCATCCTAGATGTCCTGATCCTGTTTGTGGTTCCGGCGCTAGTCTTCTGATGGCAATCGGGATGCTGGCGTTGGTATATTGAACCTAGGCATCCATACTGCATCCCAATTAGATATCAATGTGCCTTGGTGAGGTACAACACTGAAGCCCCTATAATTTGGAGAAGGCTATAGTATGGTCAGCCAGTGGATTCAGTAAAAATGTTGCTTCCCCCAGCTCAAAAAATATTGTGTTGTTCCTTCCATACATTATATATATATAGATAGATAGATAGATAGATAGATAGATAGATAGATAGATAGATACAAAAGTACCAACACACTCGCCATTCCTAAGAATGGGGTGCAAACAGCACCCACTTCCCAGGATGGGGTGCATTGGCCTGTGATCACTCACTGTAGTAAATAATGTTGTCTAGTAAGTAATGTTGTAGTGAGTGCTGGGCCCCCTGTGTATATATATATATATATCTATATATATATATATATATATATATATATATATATAGATATATATATATATATATACAAACCAATAGCGTTATGTAGCGCCCTGTGCAATTCTCAGGATACTTCCTGTCTTTCCTTTGTTTTATAGTACCATAATCAGCATAAAACGTTTTCAAATATAAAACATTTATTTAAAACATTTAAAACAAATAAATCAAACTTTTTCTTGAAATAGGATTTTGTAACAAAGGTGTATTTTTTAGATTATGGATCACAATGGTTACCAACGGTTACCCGACGCGTTTCGTCTCTTTGTGAGACTTCATCAGGGGTGAATAGTTTTATAATAGATCTTTAAGGATCTTTTATCAAAAAAAACTTTTTATCAGATTTCTGTAACACTGGTCTCAAGCCTTTTGCTGTAATTAATACTTGAGTATATTCCTGATCCAATTAAGGTTGGTGGTGGTGGGCAATTACCTGTAATTAATACTTGAAGGCTACCTCAGTTAAATTTTCTTCTGGTTTTGTAGGTACCATTAGTGGAAAGATTGTAATCTCGTATTCTAATTTAGTTTTTTTAGGTGCATTACACCTAAACAACGTTAGGGAGTGAACTATACAACGGAGTAGAAAATCCCCTTGTGAATCACAGGAGTGAAGATACGGTCCAGTATATGACCTTGTTGGCTCCTGAAGGTGTGTGCTCTCCTGTGTCCAAACACCAAGTTTATATATATATATATATATATATATATATATATCATTTTTTTTTACCTACTTGCTCGTTGTCAGGGGTTTCTTGCTCGTTGCCAGGGGTTACATGTTCATTGCTGGAAGTTTTTTGCTTGTTGCTAGGGGAGGTTACATGTTTCTTGCAAGGGGGTTTCATGTTCATTGACAAGGAGTTGCAGGGTCACAGTGCTCCCGGAATCCAGGACATGTGGGTAGCACTGTCTGTGCTGTGCTCTCCTGACGGATGTTAGAGATCCATAAAACACTGGGCGTAACCCTGCACCCACCCCCTGCCCGCCCCGACCCTTTCTGCCTGGAGGGAACGGCCCAGCAAGTCTGAAACTCGGGGACAGGGTTGAATTCGAACAAATGGGTATGAATCAGACCCTGTATTCAATGCATAGCCAATGGTGGATCAGGGCCCCAGGAGTCCGTTGGCTTTAAAAAAAAAAAAAGAATGCAACTGACAGGGGGGTGGAGTTAATCTGGTCGCAAATTGTAGTAAATGGTAGGAAATGGGGAATGAGATTGGAGCTGTCTTGGCTACCTTTACATAGAGAGAAGTAGGCAATGATGAAATGTCTATGCTCAATTTTGATAGATACTTAAACACATGGCCAATTACAAAAGATTGACCATTTGTGTGAATATTGTCATTGCATTTGACTTTGAATCAGGCTCATAATGATCATTTTCATTACATCGGTTCGCGTTTAAATTACAAATCAATAGGCATCTCAGGATTTAGAACCATCAAAATACAGCATTTACTGAGCATCAGTTTGGCTGTCATTTGTATTTCGCTGTCTATAGAGTCCATCAGTTTTGAAGCAAATGTCTCACCTTGAACCCAATACAATTAAGCCTAGAATCTGCCATCAATCTAAGAAAAGGGCATGGGGTTCCCAAAGAAAATTATAACCAGCGCCTGGCTTTGGAGCCAAGGTATGGCAACTGCCACAAACTGACCAATCTGCAAGGCCCCATTCATTCCTGCAGAGGGTTTCCCCAAGTGACCTCTCATATGCAGTACAGCTACTGTACCAAAGTGGAAGAGGCAGATTGTTTTGTTTTGACAAGATTTGAGATGATGCAGGGAATGAAGAAAATGTAACCCCATTAATTTTGTAATAAATTGGTAAACAAGGATTATGGATAAAATACTGAGTAATATACAGGTATTTTATTCGGGCAATTTTGCTGTCCTGCATGCGAAGAACCCTGGGATTTCAGGGGTGGCCAACATTTCCAGAAATGTAAATACACAGACACAACTTTATTTGTGTCCTTCTGATGTCAGCACGGTCAGAACAGAAAATACATAATACGCTGGCACTGTGTCAGAACTGTTCTATAATCTGCACCATATTTCTGTGGATATCTTGCTTACAATGTCATTCACATAGGATCTTCATTTTGTGAAAGGCCCTTGCAGCACTGGATGGCTGTTGCATGCAGAAAACATGTGCTCCCACACAGACTGCTGACAGAAAGGATCCATTATTTAGATACGGAGTAGAACTAATGGGGCAAACAGAATGTTGTTGTCCAGCTACAGAACCAGAAACGTATAGTCAGCAAGATCCTCCTAGTTTTTCCACATTATCCCAAAAATCTCATCATATGATAAAATAGCAAAAGAAAATGTCAGGACCAATTTAGCTTACATACACACTGAGCACTCCTTTCAGGGTCACTATCCCTGCAGGTGTAAACTTATACGTACATCTGCCTGGTAAAATCACATCCTGTAATGCCGTCTTGGGCGGTAACATTGCTGTCAATCACTTCTCTTATAATGTCAATAAGGGTAGCATCGCAAAAAGTACCTTGGTGGGTGCACAGTGTGAAGTCTGGTGATAAACATTTAGTTGCGTGAATACTGACATTGCTTCCAAACATGAATTAGACCCAATATCCTCAAATGTCTTTTCATGGGAGAATGAGGAATGTGAGGCATGGCCAGCTGCTCTCAGAGCGCTGGGCATGCCCCATTAGTGACAAAAAGGGGCATGGGTCACGGCATTTATATGAGGCCACTTTAACATTTACAGAGGCCACAATCCCTATTCAGTAGAGCAATACGAAGCTGCCAGTGGGAGTCCAGCTTCATTTGTGTTGGGAGTTATGGAATTTTTTTTTATTAAATATGTCCATTACACCTTTTCACACAAAAGCAGGTGAGATTTGGCAGTGCCCAGAATCTCTTTTATGCATGATTTTCTTAATACAATTATTGTTGTTGTTTCTTTCCTCACAGGATTCTTTTTGGACAAAGACCTTACTGGTGGGTCCATGAGACATCCTATTACGGTAATGTTTCAGCTCCAGAAATTAAGCAGTTTCCTGTAACCTGTGAGACTGGACCAGGTATTGGCTACTTGTTGTTGTTCTAGGCATTGACTTGTTGCACTACGGGCTTATACTACATGTCATTCTGTAGAAATGTATTATTATTATCAACAGTTATTTATATAGCCACACATATTCTGCAGCGCTTTACAGAGAATAGTTGGTGTAGTTTACAATCTATATTTCCTGACATATGTACACTCACACACTGGCCCTTATTCAGATCTGATCGCAGTACAAATTTGTTCTCAAAATGGGCAAAACCATGTGCACTGCCGGTGTGGCAGATGTAACATGTATAGAGAGAGAGTTAAATTTGGGTGGGGTGTGTTGAAACTGAAATCTAAATTGCAGTGTAAAAATAGTGCAGCCAGTATTTACTCTGCACAGAAACAAAATAACTCACACAAATCTAACTCTCTCTATACATGTTACATCTGCCCCACCTGCAGTGAACATGGTTTTGCCCATTTTGTGAAACAAATGTGGGTACTTGTTTCCTAGCACGGCCACAATCGTGGGCATCGTGTACCTTTAAGTTAAGGTACACGATGCCCGCGATGGACCCGATTTCCTTTGAAATCAGGTCCATTTTGCCAGCAAAGGCAAAATTGGGGGCATTGCGTCGGTCACGTGCATTAACATGGCCCCCGACGCGATGCCCGCGATTTTGCCATAGGCTTCAATGTTAAAATATTTTTAACATTGAAATCGGGAGCATCGCGTCGGTCTTGTCCCATTATAATGGCACAAGATGAGATGGACTTAATTAAGTCCATCTCACATAGGAAACAATGTGAAATGGGCCAATATGACCCATTTCACATTGTATATGGCCCCGTCATGGGTTACGCAACCCCATTGTGAGCGTCACCCCACGATTGATGCCAACCCGAAGCGTGGCGAGCGCAGCGAGCCCGCGAGGGGCGGCGTTGCGCGTCCTCCGACCTTTTCATACCCCTACTATCCATGTCGGCATGGAGTCGAGAATATAAAGTGTGGCGAGCGCAGCGTGCCCGAAGCGTGGCGAGGGGCCGCGTATACCTGTGAAGTTATACGCCGCGCTCGCCACACTTTATATTCTCAACTCCACGCCGACGTGGATAGTAGGGGTATGAAAAGGTCGGAGGACGCGCACCGCTGTGCTCGCCACGCTTCGGGTTGGCGTCAATCGTGGGGTGGCGTTGAGGGGGTAAAATTGGGGGTCTGGGGAATACTTTACATTGAATCCAATGTAAAATAGGGTCCCAGGGACCCTATTCACATTTGATTCAATGTAAAAATCGGGTCGATCGCGTCGGTCGCATCGCATGCGATTTGGTCGCATGCGATGCGACCGACGCGATTTTTCCGACACGATCACCCCGATGCAAATCGGTGTGGCCGTGCTAGGAAACAAGTACCCAAATGTGTACTGCGATCAGATCTGAATAAGGTCCACTCTGTATGCTCTATTACTGTGGCACATTCTGGCTCATAGGGCGTCTTTTTACTGCCAATAAGCTCATATTTAATAAATCTATTTTCAAAACAATCCCACAAGTGTATTTTTACAGTAGATACGATAGAGAACCTAACAGCTCCGTGAGACAAAAGCCCTTTTCATTGAGATATAATATAACATTCATTACCACCCTAGATATAATGCTGATGTTTCCTGCTTTATTTCTAATCACAGGAAGCCCATCAGGGCATGCTATGGGCTCTTCCTCAGTGTACTATGTAATGGCATGTGCGGTGCTAACATTCCTGCATAATAAGAACTCTTTCCAGAGCCGGTGAGTGATTTGCTAAGTTTGGTTTAACAAAATAAATACTTTATAAAATGGCCAATACCATGGGGGGCAGACAAGTAAACTGTGAGATAGTTGTGTGTAGACAGATGAGTCTAAAGAATATATTACCGTATACAAGTGCCTAGGGGTCAGTTTACTATAGATCAGTTTTATTTCCTAAAACAAATCCATCATTGGTTTAATCAGTGCAGAACTCCTTTTCTTCTCTATGTTAAAAAAAGTGAAACATTGTGAGGTCAACCCCCAAAGCTGCTATCTATGGGCCTGATTCAGACCCATGCGCAGATCTGCGAAAATCGCCACTCAGCAATTTCCAGAGATTTGCGCATGCGCACATGCTCCGATGTGCACGTGTGAGCAATCACACCGCAACCACAGTTAAGTAGAATGTTGGCGGCAACAACGCAACGGGGGCTTCGATGGACCGTTGCAGCAGTGGCAACACAGTGTTTTGAGAGAGTAGCCCGGACAATGTAGGCTTGTCTGAACCACTCGGTGGAGAGCCGCAGTGGCAGCGTGACATCACACGTAGTCGCTGAAACTCAAAACATGGCCAGCCTGGGCCTGGCTTCACAGCTAGGCAGCACAGCCAAGAGGCAGCCAGTAATCTGCAAGTGCTTTGCTGTATACCGCCGGCAGTTGTCGTTTAGCAAAACCTTGCTAAACGACAACTGGGTCTGAATCAGGCTCTGTGCTCAGGCTTTTAAGACTAATTGGGAAAAGGCTTCTAAGAAAAAATGGGAGGACAAAAAGTGTCGGGTCCACCTTAGTTTTCCCAACAACCAGCACTAGAATCGGAGGCAGGTCATTTTATTTGTGCTGGATTCTAAACCACTATGCTTAGTAAATCTGGGGTTTCTATACTTTCAATAGTTGGTTTGGAATTGAGGGGCTCAGTGAAAAAGAGGCACATGTCACAAAATTGCATGGACTGATATCCAATGTCAGAGCCGCGAGCAGGGGGGGTGCCATGAGTACAGCTGTCACAGGCTCAAGAAGGGTCCGGGCAGCTAATTTTGCCCACGGCTCCATCTCTCCCCAGCCAGCCAGGCAAGAACACCACACAGGGCAGCCCGACGAGCCCAGAACACAGAGGGGGAGAGCCAATCACCATCATCTGGGTGCTCCCCTCTGTGTCCCAGGCTTGGCGCTCTGAAGGCTGCACTGTGCATGCACAACCAAGGAGACGATGAGGGGATGTAGGAGGGTGACGCCGCTGCCACTTGGCGAGTAATTGGAGAGGGGTGGGGATACTACTAGTTATATGAGCTCTAGTGATACTACTAGTTATATGAGCAGATTTCCTATCGTGTACTTTGTGATCCAATACTGCAAAGTAATTCGATTTTACTACAATACTGTTTATGGTCTCTAGGCATGTGCAATGACTGTTTTCCTTTAACTTAAACATAGGTGCCAGCGTTGGGCCCTGTGGGTTATCTTTTGGGGAGTCCAGATCAATGTCTGCCTGTCCAGAGTATTTGTGGCTGCCCATTTTCCTCACCAAGTTATTGCTGGCGTCATATCAGGTACGCAGTAAGTACTGACTGAGTGACACTGACAACACATGAATATCATCTATCATGGTCTTGACCTTATACATAACAAGAATGTAATACAGCAGGTGATATATGATGGGATGTCATTATGATAAGATAACCAAGGAGTAGGAAAATTATTACATTTTGAAATAATGTTCCTTCATTGTTTGTCGGTTTGCTATATAAGCAGCTAATCATGTTGTTCATATGTGTGGTGACAAATATTTAATATTTCTTTATTTCCAGGTATAGTGGTGGCTGAAATGTTTAACCACATACAAGCGATCTACAATGTCAGCTTGAAAAAATACATCTGTACTACAGTGTTCTTCTTTTCCTTTGCTGTGGGCTTCTACTTGTCACTCAAAGCTTTCGACGTGGACCTTTTGTGGACATTAGACAAGGCTAAACGATGGTGTGCAAGGCCAGAGTGGATCCACCTTGACTCCACCCCTTTTGCCAGCCTGATCAGGAATTTAGGCATCTTCACTGGCCTAGGACTAGCCTTAAACTCCAAGATGTATAAGTACAACTACAAGGGGAAGCAGAAAACACAAGTCACGTTCCACATCACCTGTATTATAGCTTCCCTACTCATTCTCCATATCTTTGACTCATTTGAGCTTCCCAGCAATGTCGAGATGGTCTTCTATCTCCTCACATTCTGCAAGAGCGTTGCTGTTCCTTTGACTGCTGTGGGAATTGTTCCTTACTGTGCATCTCAAATTTTAAGGGGACAGGATAAGAAAGTCCTGTAAATAATATCCCTGGTGATGAACAGATAATAACGTATGCACATACCAGACATTTCACAAGAACGCTGTACAGCAGTCATTTATTTTCATGCACTGTGTGAATGTTTCAGAAAGATCTCGACTTTGACTGATTTGGAATATTTGGAAGGCAAAGCAAACATTTTGGGTATAGTCAAGGCAATACAACCTAAGTTTTTGTCTCTTTATTTCAATATTTAGACCTTGCTGTTATAGAATATTGCATCTCAATTACTGTTATTATAGTTTTCAATATTACAATATGAGGTCAATGTATGCCAGTCAGTGTATGTTTATGAACTCCCTGTCAGATTTATAAAAGCAATAACATTTATAAATGTTTTTAAAATGCCACCCTGCAGCTACATTTCTTTCAAAGCTGAAAGTAAGCTGTTAGTGACATCTTATGGTTCCTCTCAGTGCCGTAAGTCGGGCTCTGAGTGACCCTCCCTGTTGTGCATGAAATCATGCATAGGGGGCACCCAGACCTGCAGCAATGCTCAAAGAGTCTTCAAATCACTTCAGCCAGCTGTAAACATGTCAGGGTTCCTGTGAGTACAGGCGGCACTGCTGCAATGATACTGATTGCGGGATTCCATTGCAGACATGCAGTGAGCAGTAACTAGTACCACCATTGCAACACAATACAGCTGTGCAATGCACTGCAGCAGTTAGATCATTAATCCTAGTTGCTGTACAAATGCACATGCCTAGGTGAAAACTGCCACAGGATCCTAACTCACTAACCACTTTAGAACCACCATTTTAATTAAATTAATATTTTACATTTTATTTTAAATTACTGCTCAGTTTAGATAGTCAAGAGAGTGTAACTACATTGAAGCTGTTTTTATTATGATTAAATTTTGTGTAATTTAATGTTTTTTATAATGTATATTGGTTGATACCAAGTTTCCTGATAAAGAGAAACTGGAAGGTGCTAAATTCATAGTAGATACAAAAGACAGCCTCAACACACAGTACATTGAGCACACAAGAAAGCAATGTCACTATGCCATCAGACTTAGGAAGTTCCTCCAACCCCATCTTCTCCCCAAAATGTACCTTACCAATTCAATTTACACCTGCCGCACCCATTAGTGACACACACCTCCCAGATTTTGGGGAATATGAACAAAAGTCCTCCTAATTGGGACTGTTGCACTCACATTAGGGCTGTCTCATCTTAATTGGAACAGTTACGAGGAATGGAAGGTAAACAAGTGTTCATTCTTGCATGAATGGGCATGCAGTTTTTGATGTACGATTAAACATGCATTTGCGGTAACAGGTGTGCTTTGAGATAGGGTGGGAGAGTGTTTACAATCCTTTGCTAAGCCATATAGAAATATTCTTTAGTTGTATACCAAATGATGCAATATTTATATGGTATTTTGTAGGGTTATTTTTAGGTTTCTAACCAAGTGATTGAAATCAATCAAATAAATAAATATTTTGTATCTGGTGCATTAAAATGAATCATGACAATATTATCATCTACAATTTACAGATATTTGTGCAGAAAATAGGATATTTTGGCACATGAGCAGGCAAGGTTAGGCATTTGCCTAGGGCGCCGGCCACTGGAGGGCGGTAGTGAGCTGGCCAGCAGCAGCAGGAAGCTACTACGCACACTACCGCAGTCCGCAGAGGAGAGGAACAACTAGAGGAAGCTGCCTGCACTGCAGACTCTACAGCAACAAGAGCAGCTATTATGTGAGTAATTATTCGGCCCCCCATCCCCCCCCATGCTGCGCTGACA
The DNA here is from genome assembly GCF_055691185.1 of Crinia signifera. Taxonomy (NCBI): domain Eukaryota; kingdom Metazoa; phylum Chordata; class Amphibia; order Anura; family Myobatrachidae; genus Crinia; species Crinia signifera. The sequence continues at coordinate 146,261,773 of NC_139222.1, read as the reverse complement.
GACGCTGACAGACAGTAGTCAGTCAGGCACTCGGTCATCAGGCCTACAGCAGCCAGAGGGAAACTTCGGCGGCGGGCGGTGGCGGCAGCCCCTGCCCCCGCCGGGAAGACAGCGTCAATCCTCCTTCCCTCTGGGTAGGGGGGCTTGCATAAGGTTTGCAGCCCCGGCTGCCGCTTGGGGGAGCGAGCGGCAGTGTGGGTGCTGTGCTCCAGCACCCACCCGCAGGCTGACTCACTGCTGCCTCGATTGGAGCAATCGGGCAGCGTGCTTCTGCACATGCAAAGTCTGGTGGTTAGACTGCCAGAGGAACATGTCCCCGGCTCCCGCAGTGAACCACACTCCAGCCACCACACCAGCTTCCCTTCACCGGGGCTGGCTCCGCCTACCAGGCTCAGCCTCAGCCCAGCATTTACTTCCTGCTCCTCGTCGTCTGTCTGGCAGGGCTGAAATGAATGTGCTCAGCAAGCTGCCTCATCTGAGTCATCTCTCACCACAAACTGGGCTTGCAGGCTGTCTCTGCTCTGAAGAGGAAGAAGCACGGATGTCAGGTGGGGATTGTTATTACGTGGGGGTGACATGAGGAGGGGGCTTGTGTATAGTAAAATGTGCACTAGGTGGGGTGACAAATGGGGTAGGGGGCCTATGCATAATGCAGTGTATTGGAGGTGACATGTGGGAGGGGGCCTGTGTACTAGGTGGAGTGACAAATGGGGTAGGGGGCCTGTGTATAATGAAGTGTGTACTGCGTGGGTGGCATGGGGAAGGGGTGTCTGTGTATAATGTAGTGTACTGGGGGTGACATGGGGAGGGGGCTCGCTTGTGCATAATGCAGTGTCTTGGAGGTGACATGGGGGAGGGGGCTTTTGCATAACACAGTGTATGCTCTGTATGTACCCAAACCCTCCCTTGCAGCAGCCTATAACTCTTGCTGATAGTGCCTAAACGTAACCCCTTGCACCACCCAGCCTAACCCTGTTCCCCCAATAGGGCCAAAACCTACCCCTTCCCTGGCCACACACTAGCCTGCCCTAACTGATTTACCAGTCAGAATGCCGGCTGTCTGTATTCTGGTGTTGGCATCCTGATCACCCCCACAACCAGCTCTTTTCAAGCAAAGCAGGGAAAGATTAGTAGCGACCACTGTGGGGGCAAAAACCTGCAGGGTCATCAGGACCCCTTCCCCCCAGACACACACACAGCCTATAAACCAAACCACACACCCACGCACCCTATAACCCTAACCACACGCACCCATGAACCCTATAACCCTAACCACAGGGAGCAGGGATCCAGCAGCTGCCGGCATAAAGACCCATCTCTACTGCATCAGCGGCCTGGGACAGATTTCTGGTGAGAACAATGTTACTGCACCACCTCTCATTTCACCCCCTTTCATCTTATCCCACATTACATTAGCTCACCATGCCCCGTCACCTCACCCCCCTCTCTCTCCCTGTCACCTCGCCCCACATCCTCTCACCCCCCTGTCTTCACACCCCCTATCATCTCACTCCGTCACTAATAATAATGTGAATTTTGGTTAATTCTGTGGGAATTATGCAACATTCCTTGTTTATATTGTGGTACATTACACTTAAACACTTAAGGACACCCAACCGTTTGCATGACCACGCCCATTTTATGTGGCCATGCCCTCTTCTCCAGAGCATACCCCCACTTAAAAATTTCCACTTTGACCACTGTATGTATGTATGTATGTATGTATATATATACAGACACTGTACTGGGGCGGCACTCAGAGGACTTTCACAAATATCAATAACTGCAAACCACACCGGCAGTATTTATTAAATAAATCTCACAGTCTATATGTATGTATGTATGTGTATATCTATATATATATATATATATATATATATATATATATATATATATATATATAGTTTATTCTAGCACCCTCCATCTTTTAAAACCCATGCAGTTCCTCTTCCCTGTCTGGGTTGTCGCTGTCTGCTGTAGTGCTACTAGCACAGTGTAGTCTGTATATCAGCATTGATATGCAAACCAGACCTGTGTATATATAATTTTCCATATATGCAGTGGAGGTGGGGTGTGGGGAGGGGGGCGCCACAAACTTTTTGGCAGGGGGGAGCAAAATTTATAGTTACGCCACTGATGGTGGCAGTTATTTTTTTACAAGGTGGTGCTTCCTCCCTCTATGGGGGGGGCGGTATCCTGTAGGTTTGCCTAGGGCGCCTAGATGCCTTGCACCGGCCCTGCACATGAAAGAAGCAAAAGAATGAAAATATTAAACACTCATTTACACAGTAGTGCCCCTTACACACATCATTTCCACACTAGTGCTGCTTATACACATATCTGTCTCTGTCACTATGGCAGCTCATTGCCCATGTCCCACAGTAGTTACATGCCCTGTGCCCTTTCTCTCCTCTTTGTGTCACCCTGTCCTCGGCATGCACAGAGCCTGCTCCTCTTATTGCTTCTACTTCACTTGTACAGTGGAGATGGCATGACATCACATACGCCTTTCTGGAAAAAGAAGCCGTTGGGACAGTTCCTCCTACCATTAAAGGTGGTGGAACCCAGTTCCACCCGTTTCCCCCACACTTTAATCCCTGGTTTAGTTTCCCCCAGGCATTAGCATACCTCCAAACTTCTGCAGTTGGGAGGTCGGGACTCTCGCGCGGCTTCACCGTGCGCGCTCCCTAAAAGGGGGGGCGGCCTCACAAAAAGGGGGCGTGGCCTTGCGGGATGACGCGTCCTCCAGCCGCGCCCCCGTTTTCCACTGCTCGTCTGCGTTGAATAGACGCTGTGCGTATTGCGCACAGCGTCTATTCTTGGCAGGCTGGGGGGACCCCCAACTGTCCCCCCCACCGCGGGACAATGGCGGTCCTGGGCGGGGCACGGGAACGTCCCCAAATATCGGGACATTCCCGCGGTAAGCGGGACAGTTGGGAGGTATGCATTAGGGTAAGTATTTTTTCAGTGCCTAACCCTAATCCTAACCTCTGTCAACCCCCTCACAACCTAACTCTCTCCTCCCCTGTCTGTGTAACCGGAGTGTCGTCATTTTACCTGTCCTTTTTCTGAAAATGTCAACGTTGCATTTTAACATGTCACCATCATCATCTGTCAAAATTCGGGTTTGAACACTATAAAGGTCGATATTGTTAATGTCGACCTTTTGATTACAACCCATTAACAGCACATTTATATTACATAAATAGTCATCTTCAGAGCAGGTTGACCCAAAGAAATAAAAAAACGTTGTAAATGCAGTTAACAAGTTAGGCACGTTGTTGTTGTTAACAGTTTCTTATATAGCGCACACATATTCCGCAGTGATTTACAGAGAATATTTGAACATTCACATCAGTCCCTGCCCCAGTGGAGTTTACAGTCTATATTCCCGACCACGTGTACATGTAGACACAGACATTCTAGGGTTCATTTTGTTAGGAACCAAATAACCTAACAGTATATTTTTGGATTGTGGGAGGAGTACCCGGAGGAAACCCACACAAGTATGGGGAGAATATACAAACTCCGCACAGTTAGGGCCATGGTGGAATTCAAACCCATGACCTCAGTGCTGTGAGGCAGTAATGCTAACCATTACACCATCCGCACTGCCCATGTAAGACCAATGTGATAAAGCTTCACACTTAGTGGCCTTAAAGTTCAGTTGAGAAGGGCAGTAAGTTAATTAAAGTATGGGGAGGAGAAGCATTATATTCTAAAGGAGTGGAGAGACATTCAGGGGTGACTCAGATGGCATATAAAATGAGGAAGGAATAAGGAGAAGTGGATTAGGATGAGACCTGGGTGGCACTAATGAAGGAGGGGAACTTGAGAGCCCGTTTGAAGTCTTGAATATAGGTGGATAGGTAAAAGGATAAATATCCAGAGGGAGGTGGAGGAAGTAATCGGTTGGCAGAAGAGACGGCATGCATTTGTGAAGCGAATGGTCATCCCAGAGTGTGAAGGGAGATATGTAAACCGGAGAAGATTGGGAGAAGGCTGAGAAGCTTGAATTGGAATCTGAAGGGGAAGGGGAGCCAGTGTATAGCTTGTTGGAGAGGGAAGGACAATGTAATAAGTTTGGATAGGGTAGCAGATGAAGGCTAAACATACATTAGATGTGAGAAATATAGCATTTATAAATGGAATAAAGGATAGTGTTATATATTGTACTGGGGCATTATAGGAGTGGAGAGGCTCCATGTGTGCCCTCTCCTCTCTGGCAGCGCTGTACACTTTGGTTGTGTGCGACAGTCTACTGCACATGTGCAGCTGACATTTCCCAGAATGTTGTGCAGTATTTGACCATGTAAACCGTGCACCTGGCACCAATTATATATGTGTCATTGGTATTTCTACAGAATGGTGAATCATATGTAGAGACCATAGCTGAGGAGTTTTATAAATGTAGTGAGACAAAGCAATAAAGAAAATAGTTTTAATTTTTATTATGTTATGGTAGCTTCTATGGACCTTATTTGAACCAGATCTTTGTTCCAACATCTTGTACAGAATCAACCTTTTCTGTAATAATGATGTGTACAGCTGCACTATTGCCTTTTTGTACTCAGAACTTAATTCGACAGATATTTGGTACATCAATTAAATGTAGCTTGTTTTGGTAAAATTCCCATGTAGTTTACGCAAGTAATTTCTGTTTCTTTGCTTTGTTTTTGGCAGCTCCACTGAAACAGGTTTTTCTAAACTTTCCAACATATAGTAATGTTGTCACTTTATTTAATATATCGATTCCTAAAATTGTTGGATCAGTAACTCAATGTTGCAAGTTCTAATTTATTATGTGACAGTAGGGAAACAAAGATGGACTGCTTCAGCGAAACTGATGTAACTGATACAAGGCCTGCTTCAGTATCAAGTACAGAAGTGTGAAAATTGCATTCTGGCGATGTTCGTAGTGCTGCACATGCAACTTGTGTGTGTGAAGTGTCAAACTGCAATTGTATCCTGAAAGGATGCGATCACAAATTAATTGTCACTGGGGTGACTGCGTGATGTCACAAATAGCAGTGCAGTAGTGCTGGGCAGCCTCCAGCATGCAAGAGACAGCAGTAGCAGTTTTGTTTTTTTATCAGCAAAACTGCAATTGAACCTGAGTTAGGCCCATAATCTGCATGACTCTAAATCATTTAGATTTGTAGCAAATTTGTTGGATGTAGATCTTGAGGACAGGTTTGGCCACACCTGGCTTATTGCCTCTGGTTCCAAAAGTAGCATTTTTCTTATCTCTACTTATGGATCCAGGACTAATCAATATGTGATTTTTCAGTGCTCATGCCGTGCACACACAGTAATACCCCTTTCACATCTCAAATGCCAGGTCGCACCTGTGATTTGGACATGGGTCTGTCCCGGGAGTGACCCGGCATTTGTGCTGTAATCTGGGTCGCTGATGTCAGATGGAGGGGGGGCGGGGCATCGGCACGTCATCGGGGGTGGGGGAGGGGGCATCACTTGGAGATTAATCGGCCTCCTTCATAGTGTGAACAGGATCCAGGACGCTCGAACCGAATTACCCATTCACACTGCAAAGCAATTCAGGTCAGAGCCATGTAGCTCGACCCGGGAACTCGGTCAATGCTGCTTTCAACCTGGGATGACACTGCAATAACCTTTGGTGGTCTGAAAGGGGTATAAATGGGTATCCAGTCAAAGTCAACATGAAAAAGGTTGACCTATACTAGGTTGACATAAGCAAATGGTTAACATGCCAATGGTCGACACATGACAAGGTTGAAGTTTTTCATGATTTTTTTTAACTGACTAAACCGTTCTTACTTCAACATCCATGTCCGCATAGAGGGAAAATATAATAGTGCATTTTTCATACTACAAAGAATACAAGTTGAGGTATATATGTTGAGCACATAAAATTAGTTACAATGTGAAAAAATGTTATACACAAAATAGTTTGCAATTTATTTCGGTTATAGTTATTATTTATATACACATACAAACTCCACACAAATTAAACTCACACTCATATCCTCTTACTAGTGTAACAGTTTGATTTGCCACTTACTGTGACACTAGTGCCACATAAGCTTGATTAGCCAAAGATAAGTTAAATTACTGTGTGTTTATCTTGGTTTGTATATGATGATGTTGTGTAGTGCAGTTTATTGTTACGTCACAGATGCCAGTGTATCCTACACACCGGTGCTGTGTCTGCAAATAGTAGACTGTACGATATTGTGCTTTTGTGCAAAACCCACACCCCTACAGTTGATGACCACACCCACAAAATGATTGGTAACACCCAAAGAAGATTTAAACAGGTATTCCCCTGTTGAGCCCTTCATTTCCCAGTCAAACACTGCACCCAGAGGATACTCACACAGGCACAGGTAGAACATACAAGCTCCACACCAATCAGCCATGCTCGGGAACTGAATTCATAACCTCAGTGTGTGATACAGTAATGTAACAAGTAGGAATTTGTTACTAATTTGCTAGTAGAGGTAACATTACTGCTAGCACGTATGCACTAACCTAGAGGCATATGTTTTTGGCCTATAACCCCTTGGGTCAAATCTTTTCTTTTGTTACTGTATATCCTATCCTTTAGACTAGGTTACCAGGTTATCTTAGTTCCTGACCTTTAAGCTTGACAGAAAACATTTTATAACCTGAGGACTGTAATTTATGTAACATCTCCATTGCAGCAGTGTTTGCAAACATAGAAAAATGTAATACAGCTTTCTTTTAAAGCCACTGTACCTATAGTATTAGCACTTGGTAGTGGGTAACACTAATTTATTTTAGGTATTTTGTGATTTAGGAAAAGGTTTAGTTACTTGTTCCATTTGTTGCATAAAAGAACCTCACAAGGGGCCTTATTTTGGTTCATTCTTTCTGACAAAATCCTTCTTAGATGGGCAAAACCATGTGCACTGCAGGTGGGGCAGATGTAACATGTGCAGAGAGAATTAGATTTGGGTGGGGTTTTACTTCAAAGTGAGATCTATATTGCAGTGTAAAAATAAAGCAGTCAGTATTTTCCCTGCACAGAAACAAAATTACTCACCCAAATCGAATTCTCTCTGCACATGTTTCATCTGCCCCCCTGCAGTGCACATGGTTTTGTCCATCTAAGAAGGATTTTGTCAGAAAGAATAAACCAAAATAAGGCCCAATGTGATTCATGTCAAATGCTAACACAATTAAAAAGTAATTCTAAGCTACTATATTCCATAGAGGGAGAAATTACTCAATGTTCTTTATCCTGTATTTACTGTCCTGAATAGTTCAATTCAATTTGGTTTGACATTTATTTAAAATCCTGTGGAGAATATCTCTTCATATGAAAGTCGGACAACAGCAATGGATGTTAAAATCATGTATTGTATCTCTTTTTGTTAAACAATACAATAGGTTACAATGAAAATAAACAGTATTTTCACCCTGCAAGATATAATATCATTATTATTATTATTATTATTATTATCCATATAAGGCACCATGATATTCTGCAGTGACGTATAATGGAAAATATTCATTACTAGTTATCACCCTGTCAAATGATGGTACAACATAATAGTAATGTCAGCGCCATTGGCTGTGCACACTAGAACGGAGCAACACTTTAATCGCTCTATTGGACACCATCTAGTAGCCGCCATAGAGGTGAAGAGCAGCTTTTAATATACAGGTTTACCATCTATTATCCTGCCCTTCCCGGAGGCCACACCCCCACCTGGTTGCCGTGACCCCTCCCTTTTTACTGGGGCCCGGCGGACCGGTCGGTGCCCCTGGCTGTACAAGATTATGGTTTAGTTAGTGGGGGGTGGGAGGGAAAGCTGTTGGGATGCCGCTGTGTGTTCCACCAATAATCCAGAAAATGGATAATACTGGACAGTGCTGGAACCAAGGGTGCTGGATTATCATGGCCTACCTACTATAAGAGGGATGGGAAACCTTTGGCACTCCAGCTGTTGTTGAACTACACATCCCATCATGCCCTGCAACTGATTTAGCATGGCAAAATAGCAAAACTATAGCAGGGCATGCTGGGATGTGTAGTTCAAGCTACAGTCCATAAAATAAAGAATTGTTGACTATTAGGCATATTTCGTTTCATATAATTTAGCACCTTTTCCGAAAGACAGACTGCACCACAATGAGCTCAATTATATATATTTTTGTGCTGCTATAGCTTAAGCAGACTATTACAATTTTATAAGGACCTTTTCCAATAGAGTACTATATACTATTACATTGTTGGGACAGATAGGTCCTAATTCAGACGTGGTTGGAGGAGTCATCACTGCTGCTTCCAAGGAGCAGTTAAGGTAAATTTTATCTGGTGCCAATGCATGTGTAACATGTTGTAACAAATGAACTTAAGCCATAGTTGCCTATGCTCCTGCATTCTGCAGGAGACTCCCTGAAATAGCAGCAATCTCCCTCTCTCCCTCATTAGTCTAGCAATCTCCCTCATGTCACCTAGCCCACATTACACTGTTACTTTTTTTTTTCAGAAAAAGGAATGAGACACAGATACATTTACATTGAATCATCAGCACCATTTCCCAGCAATTTAGCAAGTATAGTAGCTCTTACTAACTGCTTTGGGGCTCATCTACATTTGGATACAATTAATTTTACAGGATTCCTCTCAGATGTAGCAGTACACACCCACACTTCTAGGTGCCACGTTCATAATCTCTTTTCACAATCTCTCCATATATGGAACTAGAATACCGCCCTTTGGGTAGAGCATGGAACTAGAATACCGCCCTTTGGGTGGAGCATGACACACCCCCTCAATGGTGCACTTTGCAAAATTCTACTGCCAACTATAATCTTCCTGAAACTAGTTTTTAAACGTAGGCAAGTATGACTTAAGCTGGTTTTATTGAAGGTAGACACAAAGCTCCTGTTACAATACAATAAGAAGAAAAAAATACTCACTGTGATGTGAATGTTTGGAGTAACTCACTAGCAGTGTCCCACTAGGGCAGGGCTGGGCAACACCGGCCCTCCAGATGTTGATGAACTACACATTCCAGCATGCCTTGCATCAGTTTCAGCATGGCCACATAGCAAATCTAATGCAAAGCATCCTGGGATGTGTAGTTCATTAACATCTGGAGGGCCGGTGTTGCCCAGCCCTGCACTAGGGCATGAAGGGCCTATCACTGGAAATGCAGTGTAAGGGGTCCATGCTTAGAGGCTTTGCTAACCACCAGTGCATGGTCTGAGCCCCTTACTAAATATAAATAGTACATACTGCTAGTGTATGCATGATAATGTACCAGATAACTAACAGCAAATATAAAAGTAGAATTTCCAAGAATTTAGACTTCCAATGCGGCTAGGTCAGCAAGGCTGGTTATAATTCAAACATAAAATAATTTGTATTACTACACGTGTCATCCCGTAGGACTGTGAGGAGCCCAAGCAAGTATCATATTTAACAGAAGTGCGTACTAGAACATTTTTAACTAAATTCACAAGTTTACAGAGATAAATACTCTACACTCTTAAAGTATGTTTCTGGTTTCTGGAAAGTGTTTGTGTGAGGTGTTTATTGTTATGCCAGGAGAACGACTTTGAACTGACATAACATTAATGAACTCAGGACAGTCCCCAGGCATTCTCCTCTGCAAAACTGAAAACAGACCTTGTTCTCTGTGAATATATGAGAGCGCACATATTGATTTTCCTAGTTACTTCTAAACCACGACCACGGACAGAATGTTTTTTTTCACAATCCTGTTCAAACTGGTTTTTTCCTTTTAGTACTGAGAAAATAACATGTGCCAAGCACCAAACACAGTACAAAAAGCAGATAATAGTCTCTCCTAATTCTACTGACATAGACATCAAGAGGTGGAGAATCCTTTCCAGAGTTCTGAGCAATTCTTTTTTTTCTATTAAATTAAAGTACAGGTACTCAGAAAATGGATACCTGTACTCACATAATCTACAAGCTTGCTTACCTTTTGGGGGGAATCATATTACCTGCAGTAACCCTAAAAAAGACAAAAAATTGGGGCTATACATTGTAATCCTGTTCCTTTTGTGCAGCAAATTACCCTGTATTGAAAAGCAGCAAATCTTTGGATTTTTCGCTTCTGCGATGGGGTAAAAAATGGTCACTATTCAGGAATTTCATTTTTGCCTGCTTGAGTTAGGAAAAATAAACTCCCCAATATGCACCAGCATCTGGGATAATAAGATACTCAGGATAAATCCTCAGCTGCTAATTATATTAACCTCTAAAATTATTACACAGATTTCTTGATGTATCTAAAATTACAGTAAGCAATTAAAAACCATCTGTTAAAGGCATAGTGATTGTGAAAACCTTTACAAACCTTACTCCTAGTAAGCCATTTGTTGCAGCAGTAGGGCCAGGCTGTATATTGTGCCACAGTAATATCCCTTATTCACATTATGCCACAGTAGATCCCCTTATTCACATTATGTTACACATTACTGACCTTTATTCAAATTATGCGACACAATAGTGACAATTTTTCACATTATGCCATACAATAGTGACCCAAATTCTATTACAGCACACAGTAGTGTCCTTTATTTACATCCCCATTTACTTCAATAGCAGCTGTGACCCCCATCCTCAAAATTCTTGTTAGCAGGATTCCACAAATATTAATATTAATAGTCAGTGCATGGCTTACATGAATCCTCCTTGGGGGATTCTACTGAGATCTGATGACCGCTGAGCTCAGTATTTTACACTGCCTCCAGATTTAAGCAATGGAGTGAAAGGGGCCAAAGCAAGGAATCCCCTCCTCATATTGTTGTGCTCTGCATCTGCCGATACCATTGGCTGTTGGAAGTCAGGCATGATAAAACAAAAGTGAAAAAGTGCACACTGATCACAGCAGACTGCGGGCAGCTAGTTGATTAGCCTCAGCTACTGTAGTGAATAAAAAATTAATCTTCTGTATCAAACTTATTTATCTCATATAAATAAATAGATAAATAGATCAGAAAAACAGTTCAACCCATAATATATAAAATGAGGGCTGTAAGATACATAATATGACCAGCAGGACACAGAACTAAGCTTTCTAATCACATACAGTATGCCCCATCTCATCTTGTCATCAACTGTTCTCTAGGCTCTGTGGTCTTGTGCGCCGATTGAGTGCTAAAATTCACACACAGCACTTTTTGCTTATTGTTTTATGGCCTAATTCAGAGCTGGATTCAAGTTCAATGTTAAATGCGGGATTGTAGTTTGTCAAATTTATAGGAGAGTCATCCAGGAGATGTCGAAGAGACACCTGCATGTACCTACATTCCTAGCACTGTGACCGACGTTGCAAGCTGGGATCCAAAATCAAGACAATCAGCCAAATAGGAGGCTGCAAGGCCAGGAAGTCTGCCTAGTGATACGCAGACCATTGGCTCTCACCTCCCAGGAAACGGAGGCCACATGCCCCCACTTTCAGGAACGCAGCCCTCCCTTAGCCTACTTATTGTTGTACCATGTCAAGAAAGTGTGCACCAGCCAATCCCAACGTTCCCTCAACAGTCTTCTGTGCATTATATATCCTTCTAAGTAGAGGTGATGAGCAGGGTTGCCACTAGGAATTTTGGGGCACGGGACTAATTTTAATTCTGCCCCCCCCCACACACACACACACAATAGTAAATGTTGCCAGACAGGGCACCTTGTTGCCACATACATGCCGCACATCCTGTCACAGAACCCTAGCCAACTCCAAATATAGGACAACAGAGGGAGGTTGCGCGAGGACTGGCAGCGAGACCAGTGGTTTTACCATTCGATGGTGGCATATCGATGTTTGCCACTATCGAATGGTAAACATTTGATGGTGTTCTGATGATCCTGCCCTCCCGGTTTAACTGCTTCTGCACTTGCATGGCTGCTCTGAAGATGGTTGCGCATATGCAAAATAGGTTTTTTTTTTTGCACATGCGCCATCAATGTTTTTCTATCTAATTCTTTTGATGTGATGGTCAGTGACCATTGCATGGAAAGATTTGATGGTGGAAGCCCAGCCATCATTCGATGGTGGGCTTCCGATGTCCATCCCTACGAAGCCCTGCTCCAGGATTGTCAGAGCCCTTCCCTCTCTCTCTCAGGAGTTGTCTAAACCCTTCCCTCTCTTTCTGAGAGGCCTACCCCAGGACATCTGTACCCACAGCACCCCCCTGATGGCAGCCCTGGTGATAAGTACTGGAAGTGGGGAAACAAATAGTGCAGTTATCCAATTTGACAGTACACTGCCACCTGTCATCTGTAGCTGGTAATGAAGAAAATGGTCAGATGGGCTGATGCAGTTTGACTCCAAACCTTCAATAAAAAAATCCACATATTATTACTGGCAGTTATGTATGTAGCTCATCCATATTCCAAAGTGCTTTAAAAATAATATTTAGCCAAGGGGGAAATTTACTAAAGGAAATTTGTAAAAAATCGGTGTATTTGTATCCAGAAATACACTTATTTTTGACATTTACTATCCCGAAAATACGGCAATTCGTATTCGTATTGATAGCACATCAATACGACTACGAATTGCCGTATTTTCGGGATAGTAAATGTCAAAAATAAGTGTATTTCTGGATACAAATACACCGATTTTTTACAAATTTCCTTTAGTAAATTTCCCCCTAATCTCTGACCCAGAATAGGTTACAATTACTGTATAACAGGGTCCATATTGGTCGGCACCAATAATATATGCTTAGATTTACACAAGACATACATGAGCTGGTCTACATCTGGGGGGGGGAGATTCTGATCTGGGGAGCGATATGCGCATGTGCATGGTGTGAACGGCGAGTTGGTTATTCGCCATCTTGTTCACACCTAGCAGTGCACTCATGGGAACGCTGGGCATTGCCACGGTAATTCGGCGATGATGCACGTGCCGAGGATGGGCAGCTATTGTCACCAGATGTCACCTGCCCGCCCTCTACCCGTACAAGGTAGCCACAAATCTAAGACACCAGAGAGTGTCTTAGATTTGCGTGCACCTTAAAAATCATTTGATGGTTGGCGACCAACAAATGATTTCCTCCCCGCACGCAAGCTGCAAATAGATGTTTATGCTAAACATCCATTTGCACGTTTGCAGGGGAACTCGGCATGTGTGGGGGTTGGTGCTCGTGCGTGCGGCATTCAAAGAACACACAAAGCAGATTTGCATGTGAACTAGAATAACCTCCCTGGTCTCACGCCATTACTGAACTTGACCACTTTAAAGTTCCCCTTTCCTCCCTCATTCTGCCTCTACAAAAAGAAGTACAAACAGCTGTAGCAATGTGGCTGCATTTCATACACTGAGTCATTTGACTGAGGGGGGGAATTTACAAAGATGAGAGTTTTATTTCACATGGGATGTTGCTATGGACAACCAATCAGATACTTTCTATTATCTTCTAGAAAGTGCGAAATAAAAAGTAGATTCTGATTGGTTGTCCATAGCAACATCCCAAGTGAAACAGAACTCCCATCTTAGTAAATTCCGCCCTAGATCTGTTACTCAAACTGGTGCAGGCCTCAATCAGCCCGTGTCCTTACAATGCTGCCTAATCATGTCAGTCATCTGCATTTGGGACGGCCATGCCAGAATGAGGACAGTTAGCAGAATGTTCTGCTCTCTCCTACTTGCACTTGAAACTGTATTACCAGTGGCTCCTTTTGTATTACTTCAAGTTGCTTATTGTCTGGGTCCTGGAATACAGAGGCCCTATTTGGAAATATTGATGAAACATGTACAATGAGTGAATATTCTGGCCCTCATCAAGCCCCATAGTTCAATAAATAACACCCGCATTTAAGAATAAGGCCTCCTTATCTGTAGTAAGCCGTATGGTTCACATTTATTCAACAGATTTATCAATTACCCCCCAGCAGCAAAACTAGTGCTGAGTGGCAGATTACCCTGGCACCGTGATAGACTTTGCGGGGGGGGGGCAGCCTTTAAGCTCTTAACTAGGGGGGTGGGCAGCCTTTAAGCTCTTTTGCATGGCAGCCACCTATCCAGGACTTCCACGGCATCTTCATTCTTTACCTTGGGGGCGTGGCCTTTAAGTTCTATTGCATGGACACCATCACATCCTGTCACATCCTGCACACAATTAATATCCGTGCTCTGGTGTCTTACATCTGACAGTCATGATGTGTGACTGTAGTGTTACTCTTTAGGTTATCCAATCATTGCACCTTTCTACACAAGCTGTGGATCTCAGGCGCCTCCATTGGGTGTCTCAATAGAAGTCCAGACTGCTGCAAAATATACATGTTTTCACAGAATTGCTGTGTACTGAATTGCCGATGCAAAGGCCCTTGCGTCCATCTCTGAATTAGGCCAAAGTAGATTTGTGACATCTTTAATTAGTATATCGCTATAATTTATTTTTCCAGTGAACTGAAATAAACATCCTGTGCCATAGCACGCTATTCGGTTCAATACATTCTGCCCAACAATTGCAGTTAACAGACATGACTATTATTGGCAGGTACATGAACTTTTAATTAAATAAGTAAACTTGCTAGAACACAGGTATCCCACAGAGTGCTTAGCTAAGCATTTTCTATTTCCCCTACAACCTTGCATTCTGACGTCCTTTTCATAGAAAGGACTCTGCCCTTTGTATTGTCAACAAAGTTATTTTCACCGTTTCTCCATCATTTCACTGTAACATGACACTGGTCAACACTTTTCTTTCCCCTTATCCCTACCTGCGTCATCCATGATATATTGTCAACAATGTGTTGCTACAGGGATGCTCATGTGGGTCAAAGATCAGAGTGACGGGTTTAAGCAGCAGACAATATAATAGGCAGCTGCAGAGAACCAGAAACCAGATCAAGAGACTCGAAGCAAGTAAACAACTCTCCAAGAGCACAAGAGACAAAGACATGGAGAACGCAATGGATGCTCTTCATGACTCAGGAGTTCAAATGGTCGAATACCTCCAGATGAACTACAAGGCTTCCCAAGACTGGTTCATGTTCATCTCATTTGCTGCTGATCTCAGAAATACCTTCTACATCTTCTTCCCCATCTGGTTCCATCTGTGCGAGTCCGTAGGCATCAAACTTATCTGGGTGGCCGTAATCGGGGACTGGCTTAACCTTGTTTTCAAGTGGTGAGTTTTATCTTGGCTTGTGTTCTACATTTTATATATATAATGTTGAGTATCCCTTATCCAAAATGCTCGGGACCGGAAGAATTTTAGATAATGGATTCCTTATTTCAGAATATTTTTATATTTTAATGATGTATCTTTTGGTATCTTGCATTTATGTTGTACGAACACATCAACCACATGAAATACACACATATTTTATTTGTGCATAAAACAAGGTTTCAAAACATGAAACAAATTTTGTGTATTATCTCAGATACTGAATTTTAATGGCAAGCAATTACTGTCTTGCACATAGTGCTGTTACAGATGTCCGCCTCAACTTGTATAAATAATGTGTGTGTGTGTGTGTGTGTGTGTGTGTGTATATATATATATACACACACACACACATATATACATACACACACATATAGATACACACACTAAATATAGGCAGATATAAATCAAACACAGACAAAAGGCACAGCTGTAATAAGTAGTTCACCTTTAGTGAACTGAAATAAAGAGACAGGTGGAGAATAATTATTATTTCTGCACTGTTCTTCTAAGCATTTTATGTGTTATTTGTGATAGAACTGATTTACTAAAACCTTCTGTGAATTATTTTGTTTTTATTTGTATAATTATTATTACTAAATTTTATAAACATATATACACACACACACACACACACACACGTGTGTGTGTGTGTGTGTGTGTGTGTGTGTGTATGAGTAATTAACAACAAACCATTGTTAACACAATATATACAACACTTTATATATATATATATATATATACTGTATATGTATGTATATTATATACAGTATATCTAGCTATCAATATATATGTATGCATATAGACTGACAGACATAGAGATAGATAGATAGATAGATAGCATTCGATGGTTAAGATGTCATGATTGCTCTAGCAGGCCCAATAGTATTTCTTTGCATCTCATAGACTATGTTCTTTACTTTCAGGATTCTATTTGGGCAGAGGCCATATTGGTGGGTTCATGACACAGACTATTACAGCAACATGTCTGCCCCCATCATACAGCAGTTTCCGGTTACATGCGAGACTGGACCAGGTGCGAAAATTCTTCTTATTTGCCTAACAGTTGTTAAGTGATATTTGTATTACAGCTTGTAGAAACTATGCTAATAATTTATAGCATCCCGTAGTATCTGAGCTTTCAATTACACCTCAACATAAAACAATAAAATTTGCATGTGACCTATACTTTAAGGAATATAGATTGAAAGAGACCATTCTAATTATGTAATGTAGCTGTATTCTGTGTTAGTAATATATTCAGCACAAACAACACTGATACCTAAAGTCATGTTACTACAATAATGAGCATAAGAGATCTACTTATTATTTTGATAAAACCCTTTTCTGGTGTTTCCACTGGAAAAAGGCTTCTCTCAGCAAAACAGATCAACACTGGATGTCTCTGGAGACAGGCATACCACAATTTAGCATGCATTGGGAGAAGACCCTACTCTTTACGATCAACAGTGGTTCCAGTTGACAACAGTCAATAGGTCGACCAATATTGGTCACCAAGCAATAGGTCAACATGGTGAAAAGATCGACTTGCACCAGGTCAACATTGACAAAAGGTTGACATAAGCAATTGACCGACATGGCAATGGTCAACACATGAAAAGGTTGACATGACATTAAGTGTTCTTACTTAAGGACCATGTAGACTACAATTGGGAACAGTGAAGTGTGCCGAGCGAAGCAAGTCACGGTGTCCGAAGCAGGGGGGGAGGGGGGGTTGTATACGCACTACACTAATTGGGGGTACATATAAACATAGATACCCCCAAAAATGTGATAACTCCATGTCAACCTTTTCCTATGTCCACCATTTCCATGTTGATCTACTGTTTGCATCAACCTTTTGTCAATGTCGCCCTAGTGCATGTCAACCTTTTCTCATGTGTCCACATTTCACTGTCGACCAATAGAGCTTGACCCAAAATCCAGTTTAAAGCTGTGTACACATGGATCGATTTTTGGCTGTAAAACATTTCTCTTAACTAGACAATATTAATCTACTTTGCATCTCAACATTAATGGATTCTAAATCCTGAACAATAACTTTGAAAAGTTTTGTTAATTTGTTTTTCTTTATGCATAAATCATAGATGATGGTTGTATTAAGCAGTTTTACAATTCAAACCTTAAGTAAAATTTTTATGACATCAATAGGTATTCGATACAATAAAGATAAAATCTGAAGTAGACGCATACCATGTGGCAATTGCGTAACAGCAATTAACAAGAAGTAATCATAGAGCAGTAACTAAGGCATTTACAATAAACAAATCACTAAACAGGGGCCCATTTATGTGATAAGAACACGTGATTAACAGATTTGATTTTTTCTGCCCATAGGAAGTCCATCTGGCCACGCCATGGGATCAGCTGGAGTATACTATGTTATGGTGACTTCACTCCTCACAATTCTCCTGAGCAAGAAGTCTCCACTCACTTTCAAGAACAGGTGAATAATCTGAAGACTTCAACAATATAATTGCATGTTCCCTTGTTGGATATAATCGATAATTTGCACTGACATGAGTGGAGAAAAATAGTTTAAATGATTGGGGTGGTCATGCTATACCCCATCAATCATAAGTGATAACAGAAGATTTGGCCACATGTATATAATACAGTAAAATACAGTATAATATGGCTTACCTCTCTCTTATCTCTCTCCTATAGGTGCCTTCAAGCTTTTCTGTGGACTGGGTTCTGGCTGGTCCAGGTGTGTGTTTGCCTCTCACGTGTCTTCCTTGCTGCTCACTTTCCCCATCAAGTTGTATGTGGTGTAATATCAGGTAAGATGCTCCTGGAGAAAAAAACATCCAACTGTTTCCTGCCAGTATGTGTAATGCCAAGTTACAGCACAATTTCATTGTTTGTGGAACAAGTTGAGAGATATCAATGAAATGTCAGATACTAGCAATAGCAGGTTACCTATATGGAACCAGCTGGGAAGTGTGCTTGTGGCAAGGGTCTTGGTACATGTACAGTATAGAGGTTGCTTAATCCAGCATACAAGTAGTATTGTCCACAAAGGACAGTGTGACCGGTTCAGACCTGTTTGCACAGGGACGAATTCGGCCGCTCTGCGAACAGGTCTGTATCTGCTCCATCCTTACTCCCGCCTTACTAATAGGTTTGCAGGGTCTGTGAATGGATGTGTACAGGTATAGATTAATTTGCATCTGGCCGCCTAGAGGAAAAATTATTTGATTTTAACTCACAATCAAATGAGTTTTCCTCTGGTCCTTTAGACTGTTAACAGCTGCCGTGTAAGTCCAGGGTTATTGCGAACAAAACAGCCACTTCCAGCTGCCTGCTGGCATCATCTGGCTGGACCTAGTAGGCTTAAGAACAACTGCATTGTCCCGGACACTCCCAGCGTTTCATTGGTCACGCTCATGAATCGGCCAGGCTCCACCCCCACGCATTCACCCGTCACTCACTCTATGATCGGCTTGCAAATAAGAATTATTTGCTGAAGCCTAATGCAGCCAGGCATGCACAGTAGCCACAACCCCATTCCCCTAAAGTAGATCTACAGTCGTTCCTTTTAAAAAGTCAAAAAAACATAAGTACCAGTGGACACATTACAATATATAGCTTTTACCACAATTTTTGAGACTTGTTCTTGTAATGATTGACTTAGGAAGGGATTTGCTTATGCACATATCTAACAAAAACGGTATGATAAATTGTTAAATTTATTGTCAATTTTTATTGCAGGAATGGTGGTGGCAGAATGCTTTGGCAATGTCCAGTCCATCTACAAGGCCAGCCTGAAGAAATATGTGTATACAACACTCTTCCTCTTCTTCTTTGCTCTGGGCTTCTACCTGATCCTGAAAGCAGTGGGTGTGGACCTCCTGTGGACCCTAGAGAAGGCCAAGAGGTGGTGTGCTCAACCTGAATGGATCCACATTGACACAAATCCTTTCGCTGGACTCATAAGGAATCTTGGCATCTTCTTTGGCTTAGGTCTGGCCCTCAACTCCCAGATGTACAGAGAAAGCTGCCAGACAAAGTTTTCCAACCAGTTCACATTTCGCATCTGCTGCATAGCAACATCGTTGTTTGTGCTCCATGTTTTTGACAGCTTCAAGCCTCCTACCAAAGTTGAAATAGTCTTCTACATCCTCTCATTCTGCAAAAGCGCTGCTGTTCCCCTGGCCTGTGTAGGAATTGTTCCATACTGCGTTTCCCATATCACCAATAAGAAAGAGAAGATTCTATGAGCTGCTTGTACTCCATGTTACCTGTAGCAGGGTATGGACACTTAGACCAAGGACAATTTCCCAAAAGGGTTGAAATCTGCATTAACTTATTCTTCATGCAAGCTATAGATAAATGTTATTTTGCTAGTGACAATTTATTAATCACTGTTTCTTGGAAACTGTATACCAATTACGATGGCCACTTCAAAGAATGGACAAAACAAGCAAATGAAAAGGAACACTTGAAAAGTGGCCTATAGCTGGGTACACACTTTTACAATCACACAGCTGATTGGGTTTCATGCTTATGATCAGTTTAGCAGTGTGTACCCAGCGTGACCCGTGAGGCTACGGCAGATAGGTGAGCGGTTCCTCAGTGGGATTCTGAAAAATGTAAAACACAAAAGATGCTAATCCGGACTGTTAGCAACAGCGTTGTAAGCGGTTTATTGTTATTGCAAAGGTCCTGCATACACACCTATACAAATGTCGGAGCGTTCACCTGGTATTGGGTGACGAACCAAAGATTGTATAAAATGTGTACCCAGCTTTAGTAAGAACTAATACGGCCTACACACATGCCGATATGAAGGCATTTTCTAAGCGATTTTGCTTAGTTTGGCAAAGTCGCTTAGCAAATGCCCTCACATAGGTGTGTGTGTGTGGGGGCTATATCTGCAGCAGTGCGCGTCCCCGCGCGTCTTTATCGCTGGCCGAGATTGATGGACAGTGTCCATCAATCTCGGCATCGGCAGGGTTCTCCCACCGGAGAACAGTGGCGCTGTCTGCTCGCTTAGCACACAGAGCTGACAGCTCGCTCTGTGTGTGGGCTGTCAGCTCTGTGTGCTATGCGATAGCGGCGCAGCACAGCCCGACCTAGCATAGCTAGGTAGCCCTGCACACATCGCTATGTGTGTAGGGCCCATAAGTCTAATTTGAGTTGGGAATCATAGCGGATTAGTGAAATAATAAATGTGTGGACCTCACCATAGGGATGGTAATGTCCAAGTTACATATGGACTAGGTGTAGATGTACATGTTATAGTAAATGTCCAGCATACTTGGGGACTAATGCATACCTAATTTTTTATACCAGTAATATCTCCAAATGATGGAATGCGTTAGTTGTAGCAATATGAGCGGTTAATAAGTCAGCGGACTGCCTCTTTTAAATGAGGTGCTAGGAACCTATTCAGTATTAGTCTCTCTAGATTGTCCATCCAATTTCTAGTTACATCTGGCCAACTAGTATTTCAGTAATATACTTCAGAGAAGTCAGTGGTACTTTTAGCAAAATAATAATTTATCTGTGTTTGATATGCAGATCAAAGCTAGTAATATTCACATTATTTTGTATTGTATTTTTGCTCCAGTTTTTAGAATTATTGTTAAAATAAATATGTTTTCTTAAAAACAAAGGTGTTTTTATTACACTATAGCTGCATGCATCAATAAACACAAAATACGAACAAATGTAGAAAAACAATAACAAAATATGTTAGAAATGATATAAAGTGAAACATTCTCCAAAGTTAATTTCTAGATTTATTAGATCAATACAACAAAACTAAGCTACAAAAATGGAAACATTTCTCTTCCCTCTTCCTGCGGGAAGCCATATGCTATGCCAGTAATGTACAACCGGACACCCTTTAAAGGCCTCAAGTACACACCTCAAACCTTAAAAAAAGGAAAATCATTACCCTTATTTCAAGGATAAAAAATACCCATAAATAGAGCTTGGCATCCTCGTGTCACCCACCACAAAATGCCCCATGTGACCCCCACTTGCTCTGAAATTTCCTCTATGCCCTGGAATACTTACTAACCACAAAATGTCCCCACATGCCACTCAAACCTCCACAATAAAATGCCCTCAAGCAATCGATTACCCTCACATGCCTTCAGGTCTTATATGTATGCCAAGATATTCCCACTTGCCACTTAGAACACCCTACATGTTCCTACGGGATGCATTCAGCATCCCGGCAGTGGGAATGCCGATGTTCACAATACCAATGCCGGCATCCTGAGGGAGCCGCTGAGGCCAGTGAGGGGGGTCCGGAAGACCATTGAAGAGTCAAGCAGCTTTCAGCAGCCATAAATTGAGAGACACAGAACAAAAAAAACTGGAGAAGCAAGTGATAGCTGGGACAATGTCAGGGGAAGAGGGTCTGAAGGGGAGTTAGGGGATCAGTCTGTACTAAGAAAGTGCCTGAGATTGGGAAGAACTCTCCTCTCCACAAGCTACAGAAGTAGATCAGACTGACATCTTGCCAATTGGCAGGACAACAATAACTCAATAGGTCGACAGTCCATAGGCCAACGTAACAAGGGTCGACATAGTCAAAAGGATAACACATGCAATATTCAGGCATGAGTTTTACATTTCTTTTTCCAAAACAGGTGTCTTTTCATACTTTACTATCCAAGTGAACATTTAATAGTGCCCAAAGCATGGTGAGCGAAGCAAGCCACGCGAAGGGACCTGGTACACTTACACAGTGTCCATGTCAACATAAGTCGACATAGCCACCAAAAATTGTGCAAAACTCATATTGACCTTTTTCATGTAAACGTTTTGCTTGTGTCAACCTTTCGACCAGGTCAATCTAAGCCATGCTAACCTTTTCACTGTCGACCAAATGACTGTTGAACTTCTTAATGTCGACTCTATGAAATATACCCATATAAACATTATGCAATCTATTCCACTTCAAGGCAGGCGACATATGTGATATGTCACTAATTGAAATAAATGAATAAAAATGGACAGTGTTTATGTTAACGCACCTCTCTTCTTACAAGGTTTGGCAGATTCATAGCTGTGAGGGAAGTTATTGGCATAAAGATGTACTCTGTGCTGAAAACCAGAACAAGAAACAGATTCCTGTCACTGGCTTTCTTTCCTTTAACGTCCTGGCTGAAACACGCATTCTGCACGCATTCACTTTCAGGCATCTCACCTGTCACCTACTTTCAGCACAGATAACACAGCCAATGTCCTAAAAACAAATGCAGAGGCATGTACGGACAAACAACTAGACGTGTCAGGAAGGAGTTCTCGGTCAAAATGTTCATAAAGTGTCAGAACTCTCAAGTACTATCTGTCACTTCTTACTACATTTGAACAATCTGTGGAAAACTAAACCAAGTAACAAACATACTACCACAAGTCCTATGGAATTCACATAATTTTTAATCTGTATACCAGTATGTTAATATGTCTCTGGTGCTGTGCTGCAAAGTGGTCTTTGAAGCAAGCCAGATGGGAATATAATATGGGAATCACAAAGCAATGTGTAGGGGTTGGACTAAATTATGCAAATTACATCATTTTAGCCCCACCCCTTACATTTCTCTAGTTGGGGGTGGACCTAATGATGTGACACCCCTGGAAGTGGCCAGCAACATCTCCTCTCCAGTCTTCTCCAAGAGAAGAGACTCATAGGAGAAATGTAATAGGATGAGATATTCAGAAAGTGAGAGATTTCTTAAGAAATCTCCAGGGTTTTTTTAAAGAGGCAATTATTCACACTGCAATTTTGAAGTGTAAATGATTGCCGCTTTAAAAAAAAACCTGGAGATTTCTTATCAAATCTCTCACTTTCTGAATCTCTCATCCTATTACATTTCACCCATACTCTCCATTTCATTGTTATGGGAACTTTTGAATGCTAAACAGATGAAAATGAAACTCAGCAGAGCGTGCTTTATCCTAACCAACTATACTGACTGCATTTGGATGTCATAAATAGCTATTTTTAATGCTGCTGTGTAATGTTATCCTTACTTTCCCTTGGAATTGTTTTGTTTTTACAGCTGAAATTTAAAATTGGAATTTATTTGAAACTATTGCTACGTTATATTTTACTAGACCTTTGTGGGTATTCTGTATCTATTCTGTCAGCATACATCACGAGTGCACTATGGATGACTTTTTGTTTATGCATACATTTGAATATTCCCTCTGGTCAGAGACCTCAGTAGGTTTCCCTAATTTGCACTGGACTATGGTCAGAGCCATTGATTGATCACCTTGATTAGTTTACTAGTATATTAATTCTGAGCATGCGGCTTCCATAGTCCTGTGTTAGCATGAATTCCTATTGCCTTTTAAAACAATAACCAGGGCCAGACTAACATATTTATTTTTATAATTACTGGCACACATCCTTAGAAAACCCTTTAATGGAAAAATTATTAAATAACATTCTAAGTGATGAGCCAAAAAGAGAACAACTCTTGGGATCACTGACTAATATAAAAAACATGCCACGCAGCAGGATTTTAAAAATCCAAGCGCTGTTTTCTTTGGCTCGTTATTTACATTGTATTAGTTAGGGGCCTAACACCCCCCTACTGAATAGCAGCGAAGACCCTGCCAGGGTGGTCTTACAGATTTCCTTTTCTCTGTATTTTTGGTTGAATACTGTACTATTTGCTGCACAAGCGTATCTCCCACATGTGAGTACCGTTGTGTTACAGCTATGAAATCTATGCTCTATATTAAGTGAAGTAGCAAAATAATGTCCTCTTAAGGCAGGCATGTCCAACGTTGGCCCTCCAGATGTTTTGAAACTACAAATCCCAGCATGCTTTGCAATAGTTTTAGCATTCTCTATTAGCAAAACTGTGGCAAAGCATGCTGAGATGTGTAGTTTTAAAACATCTGGAGGGCCAACGTTGGACATGCCTGTCTTAAGGATTACTGCTAAATGGCAAGAACGTAAGAAATATTTTTGGGTGAAGCATTAATGACTTACATGTGATCCAGGGACATAATGACAAGGTTACATTGATCTCAATGTTCAATGTTCAATGAAGATTTATGGGAGCATACAGAATTTGTTCAAATTCAAAATGAATGTAGTCCATTCCTTGGCAGTATCTGCCTCTCTGGGATCCCATAGGACACAACTAATCCAATTCTTATGTTTCACAAGATTGCGCGGAGATCGACCTTCACACGGCAGACATTATCGTTCCTAGTTGCAGTCAAAATGGATTATAAGAACAAGTTCTCTGAATGGAAAAAAAAAGGTTTAAAACTCATGTCAAACTTTTCATGTGACCATTGTCAGAGGGGGTTTCCAACTGTAATCCATAATCTCCCACTGTGCTGCACATACGGGAGTCTCTGGGAGTGGCAACAGCCATGAAAATTGATCTCTTTATACACTGGATACTGTATGGAATATAGTATTAATATTTAACAGTACAGCTGGTCTATAGTATAGGTTGTTTCAAACATTTAAAGAAGATAGAAAGATTCAAAAAGACGGTGGCTATCCATTTGGACAGAACACAATAAATAGAACATACAGAATGAGGTCTGTTATAAAGAGATGGAACCTCTAACTTCACAGAATAATAACATTCCAAACAGGTCATGGACATTATTCAGGAGACCTAAAAGTTGTCTTCACAAAATCCTTTATAATTTTTTGTTAATTATTTGCTCCAACAATTGTGCCAACTTAGGTAGTTATTTTATCATAAAGAGATAAATAGATTGTGAGTTACAGGGGTTTTTTTTTTTGCAAATAAGATTTTTATTGAGTTTTCTATGAGAGAGGACATAAGCGGAGGACTGTATGTGTACAGGAAAACAGACGATCACAGGTTACAACCAGAAAAATACACATGGTACTACGTTTTGAATAAAAAAATTGTACAATCAAGCACACATAAGTCTAGATATGACAATGGATGACTTGTTTGTCAAATAGGAAAGAGAGAACAAAGTCAAAGAGAGGAAGGGGGCAGAAAGACAAAATAGAGAAGAGGAAAGAAGTAGAAGCTGCGACCCCCTACATACCCATAGCATCAACATAAAATAATCATAATTGTAAAGTACTAACAGTAAATGGATTAAAGTAGAGTTTTATAGTGGTCAGAGCCTTTGAAGGATAACCAGGGCAGCCAAGTTGTGTCAATTACCATTTTTTTTTCTGCCAATGCAGGGTGGACTTTATTAAAAAGTTGAATCTGCATTGGTGAAAAATACTCAAAAACTGATGCATTTTCATCTGAAAGAGGTGGATCGCCACATGTCGAAAAATCAGCACTTTAACTGAATAGGTTGAATGTAAATGTAAAGAATACAGATTTCCCAACAGTCGTAAAAAATTGTCACTAATTGAATAGCCCCAAAGAGGTCAATTCAATTAGGTTACAGTTGTGTCCTGCAAGCTATTCTCATGGTGAACTCTCATTGCATTTGCAATCCAATTGCCACTCACATTGATTTTCAAACAGACATTCTTAGGATTTTTTGTTAATGGGTAGGAACAATCATTATTTCCAAGCTTAAAATGTGGATAACCTCTGATACACCCCTCCTAATGGATTATCAAGCATTTGGAGCAGTTAAAATAGCATACAGGTACATGTAGGTGTACAACAATTTACAAACTTGAATAAAAACAGGGAAGCATTACATTTTCCTGTACCCCAGAACGATGGAAAGAATGTAATTTAATACAAAAAGCCCACTTGCAATAATTTTTCAACCATTAATAAAAAAAACTGCAAAAATAAACCATCTGACAGTTTTTAAAAACCTTGAGTAAACTACTTTGTTAATAGCATTCTATATAGTCATGCTATCCAAACGGTCACATTTTTGGGGTAAAACATAGGCCTTTATTCAGATCCGATTGCAGTACAAATTTGTTTGGAAAATGGGCAAAACCATGTGCACTGCAGGTGGGGCAGATATAACATGTGCAGAGAGAGTTACATTTGTGTGAGTTATTTTGTTTCTGTGCAGGGTAAATACTGTCTGCATTATGTTTACACTGCAATTTAGATTTCAGTTTCAACACACCCCACCCAAACTTAACTCTTTCTGCACATGTTACCATCTGCCCCACCTGCAGTGCACATGGTTTTTCCCATTTTCCAAACAAATTTGGGTACTTGTGAGTTATCCGGGCGCCCGATTTTTTGATTGTATGCCTTAAGTTAAGGCATACAATCAGATGCGATGCGATGCGATATCGCATCGCATCGCATGCGACCATCGGATGCGATGACCCGATTTTTCCATAGGAATCAATGTTAAATTGATTCCTATGGAAAAAGGGGTCCTTTTCATACCCCTACTATCCAAGTGGGCATGGAGTTGGATATAAACCTGTGGCGAGCGTAGCGAGCCACCGAGCCCGAAGCGTGGCGAGCGAAGCGAGCCCCGCAAGGGGACGGTATTCCGTGTCCGCTCGCCACGCTTCGGGCTCGGTGGCTCGCTACGCTCGCCACAGGTTTATATCCAACTCCATGCCCACTTGGATAGTAGGGGTATGAAAAGGACCCCTTTTTCCCACTGAATTCCATGTTAAAATGGACTCAGTCCATTTTAACATTGATTCCTATGGAAAAATCGGGTCATCGCATCGCATCCGATGGTCGCATGCGATGCGATGTCCCGATCCGACCCGATTTTGAAATCGGGCGCCCGGATAACTCACAAGTACCCAAATTTGTACTGCAATCAGATCTGAATAAGGGCCACAGTTTCCCACTTTCTCCTGCACTTCTTGCGGGTGGTATTGTGTAGAAATATATTCACAAGCTTTTGGATCTCACATATCTTGGGTGTGAAGTATGTAAGTTTCATAACAAACTCACATCCAAATTAAGTAATCCTACAGGATGACATGACACGCTCAAAAAATATGTGTCACCTTCATGCAGTATATGTGGAGACGCAAAAGGAAAAAATCAGAGCTACAAAATACATTTTAATAATGGGCTGGACTATCATAGGGACAGTGCCGAAAGTCGCACTGCAAAAATTTACACTGCAATACCCATTACACGTTATGCCACTCACCGTAATGCCCCTTACATATAATGTCACATGCCATAATGCCCATTACATATAATGCCACATAAGTACCGCTCATCTACATGCTCATTGCCAAGATTTACATGCTTGTTGACACAGGGATTGTGTGTGTGTGTGTGTGTATGTGTGTGGGGGTTACACGCTTGATGCCTTATGGCAGTCGCCACGCCAGGGATCGGCATAGCCAGCGCCAGGGCAGCAGGCTTCACATTGGGGATTAGGATAACTGGCACTGGGGAGCGCCTCTCTGACTTGCCCACCTCCCCCCGCTGTGCTTACAGTGTTCCACTGGCTCTGGGTGGGGGTAGCTAGACATGGATCGTGATGGGATATGCAGCCCTGGGGATCTTTAGCTGCGTCTTCTGATCTGTCCTGCAGTAATCCATGTACATCGGACAGCATTCGATTTGCAGCCAAATCAGCTGATAAATTGCCCAAAAATCCCACTGTAGTGTGTGGGTACCACAAATGGTCAGTGAGGGAAATGCCACATTATTTCAGTTAGACAATGACTGAAGCAAACTGGAGGTTGATCATTTTATTGGTTACCAATAACTAAATGGACCGTATCTGCCCCTGACCTTTCTGACCCATCACACTTACCCTCATTTCCAGTCCTCATAGGGCACACACATTCGTTGTGGTAGGTGTGGCACACAGTGAATGTTAAGGAGCCCATACACGGTCGGTTGTGTAGGGCTCCGTTCTGTACTATGCGACGCGCGCTCCCGCGCATAACATAGTACGGTACAAAAAGTATGTGCTGCACATACTTTTTGTACTAGGTACACATCGGAACGGATCGCAGTGCATGCACACTGCATGCACTAGGGATGCGATCCGATATGTACTTTAAAAGTACAGAACAGACCGAAAAAACGGACCGTGTATGGGGGGCATTAGGTTCGTTTTGCATGTGCCACAGCTGCAATTAGGAAAACATACATGATTACCTAATTTATACCAAGGACCATAATAGATATAGGCTTTCCTTTTTATGAGTAGAAATATGTCCGGTTTGTGGAAGACACCGTTTATAAAATGTGTGTTTTCAAAGCACCACATTGAAGTACACACTCTCCAAACTCTAATAAATTAACTAAAACACTCCAGTTAATAACAATGTTGATATTTATTACACGTTACCTTTAACCCTTATCAGTGGCATAAATTTGTTTAAGTAGCCCGGAGGCAAGCCAAAAGTTGGTGCCCCCCCCCCCCCCTCCAGGCCTGCCAGGAGCGGTGACGCGGCCGCGGCTAGTACACACAAGGCTACGGAGGAGGTGGGGCCGCCCACACCTTTGCACACACGGGTACGGGGGAGGGGGGGGGGTTGCCCGCCGGGAAGGGGGGGAGGGTCGCCCGCCGGGAAGGGGGGGGGGGGGCGCCCGCCCTCACCACTTCACAGGTCGCCCGCCCTCACCACTGCACACCGCACAAAGCTACGGGGGAGGGGGGCCGTTCGCACCTCTGCACACAAGGGAATGGGGGAGGGGGGGGCTGCCTGTGCACCGCACAAGGTTACGGGGGAGGCGGGCCGCACGCACCTCTTCACACAAGGGTACCGGGGAGGGGCACACACAGGGCCCGCACTGTGCTGCATAACATAGGTAGCGGCACATCGGAGGCAATGGAGCCAGTGCCCCCTTTAAGCCTAGCGCCCGGCGGCAGATGACTCCATTGCCTCCGGGAGTTCCGCCACTGACCCTTATATAGTAAATAATTTACATGTGTTATTTTTTTTTACATATTTATTTGAATGGATATAACAAATGTGAGCGACGCAGGCATTTTTAGTAGTTATTTTGAACATCTCTCAGATGTTGGCACTCAAAGAGTTAAAACTTGTTTTGCGATTAGACAAGAGCAGGCTAGAATGTCTATTTCCCAAATGACATAATAAACCCTGTTAGTAACTGAAATGCAGTTATAATGATAAATAAGGGAAATAAATCTGTACATAAAAATAACGGTCGCCTCCGATGCTTTGCTCTGCATTCTCAAGAAAGATAAAATAAGGGAAACAAATGAGTAGTGATATCAGTACATATGGTACAGACATCATCTGCCATATAGACAATGAACACAGCCTCCTGTATTTTTGATCTACAGTATAAAGCATGGTATTTCTGGGACTTCCGGCAGCATGGACCTTATCTAGTTCTATTACTCCGGTAACTACATAGTAGGGCAAAGCAACTTGGGAAGCTGAGCAACTGCCTGAAAATTCGATTTCCTCTGTTGTAATCTGATTACAACTGTAAACCAGATTAAGTTGATTCACAACGGACTATATACAACATATTCAAGGTTTATATTGGAGCAGCAGCAACACATAGTGGTGAACATAGTCTGTTGCACAGGACGGAGCAAATTGCTTGATCATTCCTCCTTCAAACCAGAGCCATTCATGACCTCTCGTAGCAGATTCTCCACCTCTCCCCTCTGGCTCATCTTATTGGCTTTGCCCTGGAAACGGCCCTTCTTTCCAGCACCTTTCCCATCCAGGATTTTGGAAACTCTGAAAGCACAGAGACAAGAATAATAGTATATTTTTTTATCATATCTAGACCTTATGTATGAATGTTACCATTATGTGACATTTACTTGCTTCTTTGTCTGTACCCCTACGTGGTTTATGTTAGCACATTATAGTGTACATTCTAGCACCCTGCACCTTTCAAAACCTCTGCAGTTTCTCTTCCCGACCTGGGGTGTCGCTTTCTCCTACCTACCTGGTGTGCGCGATCTAAAAAACTGTAAATCAAAAATACTGCTGTGGTGCATCTAGCACAGGTTTACATATCCATGCTGAAATACAGACCACACTTTGTTAGAAGCACCAAGTTTGACACTCGAGGCATGGAAGATGAACTGAATGGGTTTTGGAAGATGCAGGGTACTAAAATGAATACTACATTATATTCAAAGAATATTTTCCAATGACACATTGGACACAACTTCAGCCATAATGAGTGCTATAATCCTATGATCCTGTATCTACACCGCTAACAAAAATTCATTTAAATATACAGTTCCTGATATACAGTATATTTATCTTACTGATTAATGCATTTAAATGCTTAACATATTTTCCTGCCAACCACACAGTTTAGTCAATATAACTAAAGTTTTACCGTAAACTCATGGTATACCTAGAAACAGGGATATACTGTATCATTACATATATCCCTGATTTTAGGGAACTCCATGACCAGATTGTCAGCAAGTTTGCTGAATCCTAAGGGTTGGAGCAACATTTTTTTGTGTGTGTATGACCTAGGTCACTGACGACGTGCGACTTCGTTAGTGATGGGCACCCGGTATCGGCACGAGCATACAAACTTGCCGACGCTGGCAGCAATTTAGTGTGGGTAAGAGCGAGGGTCATGCTGTCCTCACCCCCACTACGTCGCTGCCAGTATCGACAAGTGTGCATGCATGTGCCAATGCCAGTACGCGTCACCTAGTGTGTACCCAGCATAACACGGTCCACAAGCTATGCCTGTAAACACAGGGTTTCCAGAGCTAGTGCATGTATACCTAAAGCCCATACCTATACTTATACCTAAAGCAAATACCTAAAGCCCATACATGCCACAAGCTTTTTCGGTAATCCAGCCAATAAAATCCTGTCACAAACGTTAACAGGGTAAAAAGTTAAAAGGGACTGTTATTCATACTTTGTTTTCAATGCTAATGAGTGATCCTGAAAGGGGAAAGTGATAGAAGGGAGAACGTACAGAGCATGCAGTTAAGCAATAGGCTTCTGGGTGCAAGTGCTTCAATCAAAGCATGAACAAATATTATGGAGCAGGTTTATGAGGCACAAGCAAAGCAATTAAGCATGTAACAGCTATCCATAAAATCAATACAACTTTTTACAGAGTACTGTAATTGACCCTTTTATTGTCTGTAGCATGAAAGGAGTACACAATCCTACACATATAAACGGTAAGTACAACATAACAATCTCATCATGCTTACCTTTATACTTTATTTAGTGTATCAATACTTTTTATTTGTAACTACTAAAATAAGCACCAGCCAATCATCTCCTAACTGGCATGTTACAGACTGTCGGTCACATTTATGAAGCTCAGTGGTGCTTTATCATTAGCCAATTAGCTCTTAACCATCAAGTTACAGAAATAGGGCCAGGTGCACTAAGCTTCCAAAATGATCAAATGGAGAGTGATAACAAGCCAGCCAATCAGCTCCTACCGATCATGTCACAGGCTGTGATTGAAAACGATCAGGCAGGAGCTGATTGGCTGGCTGTTTATCACTCTCCATTTTATCACTTTTTGAAGCTTAGTGCATCTAGCCCTGGGTTTGAAAAATTACAGATAGGAGCTGATTGGCTGGTGATAAAGACCCAGCCACATTATCACTTCATCAATCTTCCCCAAGGTTTGAAATATTAAAGTTGGAACAGAGAGGCTGGTATCTTTCTCCATTTTATCACTCCCCAAGGCTTAGCATAAAGCTAAGTAGTAGGTGCATATGTTATTTTGCTCTGTAAAGACCATGAGCAAACATAGGGGGATGTGACTGCTACCAGTTTGCCAGGTCTCCTATGATGCAGTACTACTCCCTATTCAATCTGTCCACACTGCCTAGCTGCTGTGGTGTGTGACAATAGTCTGGGGAGAAGATACTGTATGGAGATTATGACAGACATTAAGCAGGCAAGCTAAACTCCGCAAGACAATAATAAAACTAAACCTTGAATAATAATATATTAATCTTGTACATTAACAATTCATTAACAACAAATAATGAAAAAATGAAAAAAACATGTGTTTAACATGCACATATTATTATTATTTTATTTATAGGGCACCACAAGTGTTTTGCAGCGCTGTACAAAGGAACAGTACAGGGAGACAAAACTTAGCATTAATGTACATTGAATAAATAACAAAAATAGAGTACAGGTCAAGAGCACATTACAGCTTAAATATAAATAGTGAGGACTTGATCAACGTACTTCTAGAGGCTGGTGGCCAAAGATGGAGATGAGTATGTGGACAAAGATGATCACTGAGTGTTTGAGTATAGGAGAGCTGTGAGTGAAGTGTGAATAGAAGAGGGCTTTGACAACAGGAGGGAAGAGGGCCCTGCACTGAGGAGATTACAATCTAGTATGAAGAATAATATGCACATAGTAAATATTGCTGGTCTTGTATAAATCTTTTGCACCAAGTACATGTTAAAATGTAAAAAGTGTGCATGAATGATGATGACAAATATCACACCAAGTGTACAAATAAGTGGTGTATGGACAGCACATTTTGTACAACCCTACATACAAACAAATATACCCATCTATTTCCATGCACTCTGCATAGGCCTAGACTGCACACACATAATGAAAACATACCTGGGTCCTAAATTCTCAATCATTTCTGGTGGACCTGCAAGAAGGAATAATCCTGATGCCTTTTCATCTCCGGCAGTTAGGAAGACTATTGTGTCCTGTAATGTAAACAAAACAAAATAAACAAAAATCAAACACCTCCCCATTTCTACACTTGCAGATTGATGTAACTGAATGTTAAGGTTTTATTTCAAATATTAAATAGAGGATGAATGAACCTAAAAGCGCCCAGTTTATTTTAATGTTATTGAAACTGTTAAATGAAAGTTTGGGGAAAGATCCCAGATAAAACTACAGTACTTGGCATAGGTCATTCAACTACTAAGTGTCGTACAGCCATAGTAATGGCAGAAAAATATTGGATGACTTAACTGCTATGGGGCAGCTTTACTCCTTCAGGCACCTGTGTCACATTACTACACTGTGCTCTTGGAATCCTGATGTTTACAGTATGAAAAGGGTGAATTCCTATCCTTGCATTATGACACCGCTACTGAGGCCTGCTCTGTACACTCATCTTCTGGTGATGCATACCCTCCAACATGACCCATCCCATTAGGTACAAAATGCTCTGTTCCTGGACTTCCCTGCCAGTGACAGTTACAGATGTGAGCCTACAGCACAGTCCAATCTTCAAAGAGGGGGGGTCACATCAACTCTCAGTGATGTTTGGGATGGCAGCTGGTGTGGCTCCCCTTTTTGAATATTGGACTGTGCTGCAGGCTCACATCTGTAACTGCCACTGGCAGGGAAGTCCAGGAACAGAGCATTTTGTACCTAATGGAATGGGTCATGTTGGAGGGTATGGTGATGTTAGACTTCTAACACACTGATTGGTTCCAGGCTGTTCTATCCCAGCCCACTACAAACCTGAGGCATTAAAGTTTAAACACAACAAGGGGTCAACACAGTTTGCTCAGCCCCACAAGTCTATGCAGCTCTATCACAGGCGCAGTGTCTCCTTCTCAACTCTGGCTAAATACAAACTTGGTGGCTGTATTAAATTACCTTTCAACTGCGCAAACATCAGCACTGCGCACATCTGAGTCACACCCAATGTCTTTGTATATGTAACTGTGACACTGTGTAGCAATTTGAATTTGTTTGGGAAATAATTTGATTAATCTGATATTTTCAATGACAACAAATAAGCGCAAAAATATTCATACATAAAGCTTTGTAAAATACACTAGACTGTAATTTTGCACCAACAACCATGCTAGCCACTCTTCCAGCACACTGGGATGAAGGAGAGTAAGGAAGTAATGCAAATCTTGATACACAGGTGCTGAGCCCCATCTATAATTATAGACATATAAACCTTTTCACCCGCCAACCCACCATTTCCAAAATTATTTTGGAAATGGTGGTTTGCTGGTCTCCATTCCTGGCTACTTTGGTGGAAAGGATGATACGTACGTACAAATAAAATATATTCTGTGCATTTCAAAAGTTTCTGAAAAAAAAAAAAAAGAAGAAGGATTGTAGCATCAAGTTGCTTTAATAATGGCTGATTGTACTGGTGCTTATTTTTGTAGTCCTGCGATCAGTTATACGCCGCCCCACCAGAGTAAACTCCCGCCACGTGCAAGCCTGCCAAATTGCGTATCATGGCTTGCGGAAATTAGCTGGATCAGCAAATAGCTGCAAATCCATTCGCAACCCCTCACCATCTAATGATTTTTGCACTGTGCAGTGTGTGCATAGCCCACGACTCACTCAGCGGCTGTGATACTGGAGCGCATGTCACACACATTCCCTTCAAACGCCTGCGGTTTCCCGGATACTGCCACAAAACAACTGAATACCACCATCAGATGCCGGCTAGATATTAATGGCCAGCAGGTATCACAGGTTGGCCTATCTATCGATAATAGCCCTGCCTGCGAATTCAGAGCTGTGTGATCAGGTTCGAATTATGCCCAAAGTACGAAAGACGTTTTATGTTTGTTAAGCTGTGAGAACATTGAGCCACTAAGCTTGTACAGTCTGTGGCATATGCTGCACAGAATGGACACTACTCTGCCACCAGGTTTAGTACTTCACAGCGTTTTCCGATCTTTTTAATTTTCTAATACACCTGTTTAAAAGGTGACAAGTTGAAATATAGATAGACAGTCATTTGTATTAAAAAATAGCAACAGTTGTGATGTAATTTTGGAGGTATACACAAGTTCCATTTTGCTTTCAATTCTAACTTCTGAGAAAAACACCTTCTTTAAGTCCGGTCTGGAAGGCAAACAAATGAGCCTGTAAAATATTCCACCTTTAATAGAGTCATGACAAATTAACTGGTAAGCAGGGCCGGATTAACAATGGGCCTGATTGAGCTAAAGCTCCAGGCCCACTCTCCAAATTGTAGCTGAGGGCCAGGCTTTCCAACAAGCCCGGCCCAGTGTTGCTAGCCCCCCGGGAACCAGAGATACCGTCAGGCAAAGCTGGAACGTTTTCCCCGTAGGATAACATGGGACCTGCTAATTCCGACCCCACCGGGTTCCAATGGCTGCCAGTTCCCCCTCCGGCATCACAGAAGCTTGAGGTTGATCTCAAATCGCTGGGCCTTCAATCTGATACCAGACTGGTCTATATGAGTTCCTTGGTTCTAGAGATATTGTCGGTAAACCGATTTTTTCATTTCTGAAATGTAATTTCATGGCTGTTCATGTTGTTTGAGGGAAGATTTCTCTGGAACCAAATGGCCCAGTTTCACGGGAAAATAATTCAAAGCCCATATGAAAATGGGTAAGTTGGTTCCGAAGATATAGCTGTTGTTAAAAGGGGTGGGGGGGTTCTCTCCCCCTCACACCAGAAAATGCAAGGACTAGGCTGGTGTAAAAGGCCCGGAAATGTCCCTGCATGATCGTGGGACCATATTACCAGGAAAGTCCCTGCATTTTCTGGTTTGAAAGGGGTATTATTTCAAATAGAAGGGACCTGCAGTGCTCTGAATACAGCCGGGCAGCCCCCTGTTCTCTGCCTGGCTGTCAATGGCTGTGCTTTCTGCCCGGCGACGGCTGTCCCCCAGTTACCGTAAGCATGTATTCCCCTTTGGTAATAAGCATGTAATCACACATGGCAACGAGCATGGAACCTCTGGCAATGAGCATGTAGGTAAGCAGCACTTATGTAGCATCATTTTTAATAGGCATTATGGTGTGTGGCTAAACATGTAATGGGCATTATGGTGTAGATTTTTAATGCGCGGCTTTGGAGGGCAATGCCCCTGTTTATGGAGCATATTGTGCATTATTGCTCAATCTGTTTGCTACAGTGTTTATTTTGGCTCAATTCATGTGGCAAAAATGTGAATTTTGCCTTAATTTGTGTTACATCACGTGAATTTTGACTCAATCCGTGTGCCATAGTGGGTAATTTTTGCTCAGTCCGTGTGAATTTTGGCTCATTCCATGTGGCATAATGTGTACAAGGCAAGTACAGTATAAGGGGGGTACTATTGTGTTGCATGATTTGTATAAGGGGTATATGGTGTGGTAAACTCATGTGACCACATAAAAGGTGGTCTACCAAGTTTCGGCTTTCAGTATTTTTTTTATGACTGGAGTGCCTCCTCACCCCACAAGTATCTTAGGACATCGGCATCCTGTGGGTGCACCTTTGGAGGGCCCTCACCAATATATCTCCCTGCATTTTTCCTATGCCAGCCCCCTGCCTTTACCAGGCAAATATAAAGGCCCATACACACTAGTAGACTTTCATTTCAAAAGACTTTGCCAAAATCTTTGATAGATAAATCTTTCACCAAAGTAGTGTGTACACACTGATCTATTTTCCTCAAAGAGCAAGAGATTTTCAGGAGGCGAAAGACTTTGCTGAAAATCTTTCATATACAAGGCTATTTACATAATGGGCTGGGTTTGAATTCCAAGGGTGGGAGCAGGGGCCATTTTAATCAGTGCATTAAACACAGGGGACTAAACACACCATAATGCCCATTACACATTATACCACATACTATAACGCCCATTACACAATATGCCACACACCATTAGGTGATGGGCAGTGGGTGATAGTGATGGATAGTGGGTGGCGACATCAGTGTGAGGGTGATGAGCAGTGAGTGATAGTAATGGATAGTGGGTGACAGCAGCATAAGGGTGGTGGATGAGGTTGATGGGCAGTGGGTGACAGCAGCGTGAGGGTGACGGGCAGTGGGTGATAGTGATGCATAGTGGGTGACAGCAACGTGAGGGTGATGGACAGTGGGTGATGGTGACGGCAGCATGAGGGTGGCCCGGTGATGGCAACGGATAGTGTACTGCCTCGGGGGGGGGGGGGGCACATGCCATCCTGCCACAGTCCGCCACTGGAACTTGGGCCCCTAGGATTATGGGGCCCATGGGCAACTGCCCATCAGCCCTTGCATTAAGACGGCAATGAATATACAGATGTAGCCGGCCACATCTTTGCAGGGGATGGCGATTCTATCGCAAACCCCACCAGCGGCCGACTACCGACAGGGGCGTGTGCGCACGAGACGCTCGTGCGCCCTGTGCCAACGGAGCTTGGCGGGGGTCCCCGCTGCCTCCCCTGGTCCCACTCGCCACCCCAAAACCCCCCCTCCCCCCGAACTGGGCAGCGTCTCCCTGAAGCGGAGACGGGCAGGGAGACGCTGCCCAGCCGCCACAATACTGGGACGCACGTGCGTGTGAGAAGCACGCGCGTCCCAGTCCCTATCGCTGGCGCTCGCCAGTGAAAGGGATCTGGCAGGCGCCTGCCAAGGATGAGCGGCGCTACATCTGTATACATTGCTGGCCTGTTCCAGCAATGTATATATTACTAGCTATTAAGTAATCATTGGTGCCCAGTGGTACCAATAATATATACATTGCTGGTCTGTGCCAGCAATGTATATATTACTGGCTTATTAATAACATTGGTGCCCAGTGGTGCCAGTAATATATACATTGTTGGCATGTGCCAGCAATGTATATATTACTGCATTATAAACATTATTGGTGGCCAGTGGTGCCATCGATATAAACATTGCTGGCATGTGCCAGCAATGTATATATTAATGGTTTGTTAATAACATTGGTGCCCAGTGGTGCCAGTAATATATACATTGCTGGCCTGTGCCAGCAATGTATATATTACTGCATTATAAATATCATTGGTGGCCAGTGGTGCCAGTAATATATACATTGCTGGCTTGTGCCAGCAATGTATATATTACTCCCTTTAAACATTGGTGGTCAGCGGCTGTGAAGCAGGGGAGGATGCAGCCAGTGAGCCGGGGGGCGGGGCGCTCCGGCACGCTGTGTAGCCGGGAGTGGGAGAGGAGGCTGTGCTGCGTGCAGGTCTGCAGCGTGTGACCCGGACAGCGTGGGAGCGAGGAGGGGTGAGTATGAGCAGGGGGAGGGAGCGGGCGGTCAGCTGGGCTGAAAGTCTGTGATCTTTCAGCCTGGCTGCCGTACACATTTAGCGATGATGGCTAAAAAAAACCAGCCATCGTCGCTAGATGTGCTGGTAAAACCAGCAGACTGCCCACCTCGCTAGCGGTGATGCGGGAGCGCGCATCATCGCTAGTCGGGGATCTCTGGCCCATACACACTAGGCGATTTTCAGACGAAAATCGGTCAAAACACCCGTTTTGACCGATTTTCAGCTGAAAATCGTCAAGTGTGTATGGGCCTTAAGTATTTACACAAATAGAGACACACCCATGAGCAGACCACCCAAACAGAACACTGGTCACGTCCCCCCACATTATTAGATGCTGGGCACAACCCCTTTTATTGCGCATAATAGGGCCTTGATAATTTTTAGCTCCAGGCCCATTTAGACCTTAATCTGGCACTGCTGGTATGCCTAGTGGGCAGGGTACCTAATGGGAATCAAAATGTTGTTGAAGTCTACAGTTCCCTGTTTTTGCAGAAGGCTCTGGCATGTTTGCATAGACACACTTAAAATAATATTTTCAATGAAATAAATACATGAATTCAGCAATAAAGAGTGTGTACTTGGCACCAACAACTCAAGTTCGGCAAAGCACACTTCGTGAATAGTTTTGTGGGACAGGGACCTATTCAGTCACCATCCATAGATGCTTTTACTACAAATCATCATTTGTTTCTGATTGAAGAGGTAATCAGACAGCCAGTGATCATATTTCATACAACCGGCTAGCAGATGACAAAAAATAATAACTCTGCATTGATCTGTGTGAAGAAATAATCATCATCTTGTTATGGGGGGCAAGCAAGCGTCTGATTTTCATAGGATATTGGCTAACATGAAGTTACAGTTTTTTTTTTACCAAAAGTATAAACATTTAAATTGTACCAATCATGCTAAATTAACATTCTGGGCCAAA
Source organism: Crinia signifera (assembly GCF_055691185.1). Taxonomy (NCBI): domain Eukaryota; kingdom Metazoa; phylum Chordata; class Amphibia; order Anura; family Myobatrachidae; genus Crinia; species Crinia signifera. The sequence continues at coordinate 146,222,816 of NC_139222.1, read as the reverse complement.
ATCCATACTATTATCTACTGCAATTACTCATCTGTGTTCTATGAGCCCAATTCAGCATAGATCGCTAATCAGAGAATTTGCAGTGTGGACTGTGAGCAGAAAGCCGTTGCCCAGACAAAAAGAAGCGACGCCCTTGCAAAACTGCAAATGCATCACAAATAGAGTTATTTTCATAGATCCAGTTGCAAAAGTTTTTTTCATGTGCACCACTCTACGGCTTCCACTAATCTGCTAAAAAATCTGGCTGGAGACAAACACAAAAATGCCAAACACATTCAGAAAATGCCATGTTTCCTCCCCTAATTTCCAATTTTCGGTCAATCAAACTGCGGCTACTCTGTAACTTCTATGCATACAGATATTTTTTGCTATCTGGGCCCATACAAGCCAGTAGCGAGCACTTGTTTGCAAATTCTCTAATTAGGAGATCCATGCTGAATTACATCGTGTATGTCAGGAGTGGCTAAACCGGTCCTCGAGATCTACCAACGGTCCACGTTTTCCAGATCACCTAGCTGGTGCACAGCTGTAGTCATTACTAACTGTCACACTTTCAAACATTCTGCATCTATTCCTACTATAGATCCACAGGTGGCCTGAAAAACATGAACTGTTAGTAGATCTTGAGGACAGGTTTGGCCACCCCTGGTGTATGTGCATATTATGGATTATACGGTCAATTGCAAGAAGTGCTAATGGAAGTTCTTTTAAAGTGAAAATACTCTGGGGATAGGTTTTAATCAATCAATCAAATCAGGTCCTAGTGGTCATTTTTTAAAAACACAGCATGTAAAATGGCAGAAGCTCATTGGCTGGTACTTTATCTCTCGGCAAGGTTTGACACAACTTCCCCTCTGTTTGGTGATTTATGAGAGGAAGGCAACTCTGAAATAAAATCAGAAATAGACTACAAACGCCCTGAAGGAATAGATGAAAACCTGGCTGGACTGAGGAGTATGAGGAATTTTACTCCCTACACAAACAGAACAAGATGCACTATAACGTCATACAGTTGGCTACCAATAATGTTGGCTGATTAATCCTGGAACTGTACAAATCCCTAGGTGTCTGGCATTTAAACCATGGTGTTATAATGCTGCCATAAGAGCTCTCTTTGCAAATTCTTGGTAGGTGAAAACAAAATGATTAATATGTCTATTGCCATTACTTCTTGTGAAGCTCAGGGAATAAGCAACTCCTCGCTGTCACTACTAGTGAGCAGAAAGAGCCATAACCAATGGCTGAAAAGATGATTACACAGAACTTAACATTACAGTAACTAAAAAACTAAAAAAAGAGCAGAGGTAACAATTCGCACCACAATAAGGAGGCAAAGGAGTAATCAGTGTACCCATGTTTATGTACCCTGTTCTTGTCTTGTTTTGTTTATTTGTTTATGTATTCTGCATCTGGATGTTGTAGATACCATGTGGTACCATATAAAGGATAAGAATCATATTATGGGCAGACAGCTTGTAGAAGAGGTGAATGGCTCTGGAAAGGAATGGCCTTAAGCGAGCCATGTTGTGTAGCTGGAAAGCAGCAGGATTGAGCCAGAGATTGGTGTGGGGTGCCAAGAGGAAGGAGTCAGGAGTATTGCCCAAGAAGTGGACTGCTGTCAACAGTCATAAGAGATATCGGGGAAGGGGGGAGGGCGTTGAAGACTCCGGATGGGGGAAAGATCCTGAGATATTCAAAGTATTTACAATAAGATTTTCTTTATCCACGATTCCACCATTTTAACTCCGTAGTAAAAAAAAATTATATTGTATGCCCATGGACGAAGATGCATTTTGTAGCCTTGTTGAGCTTCTGGAGATGATTTGGGAGAGACAATGTAGACGCCAAAACCTTCTGGATCAAGTGGCAGTAATAGTTGGTGGAGTACGACCAGCATATTTTGTAATAGATTAGTCATCAATCGCTTTGGTTATTACAGTATAAATTTGTAACCTTGCTGAGATATCAATATACCCCATGAATTCCACTGGTATTTTTGTGAAACAATACTTCTACAAGTTTGAAAGAGATTGTGATGCCGGAGACATAACAAGTAAAACCTTTTCTTCTTACTGTTCTATCATTCCTGTTCACTGGACCATTTACCAAAGGTACATTTTAGGCACTTGAAGAGGTGATTTAGTCGGATCCCTTCAATAGATTGTACAACAAAAACCATAAAGTAGAAGCAGCGCTAATAAACAATAAAGAATGGTATTAAAATATGGTAACACTTAAAATAACATCTGTACAAATAAATTAAAACATTCATTAAATGAACACAATTTCTTAATTAGGGCAGCACAATGTCACAATGGGTCTTGGTAACCTCTATCTATTAAAGTCTCCGACATACAGTTGGCTTGAGTGCCATAAACTTTCTGGTCTGAACAGTTTCTAATTAGTCGGAGAAACTGTCCCTTTGGTACATTCTTAACCCACGGGTGATAACGGGCACTACTGAAGTGTAAATAGCTGTTAGTGCTAGTATCTTTGATATAATTACATGTAGTGATGTTGTTCTGTATTTCAAGTGTGATATCTAAAAAATTATTAGTGGTGGGATGCGAGTGATGTGTGAAAATTAAATTGTGTATCTGGATGAGGTATTCCAGTCAATGTTATCTTCCTGCCTCTAAACTGACAAAGGTGTATGCCATCATGCATCTACAGTAGTACCATGTTGTAAAACTGATTACTTTAGAGGTGGCTGTACCGTTATAGTAAGGATCATCACAGGATATTGTGAAAACTTGAGCAGGCCATACACATTAAGATTATATGTCCAACAATGTAGTTAGTTGGATGGTTGTAAAGAAAATCTAGTAGTGTTTGGAATAAAAAAAAAAAAAAACACCATTTGCTCTTAATGCCTGAAAATGGACAAAACCAGTAGTTCACCTCTTCTCGAGGGTTGGTTCAAGAGAAGCACAAATGACAGGCACTCAGCGGTTCCCTGCAAGTTGCACATGTGTACAGGGGGGCCCACACCGCACCCATATAATTATAATTACACACATGGCGTCACGCCATGGAGGCTGAGACTGCAGACATAGACCACTTGGAAAATGTCCACAACTTCTGTTTTCCCGGGGATTTCTACATTCACAAGAGATGTTGATGGAGTCCTGCGCATATGCACGAGACTGGCATAAAGTCAAAGTCTACCCACTGCCAGAGAGGCAGGGGCTTGCATGTTGGCCCTCTCCTCTGTTAAACCGACCCTACATTAAGGCCACTCCCTCATTCAGGTTTACACAGATTGAATACAAAGGATGCATTCAATTATTAAATGTGCCTATGGCTGACTGTAGAATGGCATTACAGAGTTTGCAGGTGGAGTCCAGTAATGAGGTCTTCTATATGAGAAACCATCTGGAAGTCACATAGAAAACGGGTGTGAATCCAGTCACTGAACTCTACATCTAAGCTTTCAAATCAGGTGAGAACTGTGCACCAACCATAAGTAAGTGAGCACCTGAACTAGCAAGTGAATGCAGTGGTATAGATTATTCACGACCAGTTACAGTACTTCATTTAGAACGGTTTATCTATTACTCAGTTTGTGGAATGAGACATGTGTTTAAAATTACAACTATATTCTACACTTTTTTAGACTTATGAGTAATAGCAGATTTCTAAAAAAAAAATGTTCTGCATGAATATGCAGATATGTTTGCTTAGCATCATCTTCAAATGCTCTCACTGACTCTAAGGTTTTTTTCATGGATTAACTACTTTATAAAAATATGCAGAGAAACAGCCCATAGTTTTTAAATTAAATTATAAGCTGTCCAGCACTGAGAGACTATGAAGACAAAACACAAAAACAGCTGTGGTGCAGTTGTGGAAAAAATGGGGGGTAGAGGTCTGCGCTACAGCCGATATGTGTAGTTGCTGCTGAGTAGAGGTATACTACCAATACCTTGTATAGGGGGTCAGTGGATGGAGCGATGTGTTATACTCTGCGCAAGACTATACATATGCCGAAAAAACACACTATACTGCTTGTAGTATTTTAAATAATATCAGTTTTATTTTAGAAAATTAGCAGTTCAAAAATCAATATAGCAGTTCAAAATCAATATAAATTCATTAGACAGTTAATTAATACCGGTATACACACTGGGGGATGGTTTAACAGTACAAGACAAACATACACAAAACATCAATTTTCAAGCACCGAGGTTCAAGATCTCCTTTTTAAAGTGATGTGTGCAAATGTCATTTTAGGGGTAATTAGTTTTCCCTTTTTGGGGGTAGGTTTTTACCTTGGGTCCTTTTATGCACAGAGTTCAAATTGTATCCATAAAGATGGTTGCTTACCAGGATGGCTGAGGGTCTGCCGGCAGACTTCCCAGGTGGACTGCGTGGTAACTTGCACAGGTCCAATGGGATCCAAACTGTTCTAGATACATCGACTGTTCCAGACTGGACATTTGCACACATCACTTTAAAAAGGAGATATTGCACCTCGGTGCTTGAAAATTGATGTTTTGTGTATGTTTGTCTTGTACTGTTAAACCATCCCCCAGTGTGTATACCGGTATTAGTTAACTGTCTAATGCATTTATATTGATTTTGAACTGCTATATTGATTTTTGAACTGCTAATTTTCTAAAATAAAACTGATATTATTTAAAATACTACAAGCAGTATAGTGTGTTTTTTCGGCATATGTATAGTCTTGCGCAGAGTATAGCTGTGGTGCAGTGCAAAATCAGCTCGGCCACAAAGAGATTGTTCCTCAAACCAGAATAGCAGTGCAGCTCTGTGGAGTAGTGCACAAAGGAGGATTTATTGGAGGGGGGTTTATGGGGTATTCAAACTACAGTGTCTACAGTCAAAAGGTCGACAACTACTGGTCGACAGTCAAAAGGTTGACATGGTCAATATAGGTTGACATGGGGACCATATAAGTGTACCACGTGGCTCGCCTCACTCACCATACTTTGGGCACGGTGCCTCGCTGCGCTAGGCACACAATTCTAATCTAACGCCATGACCACATGGATGGCAACCTATGAACAAGTTGTGGTTTATTTTACAAAAAAACGTTGTCGACCTATTAACCAATAGTTGTCAACCTTTTGACTGTTGCCCTAGACACTGTAGATCCAATTACTGGATACTATGGGGTGCAGAAAAATTGGATATGATTTTTGCACCAGCTCGGAGTTGCTGATCTACATGTATCTTCCTTTACTTTTAATGGGATTTATTTGGGGCCTTCACCTCGCCCCTTTGGAGGAGAAAAGCATTCCAAGCAATGTATTAGAAAGCTACATGTATAAAAAAATAAAAATTAAAAATTAAAGACAGACAGGTCCCTTACTCCTTTTTAACATTTTATTAATGCTGCTATAAGGTCATTATATCATGTGTGATTACACTACTTATATTTTACGTAAAAACCATGAGAAACATTTTATATAAAGGGTTGGTGCTAAGGAGGTGACAGGTTGGCCTTACAGAGTCCTCACCTTTTGCTCTTTGTGCTGATACCAAAAAATAAAAACTAAATGCACTTCTGATTTGCAATAGGCATTGTAGAGAGAAAGAGAAGCTACAGGTAGGACCTCATATATTTACAAGTTTATATATATTTTGACAACTTCGCCCTCTAGTGGTTGAATTAAATAAAAGCAGTGTTTTTTGTTTTGTGACCCACTTATATTTCTATACATGGAATTGGATTTTAACACTTGCTCCATCATCCTTCAAGCGGTGCATCTAGACATTTTTACTTATATACTCACTAGGCGGGGTGTATTGTTGAAAAAAGTTGCGTAACGAATTTGTGTTCCTCAAAAAATTGCTATAGCTCGAGAACCGTGAAACTGAGATATTGGGGTACCGTTGTACAGAAGACAAGTGCCCGCATGATTTACATTAAGCCCAAACTCCTCCCACCTCTCACTTTCTGTGACCTCATGTCAACTATAGCTCTGATAACAGCTATTCAATGTGCGCCACGTGTCAGTTTGAGCTTCGTATACCTCAGTGATGGGCGTTTTAGTAGCTTATGAATATTAAACACTGTGAATTAGACTACTAGCTACAATTGATATTTGTGAACTTGCATTAATGTATAATAAATGTTAATAAAATAGTGAAATAAAGATCTTGAAATGTAAATAAGTATCAATTAACTGTATACACGAAAATAACAATGGCTGTAGCTCAACTACTGCCTACCCCAATTTTTTTTTCAGTGGAGGCAGTTTAACAATCCTGGCAGTTCCTCTTTCTAGTATTAGCTCCTTCCTTTGACAGTTCCAAATCCTGTAGACACTGCACGCCATTACATTATGGGCAGTATTCAATGCTGCCTGCTTACTGTCACAGCTCGCAGGGTCAGTATTCAACTGACTCCCTGCATACACCATTTCCCCTCGCTCGGTTTTTAGAATGAGGGGGAAACAGCGTATGTGGCCAGTAAAACAGCGAGACTTGCGGCTATACGCAATGGGCTCCCTGCATTAGCCGCAAGCCCTGCTCGCCATCCTCTGACACTGAGGATTCCCCGAAACGTTGAATAGGGTGAGCGGCCGGTGCAGGGGTTAAACGGTGAGGAACGCTTGTTTTCGGTGATCCCCGCCGTTTACTCCCTCGCCGGCTACAATGAATACACCCCTATGTATCACACAAATGAATGTTTCTGGGTACAGGTTGGTTGAGATTGCTCTTTGCTTGCTGAATATGGGCGGACAAAGGTGGAATATGGAACTACACTGCACAGATATATGGCCTAATTCAGGTTTGTACAGAAAAGCCTATAAAATTGAAATTTTTCAGACTACACATTTGTCAATCATCTTAAGTGATGCTGCTTCCCCAAAAACAATAGGGATGCCCACCGGAGCCATTACAAGATCCTCAGCAACTGTGTACAACAACACCAACCGAGTATCAAGGAACACTGACTCCCTGAGTCTATGGTTACGCAGTCTGGCTGCGATGCGGTCAGCATGTTGCACCACATACATGATCGCAGCTGAAGGCAGAAACACGCCACCAAAACATCCATGACACACCTGCGTTTTTGCCACCACTTCCTGTTACCTTCCCCAAATGGTCATGATGATAATTATTCAGGTGCATGAACATCAGCACTGCTTACAAACATGATTTAGGACCATAGTTTAGTATCGGCTACATTTGAAGTTACAGCAGAACAACTGATGGGTGTTGGGATACAGCCTGATGTCTTTATCCTGCGCAATGCAGGTCTCTCTAACAAGTTTATGTACATAAATTAATGATGCCAATTTCCAACTTGCCCTATAGCAATAGATAGCTAACGCTCATCTCATCCTTCTTATGGCTGTTACAGTATATCACCCTTCCACCAGCCATATCTGAACACATTTAACAATAGCCAATGTGTTTAGCAATTAACTGCCCATGCATACATTATATCCTGTGTTACTAATTTCACCCCCTGTTTCTGTATAACAATTTTAATCACGGTCTACAGTATAGAAGGTCATCCTACAGTGAAATACCCAGAACAGCAGCCGCTGCCCCCAGAGCGTTGGCAGGCTCATCAGCATCTTGGCACGCAATAAATCAGTACTGCTCCTAGTCACTGCTCGCCAGGTGGCATTGTATATACCCCAATGTAGGAAGGGGGGCACGCAATCAGTCCATATAAAAATATTCATTCATTCATGGCCTGGTACCTTCAGAAACTTACCTCTAGGCTATAGTAACTCACCTCTGTGCCAATCTCATTGGCAATAATGTTCATAAATTCGTTATCCCCCTCTTTCCTGTTTAGACAGTGAAATAATAGTTAGTACAGTAGATCAGTGAAGAACAATACACATATTAAATCCTTTACAAATGTTTACTATTAAAGCAATGGTAAAATGTAAAGTCTGGAAGTATAGAGAGCTACTAGCTTATAAGAAAGGACAATGCTCCATGTATTAGTCATAAGGTGCCAATTACTGTAAGAACGAACCTCATTACAAAATGATCACACCCCGAGAACATATATTTTTTGTTCTCAAAACAGACCCGTTCACGTTTGTAACCAGCCAAATGACAACTCCGCTGGAACACTGAAGCTTACTACATTTACCCCCAACGTGCCTTTGAAACTGCAGACCATACACAGCTCTGTATGCACAAAAATAATCCTGTTTTCAGACCCAATATTTTGCATCAGGTATAGTGATGGTGCAGATATGAAACCAAGCATGAAGATAGTGGTGGTATACAAGCACATATATGTATATGCATTTCCTTCCAAACATCCAATTTGGTGCAATTATGGCCAAACTGCATTCAAATCTGCATTGGTCATGAAGTGTTTTATACCTGCTCTGTACACTGTCATATGCTCTTTCTCCCTTTCCCCCCCTCTGCCATAACATAGCTTGCGGAGAAATGAGACCCCATGGCAGCACTATTTGTTTTTGCCACATAAAATAATTGAAGAGGAAATAATGATTTGTTGGAGTATAGCAAATAAAAGGCAAGAAGCAAGCATAACATGTACGGATAAAAATGTAAATCTGAAATTAACTTAATTGGACATTATGGGGGGTATTCAATGTGGGGTCACGGCAGTCGAGCTTGCTCGATCGCCGTGACCCAGTCCCGTTCTCTGTCAGCTCGACTGAGAACATGCAGGCGGGATTCAATGTCCCACCTGCTGGGGAGCAAAAAGGGGGAGTGGCTGGGAGCTGCAGCCGGGAAGTGACGAGCTGCAGCCGGCAGCTCGTCATTTCCCAGCCATTCTCGGCAGAACGAGCCCGACAGCTAGTGATGTCGGGCTCGTCCTGCCGAGATACCCTGCTCAATGCTGTCGGGGAAGACATGCTCGCGGATGATTGAACATCCTCCTAAATCTGTATTCTAAAAGGACCACATACACTAGGCCAGGTTTTGCATGCAAGCCTCACCCTGAATGCGATACATCGTATTGGGACATTTTACATAAGATATATTGTATGCAATCCTATTCACCTCTCCAGGATATAATACATCCTTACTGAAACAGTGGCAATCTCTAGATATGATGTACAACGCATCAGACTGCGCATCGAATCGGAATGGTAATGAATAGAGACAGAATTATATGCATAGTGGCCCCGCCCCTTTTCCACCTGCGAATCACGGCACTGCTTTGCCCTGCTGTTGCTGGACAGGTAGAGGTAGAGTGTGCAGGCTAGGGGACCTTGCATGTCTGTCAGTCGGGGCGGATGCCGTCACGAAGCTCCTGAACCTTTGCCTACCCCTGGCCTGAGACTTTGCGCCAAGAGAGAGACTTCTGCAGCAGAAGAGGCGGGCGTATGGGTTGTGACATCACGCGTGTGGAGGAAACGCTGGGTCACAGTGAAGCCTTCCACTGCGCTGCCCTCACATGCTATGCTGACATTTGATCCATCAGCATTGGAGATGAGGGTCCGTGTAGTTGATGCCAGGAGAGAGACTTCGGCAGCAGAAAAGGCAGGCGGAAGGGTTGTGACATAACGTATGCGGAGGAAACGCCGGGTCACAGTGAGTGACAGCGCAGGGAGGAAGCCTTTCCAATGAGCTGCCCTCACATGCTATGATGACATTTGATCCATCGGCATTGAAGATGAGGGTCCGTGTAGATGATGCCTAGGACACTGCAGCCAGGAAGAAATCCTGTGTACAGCACTAGACATCTGCAGATGCTGTGGGCCTATTTTTGAGGTTTACTTGCAACTAATTGTATGCGGATTTTTAAATAAGTAAAAAAAAAAATATTTAATGTAGCATATTTTATGTCTTTTTCGTGCATATTTTACGTATTTTTCATGCATATTTCAAGCTTTTTATGTTGCATACAATCCTGTCTCTATTAATTAGTGTTCCCGCTAGGCTGTTTTAGCGGGGCGCTGCGCCCTGCCCGATTTTAACAGGGCAAAATGCGCCCTGCCCTGCTAGCAGCACCCCGCTAAAACAGTGTCGTGCCTGCCCTGGCTGTGTGCACTGGGAAGCGCAGCGATTCCCAGCGCTTCCCCGGCAGCACGGTAACTTCGGCGGTGCCGGCCCCGCCTCCTTTAGTGACGGCGCCGGCCGGGCCCGCCCCTTTAGTGACGGCGCCGGCCGGGCCCGCCCCTTTAGTGACGGCGCCGGCCGGGCCCGCCCCTTTTCGCGACGCCGCGGCCGCCCACAATTGTGACGTCGGTGGGCCCGGTCTGCCCCCCTTGCGCTGCGGCGCCCTGCCCGCCCTCATTTCTAGAGGGAACACTATAAATGACATATCATATGACATTTTTTAAGTGATGAATCAGCCCGATGTGTCAATATAGTGAAAATCTCACTAGTGTATGGGCCCCTTTACTTTTTATTTTTTATGTGCATTTCCAGGACGGTTAGGACAATAGTAGGTAAATTTCCTATTTACATGCGCACTTCTGAATCCTTGAAAGCAGGCTTGCTCTCTTAATGTATATGGAGTGAATTCACCTAAATATTAGGCAGTGCAAATCTGCATTTTTTTGTGAGCAGTAAATGAATCTTTTTGGTATACATAACACTATAAAGAGATAACTATGTACAGCAGATTTGTTTTTTGCTTTTATTTACACATAAAGGGTATTTATTTTGGCACACAGCCAGTACACCACTAAGCAGTGGCAGCTCCAGAGGTGCAAAATGCAACATTTAAATAGTGGGAACACACCAACTGCCAAGTGAGGGATGAAGACCGCACACCCTACACTAGCACTTCTATTGTGTGTGGGTAGGGACAATGCAGCCTCATATGCATTGTGCAAATACAATAAATGTGCCTGTAGCAGGTGATAGAGAGCACATCAGTCCTTACTGGGCATTAGATTGGTTGGTCCTAATAATGCAAGCCATATGATTGTAACCTCACCTGTGTAAGGAGAATACTCTGTCCCGGGCTGTGCTGTGTTTGAAATTCTGGGCTGTAAGAACAGCAAGATCTCGCAATAAAGTCAAATTATTCTGAAATACAAATAACAAAAATTGTCATGATGTTACATTACCAGGCTATAATCAATGTCATGCTTTTACAGCATTTCTCATGTCACTATGACAGTGGTTCCCAAACTGTGTGGCTAGGCACCATGGGATGTCTCGATACTCCATTGCAGGTGTGCTTCGGGTGTGTGATTAAGGACCAAATCAAATTATTTAGGTGTTAAGTGCTAGGCTAATTCAGTGCTAGTGGCTGCCAATCAAAAAACATGTGAACAATCAAAAGTACAACTATACAACACCACATAACTGAAACAAAAGATGACAGGTAGGCAGAATAAACTTAATTTAACAGTTTTTTCAAATTTATCAATAAAAAAAAACTTGAGTCTTAGAGGTGCTGTGAAAAAAAATGCAGATACTCTAGGGCAGTGGATCTCAACCTCGGTCCTCAAGTACCCCCAACAATGCACAGTTTCCAGTTCACAAGGCAGGTTCACTCATTACTCACTGACACATTTTAAAAGATCCACATGTGGAGCTAATGATTTCATATGTGATTCTGTGTGGAGACTTGGAAAACGTGAACTGTTGGGGGTACTTGAGGACTGAGGTTGAGAACCACTGCTCCAGGGCACTGTGATTTAATAAGTAAGGGAACAAATGCTCTATTATATAAATGCAATTACTTTTGCTGTATGTTCACACGGGTGCCCTGTGCCTGAAGAATAAGAAGGCCCCAAGTGGAAGCGGATCAGATAGACACAAGAGTGTGCTGGTCAGCATTCATGGCAATAATTGGTAGTGTTAAATAACTGCTCATTTAAAGCGATAAATCTGAATAAACGTTTATGATACAAGGTACTTCTGCCTTATTGTGGAGCAAACATGTATGTAAAAGCACTAATAGCACAGATATGGTTGTTCCAGGATCAGGCATAGAGCATGACGGCCTCATGAACTAAACACACACAAAAAAGACAATGGAGTAATGACAACCATTGTCAGGTGCTTTTGGCCCACAAACAATGTAATGTTAAATATGTGAGGCAGACCTGGAAAAACTATTACAGCTCACTTTCCACACCCACCATTTTTTGACACTCAAAAACCCTGTATGATGTTCTCTTCAACTGATTTTTAAGGTGGCGATAGACTGGTCCAACTTCTTGGAACAGTGTATTGGCATCCGATCCCCCTTGAGACGGCCAGTGACCTACCCTGGCAGCAGGATTGCATCAAATACATTGCATGTGGTCACTCTGCATGTGACGCATTGCATACGATCCCCGTTTCCCGCCAAGTCGGAGGTCGTATGATCTCTAACTCTAATCTGATGCGCACGGGACAGCGCATAGGATCGGAGGTCAACACTTTTGCCACTTTTCAGCTGATCCAGCAGCCTGATCAGTCGGAATCGGGTGTAAAAAAACCCAGGCCAAATCGGACCGGTGTATGGGCACCTTTAGAGCTCAGACAATAGTAATAGTAACACAAGAAACCTTCATAACAATGCTATTTGCATTGCTATTTCTAGTAACATGCATTGTAGAAGAACGCATGACAACTGAGTTTTATAGTTCCAATGAATCCCACCATTATCCAGTCAACAATTTAAGCCCACACCTTCTGAAGAGATCTGACAGATTTCTGCAATTTCTCCACAGCTTCAACATGCTCCTCAGGCCCGTTCCTGTACAGGAAAACAGAAGCAATACTGTGTTACAAGGTGCAGGCCCGGGAATAACAGCAGGATCAAATTAACAAGTGCTAAGCAGGAGACGGCCATTACACCTAGTGATATTTAGCATGGAACACTCAGAAGGCATTGCATGATGCAAGCTGGAGTGGGCAGGGAAAGGGGAGTATAATCCAATTCATTTTCATGTTGTTTTTGCCACTGCATCATCCCTGTATGTAATGTCTGCTTGTGCAGTGACATCACACAAAGGCAGGCAAAGTAATAACTGGTTCTGGTTTGGTATTATGTATTAAAAACAAAGGGGGTCTATTTACAAAGCCTTAATGAGAGATACAATAGAGAGAGGTAAAGTATCGGCCAACCCGATCTTTTCTGCCTTTTTACAGGCTTGGTGTGAAAAATGATAGGAGCGGATGGTTTTAACTTTTTTGCTCTCAACTTTATCTCTCTCTAAGGGCTAATAAATAGGCATCTATAAAAGGAGGCTAAGTGAGTTTTATTCTTGTTTTATGTTGTTACTGTGGCTTATGGCCATTTGGCCACAATACAGCTGTTCTTAAATATTTTTGTACTGAGACCAGTCCCCAACTTTGTTTTCGGGTAATCATACACCTATCTGGGGAGACCTGTGGGAGAAAAACTTTGAGAGGAGTTCTCCACAAAGATACCATTATATGTGTATCTCACCTGCTTTTGCAGTGAGTATGGTACGCCGTCACATTGCTCTTTGTTTAATTACCATCAGCATGAATGGTCTGGACCTAGTGGTGTAAAGATACCTTTGTATGTTTGAAATCTCCTGATTTATCAGTGAGTACGGTATGCACTTTTGATCACCCCTTCACTATTTCCGGTATTGATTCATGATTGTCCACTTTGGTCCTTTAAAAAGATACCTTTACACGTTTTGAACCTACCACCTCCATTTGAGTTTTGGTACGAAATACATAGTATTTTTGGGTACCCATTGACCCCCAAATATCTGGTTATTTTTTGTTACTGATACACATATTTTGTTTATGTTTTTCTGCCCTAATCTGAGAAAAATCATCACTACTGAGCATACCAGTCAAGTGCCGTCAAATTCCACTTTTGTTTGGGGGCAAAATCTATAAAAGGTGTGGTACTTATTTCCTAGCACGGCGCCCGTCTCATTGATTGTATGCCTTAAGTGTAAGGTACTTAAGGTATACAATCAACGCGATGGACTCGATTTTCTGTCAATCACCTGCTAATTTGCCGGTGAAAGAGAAGATCGCGTCCATCGCGGCCCATTATAATGGGCCGCGATGCGACCAACGCGATTTTCCCATAGAGATTAATGGTAAATTATTTTTCCAAGTCAAAATCGGGTTGATTGTGGCCCATTATAATGGGCCGCAATGCGGTCAACACGATTTTACATAGGGGACAATGGGAAATGGGCCAATATGGCCAATTTCTCATTGAGTATGGTTATAAAGTATGGTTAATGCCCCCCCCCCATTGTTAACGCCACCTCACTATTGACGTCAACCCGAAGCGTGTCGAGCGCGAGCTCGCGAGAGGCAGCGGTACGCTTCCTCCGACCTTTTCATACCCCCACTATCCACGTCGGCATGGAGTTGATTTTATAAAGTGTGGCGAGCGCAGCGAGCCACCGAGCCCCGCGAGGGGACGCGTATACCTGTGAAGTTATGCGCGTCCGCTTGCCACGCTTCGGGCTCGGTGGCTCGCTGCGCTCACAACAGTTTATAAAATCAACTCCACACCGACATGGATAGTGGGGGTATGAAAAGGTCAGAGGACGCGTACCGCCGCCGCTCGCCACGCTTCGGGTTGACGTCAATAGTGGGGTGGCGTTAACATTGGGAGGGCATTTAAAACATGACGGGGGTTTTCTATTAAAATGGGGGGTTTTGGGGCTTTTTACATTGAAATCAATGTAAAATCGGGTCTCAGGGACCATTTTACATTGATTCCAATGTAAAAATCGGGTCGATCGCATTGCATGCGATTTGGTTGGCATTCGATGCGATTAACGCGATTTTTCCGACCCGATTCAATACAATCAAAATCGAGGGAGCCGTGCTAGGAAATAAGTACCAAAGGTGTTACCAAGTATGGGTTCACATACTCTATGTTTATTATAAAAAGCTCACATCTTGCGCAGCTTGTCCTCAGTTACATGTTACTGTAGAAGATCCCTTACTTTAAAAGTGTAGTTAAAGACTTTTCCATGCTGTAGCTCCGTGCAGCATATTTTAGTACTCTTTCTCCAGCAATGAAGATTAAGTTTGTCTTGTTCTTCTTCCCTTTTTCTGTACCCAAAAGCTTAATCACCTGCAGAAGAGACAGATGAACACATTTTGAAATTATGACATAGAAAACTAGAAACTGGTTTTATGTGTCCAAATTTCAAGTACAATACTATATTACTGCTACCTGTAGGCTAGACTGAGATTGAAAATATTATTAGGCATCATTATAATAATTGGAATTGACTTTTGGCTCTCCGGATGGCATAATTACTAAGAAGTGGCACCAAACAGCGGTTCTGGTTATGGGTTTGAAAACAGCATTAATATTAATGCAAAACCAAGCATGTGTTGCATTCAATATTATTGTGACTAGAACTGCTTATTAGCAAAGGAGTCACTTCACAAATATACCCTCAAGTCTCCAATACTACAATCCTAACCACATTTAAACATTTGATATAAATGATTGAATTATAACTGCTGCTGCTGCTGGATATAATTGCTGGCTAAACTCAATAAACCCCATACTGTATGTAGCAGACTAATGGAACACTCAAAAAAGTCTGACAGACACCTGTCCCACTTATACCCCTTTCACATTGCATGTTTTAAATGGTATATTACTGGTTAACTACTGTTTTTGTACCTTGCACATTGAACCCGTTGTGAAAGGTACAAAAACGGTAATCCAGTAATATACCCCCCTCCCCTGGTACTTGGCAGTAATCCAGTAATATACCCACCCACCCCCCCCCCCCACACACACACACACACACACGTCCCCCCTCCCCTGGTACTTGCCAGTTGCAGCGTTACTAGTTCCCATCCGCTGCAGGAACCCCATGCTGACTTCACATTCACTGAATGGACCCCGCCGCACACTGCCCACTGCATGATCCCCGCTGCCCAGACCACTGCAAGGGGGGTAGGGGGGGGCGTGTTATTCTCTACAAGGCCACCTCCTTTTTGGGAATGGATCCTTCTCAAGGACAAGAAGAAACATGAGATAAGTACACCAGTATGTATTATGCGCATTATGTCCCTGATGGTCCTCTTATGGGCTCACCTATATAGACGAGATGTGTGCACATAAAGGTTTCTCGGTATCACCTGTATTTCTAGATGATGCTAGAAAACCGTACAACCTTTACAGGTCCCTTTAGAGGTAATCACTCACTTCGGAAAAGACATAGTCATTCAATGAAGGTATATTTAGTCCAGGGTTATGGTCCTTCCCTTATGCACTGCCAGGTTAGGGGGAGTAAGCTTGTCCCAAATTAATGGAATCTGGAAACACTCGGTGTCAGAAACACATTGGCGTATTTTGGCCATTCTTCACTATCTTGGACGTACTATTTTCCAGCTTTCCGTTAATTTCGGACACATTTACGCCACCATCACCAGGAGTTTAAAAAAACATTGAAAAAAGAAAGAAAAATAAATCTACTTACCTGTAGGTCACTAAGGTTTGCAACATGGGTACCACAACACATGTTGGCATCAACTCCTTCTATGTCAATTATTCTCACTGGACCGGCATGGTCATCAGGTAAACCTCGGCTTCTGACCTATAAAAGGTAGATAAGTGAACGTGTAACTACTAATGTATTATTACATTCAGTAATCTCAGTATAGCCATAAAACTAACAGTAAACCATCAGTGCATTACAATCATTCATAAGAAGAGTTCATGTCAAGTCAGATCATGGCAGCACACAACAGGCCAGCTCAGAAGTTCTGTACAGTGGAGACGCTTACAAATTAGCATGCCTGCAACTTCATATAATCCGCTCTCAAGATGCAATGTGTTCATCGACATTCTTTGATGATCAGATTTGGAATGAATGAATAAATATTCCAAACGTGCCATGAAGCAAGTGCCAATGTTCCAATGCAGAAGATGAATGAATCTGGGACTAGCATTGACCCCTAATGGTGCCCATACACTTATGTGATCGGATGTCATGTTCCATCGCATCCGATTGCATCTTATGGTGCAAAAAGTGCCCTCTTCCAGCACCGGATGTCGCATGCACATCGGGTGCTGGAAGAGAGCAGGCAGTGATTGGCAGAGTAGTGTATCACTGGGAAGTAGCACTAGCGGGTGGTGGGGGTCAGCGCAGAGGTAAAAAATTTTAAAAAAAGCATTTAAAGACACTGGACGGTCTTCTGATTGGCTGAGAGAGCTCAGCCAATTGTAGGGCCCTCCAGTGTTTTAAACTGTTTTTTTTTTCTTCAAGTTCTGGCGCTGCCCCCCTGCCACCCGCTAGTGCTACACTATTCTGACGGACGCAGCCAGAGCTCCCTCGGGCCCCCTTTCTCCGAACGGATGCAGATGAAAGTGCTCCCTTAGCCCCCCGCCCACAGATTGCATTAGAGCGAACGCATGTGGTCAAAAACCACGTGATCACTCATAAAATTCGGTAAATATTATGTACAGCACATAATATCCATTGACACGATATGCGACTGGCGTGCCCGCGCATCGCGTCAGGGAACACATTCAATTTGCATACAATCCGCAGCATTAGATGTAGTTCATGGTTGTAATTACGGCAAAGATTGCCTCCAACCCAACCACCTGTGATCTAGACTCCATTTTAAATAAATCTTCTATAAAAAGGTGTATACACTCTTTGAAGTCAGGCATTATTTTCGGAATAACAAAAGGAAGCAAATGTTTGAACCCTTCTAAAAAAACATAGATCCTAGCTCAGTGATGGCTAACCTTCACACTCCATCTGTTGTTGAACTACATGTCCCAGCATGCCCTGCTACAGTTTTACTATTTGGTCATGTAAAACTGATGCAGGGCATGCTGGGATGTCTAGTTCAACAACAGCTGGAGTATCAAGGTTACCCATCAACGTCCTAGCTGCTTGACTAATTACAGACTGGAAAAGATTGTTATAGTGGGTGCACCTCTACTGGAAACCAGTCAAATATCATCAGTTAATGATATTTCTGAACCATTCCAGGCAAAACTTACACAGCTCTGACAACACTTGCACAGCGGGCTGTCCTGGGCATACCACTATGCAGTAGGTGCGTGCCAGTGGTGCCTCCAGCTGTGCACCACTGGCGCACCATCTCCACCAACCCCCTAATCACCTCTGCTCCGGTCATCAAACCCCGGAGCTCCCCTGCCGCTTCCCCAGCCTCCGTTCACAGCCGTGATGAAGGCGGCAGGCTTGGGGATGTTCGGGGCGACTCGAGAGCGCTCAGGAGTTCAGGCGCCCGAGTCCTCCTGAGCCGCCGCGAACATTCCCGATCCTGCCGCCTGTGAACACTGCTGTGAATGGCAGAGGCACTGGAGCTCCAGCATACAACGCCGGAGCGGAGGTGAGGGGGCGTACGTTATGTGGGGGGTTTTGCTGGGGCAGGACAAACCTGTACCTGGTAGGTTTGTCCTGTCCAAGCAAAACCCACCACTCAAGGGGTTAATAATCTAATGAAATGAGACAGAGATGACTGTTCAGTATTAATCCTTATGGATCTCTCTGCAGCATTTCATACCATAAAGATTGTAGAAGAGTGTCTGAAATATTTTTGTGAACTGGACATTCCACAGTGGTTCAAATAATTTCCCAATGGCAGAACACTGCTATTCTGATGATACTCAACAGTACTGGTCCTTTGCCCCAGCTAAAAATCTAATAATAATTTAAACTGTTGTAGTGCTCCAGGAGAGGATAAGTGTCCGTTCACTGTAACTGAACTCTAATTAAACACAAGGGCACATGTACAAAGCCTTGGATAGTGATAAAGTGGAGAGTGATTAAGTACTAGCCAACCTAGGTTGGCGTTTCCATTCCCGCTATTTGTTGAAGTTGTTACCGTGCTGCGTGTTACATGGCGGCGAGTCTCCAACCTGTTGGTCACTGACAGTGGACGAGACGTTATACAGTTTGAAGCAAAAGCATCCGGACTACGAGGAGTAGGGTATATATACCTGAGCTAGGTACACAGTCTCAACACCTTTGATAAAGCTGCAAGACGCAGTGAAACGCGTTAGGTGATCCTCCCAGCCTCTGGATATCGCTGTGAACCCCCTCCTTTTTGCGGACACCCTTTCATCATTCATCCAAACTTTGGACACTTCAATTGGCGGACACCGTGCTCAGCACCCCAGGTGAACAACATCCACACCAGGGAGTACCATCACTGGGCACGGAAGCCACACTCCACATCATTGCTGTAATATCCACCGGGTATATCGCTTCAGAGATTCCTCCAGGTGATTTGAGCTAAAAACATCATTCTCTCACCCTAAATCAGAGGACTGAACATCATCAAGCGAGCAATTGTTCCTCCAGTGGCAATTCCACTCAGCCGCAGACATCGTGAGGACCCCTGGTTACACCACCTAGAAAGGACCCTAATACATCAATTGGTGTAACGTGCACTTACCCGTCCTCCAAAAAGTGATCACAATATAAATCCAGACGTATCCATTGAGGCTTGGTTATTATATTCATTTTCATTCATTCCAATTTACTTTTTATTCCCCACCCTACCTGTTACATTATTGTGTTTTTTTATATATATTTTATGTAATATTGTAATTATGCATGTATTTTAATACAGTAAAATTTGTTATATTTTTCCAACCAATTGGTATTGTCTATTAATACAAGCGCTGCTCGACTCGCCTAGTGCGTGTCCTTTTCTTTCTTTTCTTGAGTGGGGAGTGACTACCCCCACATTTGAGCAGCTGCTTCCATTGAGGATTCAGCTCATTACCAAGCGCCTGACTATTCCTAGTGAATATACTTCCTGCCCTAGGGGAACTTACAATCTATGTTCCCTAACACACGTACATGTACACACAGACATTCAAGGGTTCATTTTTGTCAGGAGCCAATTAAACTACCAGTATATTTTTGGAATGTGGGAGGAAGCCGGAGTACCCCGAAGAAACCAAGAAAGTATGGAGAGAATACACAAACTCTGCACAGTTAGGGCCATGGTGGATAAAAAACGGTTGAGATTACCTGAAGGGTAAAAAAAGGGGCAGACTAGATGGGCCAAATGGTTCTTATCTGCTGTCAAATTCTGTGTTTCTATGTTTCTATGGTGGGAATCAAACCCATGACCTCAGTGCTGTGAGGCAGTAATGCTAACCACTACACCGTCCGTACTGCCCCACTTGCAGCTGACACAAAATGCAGTAGCCTGGCTGTTAACTACCCAGCCCTGATTCGGACATATTTTCTACTCCCATCATTGGTTGCCTGTAAGAATATTAAAGAAATGATCTGATTTTACAAGACATGAATTCATGTATATGTTGCATGCCTGTATAATAAGGTCAACTATAGGAAGGAAAAACGCATGTCAACAGCTTGGAGTACAGCATATGTTAGGGCTCATTGTTAAACCAAAATGTTCTAATTTGGTGTTCCAAATTAAAAACAATGCAAGTAAGTTATAGCATATAAGCTTATTACACAGGCTTTGTGATCATTAATGTTAGGAAAGTACAATACTTTGGTCAGTCCCAAATGATGTATACCAACCCAAAATTCCAGCAGTGGCTTATGGATGGAATGATTCCAAAGTAGTATCCCTATCCCAAAGTCCACACATTATTCATAGGGGGATATCCTATTAGCAGCGGCATTGGGTCCGCTGGGGCGTAGCTTATTAGCCCCGATACCAGCACTTATCAGGTATTATGCTTTGTATTCCTCAATCGGCACTCTCCCAATCATGGGATTGGGAACTGTAGCATACTATTATGTTTAACACAGTGGTGATAGTACTCATTTAACTATAATTTACTCAATGTCTTAAATTGGAATAGATGAATTGATCAAAAGCAAATCCATTTTTATGGATCAATATTAATTACGAATGATGAGATTGTGAAAGGTTTTTGTGACGACTAATGAGCACACTTCACACATGTATTTAAGATGCTTTGAACCAACAACATCATTTCCATTTTTATACATTCCCAACGCCATATATCTCATCATAACCTCACCTGTTCTCCTATAATAATCCTTCTTCGAAATTCCCAAATGACATTAACACCTAAGCTGATGTAACCGTCAATACCAAAAACCTGTACCGCTGGGGTGCCTTGAGGTCCATGTTTGTGAACCTCTGGTATAACAGGTATATTATTATTTTTATCATTACAAGATCCACAAAAACGTTTTCACGTAGTATGATTGTATTTTGCGATTACTATTAGGACCCTTATTTCATTGTTGGAGTAAGCCGCCAGACTCACATGGTCAAATTCGGAATCATAGGCAGTAATCACTCTCACGGTAACAGGCACACGCTCACGGATCTTCTTATTCACCAGCTGTTCTACAGCTTCAATCTGTTCACTGGTCATTGCTGGGGTGTCCAATTCGATGAAGCTACGCTGGCGTCCCAGTTCCCTGTCAATAAAATACAACTAATTAAAATAGATCAGTGAGCTGTTGTCATTCATAAGAGGACATATCTGCCCAAACAAAGTAACATGAAGTATACGATTTCATGTGATACCAGTGCCATATTCAAGACCTTCAATATTACACCAGCCATAAATAAATCAGCTATAAACACTCACAGATTGCAGTGCCATTTATATGATCGTTCAATGCACATTTGTAGTGGATAATTCTCATACCAAAGAAGGCAGGAACATGTTGGCTTGCTTACAGTGCATTATTTCATAGCAAAGAAGAGTAAATAGCACAATTCGCAAGTGACAGGAAAAATGAATCCCTAACGTAGAGCCAATATTAGGCAGGAACATATCAAGTAAACTCTTGTCTACACCAACATTCCAAGTGTATCCTGCTCGTTGGGTTTAGCTTGGCACACTAACATTCTTAGTGCTGTCTTATCACTGGGCCATATTTAATGCGGCCGGCGAGATCGGTTAAAAGGCGAAGATCGTTGAAAAAAAAGCAACCCTTGCCATTTAACCCCTGTGCCGGCCGCTAACCCTATTTAACATTCCGGGGGAATCCTCGTTGTCAGAGGACGGCCCGGATTCCCTCAAACGCTGAGGTTCGCGGTTAAAGCAGGGAGCCCGCTGCAGTTAGCCGCAAGCCTCAATGTTTTGGCGGGCGCACAAGCCATTTCAATGTTGCTGTAAAAACCCAGCGAGGTGGAAACAGCGTGTGCAGTTGAATACTGACCTGCGAGCTGTCACTGCGAGCAGTCAGCACTCCTTGCTGTCACAGCTCGCAAAAAGGCATTGAATGCCGCCCACTGTATTTAGAGCCTGATTCATGATCAATCATTCCTCTGCGTATTCGCTCCGGGCACCGATTGTGCGGACCTGCACGTCTTTGCACATGTCACTCAAGAAAATTAGTCCAGATACAAAATGAAAAAAACTGGATCAGTGCACATCTCTCTGCACTCACAGCTGTCTTTGCCCTCACAGCAACCCCCCTGAATGTCTCTCTGCACTCACAGCTGTCCCTGCACCCACAGCAACCCCCCTGAATGTCTCTCTGCGTTCACTGCTGTCTCTGCACCTACAGCAACCCCCCTGAATGTCTGCCTGCACTCACATCTGTCAGATGAGCCTCTGTCCAATAAACAAGACTAGACTGAAATAATGTAGTACAAGAGGAAATTTTTGCTGACTTACCAAGACGTTGTCTTGAACCCGTACAATGAATCTGCAATGGCTGTAATGAGGTGTTGGCCTGTTATACAGAAAATATAAAATAGGGGCAGGAAACTTTTTACTCTTTGAGTTCCAGACGTTCAACATTATAAGCCCTCAAAATCCCTACATCCACCACAACTGCTACCCATATGCAAACATTGGCCTCACGGTCATTAGCCTCTCTGGATCATACATACAGTATGCTGCAGGTAAAGACATACATCAGTAAGTTGTTGTTTTGTTCTGGATTTATGTAAAACAATGTTATTTGGAAACCCTTTCTTGGACTATTCGAGCTCTGATGTCCATGTCGACATTTGGGTAGAAAAAAAAAGTGAAACCCCCAATGTCGACCTTTTGACTGCCGACCGAATGATTGTGTCGACCTTGGCTCATGTCAACCCAATGCATGGCGACCTTAGTGCTGTCAACCCTATGACACATACATGTATAAGTGACAAAGCAGAGTACTCCAAGAAAGTGTTACCAAAATAACAACATTATGTTTTACAACAGGTTTTCCAAAAATCACCCCATAGAGAACACACTCAGCTCATCCTTCCCCATACAAATGAATACAATTCTTGATATAATGCTGCACACTTATAATCTAATCAGTATACAATAAAATTGCTCAGAGCCTAATAAAATATGTATAGGGAAACCAGGAGAATACCCCCATCCTAAGTATAAGTTGTTATGTTAGAAATAAATCTATTTTTAAGCATCTACTGTCATGGGAGGATCATTTGACAAAATACAATGCTCATACTATATTGTGTGATTAATGGAATCTCGAAAATCAAATAAAAGTCTGAAATAGGACTTTCATGCGCTGCTGCTCTTATGTAGGGTACACACCAGGACGACCCGCTCACGATGCACATCATGAGCGGGTCGTCAGTGTCTCGTCCGACCCGCTCACGGTGACGCGGGGGGGGGGGCACGACCCGCTCACGATGTGCACCGTGAGCGGGTCCGATCCGATGGCGACCCGCACCCGGCTGTATGGTCGTCATTGAGATCCTACCTGCAGCAGGTAGGATCTCAATAACGACCGACCCGTGCATCGGATCGGTATCGGTCCACAGCAGGTCAGAAAAGGGCCCAATCAGCACACAATCTACATCCAATTGATCGGAATTGGATCTAGATTGTGGGGATCGGGCCCTAGTCGTCCTGGTGTGTACACAGCATTATAGCTAGTATCAATTTCTTATGGCCATTGGTGTCTCTGGGTGCTCAGTGTTATTCTTATATGTCCTAATATGACTCAGCTGAATAGGCAAGCAATTAACAGAATTATCCATGGAAAATGGTCTGTCCCGAAGCCAGAATTGTAGCAGGAGTGGGCAGATCCATAAACAGTGCAACAATTCTGCCTGTGGGACAATGTAGGACAATGAAACAATCATGTGACGCAAACACTCCTGCTAAACATTGACAGTATAGAAAGTAACAGGCTCTTTGAAAATATTCATAAAGCATATCTTAATATTGGGCATAGTAGTTTACATAAAGTATGTATAGATCTAGCCGAGATCTCACAAAGAGCGTTGAGATGATAACCAGAGTGTACCTGTGAATGATTAATCATTTTACATAAAATATTACAATATTAGTCAATTGTGCAACCAGTGGTCATGCCATAATGGTACCTGATGATGGTCAAATAGCTGACAGTGTATTCATGAGTCACTGGGCCAGATGTACTAAGCTTCAAAAGTGACTGACATTTTAAAACACAGTCTGTGACATGGCAGGTAGGAGCTGATTGGCTGGCTGTTTATCACTCTCCATTTTATCACTTGTGAAGCTTAGTGCATCTGGCCCATTATGATATCACAGCTGTTGAAAAAATTACTATCAAGAAGTTTAATACTATTTAAAAAAAACTGTCAATTGATGAGTTACCTGAGTGTTGCTGCATATGGTCAAACCTTCGGTTCCAGTCTACCTTTACCAGTATCTCGGCACCTGGCTCCAAGGGAGAGGACACAAAATGTACAGCATCTGGTCCCTGACGAGTGACACGGTGCACTTGGATTTCGCCTATGAATCCTCGGTCGTCAGGCTAGTAGTAGAAGTTCATATAAATATATATCAAAAAATGCTCTCTAGGTCTATTCAATCTAAAACACTCACTGAAGACATTAAAGATACTAACCTGATCAATGTAAGTCACACTATTTGTTACCAATTACTTATTTTCTCTAAAACATAATCTAATTTTTTTTTTTTTTTAGTCTCATCTTCCAGAAGGATTTTCAGTCACCTTTTTTTTTTATTATTTTCTCTAATGTAAGCTGGGGGACACTGGATCATTGGGGTTTTGCATGTTGGGAATGGAGCTAGCATTGAAATTAACTGTCACAAACTACACTCCCCTGCAATCCCAGCATGCCAGTACTACTTAAAAGAATCCGGTATCAAGTAGCAGTCATCCAGTGAAACAATAAAATCAGTAGGGAAAAGCTGGTTAAGAACCAGCATGACTGAGCATGAGGGAAGGAATGAAGTGTCCTCCAGTCTGATTAAGGGAAAAGGATGCAACAGGAATTGACCAAAAACGATGTGGCTGATTTACTCTTCTAACCAGACAGACAGACAAACCGATTGTGACCCTAGTCCCTTTTTCACTTTCTTCTTCCCAATATCCCCTTCAGAGTAAATAAATGGTCTATTGGTGATCACCACATCTTCATATACATTAGTTAAATTGTTGATTTTAGAATATTCAATATAATGTAGACTTTGCTGTATTTCCTTTTATGTATACATGCATGTGTCTCTAAAGCTGTGTACACAGCGCAATATATTGCTCAGTGTCCAGCGACCTTGGCAGAAGGCAAATTAAAGTGGAAAGAGGAGGATCCTGTACTTCTTTCTAAGTGCCCTACCTCCTTAGCATGGGACATTATTTAAGCAGTACTCCCCACACTTGGTAGTTCACATTAAATTATAGTATAACATTTATACCTGTCCACCACCTTCTGGGAAAAGAACGGTGTCCTTCAATATAACATTGTACCCTGACATGGTCTCCTTTTTTCCACCATTCTCCGTCTTTAATTGAGCAGGACTGCAGGTCACCACCACAGTCATAAGCTGTAAAACCAAGGCAAATGATTGAAACTAATTATTAGAGAACCGTACGTGCATCTAAACCTTTCAGCATTATGTTAAAAAAAAAGAAAAAAAATCACTGCCCACACAATGCATACCTCACAACTTTCGTATAAGGGGTGGCGGGATGCTTGCGAATGCCAGAGTTTGGGGGTGTGGCCTAGAAATTGTGTAATTTCTGCCACTGTGGGAGGCCTGAGACTCTGTGAGCTGCTAGCCATGCCCCCAGCCCCCCCCCCCAAAAAACGGTACATTCCCGTCAAAAATAGGGACAGTTGGGAGGTATGACAATGCATGTCCTTCATCACACAGTTCACTTGAACAACATGTGCTCCCTGCTTATTTTTATTATTGTACTCCAGAAAGAAACAACCAGTGGTTTTACATTAAAGGAACAAGGAAAAAAGTATATTTCATTTTAATTTTTCATGCCATATAAAGCAGAAATGTGAATCCTGTCTAGGTAAAAGTATTAACCCTTTGAGTGTCAAGGTTGCTGTGAGATCATCAAAATATCTTCTAAAAATGCCAGATAGCTCACATCGACTGCTCTTTTAGTATAAATAAATACAAATACAGCCAAGTCAATTAATTGACGTTAAGTTAAATATTGCACCTAAAAAAGCGGATATTTTGAGCATCTCTAACAGCAACATTGGCACTCAAAGGGCTAATTTAAAAAAAAAATGTTTGCTTGCCAATTGTCACACCTATTTTATCAAATTCCCTTGGCACTCAAAGGGTTAATCTACCCCCATTAAAGAATCAGTAAGTGAATATAGGAGATCTGAAAGGAGTGAAGAAAGGAGACGTGAACCCAAATTCTCACATTAGCGGTCAAGTCTAAATTAGGACCTCTGTTCTATAGGCAATCTAATAGTCCAGGTTTTAAAGATACCCATGCTTAAGCACAGGTGAAAATCAGTAACTCAGTCAAGCTGGGTACACATTAGACCGGGCATTCCCAGTTAAGGCACACCAAACAGTGCAGGTTTTAGGGATAGCCAGGCACAGATGGATAAATCAAAATAACTGAGCTACAAATTATGTCACCTGTGCTGCAGCCTAAATACCCCTAAAACCTACACGGTTAGCGTGCCGTGGTGACCGAGGCTGGGAATGCCTGCTTTAGATGGTATTTTGAGCGATATGGCTAATTCTGAAGGTTCAGGACTAAACATTTTACACATCGTCCAGTGTGTACGCACTTTCGCACGCTCCCTTGAGTCATTCATCTTCAGGTTGGTCATGCATGCATCTTAATCTGATATCACCAGATATTATCAGCTCATATCATTACCTGCTATATCAACACCCAAATGACGCACAATATTTTGTTTTTTAGATCGCATTGTGTATATGCCCTATATTGTCGGGCCAGAAGAAATGTTTGATGATATAGCTTCATTTGCGCAACATCTGATGTATACACCATCAGTTTATTTATACAATCTGTGCCCAAGCAAGCTGTTAGGGTGCCTTGAGAACAGAGTCTGTGAAACCCTGGCTTACGAGAATAAATATTCTCTCTAAAGTAATAACAATGGGCCTAATTCAGCATTGGTTGCAGAAATTGCGAATGCATTACAAAAAAAGGCGATGCATACGCAGATCCATTTGCGAAAACCGGTGCATCTGAGAACTTCGCATCTGCGCTAGACAATTCTGTTAAAGCAACAGGCAGGAAGTGGTCACCGCTTAAGTCAAATACCCACCCAATAAAACGCCTTGGCACATTGGCTTTTGGACAAACACACCCACAGAATGCCATATTTCCTCCATGGTTGGCAATTTGTCTTTTGATAATTGATCGGATTGCTTTTCCTTAATTTAGCAATCTATACTGAATTAGGACCCATGTTTAATCTATATAAATAATAATTATGAGTGCTAGTACTCTCTAGCATTCAAGTTTCCACATGATTTAACCTTACATCAGTAAATCTAAGACTGAATGCTCTAGAGCAGGGGTGGGGAACCTCAGGCCCGGGGGCTGTATGCGGCCCCCGTAGCCGGTCTGAGTGGCCCGCCGGCTTTGCCAGGAGTCAAGTACAGGGGAATTCTCGCAAGAGGTCGGTAGTTCTCGTGAGATTCCTCTTAATCAACAGCAGCCGGAGACTGTCAGTCCTATTCAGCGGCAGCCGCCGAAGCGTGGTACGGCTACAGCAAAACAATTTGTAAGAGAAATTTTCACATATGGCCCCCAAAGGATTTTTTCCCCATACAAACGGCCCCACCCCTGCTCTAGAGATTGAAAAAATATCTATTGTAAACAAAGAACAATGCAGTAATTATCAACAGGCGTTTTTGGTCACTCACTTACCTCAGTGGCATAGCTATCTTTCTGACAATAGAATGCCATCCTCCTGAAATAAGATGGATCCTTCGTTCTTTAGAAAAAAAGGAGAAGAAAGCTGGCCCACCGGTAAAGCTTTTTGTATCCACCTATGCATGTCAAAGACAACAACATTGACTGGTGTAAATAAATTTTGTTGAACCCCTTGAGTGGTTAGTTTTCCTGGGGCAGGACAAACCTATCAGGGCAGGTTTGTACTGCCACAGAAATTCTCACCACAGAAAGTACACTGGCAGCCACTACCTTTGGCAGCAGCCCCTGCTCCCCTGGGGCTGCTGCTTCTGGCTGTTTGCGGAAGTTCAGGACCGCATGCTCAGGCGCCCGAACACATGAACGCCGAGGGCTCCCAAATGGCGGGGGCGGATCAGCGGCTGGGGGGAGGATCGGCGACGTGAACCAGCGGTGGGGGGCCAGCGTAAGATCAGCAGGGGGAGGATCAGCAGCATAGACCAGTGGGTGGGGGAGCACTGTTGCTGCACCACTGGAGGAACCACTGGCGCACACCTGCTTATCCGTGGCATGCCCGGAAATTTTCTGGTAGAGCCAGCTAATGCAGCGCAACTCAGCCCAGAAAATCTCCAGGCATACCAACGAAGCGGTTAATAAAGATATCCATACAATGCTTTTAACCCCTTCCTGACAGAGCCAGTTTGTGCCTTCATGACAGAGCCCTTTTTTTCAAATCTGACATGTCTCACTTAAGTGGGGATAACTTTTTTTTGCTTTTACTTATCCCAGTGATTTTGAGATTGTTTTCTCGTGACACATTGTACTTCAAGTTAGTGGTAAATTTGGGTCGATACAGTCTGTGTTTTTTTGTGAAAAATACCAAAATATCGTGAAAAAATGGAAAATTTAGCAATATGCAAAATGTCACATTTTCTGCTTGTGAGACAAATAATCATACCACTCAAAATAGTTAATAACTAACAAAGACCATATGTCTACTTTATGTTGACATCATTATTTCAACCTCCTTTTAATTTTTTTGGACACTAGGAGGCTTCAAATATGACTAGCAAATTCTCAAATTTTCAAGAAAATTTCAAACACTGATTTTTTTAGGGACCAGTTCAGTTCTGATGTGACTTTGAGGGACTTGTATGTGAGACACCCCCATAAATGATGCCATTTCAAAAACTGCACCCCTCACAGTATTCAAAACAGCATTTTGGAAGTTTGTTAACCCTTTAGGTGTTTCACAGGAATTAAAACAAAGTGTAGGTGAAATTTCAAAATTTCATTTTTTTTCGGATTTTCAATTTTAATACATTTTTCTAAGGAACACAGTAGATTTTACTAGAGAAATGTGACTAAAAATTGATTCCCCCAATTCTTTGGTTTTCATAAATATCCTATATGTGGCCCTAGTGTGCACGGTGACCAAACCACAGGCTTCATAATAGAAGGAGCACCTACTTGATTTTGGAGACTCCTTTTTATGAGATTATTTTTTAGGCACCATGTAGGTTTCTAGGCACCATAAGATGCTAAAAGTTAGGAACCCCCCCACAAGTGACCCCATTTTGCAAACTACACCCCTCAGGGAATTCATCTAGGGGTATAGTGTACATTTCAAACCCCCAGGGGTTTCACCAATTGTGGTACAACTGGGCAGTGAAAATGAAAAAAAATAATTTTTCATTTTCACAGCTCAGTTGTATCAAAATTGGTGAAACCCCGGGGGGTTTGAAATGTACTCTATACCCCTAGATGAATTCCCTGAGGGGTGTAGTTTGCAAAATGGGGTCACTTGTGGGGGGGTTCCACTGTATGGGTGTTTCGGGGGTCATTCAACCAGAATCTGTGCTGCAAAATCCAAAAATCACTCCTTCCCTTCTGAGTCCTGCCATGCACCCAACTGGTATTTTTTGGTCACATGTGAGGCATTGCCGTACCCGGGAGAAATTGGGGCACAGATTTTGGGGTGCTTTGTCTCCTTCATTCCTTGTGAAAATGAAAAATTTTGAGCCAGATCTGCATTTTTGTGTAAAAAAATTTAATTTTTTACACAAAAATGCAGTTCTGGCTCAAAATTTTTAATTTTCACAAGGAATGAAGGAGACAAAGCACCCCAAAATCTGTGCCCCAATTTCTCCCGGGTACGGCAATGCCTCACATGTGACCAAAAAATACCAGTTGGGTGCATGGCAGGACTCAGAAGGGAAGGAGTGATTTTTGGTGGTGGAATGAATGGCGGGTGCTATGTCGCATTAGCAAGACCCCCGAAGCACCAATACAGTGGAACCCCCCCACAAGTGACCCCATTTTGGTCACCAGCTTTGGGAGGGGGGCTGGCGCTGCGGCTGGCGGGGGGGTGGGAGGGGTGCTGGCGCTGCGGCAGCCGGGTGGGTGGGAGGGAGGGGGGCTGCCGGGTGGGAGGGGGGGGGGGCTGGCGATCGTTGGTGATCGGTGCGGTATACGCACACACACACACATATATATATACATATATATATATATATATATATATATATATATATATATATATATATATATATATATATATATATATATATGTGTGTATATATATATATATATATATACATATATATACACACATATATATATATATATATATATATATATATATATATATGTGTGTATATATATATATATATATATATATATATATACACACACATTTGCACATTATATTTTATTTTATTTTTAACTTTTCCAGCAGCAGCATGATGCTGCTGCTGCTGCTGCTGCTGCGGGGGGGAGGGGGGAGGAGGGGAGCGCAGCGTGCGCTCCGGACGTAGCGGTGGAGCCGCTGGAGCTGCTGCTGCTGCCGGGTGAGTGCCCGGCGGGTGGGAGGGGGGTGCTGCCGCTCGGTGGTGATCGGTGCTGCACCGATCACCACCGATCCCTGTGTTACCGAGCGGCTTAGCCGCCGGTAACACAGGAAACGCTGTGAATGGCTGTTCAGATTTGAACAGCCAATCACAGCGATCGCCGACCGGGGGGGGCACCCCTGCCCCCCCTGGGCGGCGAGGGGGGATGTCTGCTGTCAGGGACAGCAGACATCACCTAACTGTCACTGCGTCTCTAGACGCAGTGACAGTTACAAACCATGACGTACATTTATGCCATGTGTCGGGAAGTACTTCCCGACCATGACGTAAATGTACGTCAAATGTCGGGAAGGGGTTAATGTACTTTTGGATATTGTGCATGGATATTGGTATCCCCAATAGCGGCAATCACACTGGGGGCCAAATTGCTTAGAAACTGCCTTATTTGTTTTCTAAAATGCCATGGGGAGGGGGTGCAAGAAACTTTTAAGCAAAATTTAGTTACACCACTGCTTCAAGGCTAATGCTGGCCAAACATCAGACCAACTTTCCTCCAACCATCCAACTAGTTGGTTGGTTGGTTGGACTGAAAATCTGGTACTGTATGGGGGTAAATGCCAATAAGCAATTTGCTCACAAACTCAGGAGAATAGACAAATACATTCAGTTAAATTGGTTAAATCAAGTCCAACTACAGCACATTGGGCGGGATTCACTAATAACCCCCACTGTACATCGCCGGCATTCGCATTGTTAATAATCGCATATGCATTAACATATGCGATTATTAACGCCAAGGCGAAGGCCGGCAATGTGCAGTGGGCCCCCCCTCCCTGCCTGCACCCTTACCCGCTGTGTGGGTGCTCCGTTTCCTCCTCCCTGCACTCAGAAGAGGTGCAGGGAGGAGGAGGTCACTGGTCCGGGCAGCACACCAGAGGCTGCCCGGACACAGGTGAGGGGGGTGCGGCGCTGATCGGCGGAGGGCGCGCGAAGGGAAGCCCATAGGCTTCCATGGGGTTACGCCATCTAGAACTGGCGTAACCCCCCGCAGTGAAGACCCGGCAGTGGGGCTTTGCTGCATATGGAAATGTGGTAAAAACCCCGAAACAGGGGTTTTACGGCATTTTCAGTCTGGTGAATCTCGCCCCTTGTCCGAGTGGCAGTTATCCATTTTCCGATTTGGGAAACAAATTACATTTGCTTCTATCCAGTGCCAGGTTTTTATTCTATCCAACCAACTAGTTGGATGGTTGAAGGAAAGTGGGTCTGATGTGTGGCCAACATTAGTAAATAGACCTGTTTAGGTTATGTTTGGTGCTCTCACTCTTTATTAACCAATATGAAATGGTGACTTCTGGGTACACACTGGACAATTTTTTTTGTATGAATTGTCAGTCAGCTGTGAATTGTATCAAATTGTCCACATCGTCCTTTGTGTCATTCCTCGTGTCTTTAACTTGGCCCAACATGCTGCTCAATCTGAGAATCTCGTCAACATAATGCATTTCTTATGCTGGCCACACATCAGACCAACTTTCCTCCAACCATCCAACTAGTTGGTTGGATGGAATAAAAACCTGGTACTGGATAGGAGCAAATGTAATTTGTAATTAAGTCATTTGTTTCCCAAATCGGAAACAACTGTTACTCAGACAATGTACTGTAGTTGGACCTATTTGATTTAAAGAATTTCACTGAATGTTTTTGTCCATTCTCCTGAGCTTGTGAGCAAATTGCTTATTGGCATTTGCCCCATACAGTACCAGATCTTCAGTCCAAGCAACCAACTAGTTGGATGGTTGGAGGAAAGTTGGTCTGATGTGTGGCCAGCATTAGACCTTCTACGATAGGAATCAACTGGTAGGAATTTGGAAGTACTATGTAGCCTAATGGTCAATACAGGTCTACCTTCGCATTAAAAAAGACCTGTAAGGGACAGAGCTATTTATGAAAGTCCTATATTTATTTTATTAGCGCTGGGCGGGTATGGGTGAAAACCGGACCAGGACAAAACCCCCGGACCGCCGGACTGGACAACAAACTCTGCATTTTGGGGCTTGTAGCCTCCGGTCCGGGGGGGGGGGGGGGTGTCCTGTCCGGGGGGGCTGCCTGTGACACCTGTCACCAGGTAGAGAGGGAGAATAAAGCCTCCCTGTATGGTCCGGGCAAGTAGCAAAAACCGGACGGTCCAGACCACACAAGGAGGCAGTAATCTCCCCTCTCCCATGTCCCTGGTGATAGCTATCACAGGGACCCCCCGGACAAGACACCCCCCCGGACCAGACCCTACAAGTTCCGGACTACAGATTTTGATGTCCTGTCCGGCGGTCCGGAGTGTAGTCCGGTCCGGTTTTTTACATAGTCCCGCGCTGGGCTAATTAGAGCACCTATTGCATAAGAGACCTTTCCCATCAGGCACTGGGTCTGTCATTTTCTATTGGGAACAGTAACCTGTCACCTGTGGCAACAAAGGGGAGGGAGAGACATCTGGCCCGAAGCATGCCCACGAGGGTACAATGCAGCCTAAATAACCTACAACACTGAGATTGGAGGAAAAATAACAACACTGTAAGGGCATCAAAGAACTTCCGCCCTCGCATGGCATACCATCTGTGTCCTGACTCCTCTACACAAAGTGAATATAGATTCATTCTACGCTACCATTTCATTTGGTTTTAATAAGTGACAGAACCTGTCAATCAATTCGTGCACCTATTTAAATGGATATATAGCATGGCAAGCCTAAATATGAGGGGAGTGTCTCACTGATCCCAGCATGTATGCCCTGAGTGCTCACCATGGTGAGTGAGTGCAGCAGGTGTTCCCGGACGTCCACGGTGAATTCAACAGGGGAGGACATGTGGGCTGGGGGCAGCCTGGGGTTTTCTATGCACTTCTCTATGTACCGTAACATGACTAGGAACACAGGGGGACAGTGAAAGGGAGGCACAAATGATGACACAGCCTGCACATACACGATGTACACAGTAGTGCTGCAGCCTGCACATACACACACAGTCCCAGTACCTGTCACACCCGGCCTCTCATTCACCGCTGCTTAGCTATACACCCGACCCGAGAGCCTCCATGCAGCCGGCGTTATACAACTACAAATCCCGGCATGCAACTCCCACATACGGATCCTCTGTTGATCAATTCACAGCCCCTTGTCACTGAGGAGGCGGAGCCGGTGCCGCTGCTGCCGCCTGGTGGTGCTTGTGTTGTACATATTGGGTGTAGAAACATTGGATTTGTGTGTGTGCTTATATAGACTCCTTGTTATATCATTTTCATTAAATGTTACGTTATTAAGAGTAGCTAATGGTTGTTGGTATTAATTATAAAGCCACATGTGTGTTGAGGTACATGTAACACATACCTCCCAACATGACCCTCTCCAGGAGGGACACATTGCTCTGCTCCTACACTTTCCTCTTAATTCATAATTGCCATCACCTGTGGTGAAACACCTTTCTTAGCAATTTACCTGTTAAACACAGATGAGGGTAATCATACATTAAGAGGGAAGTCCAGGAGCAGAGCATTGTGTCCCTCCTGGAGAGGGTCATGTTGGGAGGTATGGTAACATGCCATCTCTATCCCTGTGTAGGTCAGGACTATGGTAATTTTTCTGTGGATCACTGATGCAGACCACCTGAAACCATTAGTTTAGCAACAACATCTCTACTTAATTTTGGGGGGTTATGGGTCATGGGGTCGACACATGAAAAAGTCGACATACTTTAGGTTATGGTTGCCTACTTGACCCTCTCCTTCAGGGAGAGAATACTCTGTTCCTGGATACTTCCCCAGTGGTGTAGCTAGGTGCCACCGTGCCCGGAGCAAGGGCATGTTTCGAGCGGGGGTTGGAGAGGGGCATGGGGTGCCGGCCTGGGCCATTAGCATATGTGAACACCCAGCTTTTCATGGGCATTCATGACGTTCATGACGCACGTGCGGGGGGCGGACAGCTGCCTGCCCAATTCCCTGAAATTCTACACCCATATGTACGAGTGGTCTGGACCACCCTTACATATGCGTGCGCCTTCAGCATCATTCGATGGTCGACGCCCATCAAAACATGGGGGAGGTTCCGACTGGCATGCGAATAGATGTTTATGTAAAACCTCCATTTGCATTTCGGGCGAACAAACCTGACTTGCAAAGGTGGGGCGGGTGTACCTCAATCCCCGCAGGGCAGGTTCTTGTTGACTCGCAAGGGTGTGAATTCGCGCCTGAGCAAGTCAACCAGAATAAAGGCCATAGTTTGAATTGTGAAACACATGGAGATGGGGAGCAGTACTACAGTATCATACCTCCCAACTTCTGTGTTGGGGAAATAGGGACACTCGCGCGGCTTTGCCGTGCGATTGCCCGAAAAGGGGTGGGGCATATGCAAATGAGGGCATGGCTTATGCTAATTAGCCGCAACCTCATTTTCATACGAGAATAGACGCTGTGCGCATGCGCACAGCGTCTATTCTATTAGATTGGGGGTCTCCCAACTGCCACCCACCGCAGCGGGACAATGCCTGCCGCGGGTGGGACAGCGGGACAGGACCCGAAAATCGTGACTGTCCCGCTGTAATCGTGACAGTTGGCAGGTATGCAGTATTTTGGACATCACATGCTGGGACTTTGGGAGTTATTCTGGTTGGTTTGCAAATGTAAATTCCTTCTTTAATGGACAAAACCATGTGCACTGCAGGTGGAGCAGATGTAACATGTGCAGAGAGAGTTACATTTGGGTGGGGTGTGTTCAAACTGAAATCTAAATAGCAGTGTAAAGGCCCCCATACACTAGGGAGACTTGTCCTTAGGACAAGTCGCCCCCGACTTCCCCCTGAGCTTCCCCGGCTGCTCCCCGGGGGAGCTTGATTAGATTGGCACTTGATGTGCCATTTTTTACATGTGATAAATCGTCTCGATTTATCACATGTAAAAAACCCGGGGAGCGGGGGGGGGGGGCTACAGAGGTGGGAGCAGGGGGGCTGGGGACGCTGCGGGGGACGCTGCGGGGGACAGCGTCTGTGCGGCGAGGCGGTAGAGGGAGCAGGGGGGCTGGGGACGCTGCGGGGGACACAGGCGGCATAGAGCCGGGCAGGGGGAGCCGGCGGGAGCTGTCAGTGCTAGAAAAAAAAAGCCTATACAATGAATGGGCAGCCTGTGATTGGCTGAGCGCTCTCTCAGCCAATTGCTGACTGGCTGAGAGAGCGCTCAGCCAATCACAGGCCGCCCATGCATTGTATAGGCTTTTTTTTTTTTATTCAATACTGACAGCTCCCGCCGGCTCCCCCTGCCCGGCTCTATGCCGCCTGTGCCCCCCGCAGCGTCCCCAGCCCCCCCTGCTCCCTCTACCGCCGCGCCGCCCCACTAGGTCCCAAGTCGGGTGGTCGGACGTGCAGCAGGTCCGACCACCCGACGCAGATCCGATGCGCACGGGACCGCGCATCGGATCTGAGGGGACATCAAAACTAGCCGATTTTGGTCCGATTTTGGTCCGATTTCGGCCAGATCCGACTGATCTGGCTGAAATCTGACCAAAATCGGCTAGTGTATGGGGGCCTTAAGAATAAAGCAGCCAGTATTTACTCTGCACAGAACAAATTAACTCACCTAAATCTACAGTGAATATGGTTTTGTCCATTAAAGAAGGAATTTGCTTTTGCAAACCAACCAGAATAACCCCCTGTATAACAGGACTATACCTTATGTGGCATTGTAGTGTACGTTATAGATCTCAAAAGTCAGACACATTGAAAAAATACAACAAGCATAATTTATTATAAAGACAAAATGTTACAAAAAACAAAATCAAGTTGTAGTAGCTCCATTAATTAATGCGTTCATTCTGCATTTGTTTTCTTAGTGCAAAGCTCTGAAAAAAAAGATATATACATAATTTAGAATGGTTTCTTTATCAAAAACTGTTCATACGTTTTGTATTCTACTGTAGTTGTCTCAGTTCAGCAGCAAAATTAATATTATATTATTAATCTAATATTCAATGAATGACTTTTCACTGTGAGAAGCCATAGGGGAAAGAATTCTGTGTGAATTACATATTTAAAGCAGCAGTCATTGGGCCGATTCAGATCCAGTCCGTCTGATAATCGAACAACCACGTATGTTCTGTTCCTATCAAAACAGAACTCATCTACCAGTCTTTATGTAACCCCATGCTTTTCCAGACTGAACAGGGCAAAACATGCTTATATAATGAAAAATGTTCTTCCAATTTTCATATTTTTGATAGTTAAGGAGTTGCAGCAGCTGGAAAGACATGCTAGTGAATATAAGTCCAGCTCATACTGCCTACTACTCAAACTACTTGTATCATTTAATACAGGTTACTACTATTGACTGGAGTTTGATACAGCAGTGTATCTGTGCATCTGTGCCCAGTGTAAGGGGATAGAACAGTGACCCCCATATAGGTGGGATGCAAAGCATGACTGACCTGCAGTGGACATTCTTTATCAAGTTTTATTGGATGCCTTTCTTAAGTATAAGCTCATATTATAAACATGTACCACTGACTGTTACATCATTTTTCATCTTGTATGTGTGTGTGTGTGTGTGTGTGTGTGTGTATATATATATATATATATACACACACACACACACACACACACACACACTGTATTTGCTGCAGTGCTTAAAACAGTTTTTGAAACTTAAACTAATGATTCTATGTTCAGTCTTTCCAGCTTTCTTAAAGCGTTAGTGTATGTAATGGGGCCAACACACGTAGTGAATTTTGCCTATTTTCTAAGCGATCTGACTAGATGTGACTAGATCGCTTAGAAATTAAGCACACATCGCTGTTAGTGTAGGGCCCCCAGCAACAGTGATAAATCTAGTCATCACCTGTGCTCTCTTTATTGAGAACATGGGCAGTGACAGATTGCTCAGCACACAGCACTGTGTGCTGAGCAATCTGAGCGATGCTAGATCGCTCAGCACAAACAGTGGCGGAACTCCCGGAGGCAATGGAGTCATCTGCCGCCGGGCGCCAGCCTCAAAGGGGGCACTGACTCCATTGCCCCTGGTGTTCCACTCATTTGAGGTGCTGCCCGGCAGTACCCTAATGTATGCGGCAGCGATGCCCCCTCCAGCGGCGATGCCCCCCCTCAGTCCTCCCTGTCACTTGGTTGGCCGGCCGCCGCTGTACTCACTGAGTGACAGCGGCCTGAGCAAATGAGAGCCAGCCAGCACAGTGACGAGGAGCCGGGAGTCGGGCAGGCCGCAGCAGCAGGAGACAGTCAGCAGCCATGTGGACGGGTGCCACTCAGGGAGCACTGCATACAAGCTCCCGGCGTCCTGAAGCAGCCAGTCCCAGCCCAGCATCCCCACCGCTCTTTCCCCCGACTGGCGCGTCCAAACTGCAAATATCGCCTCCGCCAGCCCCCTCCGGTCCCTCCCCAGCAGCTCAACTCCGACAGCCTGCAGGAAAGGACCAGACTGCAGCTGTTACGCAGGCCCTGCAGAGGCCTCCCTCCCACTCAGCCAGACCCGCAGGACTGATCAAGGCTGAACCACGGAACATGAACCACCATCCGGACTCAGGAGAAGCCCGGGGAGCAGCAGCTCAGCGAGCCCAAGGACATTGGGCTAGAAGGTACCTGTCACCCCCTCATCCCTCCCCCTCCCAGTCACCTCACACCCAGGTGGCCCCTCTTTGTGTGCGTGGCCCAGAAGGGAGCAGCACCGTGGGGCTCATGCAGCATCGGTGCAGCAGTCCACCTCCCACTCTAGCTCTAAATGCCTGCATCCAGGCTTTAGCAGCACCAAGCTGATTTTTACCACTCTCTCATTTATCTATCTCTGCCTGACCCCCCAATCTCTCAGCCTGACCCCTCTCTCACCTCATCCCTCTTTTTGCCTGATCCTACTCTTACCCATCTCTATCTGCCTGACCCTTTCTCATCTCATCCCTCTCTCTGCCTTATCCCCCTCTCATCTCATCCCTCTCTCTGCCTTATCCCCCTCTCATCTCATCCCTCTCTCTGCCTTATCCCCTTCTCACCTCATCCCTCTCTCTGCCTGATCCCCCTCTCACCTCATCCCTCTTTCTGCCTGATCCCTTTCTCACCTCATCCCTCTTTCTGCCTGATCCCACTCTTACCCATCTCTATCTGCCTAACCCCCTGTCATATCATCACTCTCTCTGCCTGATCCACTGTCACCCCATCCCTCTCTCTGCCTTATCCCCCTCTCACCTCATCCCTCTCTCTGCCTTATCCCCCTCTCACCTCATCCCTCTCTCTGCCTGATCCCACTCTGACCTCATCCCTCTCTCTGCCTGATCCCCCTGTCACCTCATCCCTCTCTCTCTGCCTCACCCCCCTCTCACCTCATCCCTCTCTCTGCCTGATCCCACTCTTACCCATCTCTATCTGCCTGACCCCCTCTCACCTCATCCCTCTCAGACCGATCCCCCTCTCACCTCACCCCTCTTTCTGTCTGTTCCCACTCTCACCTCATCCCTCTCTCTGACATGCTTTCTCTCTGACATGCTTGTTTCTCTCTTTTTCTATCGCTCCCCCCCCCCCCCATCTCTTATTCTCCCTCTCTCTAGCTATCTATCTAGGGGGGCACCAACTTTTATCTTGCCTCCGGGCGACATGGACGAACTTACGCCACTGAGCACAAAGGTCCCATTGCTCGGGTGTAGGCCCCATATTATACCATATTATATGCTTATTCTAAATTATCTCTATTTTAATAGTTTTTCAAGTTGCAGTAAAATATGCTGAGACAGAATGTACAGAACAATTTGAACCTTAGCAAGGCCCTGGCAAAAAAACATGTGCATACAGTATACAAGACTAGGAGGGGAATTCAGTCAAACTTGATGTGCCGCTCGGCATGCCGGTAATACCTGGTTACCCACATAACAGCCATATGCAGTAGGTTCAACATTGCAAGTTTTCCCTCGTAACTCTATGGGGTGTGAGGGAAAACTAGTGATGCTGGTAGTTGCAATGCACAGTTCAGTCCATTACGCTGAATTTAAAACAGTACGTCAACTTACCTAAGATAGGCACACACACATACTGTAGATGTTAAATATCATCCTAGTAAAATAGAAAAGAAAGTAAGTAACCATAGATAGGGGCATCACAGGTGTTGACAAATTCACTACCGAATCCTTTTGTACTGCCTGATATATTATTTTGGGTGTGTTCCATATGAAAACGTTTACCTTCCATAAGAGCAACCAGCAAGCAGTTTCATGGATTTATTATTATTATTTATTTACAGTTTCTTATATAGAATTAAAGGAAAGGCGGCACTCAGAGATGGATATGAAGTGAAACCAAGAAGTGGTTTAATATGTTATAAGGCAACGTTTCAGGGCTGCGCCCCTTTATCAAGCCAAGCAAAACAACAAGTCTTATATAGCGCATACATATTCCACATCACTTTACAGAGAATATTTGAACATTCACATCAGTCCCTGCACCAGTGGAGCTTACAGTCTATATTCCCTACCACATGTACACACACACACACACACACAGGCATTCTAGAGTTAATTTGTTTTGAGCCAATTAGCCTATCAGTATAGTTTTGGATTGGGGGAGGAAACCGGAGTACCCAGAAGAAACCCACGCAAACACGGGGAGAATATACAAACTCCATACAGTTAGAGCCATGGTGGGAATAGAACCCATGACTTAAGTGCTGTGAGGCAGTAATGCTAACCATTACACCGTCCGTAATGGTCCGTTCCTATCACACGGTCATCGCAAGTCAGACCCTCTGCTAATCAGTTTAACAGTCGCCTATACATTTATTTCCTACATAAACTTAAGAGTAATTAACTTGATTTAATACAGTGCAGCTGAAAATGTACTGATGTATGAGTGACATGCATTATTTATTTGTAACAGACTTACATCTAAGTCATCTAGGTCATCCATAGCTGGTGGTTCTCCTTTGGTCTTCACAGAGTTTATTAGCTAAATAAAATAAAAACATTAATATCAGACACATTGGACTCAGCAGAGTTTCGCACTGCACATAACATATATATTATTAGCGTCTGCACTTGAGGCTGAAGAAGCAGAACAGAGGAGGTAAGTGCCTTTATTAACATAAGCAAATTTCACAAAGAACCTGATCATTTAGACCCGGATTATTCAGACCTAAAAATATGCTTGTTAGGAGATGTATATTTTGCACATAGTATGCAGAAACTACAGTCACTGGTAATGATGATTGATAATGATATGTATAGCAGTTCCTATATTCATTGGGCTGGATTGAAGGAATTGGAGAGGTCAGTGGTGCAGAACCTGATGATTGAAATTAAGTAGAAGAGAAAGTCATCAAGTGAGTATACAGAGCCCTTGTCCATGTCAATGATATTAATTAGTGTATGGTGGTTTGGTCAGAAGCTGTGAGCGATGCTGGCATTTTTAGCAAATATTTTGAGGATCTCTCACAGCAACGTTAACACTCAAAGGGGAGTATTCAGTGTTATTATTCTCCATGTGCAGCAAATCCTGTTTAGGATTCGCTGCACATTCGCAGGGTTCCGGAGAGCTGCAGCATTCGCTGCCAGCCCTCCCTGTCACCCTATTCAATGCAGCAGGGGCTCGCTGCCCCTGCTGGCGAATTTTAACCACTGCAGGCGAATGCCGCAGGGAGCCGGGGGACGGAGGCAGGCAGGGAGATGTAAGCCTCCCTACCTGCTCCAGAATTTGTGGGGGAGGGCTCCCAGGGATACAGGCAGCAGAGGCTGCCCCCCGGGAATGCTGGCATGGGACAGGGGTAGGGAGCCCCTTCTCTGGTCCGGCACGTAACAAGCCGGGACCAGAGTGAAGTGAATATATGAATATCTAATGACCGGCTCCCGGCCCCCTGCTGGCGAATGTGTGGGAATTTTTTTTTTTTTTTATTTAAAAATTAAATATATATTTATGTGCTTCGAGCACATGAATAAAAATAGATTTCCCCTTCACCTTAAAAAGGTGTTGAATGCAAAACGGTGAATCATGGCAAAAATCAGGGAGAAAGCAATTCGCCATCCTAGCATTGAATACACTCTCGGCAAATCCCATTGAAATACACCAGCGAATTGCAGAGAGCATGAAACGGAGAACTGGCCGGCATTCACTGTTCGTGTCGGCGAACAGTGAACAGTGAATAGGGTGAATCACATTTTTAGTGAAAAAGAAAACAGCCCGATTCGCCCCCCAAAAAAACGGTGAATCGGGAGCATTGCATACTGGCCATTGGGTTAAAAATCTGAATAAGAAATAGACTGGATTTTTTAATTAAATCTATTCTTAGTGTTTGATCATAAACTATAACAATGTGAAATGGGCTATGTAATTTAATATGGTTTTATTAAGACTCACATCCATGTAATGTTCAGCTAATGCCGCCTCTCCTTCTTCTTCAGTATCCCAATCTCTCCAGTTGTCGAAGTCTACAGCCAACCACGCTGG
Organism: Crinia signifera; assembly: GCF_055691185.1. NCBI lineage: Eukaryota > Metazoa > Chordata > Amphibia > Anura > Myobatrachidae > Crinia > Crinia signifera. The sequence continues at coordinate 146,180,570 of NC_139222.1, read as the reverse complement.
CTAAAGTCACAGGACAAGAGACCAATTACAAGAAGCATTAAGATACAAATGATAATATTTATTGTATAAACAGGTGTAAAGTCATTTATGCAGAACACTTATATAATGTGCTTGTGAATATTTCCAGTCCACAATGATGGTTATAGCACTGGGTGATAATAGTACCAGATGGGTATAGTATTTAGGCATCTTCTTTACCAGACCACAAATTAACTATGGCCTGTGACTAGGAAGACAGAGGCTGCGATACATCTCTTTCCATTCATAACATGCAAAACTTTCTATTCTCCTTTTATCAGTACATAAAAACTGAGAAAAGATAAAACCAAATGCATCAAATACTACTAAAAAATATGTTAGCAAGAGAACTGAAATATGTACCCTTTTCACCTATTACCTTGTTATTTTCCTTAGTCAGCCTTGGCCAGGCCACCTTCTCCTTCATTTTCCTCAGGAAACAAGTAATTGACCGGTCTGAACGCTTTTCTCTGGAATCCTGAATACAGAAGGTCCGTCACTAGACACTGATTACATAACTAGGGCAATTTACAAAGCACAAATACTCCAGAATTCCAATACTTCATTATGTGTACAAGTGCACCTATCTGTCTATATAGCACATAGCAAGGTATATTCACAATTCTCGGACCTGGGAAATAGCCCTGTAAAAGAAATCTATGTTGCTTTTTACAGGCTGGCTGAAAATGTGCATGCTGGAAGCACAAACCTACAAAGTCCAACCTACTAAAACTTAAGGACCAACTCTTCATCACTTCATACATCTTCCACATAGAAATGCTTTCTCTTGTATGAGATAGAAGTTGCAAAATGTGCCCCTCTCTGGGACTGCTGCCGTAGTGGATAGATAAATAAGGGAAAGACCTGTAAAACCTCTCCATACCTGTATCTCATTTTTATCTAGCTATTTAAAATCCTTTTTTATGTCCACTTGTGTGCATGTCTAGGTGCAATCATTCACCTATTTCATTCTCAATAAGGAATGCTCCCAGTCCACCTAACTCTTCCTATCATTGATAGCATTCATATGCAGCTCTGCAGATTCCACCTTGCATACAGCTGAAGACATAGCCAGATTTTGGGGGGTATTCAATGTCAGAGGCACGGCTGTCGAGCTAGCGCGACAGCCGTGCCCCTGTCCCGTTCTCGCTTACCTCGACTGGAGCTCGGCAGTCGGGATTCAATGTCCCGGCCGCCGAGCGGCGAGAAGGGGGCGTGGCCGCGAGTTGCGGCCGGGAAGTGACGAGCTGCAGCCGGCAGCTCGTCACTTCCCGGCTGTTCTCGGCAGAACGAGCCCGACAGCTAGAGATGTCGGGCTCGTTCTGACAGAAAACCCTGTTCAATGCTGTCGGGGAAGACAGCATTGAATAGGGCCCGTCGAGCATCTCCCCCACGGGAGATGCTCGACGGCGATTGAATCTCCCCCTAAGGCGGGACGCAGGGGATACTGTGGTAGATTTACTATCTGTTGATCAGGGGAATATGCGCTATCCCCATGTAGGGGATAGCCCATCCCTTGATCTATGACACCCGCTGTGCAGATGTTTAACGGGCAGCGGTGCGGGGGAGGAGGCTTAGCGCAGGGACATTATTTTAAATTGCTCGCCTGCCTCCTACCTAATGTATGAACGGTCAGCATCGCAGACCATTCCGCCCCCTGCAGATATCAACTTCGACAACTGAAGGTGGTGATGCCCTATGCCCACAGCAGGGACAGCGCTATCCCTGCTGCTGGCTCTAAGCTGCGCTGGAGATCTCGTGTGAGTAGAGAGATCCTGCGCATGACCATTCCAGACGGCCGGGGGGAAGGAGACAGCACGTCAGTATTAACTGATGCGCTGTCAGCAGGAGAAGGCATCGCCGGAGGGTGGAGTTTGCGCTCCTCCGCTTCGGCGGGCAAGATGTTGATACATCTTGTTGGTCTCCCCTCCTGCTTCGCCTCGTTAATGAGGCAAAGCAGGAAGGGTTATAGCGGCGTGATAACTATATATAACTATATTTCCCAAATGTGCATATCCTTAATGTAGTACACATTAGGCATAAGTACACATAATAAGTACAAAATAGATTATATGGAAGCAGTGATGTATATTTAGAGGCATGTGCAGATAATGATGGCATATTCAGGGGCATAAGGAGGCTCTGCGACATGGGGCCCTGAATATGCCATCATTATCTGCACATGGCAATGGGTTTTTAGGCATATATAGGGACATAATGAGTTTGACGCTAACAGATAAATGCACATAAGACATATAATGGGACATTTAGGGCTCGGATGGCATATAAGGTGTATGTGAAATATGATCTATAAAGGGGCATGGGTGGAACTGGAATCTGTGAAATCACATGATATCTGCCCCTTGCCATGCCCTCTATTCGGTTATCTGAAAATGAACAGGTGGTAACCCTAGTTGTGCAACAACAAGAATAAAGTCTCCATACCGTAGTTTTACACATTTGCAGTTTGTAATTAGTCGTACTATGTATATTCATTCCATCAAATGGTATAGCACAATAGCACTGTCTGCTCTTAAGACATAAGTAATGTCTGCTTACCTTAGGCTGGACAATGTCATACAACTCAATCTCATTGTACATCTGAATATTGTCTTCATTTATACAACTATGCAAGAAAAGAAAATATATTGTTATTGGATGCTGTGCGCCTGCAAAGAGGAAGAGGGGGAAAGTGGGCCGGGGGCTGTCCAGTCGCTAGGAGTGCCCTGTGCATACCCTCGAAAATTATAAAATGGGGGTCCTTGTACTAGACCATGCCCCTTTGCACGAGGCCCTGCCCACTGTTGTTATAGCCCCCTTTATAATCAAATAAATAAAGTAAATAAAAACTATAAAGGAACACATATATGATTTGTGTACTATGTGTGCAAGTTGCTTATTTCACTAGTTTAGCAATAGTTTGATGCAACCAACCCATGATACCCCGGTTATTGAACAAAGGGTCAACAGTGTCCATATGTTGCACAAGGTTGACATTGACGAAAGTTTGACACATGAAAAGGTCGAAAAGAGGTTTTCATGGTATTTGTGGCAGTGTCGACACCTGAGCACATAGACCCCAATTAGTGTAGAGCACATGGCTCCCCCCAAAAATAATAATAATTGTAAAAAACTTATGTCAACCCTTTCATGTGTCGACCATTGACATGTCAACCTTTTGTCAATACCATCCTACTGCAGATTGACCTTATTGTCTATGTTGACCTTGTGCATGTCAACATTTTGGTGTCGATTTATTTTCTATCTAGAGACACTGCCGATCTATCATCCAGATCCCTAATACTACACAACCCAAATCCATTCCTATCTTCACTATATCCTGCCTGTTGTTTTCTATGCTATTCTTTTTCTTCAAAAATTCAGTATTTACCCCATTTGTCTAGGAGAACTCCTTTTATACCCCACTTGTAACCCCCAGGACTCCTGGCATCGGCCTTTCTGTACTGAGGGGGTTATTCTAATTCATTTGTACGGGGGACCAATGTTGTGCGTATGCGCAGGTGCATTTCTGCACATCTGCATACTGTTGGCTGGGCGCACGCACCCAAGACTGCAGGTGTGATGCGGCGGTGGATAGTCCCTCCCATGGGAACGCCCAGCAATTCATGGGCGTTCCCATGAAAACGCTGGATGCTCCCATGGTAATCGGCCCATGACATGGGTGGTAGGGGCGAGCAGCTGACATCACCTGAGAGTCACTTTAGATATGCGTGCACTCACCACATCAATCGAAGGTCGCCAACCATCAAATGATGTGGGTGTTACATTGAATATAAACATCCATTCGCAGCCAGTGTGTAGGAACGCGGCATGCCGGGGGACAGGCAGACCGGCATTCGGCATACTTAATGGCTGCTAAGGGCTTGACTAATAACCACTGTGTACATAGGCCCTTTTTCTGGTTGACTCACGCAACCTTGTGAGTCAACCAGCATAAGGGCCTATGTACACAGTGGTTCTTAGGCAAGCCCTTAGCAGCCATTAAGTAATTAGCACTAGGTATAAACCATCAGCAAGTCAGACAATGTGAGTTGTTTACAAATAACAAACAAGCTGAGGCACAGCACTAAATACTCGTTACTAGGTTACTTGCCTTGAGTTTCACCAAAGTCCATAGATTTGTAGATTTCAAAGATGGTGTTAAGCAACCTACACATGGGGAAATAAGTGTTCTGAGTGATGCTAGATCGCTCAGCACACAGCACTGCACAGTGATGTGCTACTTAGCAATCTGTCAGTGCTCAGGGCCAGTGTTCTTTGTGATAACACTAGCCCTGACCCCAGTGATTAACTTGATTTATCCAGAGTGCACGATATTGGTCGCAGGGCGATAGCAACACGCGGGGCTTTCGCTCTGCCCCTACACACAGAGTGATGTTGGGGCTTTTCTATGCGATCTAGTGAGATGGCTTAGAAAGTGCCCGGGGATCGCTATGTGTGTAGGCCCCATTAGTGGATGGTGCGATCTAGTGAGATGGCTTAGAAAGTGCCCGGGGATCGCTATGTGTGCACAGGTGATGGCAATCATACATTAAGAGGGAAGTGCAGGAGCAGAGCAATGTGTCCCTCCTGGAGAGGGTCATGTTGGGAGGTATGTGTGTGTAGGCCCCATTAGTGGAGGGTGCTTCCACTGTTTAACTAGGTAAAAGCAAATACATTGCTAATTAATTACTGCATATTGAATGCAGATTTACACCTATAATAATAATAATTGTTGCTGCACTCACCTGAAAATGACTTTATTTTTCTCTATATCCACTCTAACATCCCGACTGTTCTCAACACAGAATTCCATAAAGACATACTTCGCCCGATCATACCAAAGGACTTTTGCGTGTTGTCTTAAAACAAGATCAAAAACCATCACCAAAATTAAGATATCAAAATAAAAGCATTTCCAAATGGCTTGTTTTCATTTACATTATATTTTACGTAAAATGGTCTAAAATACATCATATGCAAAAGGACTGGAACCTCCCTGGCAGCTCAAGGGAGGGTTGGCGGGTGACCTCCCCTCAGAGAAGTTGCCCTAAGGTGCGTCCCAACTGTCACGATTCCGTCGGGACAGTCCCGATTTTCGGGTCCTGTCCCGACGTCCCACCCGCGGCAGGCATTGTCCCGCTGCGGGGGGTGGCAGTTGGGAGACCCCCCAATCTAGTAGAATAGACGCTGTGCGCATGCGCACAGCGTCTATTCTCGTATGAAAATGAGGTCGCGGCTAATTAGCATAAGCCGCCCCCTCATTTGCATACGCCCCGCCCCCTTTTCGGGCGCCGCGCGAGTGTCCCTATTTCATCCGGACACAAGTTGGGAGGTATGGGCAGGGGATGTCGCTGGTCGGAGGAGCATGCTCCTCCGACCAGCGACCATTCAGGGGCTGAAAACGGGAGCGCACACCCGGCGATTTATCGCTGGTGCACACTCCAATCACTGGCAATATGGTCGCTCAGCGACCATATTCTCAGCGATTTCAGCCCCTATCGCCCCCGTGTGTTCACAGCACTAGTGTATGGGCATCTTAAGCTCTGTGGCAGAAACCCCAGTCTCTCAGATCACTTTATCATAACTAATAATAAAATAAAAAATATATTGCTACAGTTTGGATACTAGTACAGGAAATATCTGGCAGTGGGGCAAATGTATTAGGCCTGGTGAAAAGATAACCTGGTGATAAAGTTCAGATAAATTGGAAGGAGATAACGCACCAGCTGTGTTTCAAATATGACAGTTGGGAGTTGATTGGCTGGTGCATTATCTCCTTCCACTTTATCTCAACTTTATCTCCAGTTTATCTCTTTGCCAGGCTTAATACATCTGCCCCAGTCTTTGAAAGCAGTGGAACTGTTTTACTATAGATGAGTACATATTAAGCCATATGGACATACTGTAGGCGCATTTATAATAGGTGCAGGTTCCAGGGAGGCCCCACACTGCAAATTCTGCATCAAGATTATGCTTATCTTGTGAAATGACAAATGGGTCCCTACACCTTTTGCGGTACCACCATTCCCAGTGACATCTTTCCTGACTGTCCTGAGCAGTAAAAACATAGACACTGGCATCTTTTTGAATATCACTGGGAAGATGGTTCTGGAGAAGAGAAGGGACTTGCTTGCCCGCATACTGAGTAAGATGTACAGCTGGGGGGTGGGGGATTTGGCTGCGAGGGGGTCTGTTTCACAAGGCCCCCCATTTGCTGCATGTACAGATGGAGCCCCTCTTGTCCTTGCCTTGCGCCCACCAGAATGTCCTCTCTGGCGAGCACCGGCGGACAGGGACTCCATTAAACTGGGACGCACGTGCGTCTCATGCGGCTGGACAGCGGGTCCCTGCCCGTCTTCGATTCAGGGAGACGGGTTGGGGGGTGGTGGGGACTGGCGGATGATGGTGGGAAGCTCCGTCGCCACGGGGCGCGAGAGGGAGCATGTTCCATCTGTATATGCCCCTGGTAGATAGAGCTGCAATTTTTTAAAGAAAAACAAGAGGTCGCCATTTTGGATATTCTGTGTATGTTTACTAAACTTGACACTATATTGCTATAATGAGTTAGTGTTTATCAGTATTCTGATGCAGCATACAAACAGAGAGATTTGAGCTTGTTTTCTAAACGATCTGGCTAGATTGCTTAGTAATTATGACACAAATCACTCAGTGTGTATGCCCCATAGTGATGGCGATGCGCAGTCCCACTATATCGCTTAGCACGGAGGCACCGTCACCCCATGTGTATGGGGCATTACTGTTCATAGTGAACGCCTGCATTTTATTTATCCTGCATGGCACTTTTAGTCTCAGCATGGTAAGCACCCCTTACTATGTTTACAATTAGGGTGTGCAATCCAGTCCCATCCTCCATACCATTTACTCTTAACTGGACAATACACTAGCCAAATAAGTTTGAATGTTCTGGCGAAGCATGCTGGGACTTAACAAACAGAGGGACAGCACTCTGTTAATGCATCCACCTAGTGCAGCACAAAACAATGTTTCAGACTAGAAACTGCAAACAATGGGAAGCAATTAATTATCGAACATTGACTATGTTTATAGCTCGCTATCTTTAATCAACGTACCTCATGATAGTCCTGTGAAATCCACGGAGTGAGTTTTTAGAGGTTGGTGTAGCTACAGTGTCAGAGGAGACTGCATGCACTGTTTCCAAGACCACAACCAAAAGACCCTCAGAAGCCTTACTATATTTAGGAACAGCTGCTGGTTATACTGTGCCCTCCCCCTTGAGAAAACACTGTGACTTGTCACAGAGCCAGAAAGACTAGTGCTTTCTAGACTGTTCCCCAAGCAGGGACATCTGTGATAAAAAATTGACCGTCATGAAGAATGCACAGATAGGACACTTGAGTTCACTGATAGCAAAGGAAATAGGTTAAGATTTGCATATAATGATCGATCAATTCAATGGTAATTTGTGTAAATCACATACATCTGTAATGAATTATGCTTTTCACCATGGCATGACCTTAATTTACTGGTGTGTACATGCCTGGGGTAGATTGGGTTTGAAAACCAGCCTCTGAAATTTCTGGTAGCAGCTCTATAGGTGGTGGGAGCTGTTGAGGGGAGCACGATCCATCCTCATAGAGCCTGCTTCTGAGTTGTATGCAGTTGCGGCCTTCCATGCCTCTTTTGTAGCAATTGTGTCTGCAGCTTAAGGCCATACCTGTACTTTCCTCTCAGGGAGAATCCCGGGGAGAAGACTCCCTGTTGCATTTCCCGGGGGGGGGGGGGGCTAGAGCATGATGTCATAAAGCTCTGCCCTCAATACAGTAAATGTCGCATTTTTTTAAATCTTTAGGGAGGGGCTAAAATGGCACAATCTATGACATTTTAGACCCTCCCTGAAGTATTTGACCAGTTAAGGTGGGGATTGCTGTTGGGGGGGGGGGGGGGGATTTTGTGGCAGCTCCATACAGGAGGCTTGCCCACCCTTTCTGGGGACCAGGGGAGAGACCAAGTATTCAGGACTCTCTCGGCCATTCCAGGAGGGTAGCCAAGTATGCTTTAGGCTAATGCTATCCTGGTGTACATCTGTGCATTCGACTCTACAAGGACTGACACGCCCCCTGTCCGTGTTTACAGATGCAGCAATCATGCTTTGTGCATCTTTAGTTGCCACCGTTGGTTGCATAATTAAAACTTTCACCAGTCCTACATACCTTCCAACTCTGCCGATTTTCATGGGACCATCCCAGTTTTCCCAGGGCCGGCAGTGTCCCATGGTGGGGGGCAGTTGGGAGTGCCATTTGTTACCGTACGCACAGCATCTATTCCCAGAGACAGAAGGGCTGGGGGCAAGGCCAGCAGCTCACAGCTGCTGGCCATGCCCCCACAACGCCAAAAAAGGGGCGTGACCTCGTGGAGATCGTGGTATGGTCCTATTCTAGATGCAAATCATCTGTCTAAATATGGTCTTCAATGTAAGCGTTTTAGCCTCTCTATAAGCAACATGACCTTACTATATTATCTTCTTCATATGATTAGCCAATCCCCTGTAACAGCCTAGTAATGGCTGCCTGTCTACCACTGCAGTGCCACTCCTAGATTTGAACATTTTAAAAACTGTAAAAAATTCTGTGATTTTTTTAAACATATTTAAAACTTTAGATGTGATCATGTTTAAATATGTTTTCAAAGTTTTTTTTTTCACTAATATTGTTTTTCATGTTATATATGCACTTTGCAATTTTGCACATTTATTACAGAGTATTATGTTCCCAAGTGCACGCCCCCTCCCCAGCCGAAGTGCCAAAAAGAGGTCATCAGCAGCAGACATGGACAACTAATCATGTAGATCACAAATCTAGTCGTACAAGATACTGTATGTTTAATTAAAAAAAATCGTCTTTATAAAAAAAAATTGTCTTTATGCGGATGTTTGAATGTAGGACCTGTCAAAATAAAATTGCAGGTGGTACATGAAATACATTTATAGCAACCTGTTTTTTTAAATTGCATGTTGCTGTTATTTTGATAATGTGATTGCCTCTGTGTGCATGTGTGAGAGAGAAAGAGATGTAGTTTCATTTTATTCGCCGGCCACTGGCACACAGCAGTGTGGGTTTGGGGCGTGGGACGGCGGGCCAGAGTAGGGCCCAAGGTAACGACCAACGGTTCATGGGCGTTCCCTTGAATACATTGGGCGTTCCCATGGAAATTCACCCATTGGTGCGGGGGACGGGAAGCTGATGTCAGGGGATGTCAGCTGCTCGCCCTCTTCCCATACAGGGAGCCTGCAGATCTAAGGCGCCGGAGTGTCTTAGATCTGGGAGCGCTGTAGAAAGCATTTGATGGTCGGAGACCATCTAATTATTTCACCCCCGCACGCAAGCTGCGAATGGATGTTTATGGAAAAATATTAAACCCATTCGAATGCGTGCGGGTACAATCTGCCACCATCCGGAATTTATCATGTTTCCCTACAGCTGTTTATGTTATTTTTCACTGTATACTTGACTTAAAAGCAATAGTTTTTCCATTCAGTCTCAGGCCACTTATTGACAATAGTATGGAAACTTACTGAATGCTAACCTCACATATTCATATGTAATGGAACATAAGGAGAGGCCCAGGGGGTGGAAAGCACACAAAGCAGCAATCATCTACTGCAGCAGACAACAAAAAAAGTGCCTATTCTTCCATCATGGGCAGTAATATTCTATCCTCCTGTGTAGCATCACACCAGCTACAATCTCTTTGGCCCTTATTTTGATTGAGTAGGATGGCTCTGAATGCGGCCGGATGGCCGATGGTTGGTGTTTGCGCATGTGCAGAGGCGAACGCCGCGCACGTCCGAATACAAAGTGAATTCTGTACAATCCGAACAGGGGGTGGAGAGGGGCGTGAAGGGCTGTTTTGGGCTCATTACCATATGCATACGCCCCGCGTTTCATGGGCGTTGAACACTCGGTGCTGCCTGACCATTCGGCGACCATCGGATGATGGGGTAGGTTTTCACAGATGGAGGAGGTGTTCACATGAAAAATCCACTTGCGGTCCATTCGGTCGGCGTCTTACCGCATACGGACGGTGTGAGCGATCCGTACGGAAGGCGGGGCTAAGAACACTCGGTTCCTGTCTGAAAATACGCATCCGACCGAATCAACTACAATAAGGGCCTTTGTTTCAAATGTCCACTGTAATCTACAGTTCCTGGCTAAAACATATTGCACTTCTTGTTTATTAAATTCTGGTTTGAAGCTTTTTTTCCATTAGGTATTATGCAGATATAAGAACATAAGCCTCACAAATAATAACAAAAATCCACTTATACCAGAAGTTCCCAAACCCAGTCCTCAAGGCGCACTAAAGATGCCCATACATCTGCAATCCATAATTTCATGTTGGTAGGCAATTTGTCATTGCATGCAATGCTTTTGCTACTGACTGCCGGGTTTCCCATATTGTATGTTTTAAGGTCCATATATACTGGGTGACAATGCCCAGCGTGTATGGACAGCGATGACCGCTGTCATTGCTGCGGGGAAAGCCGCTCAGTGCATACACACTGAGCAGCTTTCCCCCTGCCCGGGGCCGACGGAGGGGTGAGGACGGCGTTGCATAGTGGGGCGATATGCAAAGCTGTCCTGAAAGCCGCTCATCTGCTGGTATAACCTGCTGTTTTGAGCGACTTTCAGCTCAAAGTCGCCCAGTGTGTATGGGCCTTAACTTTTGCGTACAATGTATCGCGTAAAATACCATTGACTGCCACAGTATCTGAAAAATCTTTGTGGCAGCCTTGGTGATCTCCAGATCCGATCCGCACAGGAACCGCAGGTAAAACACATACAATATAGCATTTTTCACATGATTTATCGCCCCAATGGGTCAACATGTGAAAAAGGACCATATTGTTTAAGTGTAAAGCCACCTTAATGCCCAACCCTAAAAATCATGAAAATCCATTTGTCAACATTTGTTGTTCCGGATATTTGCATGTTGACTTTTTGACCCTGACTACAAAAATTCATGTCAACTTTTTGATTGTTGACCATTTGGTGTCCACATATTGCCTGTTTATATATTTACGAACTTACATTCAGATACCTAACAAATCTTGTATTGCAAGTTTACATAATAAAGTATGTCCATCGAAGCTTGAATGTGTCGTACACACCATCACAGGAGCAGAAGAAGTACTAAGCAGCTGAAGCGCTGACTACCTGGTGTGGGGGCGGACGGGACTTGTCCGTCAAGCACATATAAACATACATGTGAAAGTGTATGTAATATGTGCTGGCAGTGTATATGGGATCGGCTGTGCTGTTTCTATCACAGCCGCTATTGTGAACCCAGGACTCTGCATTCACTGATCCAGGATACACTGAAAGCACATACAGTATATTACACACATCCACTCAGATATAGTTAGATGTGCTTGGTGGACTCCCCTGCACTAGGTAATTGGTACTGCAGCCCTAGGTGCCGCACTGGTACTAAGGGGTCCATTTATCATTTAATATTTGTGGCTAATTCCCCGAAAACTCCTGTTTCTGGAGGCTAGTCGTAATTATTAAATATCCCTGATGTCAGTCAACATACCTCCAAACAGGGGCATGACCTAGTGGCCTGATCTACAAATTGTGTCACTTCTGTGAGGCCACGCCCCCATTTTAGCCACTGAAGGGACATGGCCAGCACTCAGAGCTGCTGGCCATGCCCCCAGCCCCTCTGTCTCCAGGAATAGATGGGTAGCAGGGGGGACTCCCAACTACTCCCTCCCCACCTCAGGACACTGCCTGCCCCAGGCGTGGGATTGTCCATAAAAAACCAGGATGGTCAGTGAAAATTGGGACAGTTGGGAGGTATGCAGGGCCGGCGGCAGTTTGCAGCAGGGATCAGAGAGGTGAGTGGCACCGGCCGCCCCCCCCAGGAAATGACGTGGAGGCCTGCCTGAGGCGCAATCACCGGCACCCACACCCCCCCCCCCCCCACCCATGTACAGCGGCCGGGGGGGGCGGGGTGAGCACTGGAGCATGTGTCCAGCCCCCCCAAACGCCGCACGGGCATTGGGGGTATGGTATCAATATCAGGAGCATTGCATCAGGTCCGGGGACTACCGCTATTCTGACTGTGGGTTACCAAAGTGCAGGGGCAGTGCAGTCAGCAGGTCAGCTGGAGGTCAAAGCTAAAGGCCCCCATACATTAGGCTGACTTGTCTGAAGGACAAGTTGGACCTGTTTCCCCGGCAGGGCTCACATACGGCATATGTGCCAAAATTTGCATGTGATAAATCGCATGGGATTTATCACATGCAACCCCCACATGCATGGGAAACCACTGATTGGCCCGCCTCTCTGCATCCCCCTTCCCGGCTCCAGGCTGCACATAAGAATTATCTTATGTGCAACCCGCCCGACCTCTGACCCCGATGCGCACGGGACCGGAATCTGGTCAAATCGCACCAAATCTCACTAGTGTATGGGGGCCTTAACCCACACAGAGCGCATTGTATATGAGATCCTTATTAATTGACAGATTGGAGTTGATTGGTTAGTACTCTTTTCTCAATCCTCAGTATATTATCTGCCTTTAAAAAAGCACTGAGGGGCAGATTTATTAAGCTTGGTGAAGTGATATAGTGTCTGGTTTTTATCACCGGCCAATCAGCTCCTAACTGTGAAGTTACAGGCTTGGTTTGAAAAATGACAGGTAGGAGCTGATTGGCCAGTGATTAAAAACCAGACACAGTGGGCCAGATTCTCTAAGCTTCAAAAGTGATAAAATGGAGAGTGATAAACAGCCAGCCAGTCAGCTCCTGCCTGCCATGTCACAGACTGTGTTTGAAAAATGTCAGACAGGAGCTGATTGGCTGGTTGTTATCACTCTCCATTTTAACACTTTTGAAGTTTAGAGAATCTGGCCCTTTATCACTTCATCGAGCTTAATAAATATACAGGTGCGTACACACCTACAGATTTTCTGTCTGATCTATCTGGTGGGAACAAAAACCTGGAAATGTATGACAATCAAAAAATTGTTCCCAAACACGTAAAAACACAGTGATCAGTCAGGCAAATTGTTTAAATCATACTGATATAACAAATTTATCAAAGCATAGATTTTGTTTTCCTGCATTTGGGTGGAAATTTTTGATTACCATATTTCCAGGTGTCTGTTCCCACCAGAGAGATCAGACAGAAAATTTGTAGGTGTGTACGCTCCTTATCCCTGACTGACGCGTTCCTTGTGATCTGCGCGGCCTGCCCGTGACGTATGCAGCACTGGCGGAAGCCCCCAGGAAGTGGCTACGCAAGCTCAGTATCCATGACAACAGACATCTGGCAGTGGCTACGCTACAGCTGACGTCAGCAGCAGCAGCAGCATTACTGCCACCTCCAATATGGCGGCATAGGCAGCAGCCGGTGACAGGTAGCCATGTCCGCTGATGAGATGTCGATGTCTGATGGGGAGCCCTTCACCCAGGAGCGGTGGGCTCCCGTCGGGGCAGTTGCAGAAGAAGCAGACGAGCAGGCCTCGGGTCATGGCATTAAGTCAGAAGGAGTGGTGTCAGGCCTCCTGCGCTCCGGCACGGGGTCGGTGGAGATGGTTGAGAAGCTGCAGAGGCTGGAGGATGAGCAGGAGCTGCTTAATTCATCCCTGCTCGCCCTAACCTCACACTTCGCCCAGGTGCAGTTCCGTCTGAAGCAGATCGTCCGCGCAGAGGGTCCAGAGAAGGAGAAACTGCTGGCCGAGCTGGAGGACTTCGCCTTCAAGGGCTGCCCTCATGTGCAAGGGCCCCGAGGATTGGCGGACCAGCAGGTGCTGGATGACTCGGTAAGTGTAGGTGCAGGTATTTGGGCTGATGCCTGATGGCTCAGTCATTGCAGTACCTGAACTTGTGCAGCCACAGCCACCCTCTTCCTCCTTTACTTCAGGACCTTAAGTATTGGAGTAAGAGCCGAGGGTGGCTGTACACCTGGTGTCTGGCAAGGGAAGGACTGTCAGAGGGGCTTTCCATGGGTGCACAACTGTCCTGTACATGACCGAGAGAGGGAAAGCTTATGGGGGCACTGGTAACAGGAAGAAGGGTGGCACAGGGGCTATCTATGGATGTGTACCTGATATCCTACTGGGAGAGGGGTGGCAGTGGCACAAGTGGTACTATGCAGATATATAAAATCTCTCTGATTTACATAGGGTAGATTCTGTTTCCTATACCTGGGTGGAAAGCCTGGTGAAGAGACAAAGTAGAAGGTGCTTAATACATTTGCCCCATTATGTTGAAACGGAGATTGGTTTGAAAGCCCGGCGGTTGGAATCCCGTCGGTCAAAATCCCTACGCCGGAATCCCGACCGCCAAAATCCCAACAAGGGGGGGCGTGGATCGCCCCCCGCCCCCTTCGAGCTCGCTGCGCTCGGCACACTAATTTATTCTCTCTCTATGGGTGTCGTGGACACCCACAGAGGGACAAAGTGCCGAAATATCGACCGCCGGATATCCACTGCATCCCATTGAGGGATTGGTTTGAAATCTTAAGTGATTCCCAAACTTGGTTGTTGAGGGCTTTTAATGTTTTCTAGGTATCCCCACAGATTCCCCCAAGTGAAGTACCATTTTATTTTTTTATCCTGTGGATCTTTTTAAGTATGTCAGAGAGTAATGAGTACACCTATGCATTTGCTGAAAAATGTGTTCCTTGAAAACTGAGTTTGGAAATTGCTGGTTTCAAACCAACATAATTTCTATATGTTCTATTATAGATATAGCAGCATCAAATTGCATCTGCACAGAAGAAAATAAATCTCTGTGGGGCACTTTTTATATAAGTATTTGTTTATATTTTAAATGTAGCTTTTATTAATATACATTTAAAAAAAGTATTAAACCATAATTAGTTTTCTTTCTTATGGGTTATGTAATCCCTCCTCTTATAACAAACAATGTAAATAGTATGTCTTCAGCAAAATGTTTACATGCCCTTTTAAAAGTTAATTTGATCCTCTTATCTCATAGTACAGGTTGAGTATCCCGTATCCAAAATGCTCGGGACCAGGAGATTTTTGGATAACGGATTATTCCGTATTTCGGAATATTTTAATATTTCAATGATGTATTTTGAAGTATCTTGCATTTATGCTGTATAAACACATAATATACACACAAATATATTTTATTACCACATAAAATACACACAAAGATATTTTATTTGTTCAAAAAACAAGGTTTCAAAACATGAAACAAAATTTGTGTACTATCTCAGATATTGAATTTGAATGCCAAGCAATCATTTTCTTGCACATATATAGTGCCAGTTACATATCATGTCCCCAGTGATGCTGTTACAAATGTCCCCAGTGAGTTTTTAGCAAAAAAAAAATTTTTTTTCCACTTTCTGAAAAGTATGGTTTTCGGAATAATTCGGATAACGGATATTCGGATACGGGATACTCAACCTGTATAAATTAAGAGGGATCAAAAAAGATTGATCCTCTTTTGAAGTAAGCAGGTACAGCTGCAAGGCACAGGAATAGCCTACATAAATATACGTTTGCAGTTGCATCACATCAATCTTCAATAATCATAAAAGCTTCCAATGTTAAGCTGGACATACACTTGTGCGATTTGAGCCCTATTTTACCTTATTCTGATGCATTGGGAGAAATCAGGTGAAAAGTGTTAAATCGTATGTGTTTAACCTCCAATTCCGAGCCTGAGATTGCAGTGACTGCCATAAGATTTATCGGATCCCAAAGCATCATATGCAAATTGCCTGCGTACGGTGTATCATATGCCATCTTGGACAGTCGATGTTGTACTATACTGAACGCCTCCCATGCTGATTTTTTTTTTTTTAAGCTGATATGTATGCAAGCTTTTTATCTTTAGTAAATTACCGTTGAAATACTCTTCATTGTGCTCTCCTTCTGTTTTTTTCTCCACATGAAACCATTGCCTGGGCTGGGGTAAGACCATAGTTGAGCTGCAATATAATTACAGATCCCTGATATCAGGACAGACTTCTACACTATAATACTATTGTGCAATTTGCATTATTGTCTGTCTGTCTGTCTCGCACACAACATTTGAAGATTTATACTGACCTAAACTGTAGTTATTGACAAGATATTGACTTAAATATAATGAAGCTTTTATAATTATTGGAGATTGATATGATCACTTTTTGATATACCTGGAAATGGATATTTATGTTGCCTGTGCCTTGCAGTCTGGAGAATTGTAGCTGTGATAATTTTATGCCAAAATAGGATCAAAATGACTCTTAAAGGGCAATTAAACATTTAGGTAGGGGTCGATCCCATTAGCTCCAAAGAGAGCACGGTGCCGGTCCAACTAGAGATGTCCAGGCTCTGATTTACTCTGATTTCAAAGCAGGATCTTATTGACTATCAACTGTCAACAACTGTCATGTGATTAGGGATAGCCAATAAGATCCTGCTTTGAAATCAGAGTAAATCCTAGCCTGTACATCTCTAGTTCCAACGCATTTAACCGCTGGCAATGGCACCCAAATTTAGTTGATCTTGCACCCTTCGATGGGCCTAATTCACTTAAAATTGCTGGCAACCCTATGGAGGTACGAGCGCTTTTAGGCGAATTCTGTCCATCGTATAGTGCACCCGGTGCACTTGCGAATCATCTGCTCCTAATAGGATCGACCTCATAGAAGAGAAGAGGCAAGAATAAACTCCCTTATAACCCATAAGAAAGATAATGAAGACACCATTATGGTTAATCCATTTTATGTTGAATACATATCACTATGATTTTTAGATGTATAATAATAAAAGCTATGTTTTAAATATTATCATTATTTACAGTTTCTTATATAGTGCAGCAGATTCTGTTGTGCTTTACAATTGTAGACCGTGATCAAACAGACAGGCTTGGAGGTAAGAGGGCCCTGCTGCAAGCTTACAGTCTATAATAGGGGTGGGCAAACTGGCCCGTGACACAATATTGACTGGCCAGCGGTGCCTCTCAGGACATGTTTTGCACTCCACACGGGGGGCAGCTGGCCGGAATTTCCTCAGCAGCACTGCATAACCCAGCTCCTGCTGCCCTGACTCAATTGTGTGACAGCTGAACCGTCTGCAGGGCAGTCGAGCAACGGCTCAGCTATCCCATAGTGTGCTAGGTGCCAGAGGCTCAGTGATTTCCTGAGCCACAGGAGGTGGGAACCCGGGCAGTGTGTGCCATGTGGATGGAAGCTGCTTGGAGGAGAGACAGAGAGAGTCTCTGCTCTCCTCTTGTCTCTGTTCTATGAGTTGGCTTCTCCCTACAAAACAAGTAAGACGGCCTATTTTTGTATATATAGAATTTGAGCTCATACCGTATGGCTTAATACGATTTTTGTGTGTCGCCCGCGAATATTTAATGGAATTGTTAAGTGACCCCCTGGCCAAAATAATTGCCCACCCCTGGTCGATAAGGACATAGGAGGGAAACACAAGGACAGGCACTGGTAATAGCATAGCAGTCCCACCAGGTTGCAAGTCCAGAAGGGAATCTATATAATACATAAGTGCCTCAGAGGGTTATGCGTGTGGAACTTAAATATGATAGGCTTGCCTGAAGAGGTGTTTTCAGGGAATGCTTGAAAATTTGGAGGCTAGTAGAGAGTCTTATTGTGCATGGAAGGGCTTTCCATAGGGTGTATAACATACGTTATCTCAGAGGGATGCCCTCATGTTCAGGAAATAGACTTTCTGATTTGTCCTAAGGAGCCTATTCAGACCCATTCGATATAAGCTGAATTCATCTCAGTTCCCGATGTTCAGGGTTTGTGCATGCGCAAACCCCAAGAGCAAATGGCTCTGGCAAGGGCCAGCGGTGGTAGCAAGGGAAAGCCTAGCATTTTATGGTCATTCCCACAAGAACGTAGGCATGACTATTCCTGCTTGGGGTGGGCGGCTGACGTCACATGATGTCAGCACCTACCCCCAATTTGGCTGATAGCGGGCATCTGAAAAGTAAGTATGGACTTACTTTTTCAGAGTGAAGGCTGTTTGCTAGGCTGCAATTACACGCAGCCTGGCAAACAGGTCTAAATCAGGCCATAAGTACCATAAAATGGAAACTGCTTGCTGTAACAGCCAGTGCATAGACAAAGCAGGTGAAATAACCGTATAGTTCCTGAAAACAAATGGTGCAGAATAGAGCGCTCTTTAGTCTCCGCTATAGGTCATGTCATTATTGATATAGATGCATTAAAACACCTCCAATTATCTCTGGATTCATTCTTAAGAGCGGTACTTCTTTATCATCTTGGGTGTACCTCCCAATAGATGAAAAAAAGATTGTGATAAGGGCCATGCATAATAATGTTTCAGAAAAAAGGTTCTAATGTAATAAACTGCTAAGCTCCTAAAGGTAAAAACAGCAGCATGCATAAATAAATAAGCAAGACCAGCTGCCAACCAAAATAAAGAAATGAAAAAGCATTGAACCATATTGGATGGACTCCAGATATCTTGCCTGCTGCTGCTCTATTTTCAAAAGATGGGATGTTCAACTTTTGTCTGGTCTTTCTGGCGATTTCTATCAAACATCCTGTCTGGGCTAACGCATATTTTTATAAGTATATTATATCATTCTTTATACAGATTAGTTGCCACTCATGGTCAACGCTTTTGGTTCCCTGATACTGATATGTCATGTGGCAATTGCTTTTCTTTTCTCTCAGAACCAGACAAGGTGCGCTAAGCCTACACCCCTCATAAGGCAGAATGGTTGCCGTAGCCCATCAGCATTGGTATGTGTGTATGCACTTGCCAATGCTGGGTCCCCTCAGTCAACGATATTGGCGGCTTTAGGGGATCACAGGTGTGTATGCACCTTTACACTATAAAGTGTCTATCTTCTTTTTTTTTTACTGATTAAGATGTACAGGGTTCACCATGGATGCATAACAGATTTTTTTCCTTTTTTAAGCATCTTTTTTTGTAACGCACCTATGTGAAAATTCTTATTTATTTGTAGATGTCAGTACTTAAACAAGCAGAGCAAGAAACTCTAGAAATTCCAGTGTAAATGAAGAGAATTTGAGAAGTTAGCTGTGGTTACACACAGGCCATTCTCACAGGTGTGGTAGGTGGGCCTATTGGACAGGATCTTACTGTTTGGGGCATGGTTTTAGCAAGGTTATTTTCTGACTTCACTGTGTAATAAACTCAGAAGCTGACAATAGTTCTCTCACCACATCTTCTCTGTCAGCTAATTAGTCAATTCATTGCCATGTCAATTTTTTGGACTAGTTTTAAGGTCCATACTCACTGGACGAATATGCCCAGCGTGTATGGACAGCGATGATCGCTAGGGGGAAAGACGCTCAGTGCATACTAGGGTGGCCAATCCCGGGATCGGCGGGATCCCGGGATTTGGCCCTAAAAACGCCGGGATTTGAATCCCGGGATTGGAAGTTCCAATCCCGGGATTGCGGGATTGGCCTGCGCATGCGCGAATCTAATGTCGGGCAGCGCTAAGACCAGCACAGACGCTTCCCGGCTTCTCCCAAACCCCGGCGCGCTGCTCTGTGGCTGCGTGCAGCGTGACCTGATGTCAGCAGTCATGCTGCGCAGCGCGTCTGATGCTCCGTGCACGCTCACCGCTAGGTACCTGTGCATTCACTGCTGCCTGGGTACTGCGACGTCAGTCTCCCACACATCTGCAGGCCTCCAGACCACCGCTGCCCGGCTACCGCACATCTGCCCGCCTCCAGACCACCCGCACACGGCCCCCAATGAAAGCCGCCGGCCTCTGAACATCACTGCTCGGCTCCCGCAGCAATGGCCGGGTGAGTTAGACTGGGTTTGGGGGGGACTAAAGTTCGTCATTATATTGACGAGCTCAATCCCGGGTATCCCGGGAATCCCGGGATTAGGCATTTTTCAATCCCGAATCCCAGGATTGAAAAATAGCCCCGGGATTGGCATCCCTAGTGCATACACACTGAGCGGCTTTCCCCTTGCCCGGTGCTGTCAGCGGGAGAGGACGGCTTTGAATAGCGCAGCGCTATGCAAAGTCGTCCTCAAAACCGCTCATCTGCTGGTAATAGCAACAGATGAATGGCTTTCCCGGCTCAGTCGCCCAGTGTGTATGGGCCTTTAGTCTTAAGTGATGCTTTGTTAATGTAACAAGGCAGGATGAAGCCATTGTTGCTGGGTTGCAAAGTTTGTGGGCCAAAGTATATGTATGAGTTAGGGCTCAATTTATTAATCTTATTTTAACTGTGGTACTTAACATCATTTTTGCAATACAGAACTAAATGGGTATGGATCATTGGATAGACCGCAATTAGGTAGACACCACTAGGTTGACGTGGGTTAGGTCGACAGGGTCATTAGGTCGACATGGGGAAGGTTGACGGTCAAAATGTTGACATGGGGTTTTTTCACCTTTTTTCCCCGCAAATGTCGGCATGGATACTGAAACGTAGCACGCGTGCGCTCGCCATGCTTCTGGCTCAGACACTATTTTATTCTCCCACCACGCCCTAGTGGATGATAGAGCATGAAATACCGCATGTCGGCACATGCCTGTTCCCAAAAAGACATGAAAAACCCCGCTTGTGTCAACCTAATGACCTTGTCGACATTCATGCATGTCGACCTAGTGGTGTCCACCTAATGCTTGTTGACCTAGTGACCATATCCTAACTAAAGACCACAAGAATTTAATAAAATTACACCCCTCAGAAAGGTGGATCGAAAAGCCATGCGTCCTTCATTCTAGTTTTACCTTGGGCAATGTTTAATGCTGACTGCAAAGTTCTCTGGCCATTTTTATCCATATTTCTCATGCGCAGTCTGAAAAGGCCACACTGTGGGGAAATCTTCTGAAATTGCTGCTGTACTCTGCATGTGTAAGCAGACAGCTTGAGCTTGCATACTGTATGCACAAAATTGCCAGACACTTTGGGCTCCTTTAATAACATCACCCTAATATGGCATTATACTTTTTCATCAAACTGGAACGATTAGCATATAACAGTTCAATCAATTTATTCTACACCGCAGTCTGGATGTGAGGCTATGGGACTACAGTGCAATGCACAAATAAATAAAATGCAGGTTATTTCTCAGCAGTTTCCCTTTCTTAAATTGAGATAAGCAGCGATGACCCATTTTTCTGCAGGAAAAAAGGGGTTGTCATTGTTTGATAAATAAAATCGTTAACCATTTACTCTACTTTTTAATGGCAAATATTCTGCTTATTCTCTTACAGACAAGATTTTGAATAGTTATGCCATATAGAATTTTTCTGGCAGGTCCTAACTCCTGTTCTCTTTGTAGTATCTGTAATTCTTGTACTTTCTAATAATTGCTAATGTTGTTTAAGGAACTGCTTGTTTATTGTATAGAAATCTTCTGTTCTTAAGCCCATTACACACTTGCTAACCATGATATATGCAGCGGCGGGGTGCCGACATCGGCAAGTGAGTACACACTTGCTGATGCTTGCGGAGAAGGGAGCGATGGCCATACTTGCAACTAAGGCATGGCCGGCAGTAACAAGGACCCCCCTCGTCTGATCATGCATGAGGTAGGGGGACGTTAATGATGCAATGGAGCGCACATCATTAACAATATTTAGTGCACACCCTAGACGATACTGTGCACAGTATCACTCAGAAAGTCCTTTGTGTATTGGGGCTGCAGAGAAAGAAGGAAATGTCCATTCTCTGTGTATCTGGTTGTACAGAAGCATTGTGTTGTAATTGTAAGAGCAGAGAAAGTACGTTCCTGTGACTGATTGTTTAAACAAACGACGCACCCGGGTCATCTTATCACCATGCAAAACCAGTTCTGCTTCTAAATGCTACTTACGCCAAATACTTAAACCTCATTTTTTTCCCTTTTTTTTTTAACGCTTCCCTGTACAGGAACTGGTAAGTGTCAGTCTTGTTCAATTTTGTTACTTCTTTGATAACCTATGAAAACATTAGTGTCTTTAGGTACAATAATATATTTATAGACAAAAAAAAAAAGTGTGTGTAAGAAGCATGTACTGTATAAAAGGCTTCTCCAAAATACTATATCTGACATTTTATTTGTGTGTCCTTACTATTTTCTTGCTGCAGCACTATAAAATCTAAACAAATCTCTTGTTTCAGAGTGAATGGGAGAAAAGGGAGCGTATTGATGCCCAGCGGAAGAAGCAGCGGGAGCTCATTGTGCAGCTGAAGACACAGCTGGATGACTTGGAGACTTTTGCATACCAAGAGGGCAATTATGATTCGTTGCCCCAATCTATCCTCATGGAGAGGCAGCGAGTAAGCAAATATTCCTTATTGATGGCAAAAGTTCTACTCGCACTTCAGAAAACCTTGGGGCGAAATGTAATAGAGTGCGATTTTTTAGACATGTGCGATTTTTGGTCAAAAACGGCCGAAATCGCACATTTTCCGAAAATCGCACATTTAATAGGTTGAAAATCGCGGTAAAAAATCGCACTTTTTACCGCGAAATCGCACTTTTAGAAGTGCGATTTTTAGTCACATTTCAATTCGCATCCAGATGTTTTCCCATTATAAAGTATACAACTCGCAAATGTAATAGGGTGCGATTTTTGGTCAATGTTACCAAAAATCGCAAAAAAAATAGACCAGGTTCTGACAGGCGAATTTGACAGAACCATGCACAGATCATTGAGATCTGTGCATGGTTCTGTTAATAAAAATGTGTAAAAGTGTTTTTATAAAAAAAAAAACGGCGTGGGGTCCCCCCTCCTAAGCATAACCAGCCCCGGGCTCATTGAGCCGGACCTGGTTCCAAAAATACGGGGGAACAAAAAGCATAGGGGTCCCCCGTATTTCTGAAACCAGCCCCGGACTCTTGGACCGGTCCTGGTTCCAAAAATACGGGGGTCAAAAAATCTGGGGGTCCCCCGTATTTTGAAACCAGCACCGGGCTCCAACAGCCCGCGGTGTCATGCCACAGCCGGGGGACACTTTTTATACAAGGTCCCCCGGCCAAAACATGAGCACCGTGGCTGGTCAGCCTTGGACGGGGTACCTGGAGGAGTGGGGACCCCCCCAATAAAGGGGTCCCCCCCCCCCAGGCTTCACCCGTCCAGGGCTGAAGCCCGGGGCTGTCACCGGCGTCCGTGGCCAGTGGACGCCGGCCTGATAGGGTTAAATCCATCATACATATCATTACATTGCTTTTTACCGGCGAACTACAAGTGCCAGCAGACCTCCCCCGCATGCTGGGACTTGGAGAACCACAAGTCCCAGCATGCAGGGCATTAATGGGCCCGCTGGGACTTGTAGTCCACCTGTAAAAAGAATGTTTATAAAAAACACACACACAGAGAAGTACAAGTTTATTACACACACACACCTCAATTTTACACCAGCATACTTACCATTCCTGGATCCAGCGCTGGTCTGGCTGCTTTACAGCCGGCTCCCCCCGCACTGACAGGCAGCGGGGAGAACCGCTTTCTCCGTTGCCTGTCACCGGCTTTCTCCGTAGCTTCTGTAGCTCTGTCCCAGTGCTACAGAGGCTGAGAGCGTGATTGGCTGAGCTACAGTATGCGTCTCCATGGAGACGCATAGCTCAGCCAATCACGCTCTCAGCCTCTGTAGCACTGGGACAGAGCTACAGAAGCTACGGAGAAAGCCGGTGACAGGCAACGGAGAAAGCGGTTCTCCCCGCTGCCTGTCAGTGCGGGGGGAGCCGGCTGTAAAGCAGCCAGACCAGCGCTGGATCCAGGAATGGTAAGTATGCTGGTGTAAAATTGAGGTGTGTGTGTGTGTAATAAACTTGTACTTCTCTGTGTGTGTGTTTTTTATAAACATTCTTTTTACAGGTGGACTACAAGTCCCAGCGGGCCCATTAATGCCCTGCATGCTGGGACTTGTGGTTCTCCAAGTCCCAGCATGCGGGGGAGGTCTGCTGGCACTTGTAGTTCGCCGGTAAAAAGCAATGTAATGATATGTATGATGGATTTAACCCTATCAGGCCGGCGTCCACTGGCCACGGACGCCGGTGACAGCCCCGGGCTTCAGCCCTGGACGGGTGAAGCCTGGGGGGGGGGGACCCCTTTATTGGGGGGGTCCCCACTCCTCCAGGTACCCCGTCCAAGGCTGACCAGCCACGGTGCTCATGTTTTGGCCGGGGGACCTTGTATAAAAAGTGTCCCCCGGCTGTGGCATGACACCGCGGGCTGTTGGAGCCCGGTGCTGGTTTCAAAATACGGGGGACCCCCAGATTTTTTGTCCCCCGTATTTTTGGAACCAGGACCGGTCCAAGAGTCCGGGGCTGGTTTCAGAAATACGGGGGACCCCTATGCTTTTTGTTCCCCCGTATTTTTGGAACCAGGTCCGGCTCAATGAGCCCGGGGCTGGTTATGCTTAGGAGGGGGGACCCCACGCCGTTTTTTTTTTTAACTTTTTTTTTTTTTTGCACAAAAGCGCATTTAGAAAAATGCGCACATTTTCATGACTGAAAATGCGCACATTTTCATGACTAAAAATCGCGGCAAATCGCATTTTTTTGCCGCTAATTCGCATCTCATTACATATGCGAATTCGCGGCAAAAAATGCGATTTTTAAAGGTGCGATTTGGTGCGATTTTTTTTTTTAGTCTAAAAAATCGCACCCTATTACATTTCGCCCTTGGTGTCTGTTACCATTGCAACAGAAGTCTACCTGCTCATACAACATCTGAAAGTCAAAAAGACAAAAAAAATTATTTGGTAAAGTTGTATTGTAGGAGGGCACAGAAAGACAGTATTAGCAGTGCTGGATGACGGCCCGACATTTGAGATTCCGACGGTCAGTACCCCAACATCTGAATCTGACAGTCCACAACCCTCATAGAGGGAGAATAGGACCTGTGGTGTGTGCCTCGAGCCACCGAGCCCACAACGTGGCAAGCGTAGTGAGCTGACTGGGGGTTTCATTGCACTCGCCTTCCTGGCGGTTGGGATTCAGATGTCTGTATACATACTGTCGGAATCCCGACGGTCGGCCCACCATACCACACCCACTGTACTTACCCACACGGATAAAGCCTCTGGGTTTAACGCCTTATTTCTGTGGTAAATACACCCTCCAGTGTTTACGGCGTGGGCTTGTGCCACTAATTGAATAGCTTAGGGCAAAGGTATTAAACTTGCCCTATCATTGTAAATAGGAAGAGGAAAATACCTTATCAAAAATATTCACATTGATGGTAGAATAGATATATTTTTTTTTAATTTGTTTTTTTCACTCCTAATTATAGAAAACAAATTTTAAGAAAAATCTTTAGCATTCAACATAACTGATCCATAGCCGCATAGAGCCTGTGACTAGAGGGAAGGAGAAGTAGGCATTGATGGACTATAACATACATATCGTGTATTCATTAAGTCTTCTACCTTCCCCAGGTGATCATAGATGAATTGATTAAGAAACTGGATGTCAATCTAAATGAGGACATTGGCTGCTTGTCTCCAGAAGAACTGCGTCAAAGAGTGGATGCTGCCATTGCTCAGATTGTTAACCCAGCCCGTGTAAAAGAACAGCTGGTGGATCAACTGAAAACCCAGATCCGAGACCTAGAGATGTTCATTAAATTTATTCAAGGTCAATTTGGGTGTTATTCTTTACATCTTCAGAAAAATAAGCACTTGATAGTTGCATGCTATTGAAAGCGTAAACCTATGGGTGCTAAATTGCATTTTTACATATGAATGTGCATGTATCTTATGTGGATATCCTATTAGCATAGTCATTTACTGCTGCTAATACTGTAGGTTCACTAGGGGCCTTCCTATTAGCCCTGATGCCGACATTGGCCCTTATTCTGATCGGTGCGGCCCGATCAGAATATGCGGCCGCAACCGTGCAGGCGAATCCCCGCCTTCCATACGGATTGCCACCTGCCGTCCGTATGCGGATATGTGGCGATCCGCATGAAATTGGACGGGGATACGCCTCCTCCGTCTTGGGAGCAGCCCCTGCATTCGATGGTCGCCGAACATCGAATGCAGGGCCGCACGCTCCACCAGGTCCCGCAACACAAGACCACACGGACACTTGTCCGTGTGAAATCATGTATGGGGGCGGGCAGCTGACATCCGGCGATGTCAGATGCCCGCCCCGTACCCACGCGTCACGGCCTCATTACCATGCATACGCCCCGCGTTTGCATGGGAACGCCCATGAAACGCGGGGCGTATGCATAGGGTAATGAGGCTAAGTAGCCCCTCACGCCCCTCTACGCCCCCTGTGCGGCGTATAAAGAATCCGTGCGGCGAAATCGCCTGCACATGCGCAGAGTGACCTCTGCACATGCGCAGACGATCAACATCGGCGGTCCGTCCGCATGCGGGAATTTCCGCACCGATCAGAATAAGGGCCATTGTTATCGCCCGATATTGGAACATATTGGGTCTTATGCTTTGCAATATCAGAAGGTTTTGATCAGACAAAATTGCATTGTAGCTAAATGGATACAGAGGCCCTTGCAGCTTACTGACTCCAAGAAGGCCCACCCCGCCAAATCCCCCCCCCCCCCATTTCCCCCTTGCAACCATACGAGGCATGTCCTACCACTGGAGAAATCATTCGATGGTCGCCACCATCGAATGATTTCTCATGGGCTCGCAAATATAAGTCAGAACAATGGTCTTATACTTAGGTGTGTAGGTGATCATTGTTCTTTTTAGAAGTTGGGCCTGTGTATTTTGTGGTGTATTTAATACCGGTAAATTTGATGTAATATGATTTGCTTGTGCAATTTAGATGTGGGGAGTACAGGTTGCGTATCCCTTATCCAAAATATCCCTTATCCAAAATATCCCTTATCCATAGTTTCCAGAATGTAATTTTTTTTTTTTTTTGCTAAAAGCACTACTGCGGACATCTGTAACTGGCACTACTGAGGATATAATATGTAACTGGCACTAAATATGTGTAAGAAAATGATTGAATGGCATTCAAATTCAGTGCCTGTGATGGGACAAAAACTTTGTTTCATGTTTTGAAACCTTGTTTCATGCACAAATAAAATGTATTTGTGTGTATTTCATGCGTTTGATGTATTTAAACAACATAAATGCAAGATACCTCAATAAACTTAACTGAAATACTCAGAAATACGGTATAATCCGTTATCCAAAATTCTCCTGGTCCCAAGCATTTTGGATAAGAGATATTAAACATGTATTTCATTTGAAATGCCTAAATGTGCATTAATACAGTAAAAGAGTTAATCATCTATATCGCCTTGTAGGAGCAGTCATGATTGATATATTTCTAGGTGGATCTTTGTTATCTACCACAACGGAGCTGCCCATATTTGTTTTAAACTCATTTTGTTGTTGCATTCCATTTTATTAGGTTACATTACACCAGGTTAAACTTTAAAAGCTATTTGGTGCTTTCATTTTTAGAATGGCAGCGTTTATATTTTCTCCTGCAAATGATTGGCCGTTGTAGAACACAAGAGAGCAATAACAACAAAGTATGAAGAATTAACATAAGATACTCCCAAGTGTATTTAAAAAATATATCCGGATATCCAATATATCCGGATTGATTTCAAAAGTGCAGTTACTGTACATGTACAATATGAGGCCAATGTCAAAAAGAGTGGTACATTTACTAAATCTTCTAAAAATAAACCAGGTGATATTGCCCATAGTAACCAATCCGATTCTATCGATCATTTCTCTATTGCTTCCTAGAAAATGATAGACAAATCCTGATTTTCTCGTTTCATTTTTTGAAGCTTTAGTAAATTTCCCTCAGTGAATGGGAATACAGTTACTACCTGTGCCAAATTTTTCATAATTTCAACAGCATTGTTGAGGCGTTATGGCTTTTCAGTCATTACTAGCAGAACATGCAAATGGCTGGTTCGTTATTGACTGACTACCTTCAATTCCCATGGCCATTAGTCCTAAAGGTGCCCATACACGGTACAATTGCCGGGTGCAATGATATGCGCGCTACCGTGGACATCCCATCTCACAGATCAAAAAGTATGTGCTGCACATGCTTCTTGTACTAGATCACATTTCATTGCATTGCAACACGTATGTGATGCAATGCAGTGCAAATTACATACATACAATAATCGTACCATGTTGCACCTCTGAGCCTGATACCTCCAATACTAGAACACATGCCATTCTAAAAACCCTAAACTTTATCTTTAAACATTTTTATAATGTATTCATTCTACTGTGCACTGTTACACTTTCTAAGGTGACTGCCAGCTGATATATGCTATTCCACTGTATGCTCTTTTTGTTAACTATGCTTAGAACCCTACTTAATGGTGAGTTTACATATTTATACTTTTCTTTCTTGTAGATGAAATTGGTAGCCCAGTGGAGAGTCTAAGCGGAGGAGCTGCAGGCTTCGACCCAAAGTCTAGCTCAAGTGCACGAACTAATGGTGAGTACTTTGATTCGTTGCTCTATAGCAGTGGGAACCAACTCCAGTCCTCAAGAGCTACCAAGAGTTCACATTTTCCAGACAACCTAGCTGCTGAAAACGTGCACTCATTACTGACTGACACATTTTAAAAGATCCACAGGTGGAGCTAATTACTTCACTTGTGATTCTGTGATGAGATCTGGAAAACATTAACTGTTGGTAGCTCTCGAGGACTGGAGTTGGCTACCACTGGTCTATAGCACTTGCTTTTAGTGCTCCAGACCTCCTCTTATGGAGTTTGTAGAGAGACATTTGCAGGTTCACTTTCACCCACGTACATTTGTACAGATAGAGAGCTGAATATGGGAATATTTGAGTTGAGATAGTATAGACAATGGGAATATTGCTGGAGCTTTAGGAGGTTTATCAATAAGAACATTAAATATTTTGGTTTATAGATTCTTTAACACAAGAAAAAGTTCTCACTAAATGTTCATATGTGAAAGCTCAAGTGATTGACCTTTATTCCAAAGATTTCACATACACCTACAGTAGTTTTCAGATTTGAGTAATTTGATTTATCTTGTAAATACTTTCTATTTTTCTAAACAGTGAATCCAGAGCAGGCAAAGCAGATGCGAGAGACCGGCCTGCATCTGTTACGTCGGGCCCTGGCTGTCCTGCAGATTTTTGCTGTGAGCCAGTTGGGCTGTGGTACAGGTAATTTGCCACAAAACCTCTGGAAACAGGATGAAAGCAACAGAGATTTCACTCCACTGATTAAGAAATTGGAGTGCTCTGTGGAGAAGGTAAGACAGTTGGCGCTGCGACAGCAGCCTGCAGATCATTTGATCAGCTATGCCAACATGCAGGAGATTGCATTGGGAGGAAAAGATGAACTAACTGTGGCCGTCAGGAGAGAGCTGGCTGCTGCTATAAGAGATCTCTTGTCACATGGCCTTTATGCTACATCTCAAGGAATGAGTTTGGTTCTAGCACCCATCGCCTGCCTCATCCCTGTTTTCACCACCTCACCTCCTTCTATGCACCCCTGGGAACTGTTTGTCAAGTACTACAACGAGAAAAATGGAAAAGCCTTTGTAGAGTCTCCTGCCCGCAAGCTCTCGCAATCCTTCTCCCTTCCTGTCTCAACTGGTAGTAAAGTAACCCCCAAACACAGCCTCCTCTCTGCCATAAACACAGTCTTGACAGAACATGACCCTTTCAAGCGAAGTGCAGACTCTGAATTCAAGGCGTTGGTCTGCATGGCATTAAATGAACAACGTCTAGTCTCCTGGCTTAACCTCATCTGCAAGTCAGGGGTGTTAATTCAATCACATTACCAGCCCTGGAGTTATATGGCGAGCAGTGGCTTTGAAAGTGCCTTGAATATTCTTAGTCGACTCAGCAACCTAAAGTTCAACCTCCCTGTGGACCTTGCTGTGCGGCAGCTCAAGAACATTAAAGATGCTTTTTGAGTCCCACCTGTACATTTCATGTAAGAACTTAATATATCTGGAGGACTGTACTATGTAATTGTTTGTTCAGTGGATTCTTTTGGCTCCTGAAATCTACTACTGATTCTAGAAGTACAACAGCATTGAGGATTACTTTGTTTTCCTGAATACCAAGCACAACTAGTAGTCCTGAAGATCGGGACAATAACATGTTCAGTATACTCTACAAATGACTATTTATGTGGAAGTGCATAATATTTATTTTTAATTATATAAATAATGATTGGAGAATATTTTCACAAATCAGTCTCTGCCATTCTGTACTCTGATACTGTACTGTAAATGTTGGAACACTCTGGGTAGACCTTGTCTATCAATATATATGGTATGCGGTCAATAGGTCAACAGTGTCTGTCCTCAGGCAGAGGTTCGACACAGAAAATGTTGACATGGTCAGTGCCAACACAATCAAAAGTTTGACATGAGTTATAAATTATTATTATTTTTTTTTTTTACTGACTTGTTCGTACTTGACCATCCCAGTAGGCATAGAGGGATAATATAATAGTGTGCTGAGCGCAGTGGTACATTTTATACGGTGTTCGTATCAACCTACCTATGTCGACACAGACCACACAAAACTCTGAAAACCGCCTGTCAACCTTTTTCAATGTCGACCTTCTGCCTGTCGACCAATAGTGGTCGATCTTTTGATGGTCAACCTATTGATCCACACTGATTAGTAATATTGTTTTGGTGACAGTGTTTTGCTTTGATGTGTAAATAAAGGTCTGTACTTACATTGTGTTCTACAGCACAGATCCTTTACAAGAATTGGAAGCTGGTGTGTTCATTATATTTCTATAGCTTTGTCTATATGAGCATAAAACACCCAATTACAAGTGCAGTGGCCTCCTGGGAAAAATCAAACGTAGCCATGCTTTTGTGTATGAATATCCTGGAGGTAATAAAGACCATGGGCAGAATTTCATCTACAGACAACTGATCCACTATGATTGGGGATCATCGGTGCAGGTCAGCGTGTCCTGCACACTAAACATAGTCACTTTCCATATAGAGTGCTCTGTACATTACAGATATAGATTTAGAACAGTGGTCAGGGAACTCGGTCCTCATTACCCCACCCAGTGCATGTTTTGCAGGTCTCCTCACAGAATCACAAGTGAAATAATTAACTCCATCTGCAGACCTTATAAAATGTGTCTGAGTAATTAGTACACCTGTGCTCCTGCTGGGTTACCAGCAAAACATGCACTGTGTGGGGTAATGACGACAGAGTTCCCTGACCACTGATTTTAGAATCTACTTGTGATTTTTTTTTTTTAACACTTCACTGTGATCCTAGGAAGACTAGTCATTGAATTTGTTCTTTTTTTCTCTATATACATGCCAATGTATAACAAATATAATTTAAGTTGACCAAAGAAATATCCATGTATATACAAAGTTTCTGCATCCCAGATAGTGGAATGACAGACCTACTATTATACTACTAAAGCTGGACTGAATATTTCCATAGACCAAGCGCATATTCTATTTTTGCAAGAGGGGATGATTGGTCATGTATGGTCCACAATCTCCCAAACCAGGGAAGAAATCACAATTTAAAAATTATACCAGTATGTATATTTTTCAATGTACGATGTAATCATAAATATACAAAAAAAATTAGCTGTATGATTGAATCAATATAGTCTGTAATTGTTCCTGTAATTTTAGCTGTTTATATACGATGATGACATCTTTAGACGATAAATCAGAACGCTGAAATCAAATGCAAAAGAATGCTGAGTTACAAGGCTTTCTATGCAGAAGGTTTGGGATGATCACTTCGTTTTACAAGTGCGTAACAGAAAATATTACATGCTTAGAGCACACATTACATACACTTTTTTTATGTACTTCAAAAGTAGATTTAATATAATTCACACAGTCTTATACACTAGACCTCTGACCATGCTCTGTTTAACGGATGTTAGAGCCCTTACACACTACTGTTGTGTAATGCACCAGTGCCATCGCAATTGTGTTAAAATTATTGTTGATGGGTGAGGTGTTGCTGAACTCCTGAACCCTAAATCTAAGTGTAAAATGTTAGTCATAGATTTATTTACATTTTTTTAAATTGCGACAGAGGTGAACACAATTGAGTGTAGCAGGATAATATCCTCTGTGGATCTATGGGGCAGCTGTATTAAGGCTGGTGAATTGATAAAGAGGCCGGTGATAACGTAGCACCCAGTCAGCTCCTAAATGTCAAGTTACAGACTGGGTTTGAAAATGGCAGTTGTGAGCTTTCATCTCTCTACAGGGCTTAGTACATGGACCCCTCAAAGTGGACTTCATCTCAAATCCCTCTTATTACTTTACCAGTAATAAGTGTAATATAAGCTACGTGTATATGTTACAAAACTTTACAGCGGTCTACAGAAAACTGTTGATATGGAAGTTACATTTTTACCCAAAAATTTTTTTGACAGATTGTTGACCATAGTGTACCCATATACAGACAGAAAAACAAATCTCTTCATTCCTGGAATATTTTAATAACTTATTGCATACAGCAAAAATGTGCTGTAACCCATAGCACCCAGGTATACTGTATATTGTTTTTTTGTCTGTATAATGTAGTCTGAGCAGTGAAAGCTAGTCCCTGAATGGTGTTGGTTACAGCATGATTATTCTGATCTCACGATTATATTTTACCTCCAAATGTTGGTGATTATAATGGTCTTTGAGAACGGCATATGGTGTATACTTAGTACGGTGAAATCCTCTATGGTGCAATGTTACACATGAAATTGTTGCGGACACTATATTTTGATTTTATTTTTCTGTATAAAATGTTTATATTTATGTAGAGGTAAAACTAATTTGTTTCATGGAAAATAAAATGCTGCTAGTTTTGAAATCTAACTTGATGTCATGGACCGTGTCTGTGTAATTTATATATGTACACTATATTTCTGGTGTGGGGGCTTGAAGATTTAGCAAACCCTGTCAATATATGAAGTTGAAAGGTTATCCTAACCACCTGAGGTAAATTCATGACCAGGCATTATGGGTAAAAAGTGTATCTGTATATGTTATGTGAGCTGATACTGCTTCTACCCCACGTAAGGAAGTAGTGATTACTGACAGTCTGCCATTATCAGCGCTTCTGTCTACTAGAGACCAACCAATGCACGTTTTCTATATTCATTTATGCATATACAGGTTGAGTATCCCTTATCCAAATATCCGTTATCCAAATTATTCCGACAACCATATAGAATAGAATAGAATCAACTTTAATAGGAATTTTTTGTGGATTACAGTGCAGCATCAAGCAGGGATGAAGGGGGGGGGGGGGGCATTACATACGTTACATTAGGACATTACATGCGGGGGGCACATACCCTCTGAGCTGCGCAGCACCTAGGCAGCCATCAGCGGCGCCACTGGTCGTTGCAGCAGCCAGGTGAGTAACATCTAAGCAGGGACAGTACAGTTATCACACGGGAACACATACCCGCCGATTTGCTCAGCGCCCAGGCAGCCATCAGCGGCGCCACTGGTCGCCACAGCAGCCAGGCAGGTGACAATATAAGCAGGGACAGTACAGTTTATCACACTTGGAACACATACCGGGGACACATACCCACCGAGTCGCACAGCGCCTAGGCAGCCATCCGCAGCGCCACTGGTCGTTGCAGCAGCCGGTGGGTAACAATATAAGCAGGGGCAGTAAAGTTATCACACAGGGGACACACACCCTCCGAGCTGCACAGCGCCTAGCCAGCCATCAGCGGCGCCAGTGGTCGTTGCAGCAGCCAGGTGGGTAACATTATAAGCACAGTATGAGGTAACAGTGTGGGCAAAGACAGCACAGTTGTAGCAGAGACAGTACAGTTATCACATAGGGACAAGGGATACATATGGCTGAGTGCACAGTTCCTAGGCAGCCATTGTGGCGCCCTCTTAAATCTTCCTGTAGGGAGAGCCGCGGGCAGCGTGGGTGGTGGCGGTGAGGGGGTTGGAGAGAGAGTCACTGAGGCCTGGGCAGAGGCAGTGAGGCCTGGGGCTGGAGTTGGTGGGGGAGAGAGAGTCACTGGGGGCCAGGGCAGAGTCGAGTCGAGTGGGGCCTGGGGCTGGAGACTGGGCCTGCAGGAAAGGGAGCCACCGCTGGTCTCCTGAGGGCAGAGGTTCCCTCTCCTGTGGTCTCTCTCCTGGGGATGAAACTGCAAGCTGGGGGGGGGGCTACCGCTGGTGTCCTCACGCAGCTTCCCCTCACCTCTCCCTCCGATGGTCGCCGGGAGCCTGGTGGACGGGGGTCCTCATCAGCCATTGCGCTTGTGGCCTGCTCGGCTAGAGGCCTCCTCCATACATCCATGTGGGGCCTCCGCTAGGCCGGACCGCTGCTGCCTGGGGGATCCCTCTCTCCTGCTGACCTTCACAGCTTCAATTCCAGCAGTGGGGGGCCGGGGGATGGGAGCTCCGTGGATGGAGCGGGAGCTCCACAGTGTGCGTCCCCAACCCCAACTAGGGGAAGTCGCCCGCCCGCAGGCCGATGGTGCTGCGCCTGCCGTCCCGCCGGGGGTGCCGTTTGCAGCGCTCGCTGCCGGAGGTGCACAGCGCTGCCTCCTCCCTCCCCTCTCCGCCGCCATGCTGCCCGCCGCTCCGGAGGCCAGGGATGGTGGAGCTCCGTGGATGGGGGACCGGAGCTCCACGTGCATGCGACCATCCCCGGCCCCCAGTATTGCTAAAAGTATGTAACTGGCACTAAATATGTGCAAGAGCATGATTGCTTGGCATTTAAATTCAGTATCTGAGGTTGTCCACAAACTTTGTTTCATGTTTTGAAACCTTGTTTTATGCACAAATAAAATACATTTGTCTGTATTTCATGTGTTTTGATGTGTTTGTACAACATAAATGCAAGATACCAAAAGATACATCATTGAAATATAAAAATATTCTGAAATACGGAATAATCTGTTATCCAAATTTCTTCTTGTCCCAAGTATTTTGGATAAGGGATACTCAAACTGTATTGTAGGACTTATCCCGTTTTCGAATTATTGATAATATTATTATTATTATTATTATCCTTTATTTGGCACCACAAGGGTTCTGCAGCTCCCAATTACAGAGTACACATAATCAAAACCGGAAAACAGACCATACAGGACAAGTACAGGGTAAATTTATTGTCCTACTACTTTATGGGCGAGTTGGTATGATCAGTTAGTGGTGATTACCCCACGTGTCAGTCCCCGCAGTAAATATTTGAACGTGGGGAAATCAAAACAATTATACATAGAATCTGTGTTTCGTTGTCTGGATTCCAATTTTTCAGCACTGGAAATAAAGCTATAGCCTTTCTGCGTGCCACTGGGAATTTTGCAGGCAAATAGTCAGTGGGGTAATTGGCCTAGTTTTTCGTGTAATGATGAGTATTTTGGCGAAATGCTAATTAAATAAAACAAACCCTTGGGTTTGTTTATAACTTGGTAAACATTTCTAAAAGATATTGCCCAAAATGTTCCTAAATCATGCAGTGTTATGGGAATTCTGGATAATTTGCCCATATATCCTACATTCTCTTTTTTTTTTTTTTGTGACTACATCATCGGATGCTGGTGGACATTTTTAAATTAACCAGAAAATTGTTGTGTTTTGACAAAAAATAAATCGCTTAGTGTTAAGTGCCGATATCGGGAGCTTTCTAGCAGAAAAACCGTGCTAGTTGATTAAAAAGTTTCTATGTGTACCTAGATTTATTAAAAATAATGTAGGTACATGGCACCTCCTGTGGTTTTGTAGCACGATTAAACTAGAACTACCTGATGTGCTTGATTTCAACCAGGCAAAGGTTTGCTGTGGGGAATATTTTACCCACTTTCACACCCTTAAAGAGTCGAAAAATTGTGGATGGCTGCAAATAACTTTCACAGTTTTCAGACCACTCAGCAGGTCACGTGTTCCGGATCCCCTAGCAGGTTCACCAACTGTCGCAATTTCAGAGAGCATGAATTATGTGTCATTGTAAATGGCAGAGGCCAGATGTGTTGCCAAATAACTCCGAAATGAATCAACCAAATGCAACACCAATATAATTCTGCAAATCGAAGGACCAAGAGCTTTGTATTTGGTATATGATGTGCCCTGTTCAGATAATGGCATCATAGAAAAAAAAACATCCTTCTGATATTAATATACACTGTAGATTACTGTACTGCACTGTTTGTGATGGTTGCTTCGCTACTTATTATTATCACAGAAACAATGCTTTTTCTGGTTTGGTTTGAAAATGGTAACCACTCACTTATTGTGAAGTGACCCTGTCTTCACTCCTGGAAATGGCAATGGGTTGATAAAATGATACTATGTTACCTATGCCACAATCCAAGTAGTATCAGCTTGGGGCATCATGGAGGCATAAGGGGCCTACACACGGGGAGATTTGGCTGAGCATTCTGAACGATGATAGATCGTTCAGAATGCGCTGCAAGTTCGCCATGCACACTGCTGTGTGCTTAGGGATATGTGAGGGCCAGTGTTCTCCTGTGAGAACACTGGCCCTGACTGGTGATTAACTAGATTTATCCAGCGTGCTGGATATTAAAGGCCGGGGCAAAGCGATGTGCAGGGCTACATAATGTAGGGGCATTTTCTAAGCAATCTAGTGTGATCAATTAGAAAATGCTCTTAAATTGCCCCGTGTGTAGGCCCCATTAGGTTCCTGCTGGTTAAGGGACACACACATGATTATTTCAGCACCTTTTCTAAGTGATCTGACTAAATCCCTTAGAAATGAAGCATGAATTGCTCTGTGTGTATGCCCCCTCCCAGCGATGGTGGTGCATGGTCCCGCGTGTCACCATTGTCTACAGGGAAAGCTAAGATCACATGGTTTTGCCTATAAGTATAGGCAAAACCCCGCTTTGCGCAGATCGCTCAGCACAGATCGCAGGTGTACCACATGTGTGTCATGATGTTTGCCTAGCGATCTTGCTTAAGCACCTCCGGCTCCTGTTGCCCCATGTGGACTGGGCTTTAAACTGACAAAATCATGTTTGTATGCAAAATGCGATTCTTTAGGCTACGGAACTGCTAACGTCAGCAAGTGAAATTGTCAACCAGGAATGAAAAGAGACACCCACCAGACTCATTGCAAGCTCAACCACAATTGTGCAGACATTAGCGGACTATACGGAACTACAGAGAACATTGATGCAAAGGCTTAATCTATGGCTACGCAAACACCATGTATGTTCTACTGGTGAGCAGGATTGTAGTGTCACCCTCATGCATGCACATTACAGTCGCAGCACATGCACAGTTTGCCATATACATCGATTCATTGCATGAACATTGGCCATTGCATACAAGCTTTAATTAGAGCCATGGGGGCATATTCAGGGTCCGTCGTTAGCTGCTGTAGTTCCGCCTGTTCTAGCTTTTACATCAGCTAGAGTTTAAATATAAATATGCTGTGTATATGCTATGGTTGACTATAGGGTGGGTGTATATATACCCATGTCATATATATATATATATATATATATATATATAATCACTCCAGACGGCGGCACTCGACAAAATAACGGAAGATCTACTTACCTGCTTGGACATTCCGTTATTTTGTCGAGTGCCGCCGTCTGGAGTGATGTGTGTATCCTGAGGGGGATTGGAAGGCACTGCCGCGTACATATTTCACGGGTCAAGGTATATATATATATATATATATATATATATATATATATATATATATATATATATATATATAGAGGGAGAGAGGGGGAGAGGGAGGGAGGGAGGGCCTGGCACTCCCTCAGCTGGGATTCAGTACCTGGGTGCCTTCTGGAACAAACAGGTAATCTCGTAGGAAGGAACAGACAGCGGCACTCCAAGGGTTTTCAACAGCGTGTATTAAAGCAAACCAACGTTTCGGGGTATCATTCACCCCTTTGTCAAGGTTTAAGTGCACTTAAACCTTGACAAAGGGGTGAATGATACCCCGAAACGTTGGTTTGCTTTAATACACGCTGTTGAAAACCCTTGGAGTGCCGCTGTCTGTTCCTTCCTATGAGACTATATATATATATATATATATATATATATATATATATATATATATATATATATATATATATATATATATATATATTAGACATGGGTCTAGGTTGACACTAGCGTTAGGTCAACATGGGCTAGGTCGACATTCAAAAGGTTGACATGGGGTTTTTCACAGTTTTTTTTACTCTAATGTCGACATGGACACAGTTTGAAGTGCAACGCATCCCCTCGCATCGCTCGCTATGCTTCGGGCACACTATTTTATTCTCCCACCACGCCCTAGTGCAGTGGTTCCCAAACTGTGTGCCTAGGCACCCTGGGGTGCCTCAGGACACTTACAGGGGTGCTTTGGGTTGGTGAATCAGGATCAATTCATATTATTAATGGTCAATGTAACAGGCAAAACCAGTGCTTGTAGCTGCCAACCATAATATATGTGGACAAACGGGAGCAAATCCTGTCTCTCACCAGATAACTGACATCATTTACATAATTTTATATTTTTGTCCGAGTTTCTCAATAAGAAATATTTGGCCTATGGGTGACTTGAAAACATTTTGATGCTCTAGGGTGCCGTGATTCAAAAACGTTTGGGATCCCTGCCCTAGTGGATGGTAGGGCATGAAATACCGCCTGTATGCACGTCGGCTCAAAAACCAGTGAAAAAAAACATGTTGACATTTTGATTGTCAACCTAACGCTAGAGCATACCTCCCAACCCCTGTGTTGAAGAAGCGCGCGCGAGCGCCCGAAAAGGGGGCGTGGTGTATGCAAATGAGGGCGTGACTTATGCTAATTAACTGCAACCTCATTTTCATACGAGAATAGATGCTGTGCGCATGCACACAGCGTCTATTCTATTAGATTGGGGGGTCTCCCAACTGCCACCCCCCGCAGCGGGACAATGCCTGCCGCGGGTGAGACAGCGGGACAGGACCCAAAAATCGGGACTGTCCCGCTGTAATCGTGACAGTTGGGAGGTATGCTAGAGACCTAGATCCATGTCGACCTTGCTGCATGTCGACCTAGTGACCTAATTACTGTTGACCTAATGACGGTATCCCAATTGTACTAATCCCTTTATTTGATCTGTTCACATTCTATCCGGCCTGACAATGTGTAGCCAGTGTCAGACACACACTCCTCCGCCATTAGCTGTATGGAGAGGTGTTGTGGTGCTGTCCCCCTGCCCGCCCTGCATGAATTATTAACTTTGAGCTTGCCTGTAATGGAGTGCCTGAGGGGGAGACGGATCCCGGCCTGGCTGCAAGGGGCAATTTAGTCTCTGTCCCTTGTGTCCCCCTGCCTGCCGCACGCTGTCCGCCAGCGAGGAGGGGGGTGCCGTGCCGTGCCGGGCTCACAGATAGTGTGCAGCTCGGTGCTGCGGGGACCCCCCCCCCCCTCCCCTTACAGACAGAGCACCGCTTGTACCTGGTGAAGCGGCGCAGGCTTTCTGACACCGGCTCCCGGAGCTCCCTCTCATCCCTGCGGGTCTGCTGTGCTGCAGGAGCGGCAGTATCCGTCATTGCGGCTGGGAGCTTGTATCAGTGTTTGCAGGGACTGATCCAAGCTCCAGCCGAATTGACGGATACTGCCGCTCCTGCAGCACAGTAGACTCGCGGGGATGAGAGGGAGCTCAATCCCCTGCTGGGCTCCTTCACCCCCTCCTGCTCTCCATCCCCTGTTGGGCTCCTTCACCCCCTCCTGCGGTCCATCCCCTGCTGGCCTCCATCACCCCCTCCTGCGCTCCATCCTCTGCTGGCCTCCTTCACCCCCCCCCCCCTTTGCTGGGCTCCTGTGCTTCATCCCCTGCTGGCCTCCTTCACCCCCCTAATGCCCACCTTCACCCCCCCCCCCCCCCCTTGCTGGCCTCCTTCACCCCCCATGATGCCCATCTTCACCCCCGCTTGCTACGCTCCACCCCCTGCTGGCCTCCTTCACCCCCCCCCCTGTCAACATAGGTAAGTTCCAGTATGTGTGGACTCCATGTGTTTTAAAGATTTATTATTCTGGTGTCAGTGTGTGTTTATTTTACTATTTGTATTGCTGTGGAACTACAAGTTCCAGTGGGCCCTTTAATGCCCTGCATGCTGGGACTTGTGGTTCTCCAAGTCCTTGCATGCGGGGGAGGCTTGCTGGGACTCATAGTTCCACAGCAATATACAATAGTTTCTTAAATTTTTACACCATTTATCAGCCCGGTACCCACCGCCCAGGGGTACAGGGGACAGCCCCAGGCTTCAGCCTGGGCAGGTAAATTCTGGAGGGGGGGGGGGGGGGACACGGACATTATCCCCCAGGACCCCTGCACAGGTTAGGGGGATAATGGCAAAAGTCAACATGGACACCATATAAGTGTACCATGTCCGCTTGACATGCTTCGGCCACAATACCTTTTTCATGTCATTATATTCCTTGTGTCGACATATTGTTCGTGTCAACCTAATGCATGCCAACCATCTTCATGCATTGACATTTTGACTGTCGACCAATAGTGGTGAACCTATTTACTGTTGGCCTATGGACTGCATCCCCCTGAAACTTTGTTCCTGTGTCAACTTTAATCATGTTGATCTTTTGGGATTGACGCAGACATTGTCAACTTAATATACAATTATCATATCCATGATTTACATACTTTGGCCCTCATTCTGGTTGACTCTGTAAGTTTCAAAGCTTGCAGCTTACCGTGTCCTAGAGGGGCACAACACTGCATGCTGGGAAAGACAATGTAACATGGGTAGAGTAAAAAAATAATAATTATAAAAATCTAAATATATTCATATGGGCAATAATAAACATACTAAATATATTTACAAACAAAATGAAAATAAATTACATTGGTTCATGTAAAAAACTACATAAATAAAATAATATTTAAGGTTTTGAAGAGCAGTCCCGACAGAAGAAATTGTCTAGTTCACTTTGTCTAAAGCCTGCCTGAAAACTGTAGAATCCATTTAGACAATCAGACACTGAATAGGCTAAATCAGATTAACATGACTGAGTTTAGACAAAGTGAAACAAAAAGTCTAAATGACTCATTTAGACAGGCGAGGCAAACGAAAAGAGTTGACAGGTGAAATGCTTTAGACTGTATAGAAAAAATGATAGTGAATACTACATTTCATCTAGACTTTTTTTTCAGGTGTAAAATATGCTGTTTAAAGCCCAGTACACACGGGGGGAGATATATTGCTTAGCAATATATTGCCCAGTGTCTCCTTTTCATCAGCGACCAGAGATGGTTGCTGATGAAAAGGAACCTCTGCTGGCGGTGCCGCAGAGGTAATTAGCTGGTCGCAGGCTCCTGCGACCAGCGATTGGAAAGGGGCTGAAAACGGGAGCGTGCACACGGCGATTTATCGCCGGGGCACACTCCCAATCACTGGCAATATGGTCGCCAGCGACCATATTTCCAGCGATTTCAGCCCCCATCGCCCCTGTGTGTACACAGCATTAGACAGAATGGACCTAACGACCAACAGTGAATACACCCCACAGTGTCAGGTAGAATTGGGGAGATAGACTGACATAGAGGGTGTAGGGGAGAGACAGGGCAAGAGAGAGAGAGACCACGCAGGATGAGAGAGGGTGTATGACTGTATAGATGCCGCTGTGTAATCCCAGTGGTTGGGACCCTGAGAATGTTAATGGCTTTCGGGTAAGTATCCCTATCCCCCCTCACCACCCTGCAGCCTCAAGACCTTCATATGTTAGTAAGATTTGGCTACATTTCACCCAATTCTGACGGACTGGGATGAGAAATCAGGTGAAAACTGGCCAAATTGGATGTGTTTGATATCCGATGTGATGAGCGGGCCCGTCTGGATCGGAGGTCGGACCTGCTGCATGTCCGACCTCCGACTCGACAGCAGGGAACGGGGTTTCATGTGATACATCGCATGTCAAAGCACTGCATGCAATATATCACATGCGAGCCTTCCCATGTGGCTCAAGGGGGATGGGATGGCTCTACACTGCTGCAAGAAATTAGATTTGGGTGGGGTGTATTCAGATAAAATCTAAATATAAAGCAGCCAGTCTTTACCCTGCACAGAAATAATATAACTCACCCAAATGTAACTCTCTCTGCACTTGTTACATCTGCCCCACCTGGAGTGCAGCATGGTTTGGTCCCTGTGCTCAGAAAGCAGGTCTGAATCAGGCCCTATATAATTTGTCCTGGAGTTCAACAGAAATTATTGATGATATTGCATTATTTTCAAGCCATCTAAAGTGTACCCACCTTAACTTACCCCCTAGTACCTGACCCTAACCCTAAAGATCTGTCTGCATTAGGATTCCTGATTGCATCCCAACAAAACATTACAGTATACCATATACAGGAAGGAACAGGGACAAGGCAATGGTATGGGTGGCTGAGTCAATATGTCAAAACTTCGACTCCACTATGTTATTAATGTCTGACTCCAGAAATGGCAAGTGTAGATTTACACTCATTCTATATAGTTTCAAATTTGTACCTTATGGTAATCAAATCTGTACAATACATGACTTCATTCTGGTTCAAATACTAGTTTAGATCAGGAGTTTTCACACTATTTTGCCCTGGGACCCTGTCTGACAATAAAAACTATTACATGACCTTAGCAGGTTGCCCAGAATGGCCAAAACACATGCTGTGCATGCACCGTATCTGGCTGTGCACAGAGAGCCTCTGCACGTACCCTGTAGGGATATACATCGACCATTGAGGATTCAAAACCATCGATGGTTTATGACCGATGTAATTTTTTTGCCATCGATGGGGGAGAACAGATGGTTTCCCTCCATCGATGGAGAGCATAACCGAGTAGTTCTTTTTTTCTTATCTATAGGGGATGGGACATGGAGCATAGCTCGCCCCTCACACCCATGGGGGTGGGGGACTTCTTTGGGGCAACCACTGGTTTTACCACTATATATGGTATGGCCGTAGGCTCGACCAATATTAGGTCGACATGCATTGGGTTGACCACAGAAGGTCGACATGGCTTAGGTTGACACATGAAATAGGTTGACGAGGCTAAAGTTGACAGTGTTGGAAACTTGCCGCGCATTAGGTCGACGATGACTAGGTCGACAGTCAAAAGGTTGACATGAGGTTTTCATGTTTTTTTTTTTGTCCTGAATGTCCACATGGTCGACATGGACAACATCAAAGAGTACCGGGGCCCCTTCACACTATTCTATTCTCCCTCGACGCCCTACTGGATGGTAGGGCATGAAATTCCACCTGTCAGCACATGTTGGCTCAAAAAAAGAGCTGTGCAAAACTCATGTCGGCCTTTTGACTGCCGATCTAGCCATTGTCGACCTAATGCTTGTGTTGACCTTCCAACCCTGTCGACCTTAGCCATGACAACCTATTTCATGTGTCAAAAAGAAAAAGTGTAGAAAAGTAACAAAAAGTAATACTGTCTACATCCCTTGTTTATACACACAATTACGTGTGGATCTTTCGTATTCTACTGGCAGAGCACCGTCACCAATCTTTCTGGGATATCCAGATTGCAAATGCTGAACTAGAACTGATAAACTAAACTATTACACAGACCATCAGTCCTCCCAGTAGCATAGAGCAATCCCCGCAACAGGATAGGACGCCCTTTCCTCTGGGCGGAAAGACGTCACTGCTAGAGCGGCGTGATAGGTGAGCGGAGCCGCGATTACTTCCTTTCTTTTAGGGCGGCCATTGAGCTGGAGCGAGTGAGTAGCCGGGGCTCTGGGTACAATCTCTTTCCATCCGGT
The DNA here is from genome assembly GCF_055691185.1 of Crinia signifera. NCBI lineage: Eukaryota > Metazoa > Chordata > Amphibia > Anura > Myobatrachidae > Crinia > Crinia signifera. Next base: position 146,136,882 of record NC_139222.1, on the reverse strand, counting down.
TAATTCCGCCCATGTAACCCGCCTTGAGCTCGGGATTATTTCAGGGCATGAGACGCTTTATGTTTCTGCCCTGGTATTTCCGTGGTCCGCTTTATTAATGAGAGATTTAGTGTGCGGATACACTCTGTACAGGCCGGTTCCATAGCGGCGTGTGTGCCGCTTGGCTGTAGCGGTTCAGGTGGTGTTGTTTGTGCTCTTGTTAATTTCACATAATGTCAATAGTCTGTTTGGGACTACGATTTGCTCACACCGCATTCACCACACATACCTGATCTGTCATTATTATTGTTAATTAGGTCGCCAGTGTGGTGGTGGTGGTTTCTCATTTGTTCTAAAATATCTTGTCTACTGTGTAGAGGGCATAGTAGGAAGTATCAGCCAGGCTGAGGAATTAACAGTGTAGTGTTCAAACAGGTAATGTCCTAAGTGTTTCTGCAGGTTGTGTTAGTATCGTGTAAAGTAAAACTCTAGGCTTTAAGAAATGTCATTGGTTTGACCAGCTAGCCACTGCAGGTAACGGTATATACTAGTACCACACCAATTTACTGGCAGCTGATGGTCCGACACCTCTTTTTATGGTTAGATGTAATAACCCCTTGAGTGGTGGGTTTTCCTGAGGCAGTACAAACCCTAGAAATACTCACCATAGAGTAGCAGCCACTGCTCCCCTGGGGGTGCTCAGGCATTTGTGTTTGGAACACACGACCGACCGGCAGAGCTTTCCTGAGCAGTGCAGATTTTTCCAAAATTGGAGGCATACGATCATTTGGGGGGAGCACGCTGGCGGTGCACAGCTGGAACCTCCACTGGTGCACACCTGCTTATCGGTGGCATACCTAAGAAGAATTTTCCAGGGGAACCCTGTTAATGCAGCTTGGCCCGGAAAATGTCCGGGCATTCTTCCACAGTTAACGCTTGAAGTGATAAAATTGAGTGTGCTTGGTAGATTATCAATCAGTTCCTAACTGTCATTTAAAAAAGGCATGTAACATGGCAGTTAGAAGCAGGCTGGGTAGTATTTTATTCACTTTCCACTTTATCACTTTTCAAGCTTAGTACACATCTGTCCCTTAATCCAGACACATCAGGTGCTGGTGGGAATGAGCATCAAGAGGGCTTAGTCTGTGGGGTGGGGGGATCTTAAGGCTCCCATACACTGAGGTATGGCATGCGATATCCCACCAGTGAGCCACCATGCTCTTGGGTGGCAGAATCACATGGTACACAGTATGTGCTCCTTTTGCATGTGATCTATTGTATGCAATGCCATTGATTGTCACAGTATGCAACAAATCCTTGTGGTAGCCATGCAATCTCTGGATCCAATGCACATGGGACTGCGGATCGTATACTTTGGTAAAACACCTACAATATGGCACTTTTCCCCTAAGCTAAACTTATACTATCTCTGCAGAAATGGGCAAGTTTATGAAAGCCGGGAAAGTCGTCCTTGTGCTCGCAGGACGTTACTCAGGCCGCAAAGCTGTAATTGTAAAGGTATGTCATTTTTTCCCCCCTGTAATCTGAAATTCCTATATTATACTTTGTTTGACTCAAGACTGTGCAAGCATTGATTCTTTGTTTTTCTGTACTAAAAGCCGCAATTTCAAAACAACAAAAAAATTAGTCTAGAAACTCTAGTCCAAAATAAATCTGGTCTAATTGTCCTAACCATACTTATTTTTTTAATATCAGAACGTTGATGATGGAACGTCAGATCGTCAGTACAGCCACGCCCTGGTTGCTGGTATTGACCGCTATCCTCGCAAAGTGACTGCCACCATGGGCAAGAAGAGGATTGCTAAGCGATCCAAGATCAAGTCTTTTGTGAAGGTGTACAACTACAACCACCTTATGCCAACCAGGTGAGTGTCCACTACTGCAAGCCTTTTATTAAGATTTATGTTAATAAAAGGTATTGCATACTCTTAATAATCTGGAGCAGTTTGATACTGGCTTGTGCCTGCCACGTCTGCTGACACTATTGGCTATTCAGTGCCCTGGCATTAAGTTATGCACCATCCAACAAGATAGCTAGTTGGATGGAATAAAAATATTGGAGCAAATGTCATTTGTAATTTAGTAAATTATTCCCAAAATCTAAAAAAACTGACAATGTACTGTAGGGGAATCTGATTTAAACAATTTGAGTGAATGGTTTTTGTCCATTTTTCTGGTTTTGTGAGTAAATTAATGTAATTAACGCTCATACAGTACCAGATTCAGTCCAACTCAAGTTGGATAAGTTAGTTTGGTGTATGGCCAGCATTATTCATGATGGGGTACGTTAATTGTGCACAATGAAAATGGGTTTACGCTTTTCAAAACTGCAGCCTATGACAAGAACATAGAGAATTGAAGCAAACTAGTCTCAGATGGTGAATTGTTACTGTTTATTTTGCATAAAGGTAGAGCATTTTCTTTCTGCTGTGTAGGAACTTGTACCCTCATAAATAAGCACTCCGTATGGGGCCTACACACATAGCAACACTGCTGAGCATTCTGCGTGATGCTATATCGCTCAGATGGCTCGGCAAGATCACACAGCGATGTCAGTGCTGTGCGCTAAATCTGTCAGGGCCAGTGTTCTCTGCTGAGAACACTGCCCCTGAACCAGGGCGGTTAATACAGCACAATGGATATTAATCACTGGGAGATAGCGACGTGCAGGGCGTCGCTATGTCCCTACACGCGCAGCAAATTTTCAAAGTGCTCTAGTGAGCCGGTTTAGAAAATGCCCCTAAATCACTACATGTGTAGGGTATATTTAGGATGGAGCTATTGCTGCCAGTGTAGGAAGTCTGTAGAAGTGTTTTGTCACATAATCGTAAAAATGTGACCTGAATGCTGCTAATACAGATCTGATTTGAACTGTCATTTCAAATGTTCTTCTTTTCTAGATACTCTGTCGATATCCCCCTTGACAAAGCTGTGGTGAACAAGGATGTTTTCAGGGACCCAGCTCTGAAGCGTAAAGCCAGAAGGGAGGCCAAAGTAAAATTTGAGGAGAGGTTGGTGTCTTAGCATGGTGCTCTGTGCAGATAAAAAAAAATATGCTATTATTGAACTTTTCTAAATAAGAGCTTATTACTGTAATTGCTAAATGCTCCCTGTACAGGTAACTAGAATGGTATTCATTGTATATTAAATTTCAGTGAAAAGGCCTGGGGTTCCTTGGGGTACTTGCAGGGGGGTGCCTCAGGTTGGTGGTCCATGAGCAACTCCAATTCATTATGACTCAAAGTGGACAAACAGATGTGAATCCTGTCTTTTATTGCATACTGACCCTAAGGATAAAAGATATATGCAATTTACCTAATTTAAGATATTCTGACTTGATCAAACTGTTAGCCGAGGGGTCCCATGAGAACAATTGAAAGTAAGGAGCACCGTGACTTTAAAAAGTTTGGGAACCACTGCATTGGCCCATTACGAATTGTGTAGCAATCTGGTTCAAAGGGAGGATGGGTCTCAGAATGGACACTGATTCTAAATAGCATAAGTTGTATGGTGAGTGACCGTTGCCTTCTGTGTGAACTGCTCACATGTTTCTTGTAGATGCTGTTGATCTAAATCTAATAGCGTAAACTGGTGCTTACGGGATTCAGAGCTTTTGTGACACCACAAATGTAGTTAAGAATACCCCCCCTGTCATAAAAATCATATCCTATATTTTACCACACTATAGCTGATTATTGTAGAGCCTTTAGATTTCCAGTCTTCAGTATGCAATAGACTTATGGAGTAGTAGTCGGGAATTACACACCTATTCCCATACATACCATCTAAAGTAGGCCTGGCCTGTGGCTTTATATGTGTTAAACTAAATTTCCCAGCAAGCTTTGCCAGGTAGCTGACAGGCTATTCTGACTTGTGGCTTCACCTGGAACCAGACTTACCAATAGTTAACGTTATTGGCTAGTGTACGCACTATATAGTGGTTTTTTTTTTTTTTTTTGTCCTACTTGTACATTAACCTTGTTAATGAGGGCCGGCCCGATCACTCGTCTCAACCAATTTTGCTGGGTGCACATATTGTGAAGTGTACCCAGCTTTACATGGGTATTCATTTAAGTTTTAAATTAGCATGCTGAAAGAACAGTAAAACTTCTGCTGGATACACAGATTTCTGTCCAATCTGTGGTGGATAAAAAAAAAATACAAATACATATTTAGTGGATATTTTTTACGCATCCCAGATGTTGGCACTCAAAGGGTTAAGAGAAATCTAGGCCCAAGTGATAATAGAAATTCTACAATTTTAGCTAATGTAAGTCACAATTTCAGTATGTCATTGGTTCCCGATCTGTGCCTAGGCTTGGGTTGGTAGAGCCAATTCATGTTTATAGTGTCTTGAATAAAATGTGGATGCTCCAGGGCACCATGATTCTAAAAACAGCATTATGTTCAACACTGGATATATTTATAGAGCTAAGCCTGATGCTTTGCTGTGTGTTTTTTTTTTTTTTTTCCCACAATTATTCTTCATTCGTGAAAGCCTTCACTAGTTAAAATTTCACTGTCTGTTTCACAATTGCTGCGCAATACATGTACAGCACATTCCGTTGCGCTTTACAATTGTAAACATGAAGAAGCAAACTGGGTAGTAACAGACAGATATAGAGGTAGGAGGGGCCCTGCTCGCAATCTTATTATAGGGATAATAGGTGGGATACATAAGGATGGTAATCTATAGCATGGCAGTCCCACCAGATAGCAACACAGTCTTGATGGTGTGCAAATAGATATGAAAGCTACTGGAGGTTGTGGGGTATCTATAATATAGGCTTGCCTGAAGAGGTGAGTTTTCAGGGAATGCTTGAAAGTTTGGAGTCTAGAGGAGAGTCTTAATGTGGGTGGAAGGGCATTCCATAGGGTGGGTGCTGCCCAAAGAAAGTCCTGCAGTTGTGAATGGGATCTTGTAAAGTGAATGTGCAGAGTTTGGGCAGGGATATGTTTTGAGATAGCGAAGAGATGTATGTTAGTGTGGTCAGGAAAATCGACCTCGCAGGTGCATTTAAAATGGATTGTAGTCTTTTCATAGGAAGACTGGTAAGGAGGCTACTGCAATAATCCATGTGTTCTATGAGTGCATGGATTAGAGTTTTTGCAGTGCCTTGTGTAAAGTACAGACACTTTGAGAATTCTTTTTTTTTTTAAAGATGCATGCAACATAATTTATAGATTGCTTGTGAGGAATAAAGGACAGTTCAGTGTCTAGGATTACCCCTAGGCAGCAAGCTTGTGGAGGTGTAGTCTTCTCAACAGTGATTGAGATATCAGGTTGGCTACTCTTGGCTGGTGATATAATTGTTTTGGAAATGATGAGTTTGAGGTGGCAAGATGACATCCAAGATGAATTGGTCATTGTACAGATGATACTGAAATCGGAGCTGACTAGTTTGCTAAGAGATGAGGTATAGATTTAGAAAAGCAGAGGAGGACCTAAAACTGAGCCCTGTGGTACTCCCAACTGACAGGTTGTGAGGAGGAGGTAGTCAGAGAAGCGAACACTGAAATAGCAACTAGATAGGTAGGATGAGAACCAAGAATGGGCTGTGTGCTGAAGACCTATGGATTGTAGTGTTTGTATGAGAACAGAAGTCATCAGTGTCAATGGCCGCAGAGAGATCTAGAATAAGAAGTTAGAAATGGCCTTTTGATTTAGCAGTGTCCATATCATTCACTACTTTAGTCAGTGCTGTTTGTGGAGTGTTGAGAGCGACTGGAGTGGGTCAAATAAGTGTGTGTGTGTGGTAGCAATTTAATCCTAGTAAATCCATTTTGCAGCATCACATCCACACTCTGGTAGTATCTAGCTACCGATCAGTTGCTCATCTGGTAGCAATGACTGTAACCTGAGGTTTGTAGTTTTCCTTTATTGGTCCCCCACCCCATGCTGTTTAGTAATGGTGATGACTTTCATGTGAATTTAATGCAAATGTCGTTTTCAGAGAAGTAGGTAATATGATACTGATTAGGGATGCCAATCCCGGGGCTTTTTTTTTTTTTTTCAATCCCGGGATTTGGCTTTGATTGGGGGCCGTGTGGGGGTGGTCTGGAGGCGGTAGATGTGCGGGAGCCGGGGCAGCGGTGGTCTGGAGGTGCCCGGCGGAGTAGCCGGGCAGTGGTGCAGGAGCAGGGCAGTGGTGATGGCTCGGGTACCAGGCGGTGGGTGGGCATGGAGCTGCTGACAGGCTGCACAGCATGACCTCTGACATGTCATGCTGCATGCAGAGCAGCGCACCGGGGTTCGGGAGCAGACGGGCAGTGTCTGAGCTGGTCTCAGCGCTTCCCAACATTAGATTTGCGCTTGCGCAGGCCATTCCCCAAATCCCGGGATTGGAAGCTTCAATACCGGGATGCAAATCCTGGGATCCCGTCGATCCCAGGATTGGCCACCCTAATACTGATGTCTTAACGATGAAACCGGTGGGGGCTAGTAAAACTGTACTGTAGCTTGGTGTAAACCTGACCAGTATCATTTGTATACCAAAACATTGCGCAATGAAACAAGCCCTCACTGTATAGTGGTCAAAACAAAATAACTCACCCAAATCTAATTCTCTCTGCACATGTTACATCTGCCCCCCTGCAGTGCACATGGTTTTGTCCAGCTAAGAAGGAATTTGCCTCTAAGAGTGAACTAGAATAAGGCCCAAATTGACCAGTGGTTATGCTGCGTACACACCTAAAGATGTATCGGTTTGGTGAGATCAAAAATCTGGTAATGTATGGGAGCATTAAAAATCAAACATTTACTCTAAAAAGCTAGAAAACGGACAAATGATTGTTTGGATAACTTTGTTACCTTAAATGGATTGAACCAATTTTTATGAATGTCTGCTTTCCAGTGTTTGCGTGCAAATAGATGATTATTTGCTCCCATATATTAGCAGATTTCTGTTCTCACCAGACAGACTGGACAGATAAATCTTTAGGAGTGTGCCCAGCGTATTGGTTTGGAGATGTGTATTGGGTTTTTTGTGCCTTTGGAACAAAGAATGGTTCCGGCTGATATTGTTGAATGTGCTAGTAATAGGGGAAATCCTCTATATGGCAAACAAGACTATAGATTGTAAGCACCACTAAGGCAGTGACTGATGTTAATGTTCAAATATTCTCTGTAAAGTGCTGCGACATATTTGTGCTATATAAATAACTGGTAGTTTCTGCTTTTTAATCTGGCTTAGTTAATGATAAAAACAAGGGTTAATGAAAGTTTTTTGCAGTATGGCTTTTTTCTTTTTTTAGGAAATATAAATGATTTTTTGTTACTGGAATAAGTTCATATTTATTTCTCTTACAGGTACAAGACTGGCAAAAACAAGTGGTTCTTCCAGAAGTTGCGGTTCTAAATCAGTCTTCATTTGGTGCAAGAATAAAGTTTATCATAAAATACATTGTATATACAAGTCATTTGTTACATACATGCTGTATTGGATAAACACCTTATGTGAAAGTCCCTCCTTTTAGCTTAAGTGTGTGTTTTTGTGGAGTCCTGTTTTTGCTCTTTGTATCCACATTTTTCCTACTGGAAAAATGTTTTCAGGATGTACCGTTCAATTTACTTGATTGAACATATATTACTAGGATAGAGGTCTAGCCTATGACTGTGCCTCTCCGAACCATATTTGCTTTCGGTGTGTATTTTAAGACATTCCAAAGTTGTGAGGGGGGATAGTCATTAGGTTGACATGGAGTTTTTGACTTTTTTGAGCCAACATGTACAGGCAGTATTTCATACCCTACTATCTACTAACAAAACATTCAAGTCAAAGGTGAAAAACCCCATGTCGACCCAATTATCCATATCCTATCAATGCCAGTTGTGGGTGTAGCCCCTGGAATATACATTTTTAAGCCCTAGGACCCATGTAGACTAAAAGGGTTTCATTGGGAAATGTCTAGTTCTTGCTCAGGCCAGCTTTCATGTCCATGAAATGTTATTCCCTAGTGGTGGTTGGATAATGCAGTGCACCAAACATTGTACCTAACATTAGCAGCAGAAAGCTGTTTCATCTGAGCAGAAAGGCTTTCTCCATTTCTTAGGAGTCTCCCACATTCTGTATCAAACAAATTAGGTGCAATTTTGTATTAATGGAACTTATTAACTCCTCCACTGAGGCAAAAAAATGCGGTATTAAAGTAGAAAGGCAAATACCTAGTACCCGTAGCAAGGTTGTAGGACTTCTGCAAAATGTGATCTAGGGAAAGTGCATAAATAGTGTAAACAATATTGACTCCAACAATGCTGTAATTGAGATGGTAGTACCAAATAGAAGGTTGTTAGTGACCATAAGGAACATACTGGATGTTAAAATGTGTCAAATAGGTAATATTTTGGAATGCAGATAAAGGTGTTCTGATTTAGTTTTTTTGGAGTTAACTTGCAAGATCAATAACCACCTTCATCAATACAACACTTATGTACTGTTTCTACTTAAGTTAACACAGACTTTACCAAACTATGTAAAAACCATCCAGGTTGCAAGATATGCCTGCATAAACACAAATACCTTTAATTAGTAACTTAATCAATTTGATTTATCCATGGATCTCCTTTATAACCTTAACTGGCGATGTTGAGTAAACTTCTGTTGGAGAGCTTTTTAGAAATATTCACCTGCATACTGACATGTCTTTGCCAAATGCTATATAAACACCTTCCAATGCATGATTCTTTAAGGAGGGTTACCAGAGGTTCTGCGCTGCCTACACATGTTTCTCTTAGATTTACCTATTCTCGCTGAAAAGCAGTGTTTTGGCATTGAATTGCAAAATTTACGGTGCAAGTTAACGGAGAAGAGTTTGCATGGCCCAAATTGAGTTAACTCCATAGAGCTTTCCAATTCTGTCCTACAAGCACCTAAGTCCAAGTGTTAAGCATATCTACGACTGAGCACAGATGGTTAAAGTTGATTGAGGTACTAGTTATGGTCCTTCTTTACTACCGATAGTAGTAGATTGACAAGCTTGGTCCAAATCTCTTTACTGCTTTTTGTAAGGATGCCCTATTATAGGGGAGAATTTTTTATTTTAAATTTTTTTTTTTTTTTTTTTATATTTTTATCTTTTTCGATTACATGGTATACCAGTTCATAGAAATTTTGACACATTGAATGGTTTCTAAAACCCAATGTCTGGCAGATTTAGCGGGGTAGTCAATGTTTGTCGTGCACCCGCAGCCATCTCCCGACGGGGGAGATGGCTGCGGGGCCCTATTTAATGCTGTCTTCCCTGACAGCATTGAACAGGGGTTTTGTTCTGCCGAGAAAAGCCGTAAATAGGCGAGCTCCTGGCTGGAGCTCGTCCATTTTCGTCATCAACTCGTGGCCACGCCCCCTGCTCGGCGACCGGGACATTGAATCCCGACTGCCAAGCTCCAGGCGAGCAGAACGGGACAGGCGCACGGCTGTCGAGCTTGCTCGACAGCCGTTCCCCTGACATTGAATACCCCCCTTAGTGTAGTTAGAAATGCTTCCTAAATCTACCTGGATTTCCAATATTGTCTATCAGTTAAAATTTGTAACAAAAGGTTTTTTTTTTAAATGAGCAAATTGTTATGCACAAATTCATGCCAGTGCAACCAAGCTAGAATTCTTATCAAATATTGGGGCAGATGTAATAAGCCATAACGAGATAAATGCAAGGGTGATGAAGAGAGATAAACGTCCAGCCAATCACCTGCTAACTGCCATGTTACAAGCTGTGTTGGAAAAAGTCAGTAAGGAGCGGATTGGCTCTCTTTATCACCCTTGCATTTATCTCTTGTTAAGGCTTAATACATCTGCCTCAGTATGAGTTGTCTGCAGGCATTATGCATCTGGGAGGATTTTGAATGCTGTATTAGGATTTCATTCTAATCCATTAAGGACACAGGCTCTTGACAGAGTGTATAGGGTGGTGAGTAGATCAGGGCACTAAACACTTGATCTTCTGTCCAGCCCAGGAGGACAGGGGTGAAGGTAAGATCTGAAATAAGAGGGCAGCTTTAGTCACCAGGGAGGGAAGCCAGGTACATTCTGCACCCCCACTAGACCACCAAGTTTACGGTGCTAAAGGGACAATATTGGGTATATTCAATTGATGATTTATGAATGGATTTGACATGGTCCATGCCATGGGTCTTCAAACTGTGGCCCTCCTGATGTTGTGAAACTACATGTTCCAACATGCATTGCCACATTTTTTTTCCTGTAAGAGCATGCCAAAACTGTCAGGGCATGCTGGGACATGTAGTTCCACAACATCTGGAGGGTCATAGTTTGAAGACCCATGTTCAATGCAGCGGCTAAATCCGGATGTCTGATTTTGGCCCCCGATTGATGCTCACCTGGCCGATTTGGGGGCTGGGTTGGGTGAGTTGCTCCTGCCCGGAGGTGGTGCTGGCAGAGAGGCCTCAATCCAGCATCTTTTCATGGCCATTGAGATGCTGGAAATGTGGCCAAAACCTTTGGTTGAGTTAATGTCAAAAGCAGATGGATTGGCAGCTATTCCACCAATCCACCTGGATTTCAGTAAAAACATTCTGACCTATTGAATATATCGGAATCTCTTCCGACCTATTCTAGTCAAAAACGGCTGTCTTTTCGCCAAGACAGCAGTTTCAACATGCATTGAATATGTGCCTATGCATATATGTAGTGGACGTTTCTCTGGGGTTAGTGCCAGAAAGGAGTACAAATGGTGCGATTACCTTGCAATTTAATATCGATTTGATGGGGATCAAATTGCATGGCAAGCATAACTAATGAATTTGATTTTTCAGACCTGTATTGTGTAGTATTACCGTCAGTTTTCGATGGATTAAACAGGAGCCTGCATTGTGATCAAATGAGGCTGAAAACTTTTTTTGATTTAAACATTTTTTTTTTTTTTTTTTTAAATACTATATAGTCAAAATTTAATCATAAGTTAGTGCAAATCGTACCGTGTGTATGGTGCATTAGTCCTACCACCCATTAAGGTGTCACTTGTACAGGCTACGTGCCATTGGTTTTAGTTGACATGCATTGGGTTGACTGCTAAAGGTTGGCATCACTAAGGTTGAAAGGTGCACACAAGCATTAGGTTGACAGACAAAAAGTTGGCATAAGCTTTTCATGGCGTTTTTTGTCCCGAATGTTGACATGGACCCTTCCTAAGTGTACCATGTCACCTCCCTGCGCTCACCAACTACTATTCTCCCACCATGCCATAGTGGATGGTAGGTCATGAAATACCGCCTATTGACATTGTCGACCTTCCAACCCCGTTGACCTTAGCAATGCCGGTACTTGTGTATTATCATGGCGCACATCGCAGACCATAAGGCATGCAATGCGATGTCCCGTGATGTTGCCCAATGTCTTACAATGTTAAAATTGTATATGGCATACAATGCGATGCAATTATAAATTGTGTAAGCACCCTAATGGGTGCTTACAATGTTAAATGCACCCCCAGTATGAACATGAACCCGAAGCGGCGGTACGCGTCCTCCGACCTGTTCATACCCCCCACTATCCACGTCGACGTGGAGTTGATTTTATATAGTGTGTCGAGCCCCGCGCATTACTTCACAGGTATACGCATCCCCTCGCGGGGCTCGCTGCGCTCGCCACACTATATTAAAACAAATCCACTCCGACGTGGATAGTGGGGATATGAAAAGGTCGGAGGATGCTTCGGGTTCATGTTCATACTGGAGGGTGGCGTGGGGGTGCATTTAACATTGTAAGCAACCATTAAGGTGCTTAAAAGCACCCATTAGGGTGCTTATACAATTTAACATTGTATAGGGGGCTTGCATTGCAGTGCATCGGGTGTATGGCATGCGATGAAAAATCTTGCGACTTAATATCAGGGGTGCCGTGATAATACACAAGTACCGCAATGTCAACCTATTTCAGTTGTTGACCCAATGCATGTTGATATAAAAATGGTTGAAGTAATGACTATACCAGAGAAACAAGGGGTCCTGTCTCATTCCCTGCAGTCAGGTCAAAATTTCACCTTCCTGGATTGTTGGGCACTGTTTGACTATTTTTCTTACTACAGGTTGAGTATCCCTTATCCGAAATGCTTGGGACCACGAGCATTCCGGATAAGGGAAAATTCCGGTTTTTGGAATAATTTTTTTTGCCATACTTACCTGCCCCTGGTGGGTCCCCGATGGTCCCTCGGCGTCCATGGAGTCCTCCGGTGTCCACGGCAGGCCACCAGCGGCGTCTCCAGCGGTCCCAGGAGTGCTTTGCGCAAGTTCCCAGGCGCGCCGGTGACGTCACCGGCGCACTCGCGCAAAGCACTCCTGGGACCGCTGGAGATGCCGGAGAGGATGCTGAAGGCCTGCCATGGACGCCGGAGGACTTGGTAAGTATTAAAAGAGGGTTAGGGGGGGGGGAGGGGGGAATAAAAAATAAATTTGAATTATTCCAATATTTTGGAATAATTCGGATACGGGATGCTCGGATAAGGGATACCCGACCTGTATTGCATTGAGCTGTATACTGATAAAAATATCATTAACCAGAAAGACCCCTCCCTTTTAGCACCTGAGTGACATCACAATCTGATTGAGCAGCTTGCCAACAAATGTGTTGTGTAAAATTATTATGTCAATGTCTTCCAAGAGCAATATGTCCAGGGAGAAGGCAGCTCCTATCATCCAAGACCCCTCACTACGATGATGTATGTGTCTAATGTTTTGCAGTTTGTCAACAAACATTGCAGGGCAGATGGTCAGCAAAGCAAAGTGTAGAGTTTTGAAGTTAATTTTCTCTACCATCAGTATGTTTATTTGGCCAGATAGGACCTTCAGTCATGTTTGAATGTTAGTTCATTGTTGGGGCCGGGATGCAGTTAAAATCCCGGCGTTCAGAATCCCGACGCCGGAATCCCGACCGCCGAAATGCCGACACATTCTCCCTCCTGGGGTGTCCACGACACCCCTGGAGGGAGAATAAATTAGCGTGGCGAGCGTAGCGAGGCACCGGGCCCGCTGCGTGGCGAGCGCAGCGAGCCCGCAAGGGGGGGGGGCGATCCACGTCCCCCCCCTTGTCGGCATTTTGGCTGTCGGGATTCTGAACACCGGGATTCAATACTGAATCCGTTGGGGCCTACCAGATATTGACATGATGGCTACACACCAATGACCTGGGAGCTCTTAAGGCCCATAAACATTAGAAGATTATCTTTCCAATCTGGCTTGTTGGAATAAAAAATCTGGAAATTTCAACAAACAAACTACAAATCGACCTTTTGTTCCCAAACTCTGGAAAATGGACAAAAGCAGTCATCTGCATAAAGGCCCATACACAATAGGAGATATTGGCAGCAATCTCAAAAAAAAAAAAAAGCTCCCCAATGGTTCAAGAGATTCAGGTCCTGCAGCGTTCAGGTCAATATTCTGCCATAGCTATCTTCAACAAAGCCATTACATCTCCACTGCTCATTGTTATGGATATTGACCTCTTCCAGACATGCAGGTCAATCTGCCAATTGCTCATGCTGTTTGCACCCATCGTTCAGTGTGGATGCACAATATCTTTCATGATCAGCTCAAGGGAAATTGTTCTCCAATATCTTTTGTATCTTTCATATCTTCTAGTGTGTATGGGCCTTATATTGACCAATTTGTGTCTGTTTTCCATGTTTATGAGCAAATTGTCAATTGTCATTTGCTCCCAAAAAATTTCCAGATTTTCATTCCAACCAGCCAGATTGGAAAGATAATCTTTTAGGCCTTTATTCAGATATGATCGCAGTACAAATTTGTTTGGAAAATGGGCAAAACCATGTGCACTGCAGGTGGGGCAGATGTAACATATATGTGGGTGTGTTTTGTTTCTGTACAGGGTAAATACTGGCTTCATTATTTTTACACTGCAATTTAGATTTCAGTTTCAACACACCCCACCCAAATTTAACACTCTGCACATGTTACATCTGCCCCACCTGCAGTGCACATGGTTTTGCCCATTTTCCCCAAAAATTTGTACTGCGATCAGATCTGAATAAGGACCTTAGTGTGTATGGGCCTTTACATACAGATGTAATGGCTTTGTTGAAGATGGCTATGGTAGAATATTGACCTGAATGCTGCAGATATATCTCTTGAACCATTGGGGAGCTTTTTTTTTTTTTTTAAACAAATTCAAATTGCTGGCTTTTCACTCAAAACTGGATTTCCCTAGGTGGTAAAATCTGTATACAATAATAATGTTAACTAGGGCACGGTGTGGCATATAGTGTGAAGTAGGGGCACAGGGCTCTACACTGGTGAGGGGAACCTCACAAATTGCGAAATACTAAATATCTGCAGATGTGAGATGTGCAGGACGGGCCGTGCAATGATGCCCATAGTTTGACAGGCAGCAGGATTGAGGTGGTGTGCAGAGGGCAGGAGGTCATGATGTTAGTGTCGCAGTGCTGGGATCACGGGTACATGCAAGAGGCATCTCTTGTACTATGACGTCTCCTGCACCTCCCTCTTTCACACCGCACCTTGACCCGGGTCCATGCGTCATCAAGCCAGCAATATCCCGGATCTGAAGTGCAGTGTGAAAGGGGCCCTTTCACACTGCATTTTAGACCTGGGATATTGCCGGCTTGATAAGGTATAGACCCAGGTCAGGGTGCTGTGTGAAATCCAAACCTTATAACTCAGGTCAAGTATTCTGCCAATTGGACCTGGGTTATAAGAAGAGTTAAACATGGGTCATCCTCTGTGTAAATGGGGACCTGAGTTTAATGTGAATGTGCCAGAGCCCTATTGGACCCTCGATCACGATAAAACTGACTAAAGTAATAGATCAAGGTGGGGCTGTAGATGTAGCTTATCTAGACTTTAGTAAAGCTTTTGACACTGTCCCACATCGCAGACTGTTAAATAAACTTGAAGCTTGGGATTGGATTCTAAGATAGTTGAATGGATAAGAGCGTGGTTGCAGGACAGAAAACAGAGAGTTGTAGTAAACGGAGTACAGTTACAAGTGGAGTACCCCAGGGATCTGTACTTGGACCGGTGCTTTTTAATATCTTTATTGGTGATATTGCAAATGGAATTGAGGGTAAAATGTGCCTTTTTTGCAGATGACACATGGGTAGATACACCAGGAGGGGTAAAACAAATGATTGAGGATCTAGGTAGTTTAGAGGAATTGTCAAGAGCATGGCAACTACAGTTTAATGCCAAAAAATGCAAAATCATGCACTTGGGTCTCAGAAATCCAAAGACTCAATATAGTATAAATGGCACTATAATGGAAACTACTGAGGAAGAGAGGGATCTAGGTGTCACTATTTCAGGGGACTTAAAGGCAGGTAGGCAATGTAACAAAGCAATGAAGAAGGCAAGTCAGATGCTTGGTTGCATAGGGAGAGGTATCAGCAGTAGAAAGAAAGACGTAATAATGCCACTGTATAGGTCATTGGTACGACCTCACCTAGAGTATTGTGTTCAGTTCTGGAGGCCATATCTCCAGAAGGATATAAATACATTAGAGACTGTACAAAGAAGAGCAACTAAAATGGTGCATGGCCTACATCACAAAACGTACCAGGAAAGACTAAAAGATCTTAATATGTATACTTTGTAGCAGAGAAGAGAAAGGGGGGACATGATCGAAACGTTTTAATATACCAAGGGCTTTAACAAGGTACAGGTGGGAGACATTCTTCACAGGAAGAGGGGCAGCAGAACATGAGGACATGCACTGAAACTAGGAGGAAGATTCAGGGGAAATTTGAGGAAGAATTACTTCACAGAAAGAGTAGTAGATAAATGGAATGGCCTCCCACCAGAGGTGGTAGAGTCAAATTCAGTAGTACAATTTAAACATGCTTGGGATAGGCCTATTGATATCCTTACAAAAAAAATAAGGATCAAATATGGTTTGAGGTAACATGTTTAAAAAAGGGGGCAGACTAGATGGCCAAGTGGTTCTTATCTGCCGTCAAATTCTATGTTTCTATGATACCGGGTCTGACCCGCTTTTGCAATGTGAAAGCTGCACTAGATATTGGAAGGTATTTCAATGGTGTTTGCATACAGTACTAAACTTCCGTTTAGCTATGAATCAGTGTGCATATAATATGACTTGGGAGGGTAGTGTGGCACATAATATGAATTGGCACAGTGTGGCATATATTGTCACTTATACCCCCTTTCACACAAGAAGAAAATTCTGGGTTAAAGATGTTTAACTTGGGAATTTGCTGAAAAACCTGGGTTTTTCTTTGGTGTGAAAGGGTCAATGCGGGTCTTAAATCCCGGCACTCTGACCCTGCTCTTGACCAGGGTTGGAGTGCTAACATTTAAGACCCGTGGTTACCATTTCACACCACAGAAAAACCTGGGGTTTTCAGCAAATTCCCTGGTTGAAAAGCTTTAACCCGGCAATTTGCAGGTGGTGTGAATTGGGATCAGGCTGCACCAGGCAAAATGACTGGCACTCAAAAATGACGGGTAATTTCCAGGTGGCCGTTGTGAAAGGAAAATTGGAGATAGAGTGTAGAATAAAATGTAAACTCGGGGCACAGAGGCATAAAATGTGAAATAGGCCCACACTGGCACATAATGTGAAGAGAATGCTATGTATTTAAGTGTTACCTGGGGATAAAGAGTGGAATACAATGCACAGTGAGTAATGTAGTTCATGTTCTGTATTTTAGCCTCCATAAACTTAGTACTTTTAAATATCTGTAAAGTGGGGGTGTCATAACCCAAGATTTCATTTGCTGGACCTGGTTTCAGGACAGAACAACAGCTGGACAGAAGGGCCACCTACTTTTGAGGTTAAATCATGTGATTTAGAAAAACAGGGCAACTTCCTGCCTTAATAAATGAAAGTGAAAGTAACTGCAGTGCAGCTGGCAATCTCAGAACGACAGAACTCTGCTCTGCTGAAAAGAGGTAACACGCTCTCTCAATTAATCCCTAAATAATGATCTCCCCTTTCAGTGTGCAGTAGACATGGCTAGTGAATCGCTGACTGCATGATTCGAGACACTCACTGTTGGATGAGTCGAGACAGCAGCATTATTACTTTGCAACTAACTAAATGTGTTGTCAGCCCAGCATGACTCTCTCTCTGTGCCTGTAATTCCAAATGAGTTGTTGTGAACCCAGCCACTGTCTTACTTCCTGTCTGCCAGCACACTGACTGAGCCTCTACAACTCACTAAGGGGCAGATTTATTAAGCTTGGAGAAGAGATAAACTGGAGATAAAGCGGAGAAAAGGTAAAAGGAGATAAAGCGCCAGCCAATCAGCTGTGTTTGAAAAAGACAGTTGGAAGTTGATTGGCTGGTGCTTTATCTCCTTTTACCTTTTCTCCGCTTTATCTCCAGTTTATCTCTTCTCCAAGCTGTTGTGAGCCCTGCACTGTCTCTCTGTGCCTGTAATTCCAAATGAGTTGTTGTGAGCCCAGCCACTCTTAAGGCCCCCATACATTAGGCCGACTTGTCCTAGGGACAAGTCGGACCCAATTTACCTGCGAGCCGCCCGGCAGCTCCCCGGGAGGCTCACATACAATTTGGCACTTGATGTGCCATTTTTACATGGGATAAATCGCATGCGATTTATCCCATGTAAAAAAAACCCCGGGGAGCTGCAGGGCGGTGAGCAGTAGTGGGGGCGGGCAGCGGCAGTAGTGGGGACGGGCAGCGGTGGTGGGGGCGGCCAGCGGCGGTAGTGGGGGCGGGCAGCGGCGGCGGTGGGGGGGGCGGTCAGCGGCAGCGGGCGGCGTTTGCGGTGAGCGCAGTGTACTTACACATAGCAGCAGCGGCGGGGACGGGACGCGCAGTGGCGGCTATTATATTTTTAAAATACTTGTCAAATGACCGGCCGCTCTCTGATTGGCTGAGAGCGGCCGGTCATTTGACAAGTATTTTAAAAATATAATAGCCGCCACTGCGCGTCCCGTCCCCGCCGCTGCTGCTATGTGTAAGTACACTGCCCGGCCAGGTCAGCAGCGCTCACCGCACCCGCCGCCCGTCCCCACCGCCGCTGCCCGCCCCCACCACCGCTGCCGCTGGCCGCCCCCACTGCTCCCCCGGTGTCTGCATGCATATGCCTGTCAGGTGGCAGGCATATGCATACAGGGAGGTCGGACGTGATCGTATGTACAGACCGTCCGACCTCCCTGATCCGGTCCGATGCGCACGGGACCGCGCATCGGATCAAATGTCACATACCTACGATTTTGGGCCGATTTCATCCGATTATCGGCACAAAGTGCCGAAATCGGATGAAATCGTCCCAAAATCGCATAGTGTATGGGGGCCTTTACTTCCTGTCTTCCAGCACACTGAGTCTCTGCAACTTACTGAGTGTGCTGTGAGCCCTGCACTGTCTCCCTGTGGAGGCGATTCTCTAAGACAGAAATGCTGTAAAGACCCTGTTATCTGGGTTTTTACTGCATTTCTGTATGCTCTAACCCCCCTCCGCAGTGGCAGCGCTGCGGAGGGAATCGCCAGCAAAAGCTGGCGATTCCCTGCAGAAGCCTATGGGCTTCTTACCGCAGCGCTGTTTGAGGGATCCGTCACGGATCCCTCCCAGCATGCCCTGCGGCCGGCGCGTCACTCTGTGCATGCGCAGATGGACTCCCGGGTCACAGACCCGGAAGTCCAGTGCCGCCACCGCATCGCAAGGGACAGCTCTTATCGCAAGAGCTGTCGCTTGCGTTAATAACCGCATATGTTACAGCATATGCCGTTATTAAAAATGCGGTGGCCGGCGAAGGAGGCGCGCGATAATGGGCTGCGGATGTTATAACATCCCGCCCTGTGCCTGTAATTCCATATTCGAGAGCCGAGTCACTGTTTCAACACACTTCACTGAGCTGAGTCTTGAGTCTCAAATAATTTCAATGAATCGATTTGCCCATGACTAGTGTGCAGTGGTACACCGCCTATTGCGCCAAGCTATCTCTCCAGGGTGATAACAAACAGATAAGGGGACCCCTGCTCATTAGCAATCACACAGGCACAGGTATAGACATATGCAGCAACAGTTCTTGTTGAATCATTTTGGCAAACAAATTCAATCAAAGACAGACCCTTTTTAAAGCACACTTTTAATGGTTAGATTATTAACTTAAAACATAACAAATTAGATAGTACATCTTTCAAAACATTTATTATTCATATGAACAATCTTGCAATCTGATGCAAGTATCTACAGTACAACTACTATCATTTATAATGAGGCGAGTTTAATGTTACGCAGCATATCTGGTACACAGGGAAATATATATTGTACTAGTAAGTCCACTCAAAGCAAATGCTAGTCTATCTTGTGACTGCCTCTGTGTTTGCATGTGAGATAGAGCTGTAGTTTCACTCACTGCCAACAGATGGCAGTGTTTCAGAGAAACACAATTAGACATAGATACTGGAGAGTTAGCCTGTACTTGCTCTGGTGCCCTGATGTAAGAGGGAAATGTATTCAGCAGAGAAAATAAAGCGGCACTGATAGACTTTTTTAAAGTGTTTAAATTAGTTTTTAATCCATGTACATACAGCATAAACAACGTTTCGGAGCTCGGCGGCTATGTCGTCAGGTAGTAAAGCACATTTATTTGTGTGCTGCCCTGGAGAGGTCGGCCTGTGCCATTATGATGGGGGCCCACACCCCAGACCCATATCCAGTATTAGGGACCCCCAGTGACACAGAGACGCCTTGACGTACGGCCTGGGGGCTTAGCCCTATATCTGCAGATATATGCAACCAAGATCTCTGTATTATCTGTTTTTTATGTAGATATTTCTCACTCAGTGTGCAATTGGGATACAAAATGTTTTTTTTCCTAACCAGAATTCCACCTCCCTTTTAGCACCTGAGTGACATCACAATCTGATTGAGCAGCTTACCAACAAATGTGTTGAGTAAAGCACACCACCTTACTACCGGACGATGGAGCATTGTTTCTGGATTAAAATCTAATCCAAGGTTGTCAACACTTTAAAAGTCTCTGTGTGCTGCTTATTTTTCTCTGATATATATGATATTGTATAGCTTCCTGAGAAAATATATATAATAAGGCTGTGTCAATGATTTATACTGCTCAATCAAATTTTTCACTTGAGGATGTTACACAGTAGCATACTTTAAACACAACAATTCCAATAAATATATATTGCTGGTATAACTGTCCCAATTTTTAATTCTGTGCCTCAAGGTTTCATATTTTCAAAAGCCCTTCATAGAGACAGAGTTGCAACAATGTGTGAATGTAGATACGTGTAACAAACATGAACATATCTTGTCTGTAAATTATACCCCTTTCACACCAGAAATGCAGAGGAATTAAATTCCAGGGACATTCCCTGGTTGGGACCGATTCACACATTCTTTTGAAGCATGGAAAACCTGGGTTCGGCACCTTTCACACTGAACCCAGGATGACCCTGCATTTCTATGAAAATATCATTGAAAATAGCCTTTTTGAGGCACACAAAGATGAGGTAATTAGGGAGAGAGGTAAAGGGAGAGAGGGCGGGGCTTTGCAGGCTTTCAGGGGTGACATAGCACTGCTGGGGCCTGTTGTGCCACAGAGCTTGCACAGTGTCTCCCTGCATGCTGTATGCTGCCTCTAGGCGTGTCTGTGAGCGTCCACCACAACAGAAAGTTGCCCTGCTACCAAATTAGCATTAGCAGAGGAAACACGGGAAGGAGAGACATGTCCCTGCACCTTTCACACCAGCCAGTAACCCTGGAAGGACCTGGGAGCAACTCTGATACCTAGCAGGGTTGAAATGCTGACAAATTTACCTGGGAATTTGTCCCTGGAACCTTTCACACCAGTGCTAGTCCCAGGTTATTCCCGGACCCAACCCGTGAATTTAGGCTGGTGTGAAAGGGGTATTAATTACATGTTCCTAGGAGCAGTCTTGAATAATTTTGGCACCAGACATTCTATTATAAAAATTAAAAGGTGTGTACACACGCTTCAATTTGATTTAGATTCGATTTTACATTAGATTTGGCATTAGATCTGTACTTTTGCATTAGATATTGATTTCAATTTATACCCAGTTCTCACTGCAGGCAAATTCCCAGATCTAGCATGCCGGAAATTTGCCTTTTAACACTGTTTTTTAGCAGTGCGAACTGGTCGCATACCCGGATCTCATACACTGGTAAAACCCTTCTTTTTATCAGTGTTTGAGATCCGGGTATGCAGACACGGGTTGACCCATTCTCACTGCATAAAAACCCGTGTTAAAAGGCAAATTACTGGGTAGAACTCTTTTACCTGGGAATTTACCTTGCAGTGAAAACAGGGGGTCCATCCCCGCAGGAGTGTGGTATGATTCACTGACAGTCATTATCCCGACGTCGGGATCCCAGCACAACAAAGCCCTTGGCGGGCTCGCTGCGGGCACGGTGGCTCGCTACGCGAGCCACCTATTCTATTCTCCCTCTATGGGGGTCGTGGACTCCCATGAGGGAAAATAGCTGACGGACGTCAGGAACCCGGCCGTCGGTGTTTTAACAGTCGGGATCCCGACGTCGGGTTAATGACTGTCGGGATCTCGACTGTCGGGACCCCGTCCGGCACCCCCCTGCAGTCCCTGGAATTTTATTGACGGGTAAAAGCAGTGTATTTCTCACTCGCAGTGAGAACACGGTATCACATTCAAGGTACAATGTACACATTCGATTTACTGGATCGATTTCCTTGCCTGCACAGTCTATTTTTCGTTTTGATATAGAGAAAACGGGCACGCGCATCGAACTGAATGCAGATCGAAAGTATCTTAAAAACCATTCGATAGAAGCAAAATCGAATCGAAAACCTGTGTGTACACCCCTTTACCTCTTCATTCTCTCTTCCTGCACAAAGGACTCAAATATGGTTACAACAAACCTGTTTGGGATACTGTCCACACTATGAAGGTTGACCACTATAGGTCGACTGGGCTTAGAGCAACACATGAAATAGGTTGACATTGCTAAGGTCGATAGGGTCAGAAGATCGACACAAGCGTCAGTGGACAGTCAAAAGGACAGTTTTCCACATTTTTTTTTGTCCCTAATTCCAACGTCAGTCAACATGGACACTGTATCAGTGTACCACATGCACTCGCCATGCCTTGGGCACGGTGCCTCGCTGCGCTTGGCACACTATTATATTCACCCTCCATGCCCTAGTGGATGGTAGGGTATGAAATACTACCTGTAGGCACGTCATACCCTACCATCCACTAGGGCATGGAGGGAGATTATAATAGTGTGCCAAGCACAACGAGGCACCGCGCCCAAAGCATGGCGAGCGCACGCAGTACACTAATACGGAGTCCATGTTGGCACACTGTATGCAGGCACATTATTCCTCCATTGTATGCTACTACTCTGCCCTATTTTACTCTCTGCAGATTAGGTATTAGGGATGGCCTACCCTTTGACCATTGATGTTTCAAGTCTGATATTGAATACTTTGACAGTGAACCAGATATTGTCTTACCATCAATGGTAGCTGTGTGCATACCTCCCAACTGTCTTCACAATTTTGGAGCCTCCCGGCCATTCAGGCCAGAAATTGACCTGGCAGCTAATGCTATCTTAAGATGATGTTAGCCATTGACGCCTATGGGTTATATTGCACAAAAATTATAGGTGCAAATATAGGTGCCAATTCTGTGGGTGCTCAAGGGCCCGATCACCCACGGAAATTGATGAGCACCCACGGGCCCGAGTCCAGCTGCTGGGCCGCCATATTAAGTTGCTAATTTGCGGCTGCAGCACCCACATCGCAGGACCCACCACCTGGGAAACCGTATGCCGGGAAGAGTGTATTCTGTCCGCTGAGTACCTGCACTGTGCGGGCATTTATGTATGTGGAACTCTGTTGCCGTAATTTGAATATTGGAGACAACTGTGCTCCATAATATAAATTGGTATTATTTTGTGGCCACACCCCTTCCCCATGAAGCCACTCCTCTATATTTTTGGCTTGAGCACCCACCAGCAAAAACATAAATCGGCACCTATGGGTACAAAGCTGGATGGCTGGAGCGATTCATTGCCAGTGCTTTGTTGTCCTCAGTGTGGCAGTGTGGATTCTGTGTGCTTCTGCAGATTAAATCCCATTGCTATCTCCTGTGTCGTACCATCAGCTGCACCTCTTGCTCTATTGGATTCGTCCAGTAATCCTAGCTATAGGTTTAGAGTGGTTCCTGTGTATTTACTTCTCCTGCTGGAATTTACATTTTTGTCTTCAGTTCAGATTATCTCCCTGCACTAGGAGCAAGATGCACTAAGCTTCAAAAAGTCATAAAGATGAGTGTTAAAGTAACAAGTAGCCAATCAGTTACTAGTGTTCATTCTAGCACAAACCATCTTTGAAAACACATGCAGTTCCTCTTCCCAGAATGAACACTAAGGGGTTTATTCTAGTTCATTCTTTCTGACAAAATCATTCTTAGATGGACAAAACCATGTGCACTGCAGGGGGGGCAGATGTAACATGTGCAGATAGAATTAGATTTGGGTGAGTAATTTTGTTTCTGTGCAGGGAAAATACTGACTGCTTTATTTTACACTGCAATATAGATCTCACTTTGAAGAAAAACCCCACCCAAATCTAATTCTCTTTGCACAAGTTACATCTGCCCCACCCGCAGTGCACATGGTTTTGTCCATCTAAGAAGGATTTTGTCAGAAAGAATGAACTAGAATAACCCCCTAAGTTACTAACTGCCATGTTATTGGATGTGTTTAAAAATGGCAGTTATGAGCTTTATATCCATCTACTTTATCACTTTTGAAGCTTGGTGCATCTGGCGTAGGTCTCAGGTTCTGTGGGCCAGTTGTATCAAGTTTCAAAAAGTGTTTCTCTCTCCATTTTATCAACCAGCCATTTTGTCATTTTTCTAACCTTGCCTGTAACTTGACAGTTACGAGCTGATTATCACTCCCGATTTTATCACTTTTTGAAGCTTGATACATCTTGCCATGTGTCTTGTTCCTATTGGATGTTCATTGCCTTAAACCTGATCCAAGTACAAGAACTTCAGGTCCATTTTCTGCATTACTAATTCTGCCTGATCTGTGGCGCTTTGAATTCTCTCATTGGTCAAGTTCCTAAAGGTGCCCAAACTCTAGTGTGATTTTGGCCCTTTATCATGCATCAATTCCAGTTTGTTTGTCCAGGTATTGATACTCTTCCACATGGCTGTATTGCTAATCTAGTCCAAGTATCCTTGTTCCTCCAAGATTCAAGAGATACCATTCTTAGCCATGCTCTACTAGCTGCTGTGGTCTTGTAGTGCTGTTATTGACAGAGGGCCTGCAGTGCAGCGTAATATGTGAATTTGGGGCACTTTGTGGCATATAATGTGAATTCAGCTTGCTGTGTAGTGGATGGGAAGGGGGCAGTTCAGGGCATGCTTGGTCCCTGCCCTGCAATGCAAACCATAGTTGCCTACTCTCCTGCATTCTGCAGGAGACTCCCTGAAATGTATTTCAGGGTTGCCGACTCTCCCGGATTGTCCGTGAGACTCCCGAAATCCTGGGACATCTCACGGACTCCCGGAAGAGGACCCTTTTCTCCCGCAGCTGCAGCGTGATCTTCCGCGATGCATACTGTGCATGTGCTAGATCACGCTGACGGCGCGGTGACACCGCCAACGGGACTGCAGGGCAAAAACAACTTCATGTATTTACCGGCCGGGACCAGGGTAAGATGTACTTCTCTCACCCGCCGTCACACACAGGAGCCAGGGAAAGGAATTCACTCCGTCCCTGCATCTCTCCCTGTGAGATGGGAGTCAGGTGCAGGGCACACTCCCACAGATACAGTATGCACGGAACGTCACTCAACCAGCCAGTCATTCACTAGTGCCTGGCTGGCTGCTCCGTCCAGCGCAGGGAAGGAGGAGGGGGGAGGAGGAGATGTCTCCCAGCCACCCTGCTACCACTGGCTGCTGCACTTTTGTCCCTAGTGTGAGACCCTGGACAGGGCAAGAAGAACTTCATGTATTTACCGGGGACCAGGGTAAGATGTACTTCTCTCACCCGCCATCACACACAGGAGCCAGGGCAAGGAATTTGTTGTCCCTGCATCTCTCCCTGTGAGTGCAGGGCACACTCCCTCAGATACAGTATGTGCACTGTGCAGGAATGACACTCACTCAGCCAGCACACTCATTCACTAGTGCCTGGCTGGCTGCTCCGTCCAGAGCAGGGAAGGAGGAGGGGGGAGGTGTCTCCCAGCCACACTGCTACCACTGGCTGATGCACTCTTGTCCCTAGTGTGAGACACTGGAC
This sequence comes from Crinia signifera, assembly GCF_055691185.1. Classification (NCBI taxonomy): domain Eukaryota; kingdom Metazoa; phylum Chordata; class Amphibia; order Anura; family Myobatrachidae; genus Crinia; species Crinia signifera. The sequence goes on along the minus strand of NC_139222.1, from coordinate 146,111,625 downwards.
AGTGCTGATGACAAACCGTGTAACATGCATCCAAACTTCTGATCAGTAAATTTTGTACTGCACTCACACACACACACTAAAATGAGCAGCTGGCAATGCATGGCCCACCCGCTTGTGATGCATGGCCTGCCCCCTTATGATGCACGACCCGCCCCCTGATTACTCCCAGCCCACCCCCTGGTGATGCAAGGACCGCCCCCCTGGTGAAGCAAGGTCCGCCCCTTGACAACACAAGGCCCGACCCATGCATTTTACTTTTCTCCCTGAAATGAATTTTCAGAGGTAGGCAACCCTGATGTATTTATTATTTATTTATTAACAGTTTCTTATAGCAGCAATCTCCCTCTCTCCCTCATTTAGTCTAGCAATCTCCCTCATTTCACCTAGCCCACATTACACTGTTACATTTTGGGGAAAAAGGGAATGAGAGATAGATACATTTATATTGAATCATCTGCACCATTTTCCCAGAACGCTTCTCGGCCTTTTGGCTAAGATATAATGCCAGATGTACTAAGCTTCAAAAGTGATAAAATGTAGAGTGATAAACAACCAACCAATCAGCTCCTACCTGCCATGTCACAGGCTGTGTTTGAAAAATGTCAGGGCGGATCTGATTGGCTGGTTGTTTATCACTCTCCATTTTAGCACTTTTAGAAGCTTAGTACATCTGGCCACAAGTGTAGTATCTGTTCTTATCAGTTGGGTATGGACTGGCCTCCTGGCAGAGAATAGAGAAAGGCTGGTCTGAGTAGCTGCTCTGATGGGCGGAGGGTGTGGGACCCCTCTTTTTTCCCGGGAGCAGTGAAAGGGCTAGCTGAGTACCTTCACCTCTGCCAGTGGTAGGAGGTGTTGTTTCCGTAAACCCACTGGTAAGAGGGGGGGAGAAACACTGGGCCTAGTAGTTTGACTCTCTTGACGGGGTTCGTAGCCCCCGAAGGATGAGTCAGCGAAAAGCTCAGTCTAGTATCCATTCCCAGGGAGCGGAGAAAAGCTGAGACCGAGTAGATTGGTCCAGGTTGGCTAAACCACCAGCCTGGGCACAGCGAAAAGCTCAGCCTAGTATCTTAACCCTGGGAGCGGAGAAACACTGGGACTGAGTAGATTGCTCTTCCGAGGGGGGTGCAGCCCCTAAGGGAGTCTTTCGAAAAGCCCAGTGGAGTATCCATTCCCATGCCAGGGGCTGGAAAGTACCTGCTGGTGAGACGCAGAAACACTTGGTCGGACGCTGACTGGTCGGCTGCCTGGAGCCCAAGGCTGCACTGTGCCCCCGGGGTAACTCGGGGGTGCCTGATTTGCACTGGTGATGTCCAGCACCATGCACTGAATGGCACTTGCACCGCGCACTTCCCTCTAGGTTAGGCTACACGTCCTTACCTCGTCCTTTTGGATGGGGTAGGACAATTTTTTTTTACACCCCCACCCAGGCCTTCTGGCTAGGGCCTCTTTTTATTTCATTCTTTGATTTGCACTTTTGAGCACTTCACGTTTTTCGTTAGTTTGTCACGTTTTTTTGATTTGGGTAGTGCGGCTGTCCCTAACGGGCCTTCCGTTCCCCAAACGTGACTGGGACTCTTCACCTTTTGGGGAGAGTCCTGGTCCCCTCGAGGGCAACCCCGAGCCGCAAGGCGGAGGGAAGCCTAAGCGGGTCTCTCCAAACCTTCGGGTGCGGAGGACCCACCGTCCAAAACCCTTCCGGGGGTGGAGGAAACGCGGGTCTCTCTAAGCTTCGGCGAAGAGGACCCACCGATCCCTTTTTTCCCTTCCTCGGCCTTATGGTTGAGGGGGGTTAGGGGAACCATGGGGCCTTTCTCCTTTGGGAGAGGGTCCACACGTTCGTACGGCTGCCCCCTTTGCACGTGTTTAGGCACAGCACTGGTGGTGGTGGGAGCACACCTCGGGCTCCCTGAGTTTCTTCAAATTTGTTTTCAAATTTCCCAGAACGTTACCAAGTATAGTAGCTCTTACTAACTGCTTTGGAGCTCATCAACATTTGTATATAAGCAGGGCCGGAGCAGTGGTAAGCGGCCGCCGCCAAGTCCGAGGGGTGTGTGTGTGTGTGAGATGCGTCAAGCCTAAGGGGGTGCTGTGGCCTGACCATCGGAATTCCGATGGTGAGTATACTGACATCGGAATCCAGACCACTGGTGAAGTGATAAAGTGGCTGGTACATCAGCCAATAAGCTCATAACTGTCAAGTTACAGCCTGGGTTTAAAAAATAAGTTAGGAGCTGATTGGCTGGTGGCTTATCACCAGCCGCTTTGTAGATCTTTATAGATCTTCCCCTGAATTCCAACAAATTCATGATATGGTGTTTCCTTGTAACCTCTGCTCCTTGTCTGCACATTAAGTCATCTGCAAATAAATATCTGTAGTAGATTTAATAATAAATTTATATATTGATATTAAAGATCAGTACTAAATACATTCATGCACTAATTTCTTATTTTTTTTATTACAGATACTACAGCTATCAAATTATAGATCTAATGATGGCTGACCAGACAGTCGAGGAGGTAAATATAAAAGAAGAGGCTTTTATATTTATATAAAAACCTTTTAATGCTAAATCTCTGTAAAACGTGTATGGGATGAAAAACACAGAAATGGCGAAGTAACCCAAGGCAAGAGCAAAGAACTATGGGGAAATATATTTACATAAGTGTAGTGAGTATTAAATCTAGGGCAAAATGTAATAGGGGTAATTTTTTTTAGACATGTGCAATGGTTTTTTGGTAGAAAACGTCCGAAATCGCACGTTTTCCAAAAATCGCACATGTAATAGGGTGCGACGCACGGTAAAAATTCACACTCTTTGATGCGAAATCGCACATTTTGAAGTGGCGATTTTTAGTCACACTTCAATTCACATCCAGATGTTTTCCCATTATAAAGTATCTAACTCGCACATGTAATCGGGTGCGATTTTTGGGAAACGTCACCAAAAAATTAGACCAAGTTGTGACTGATTGTGATCTGTGCATGGTTCTGTCCAAAAAAAAGGTTAAATACAAAAAAAACGGCGTGGGGTTCCCCCCTCCTGAGCATAACCAGCCCTGGACTCAAAGAGCCGGTCCTGGTTTCATAAAATCACAGGGACAAACAAGTTGGGGTTCCCTTGATTTTACAAAACCAGCACCAAGCTCAAGGGACGGTCCTGGTTCCCAAAATACGGGGGACAAAATGACTAGGGGTCCCCCTGTATTTCAAGAACCAGGCCCAACCAGCCAGCAGGGTAATGCCACAGCCGGGGGGAGACTTTTTATACAAGTCCCCCTGGCCAAAGCTTAGTCCAGTAGTATCCACTCTGGGACCTGTGGATAGAAAACATACTCACCAGCCGTCTTCAGCGCTTCTCTGGGACCCCTGCTCCGCTGTAAGCACTCTCCGGTCTTCTGTTTACTTCTGGGGCTCCGCCCCTGACCAAGACTTAGGCCTGCCCACCAGCCAATCATGGTCCGGGATTTCCCGATGCCGGAGAAACTAACTAACAGTGTACATGTTCTGGTAGTGTTGACAAAAAATTTACTAAGATCATCAGCTTTGGTCGATCAGTAACTCGGCGGGTAATGAATGGGTTAAGATCTGTTTTGTGTCCGAGCATGTAGCTTATTAGCTGTCAAATTTAACAGCAGCCAAGCACGGCCGGCCCGTACTCATTGCACGGATCTGTCAGCCATGTGATGCTTCTATGTGTAAAAGTAAAAAAAAATAACAATTTTAAAAAAGACCTGCGTTGGGTCTCCCCTCCCAAGCGTAACAATAAAGGAGTGTTCCACCACACCCCATCCCCAGGGCACCCAAAGGCCAGGGCTGAATCCTGGGGCTATCCCCGACATCCCTGGGTGGTGGATGCCTGGTTGATAGCATTCAAGTGTAAAAGATAGATAAAATATTGTGTTTGGCTGTGGAACAAAGTCCCAGCAAGTCTCCCCGAATGCTGGTACTTGGAGAACCATAAGTATTAGCACGTGGGACATTAAAGGAGGGAGGGATATTTTTTGTGGGGGTTCCCCACTCTCCCAGTGACCCCGGCCAAGGCTGACTATTTGGGAGGTTAATGCCACGGCTGTAGGGACCAATATAAAAATGTTCCCTAGCTGTGGCATTATCTTACTAACTAATGAGCCTGGTGCTGGTTTTAAAAATATGGGGGACCCCTACCTTTTTTGTCTCCAGTATTTTTTTAAATCAGGACCGGATCAATTAGCCCGGAGCTGGTTATACTTAGGAGGGTGGACCCCATGGCATTTTTATATATATATATATATATATATATATATATATATATATATATATATATATATATTTTTTTTTAGCTGAATTAACGATCAAATTTGCTCATACAAATGATTATAAATTATCCGTGTTGTCCTTTTCCCTATGGAAAGTCCGGTCGAGTTTGGTCAATGGTCTATTGATTCGTACTTGATTTGAATTTGTAAATGAGCAAAATCGGACAAATTTTAGTAAAGTCAATTCCCGGACCAAAATAGGACATTCGTACCCAGGTCAGCGGCGGTGTAAATGGGACAACCCTTGTCCATTTGCACGGGACTTCTATCCAGGTCCTGACCTGGGTTGAACACGGGCAGGACCTGGGTAGAGGGCAGTGTAAACAGGTATGCTGGGTCAATCCGACCCGGCTCCCATTTACATCAATGGGGGAAGCCCAACCTCTGGACCGCAGCGTCTTCAGGTTGGGGGAGGGGGGCGGCACACACAGCCTCCGCTGCTGGCTGCTGTACTCTGCTGACAGCAGCGAAGTCAGGGAGGAGGTGAATGGATGCCGGTGTGCGGCATCCATTTACTTCGCGGATGGGGAGTGCATGGGGGCTGGGGGCAGCACAGCAGCTTACCTTGGTGCTGGGCTTGTCCCCAGCATGTCTATCCTGGGCCCTGGTGCGGCAATCGGCGGTCCCGGCACTTGGAGATGATGTCATATCCAAGCACTGGCTCAGGAACTGCTGCTGGTGTAAAAGGTAACAAACGCCGTGTCACACGGGGGTTGAAGCTGGCTCCAAAAATCCAGGTGTGACCCGGTGTTTTGGTGTAAAAGGGCTATTAGTAAATTGTCCTGTAAATGTCAGCATATGTCAATATTATGCTGTTGACATTCTAAAATATAGACATTCTCAACAAAATATACCACAACAGAATGGTGTATTTCTACAGAAATTACCCCGCTACACTTTGGGGCTGAGTTGATTAAATTCACAAATCTAACTTTGCTATTTCCTTGGGTTACTACATTTAATGAACTTATGACTTTTTATTTTGGAAAATTGATTGCTTATTGCTTTCTGACTGACGTCACTCATTCAGTTTTATGTTTCATTTTTCCTTTATTTTGTGATGTTTTATGTTGTGATATTGTCATTTTGCTTATTACATTGCTGTTTACATTGCTTTGGCATTTTGCATTACACAGTGGCCCTTATTCAGATCTGATCGCAGTACAAATTTGTTCTTAAAATGGGCAAAACCATGTGCACTGCAGGTAACTGATGTAACATGTATAGAGAGAGTTAAGGTCCCCATACATCAGAAAGATATTGTACCCAATCATACAATCTCAACTGGTTGTATGACAGATTGTGAGTACATTGTGTGTCCAAAAACCACCAACGACTGGTTGAAGGGAAAGTTGGACACATTTGTGATTGTAAAATAGGTTTTTCTGATGTATGGCCACCTTAAGACCGATCTTTCTGATGTATGGCCACCTTAAGGCCGGTCTTTCTGATGTATGGCCACCATTTGAGTGAGTTATTTTATTTCTGTGCAGGGTAAATACTGGCGGCATTATTTTTACACTGCAATAAATAAGTAAAATATTTGCATCATATCTAATAATAACATAATAATTAAATGAAAAGTTACTATTGTTCATGTCACTAAAGGTGAATGGTTTGCAATCATATTTTAGTTACTTGGCTCCCAAACCATCCTTAAACTACTCAACAGGATAGTTATGTATTTTAGGGAGCTATTTATTAAACCTTGGAGAGAGATAAAGTGGACGTAGATAAAGTACCAGCCAATGGAAATATAACCGTTAGGGGTTGGTTGGTACTTTGGAACCGTTTCCGAAACGTAGGAAGGGCTGTGAATTAGCTGCTCATTCAAACATCGGTCTACTTGAATACAGATCCTTCGTTGGCCGTACGCCAGGTGACTGCCAGACGGGCATTTCATGGGTGTGCCCACAAAAATGGTGGGTGAGCCCATAGAAACGCTGGTCGGGCCACAGGGTGGGTGCATGACGTCGGTGCCTGGGCCACAATCGCCTCCTGGGTCACATGGCGGTTAAGTGCCGGGCAGAGGAGAAGAAATCAATCGATGGTAAGTAACCATTAAATGATTTCTCCTCTTTGCGACTGCATGCGAACAAATGTATACACGTACACATCCCTTTCCAGGCCCCGAACATGGGCTTGGGCATTAACCAGCTTGCTGGGATCCGAACACACACAGCCCAGCAAGCAGGTCTGAATCGGGCCCTTTATCTCCGCTCATTTTATCCATCTCCAGGGTTTAGTAAATAGACCACTTAGTCAATTTAATTCAAATCCATCCCCCACTGCCACACTCTCTTCTTTATATAGTGCTTGGTCCTGGTCAAAACCTGTTTGTTAAGAGTGGGAGGGCCAAGGATAATTGCTTTCATGGCCTTTCTTGTTTTTACTTGTACAAACAATGTGTTGGACTTTCATCAGTGGTGTGTACATGATCGTGAGTCATTTATTGGTACAATTGACCTATACTTGCAGGTTTGCAGCTTCTACATAACTACAGGACATGATTTTCTTGTCATGTACTATGCTGGCACTGGTGTGTCATGAGTTATGTCTTACTCCAATGCATTGTTGGGAAACTTGTATTCTCTACACAGGATGTTTGTATATTGGATCAATTCTATACTGCAACATAAAAGAGCACACACAAGGGACTTTGGGCCTTATTCTGGTTCGCTCTCAGGCAAATTCCTTCTCAAATGGACAAAACCATGTGCACTGCAGGGGGGCAGATGTAACAGATGTGCAGAGAGAATTAGATTTGGGGGAGTTACTTTGTTTCTGTGCAGGAAAAATACTGGCTGCTTTATTTCTACACTGCAATATAGATCTTACTTTGAAGAAAAACCCCACCCAAATCTAATTCTCTCTGCCCATCTTACATCTGCCCCACCTGCAGTGCACATGGTTTTGTCCATTTCAGAAGGAATGTGCCTCTGAGAGTGAACCAGAATAAGGCCCTTTATTTTGTTTTGCCTCTGTAAGTTTCTAGGTACCGTACAGTATACACTTTATTGTTTTATTCTTTCATTCAGCACTTTGTATTCTGTTAAATTTCAGTACCCTAGTCATGTGTTAATGGAACATCTGATAAAGGAAATGATCAACATACCCTAGGAGGTGTATTTACTAAAGTATGGGTTTATAGAAGTAAAAATATTGCACACAGCAACCAATGAGATTCTAACTATTACCTTCTAGAAGGTGCTACATAAATGATAAGTAGAATCTATTGCTACTAGGTGATTCATCGCGCCCTACGGGCACTCTTCACACCGGCGTAAGGGGCTGCGCCCCCTTCATTTGTGAACTTTTGTATTGTGTGAAATATGGTTAGAATTGTATGACTGCTGGCCTGTATTGCAACTTGAGTTATAGGTGGAATGTGTTAAATAGAGAGCATATGATTTGGAAGGGGGTGTGTATTGTTTTGTTTAATTAAAAAGCGGTTACAGGAGACTTCCGGTTCCGGGTCTGATGGGTGAGGACGCAGCGTGCTGAGCTCCCCAGCCGCCCCAGCCAGCCAGCCAGCCGCCCGCCAGCGCTCCACTCCACGCACGAAACCCGGGCACCTGCCGGCAGACGCTCCCAAGAACGCCCTGCACCTAATGAAGAGATTTCTCTCCCCCACGCCAGCTGGAAAGCCCAGACGCCAGCCTTCTCTCCCACCGCGAGTCCAGCCCAAGATGGCCGCCGGCTCACACACACAAGCGCAGCCAGCGCAGTCAGCGTTACAGCTACAACCCCAAATGCTGCCACAGCCACAGCGCACTCAAGTAAGTGGGGAAGAGACATTTATACCTCAAACCCAGCCTGACTTGTTCACCTCCTCTCCTCCCTTACCCCAGGCTGCAGCTCTAACATATACAGACATGGTGTGGGCTATACAAGATACTATTAACCCCATCCTGGACGCCCACGCTGCTAAGCTGCAGCAGTCTGTCCAAGACATTAAATCACAGCTAAAGCAGATCACTAAAAAGGTCAACATAAACGAGGCACATTTGGGAGAAGCCTTCCAGGACATTCACACACTAAAGGCCACCACTGAGTCCCTACAGAAGTCTGCCTATACAGTACAAAACAAGCTCGACGATTTGGAAAATCGTTCGAGAAGGAACAATTTACGTATCATTGGCCTCCCTGAAACGATCAAAGGTCCAGAATTATACTCCTTTATCACACATACCCTGCCAGAATTGCTACAGGTGGTAGATTCATGCGCGGGCATGATAGTAGAAAGAGCCCATAGGCTGGGACCGATCAGGGAAGACCATTCCAACAGACCTCGGGCAGTAATATTTAAATGCCTCAATTACCAACACAAGGAGGCGCTGTGGTCAGCCTTTAAACAAAATAGGACCCTGCAATGGAATGGGAACAAGTTGCTTATCTTTCAAGATTTCTCGGCAGAGGTGACTCGAGCGAGAAAAGAGTTTTCCCCATTATGCACCAGATTGGTAAAAAATCAAACTAAATTTGCTCTGCTTTACCCCGCAAAACTGCGAATTTTTGCTGGCTCCTCCTACAAAGAATTTAGCACTGTGCATGATGCAGAGGACTTCCTAATGGAACAAGCACAGGCCTCCTTTTCCTCAGCCCCCCCAGATGAATAGTTCAAAAAGCATATCCCAGATCTCTGACAGGACTTTGCTGAACTTGCACTATTACTGCTTAATTACAGCACTTGCCTTATTTCCCACGGAATATATTGGGTAGGGGGAGGTGAGACCGAGACTTTCACATTTGCTGGGGGAGTTCTCCCATACATCTTCGCCTGTATCAACAGGAATGGGTCCTCATACTGCCTGACTTTATCCCAACCCTTCCCCCCCCCCCCACCCCCCACCCCGGATAGCAGAATTCAACGTACCCCATTGTGGGGAAACCGAGCCCTAAGAATTCCTCTCAGCTATGTCTCTTATGTGGCGAGAAAACCAGACCAAGTGAAGTAAATAACTGGGTTGGAAGAATGTGACCCCCCCAGCGGGATATAATTGCTCCCAAGCTACTGGGACTTGACTGCCGTAAATGTATACCCCACCCTGGAATTTTTTGGATTCTATTTTGAAGAACTGAGACTGAGTCCGTACAGATTGTGGAAAAGAGTCTACAGCTATCCCTGTCTGAAGCGATAGGTTTGAATCCTCATACTGGATAACTCCTGACCCGATATCCTGCCCCCCCCTCCCCTCCCCCTCCCCTGCTATTGAATTTATCTATTCCCCTGGAAGGATAACCGAAACTAAAATTGTTTATATTACTGTCATGATCCATTGACGTGAAGCTAATCCAATGTTATTGTTTATTATTGTTAACTATGTTTAAAAGAATGTAGGTAGTTCAATTATTTAATTAGCGAGTTGTGGAGTACACACAGTTTGAGAGGCCGCAGATGGCGCCTCATGTTGATACACAGGCTGGGGCGAGCCTGAAAGCTTTAGCGCACTGTATGCCCTGATCTTGAAGACACGGAACCCAGTGGCCACTTCTGCCCCTGGGCTTCCGGAGGTCCGTGTGTAATTTTGTTGCACACCAAGTTTTTGAGGGACCAGGGGGGCCAGGAAAATATGCCTATGCAATATCTTTTCATACTTTTGATCCATGCAGTAGTAACTGCGGGACTCCTGGCCCACTGGTTCCCCTTGTTCACCCCTACCCTTCCCTTCCTTCCCTTCATGTTCTACCCTTATATGTATTTTACTAATGTAGCCAAGAATTATTTAATGTACAAAAACAATAGATCTGTCGAGATTTGTGTACTAGGTAATGATCAGCCGGGCTGCTACGCCCGTTTAATGGGAAATGGTTGATTTAAAAATTGTCACGTTGAATGTCGGTGGCTTCCACGTCCCTTCTAAACGTAAAAAAATCCTGCTATATCTCCACAAATTAAAAGCAGATATTGCATTCTTGCAAGAGACGCACTTAACCCCCCCTGAAACCCTGAAATTAAATACCCTGGGGTGGTCGCTGATGGCGGCCTCCCCATACAATTCAAAATCCAGAGGGGTAGCTATCCTAGTAAAGAAGCAGGCAATCACACAAATTCATTCTACGCTCACAGACCCTGATGGGAGATGGGTGCTAGTGGACGCCACCGTACAGTCAACAAGGTATACTTTTTGTAATGTCTACGCCCCCAATGTATTTTCTAAGCCCTTTTTCCGTAAACTAGTAACGATATTAACCCCCTATATTGATACTTCAATTGTGCTAGCTGGTGATTTTAATACTGTGATATCGAATGTGCTTGATAGAGAATCTTCAGCCCCATCCAGGAGACCCCCCTCGAAACGAGGACTACAATACCTAATGTCTAGCCTCCACCTGACTGATGTGTGGAGGGCTTGTAACCCAATGGATAGAGAATTTACCTGTTTATCTGCTGCACACAACACATTATCACGCATTGATTATGTCCTTCTGTCTACTAGAGCCTTCCCCTTGGTATGCGGCGCAGAAATTGAGACGATATCGGTCTCCGATCATGCGGCAAGCTGGATTGCCCTACACACTACCCTAGATAGAGGCCCATACATCAACTGGCGATTCCCCAGCCACTTGGCAAATTCCTCTAAATTTCAGGCCCTCCTAGAGTCCACATGGATGGATTATAAGCATAACAATCTTACAGCTGAGGCAGACTCTCCCCACCTGTTTTGGCAGGCATCCAAACCGGTCCTCAGGGGAGCCATTATATCGTATTATTCCCATCTCCGTAAGGACCGAGCTAAATTGTATCTTGAAGCCCAAACCACACTTTCAGATAAATACCAGACATACAAGTCTTCCCCCACCTCGATACACAGAGAAGCTTACAACCAAGCTAAAATTGTCTTTGATACCCTTCTGTCCAAAATAGAAACCAAGATGTCATTCCAATCCCAGAGTAAATACCACAGATTTGGAGGAAAATCCAATAGACTAATGACCAATCTGCTTAATGGCCAACACCCCCCCGCTATAGTTACCTCATTGGCGGACGACAATGGTACCCTCCAACACCGTGGCCAAGAGATAGCATCTACCTTTCATAAATTTTATACAAACCTATATACCTCAGTCCCACCAGACCAACAACGCAAAAACACATTCTGGTCCACACTCTCACTCCCAGCTCTAGACCCAGAACATACAGACTCATTACTAGCGGATATCACTGAAGAAGACGTAACTAGAGCCATTGGCCAACTCAAGCCAGGTAAAGCTCCAGGACCAGATGGACTGACCAGTGAATATTACAAGCTTTTAGCCCCAAAACTTGCCCCCCCCTTAGCCGCCTTATTTAATTATCTACTAAAAGGTGCCCCTCCCCCCCCTTATTTTAATTCAGCCCTTCTAAAGGTTATCCCAAAACCTGGACGCGATCCCACTCAACCTGCCTCTTACCGTCCTATCTCCCTTTTGAATACTGATTATAAACTTTATACTAAGATTATTGCTGACAGATTGAAATTATTCCTCCCATCCATAATCCACAAAGACCAGACGGGTTTTATCTGGGGCCGTCACTCAGTGTTAAATGTTAGGAAACTGCTCACTGTAATGCAGTGGACTCAGTCTACAAAATCTCCCGACCCTTGTGCCATTCTATCCTTAGATGCCGAAAAGGCCTTCGATATGATCTCATGGGACCACCTGTTTACAACCTTACAGAAATTCAACTTTCCAAGACCATTCATAGACGCCATTAGTAACCTATACGCAAACTCCAATACACAAATACTCACAAATAATTACCTATCCGCGCCCTTCCAGATCCAGCGTGGCACTCGTCAAGGCTGCCCCCTTTCCCCACTCCTTTTTGCCCTAGCCCTGGAACCCTTAGCAGTCCAACTTAGATCCTCCTCCTCATTCACGGGTATTAAAATACGTCATCTGGAAGTCAAACTAAGTATGTTTGCAGACGATATGCTTCTTTTTATTTCGAACCCGCCCAGATCTATACCTGCAGCAATGACAATTATAGAGCACTTTGGATCATTCTCAGGATTTAAAATAAACCAAGATAAATCACATCTCCTCCCTCTGGCGTGGCCTCCCCTATATGCCAAAACACACCCCAGCATGCAACAATTTACAATATGTACTACCCCAATGAAATACTTAGGAATCATGATTCCGCTACATCTAGACTCCTTATATGTTGCCAATTTTAAGACAATCTTACAGAATATTGAGAAACTATTAGACAGATGGATAACCCTTCCCCTTTCATTATATGGGAGGATAACGATTGTTAAAAGTGTCATTTTCCCAAAGATTTCATATATTTTCCAAATGATCCCCTTGGCCCTTTCCAAAAAAGACCTCGCACACTATAATAAAATGGTCACAAAGTTTATTTGGGCAGCGAAAAAGCCCAGGATGCCTATGTCCAGACTAGTACTTCCAAAACAAGACGGAGGATTTGCACTCCCAAATGCCCAAGCTTTCTCTCAAGCAGCCCACTTTCGCTACACAACTGACTGGCTTCTTAATAAATCCATATACACAAATGATAACCTGGAAAAGGAACTTTTCCACCCATTCTCACCAGCCGCACTGCTCCATGTATCAAGTAAGGACATCCCCATTGACATCAAAAACAACCTATTATTCAAAGAAACGTATAAAATGTGGATATCAATCCATAAAGGTTTTGGCAGGAACCCAGCTAGCACCCCACATATTACCTTCTGGGGCAATCCCAATTTTGCACCAGGTCTGGAGAATCCGCTGTACTTGGAATGGCGCCAGAAGGGAATATCAGCCACATGCAACGTCTTCGACCCAGGAGGCACAATCTTATCGTTTGCAGAGCTAGCAACTAAATTCCAACTCCCTAACACACAATTTTTTATGTACTTACAGGCACGACATTATGCGCAATCTATTCCCAAGGCTTATGTGACACCTGTTCACCCTGACCCAGTGCTTTCGCTCATAGCCCAACATAATATTCTGGGATACAAGATTAGAAACTTATACCAAGAGCTAATAGTAATTCCGAAAGATAAACTACTCCAAAACCTGGAAAATAGATGGAAAATAGACATCCCTACCATTCCGCCCCTATCAACAATATTCAAAAAACTCCCCACCTCCCTTAAATACCTACAATCAGCCTCTCTCCAAGAGACACACCTCAAATTTCTTAACAGGGCCTATATCTCACAACAACAACGAAGTCACTTTATCCCGGGAGATCTAGGACTATGCCCAAAGTGCAAAATGAGGGGTGCAGACTATTTTCACAACTTCTGGGGATGTGGACATATAAAAATATTTTGGAGAAAACTAGTTACATTCTTAAACACAACTTTCACACTGCAGCTAACATACGACCCACTACCACTCCTCTTTCTCTACTTCAATAACTGGAACTTGGGGCCCAACAAAAAAAAGATTATCTCTCTTATTACCTTAATTCTGGTATTAGCCAAAAAACTAATTCTGACTCATTGGATAGTAAAAACTTCCCCCTCTTTAGCGGAGTTGAAAAACTCCATTCTCAAGACTCTATTCTTTGAGCGTCAAGCAACATTAACTGATATAGAAAAGGGAGTCAGGCGCTTCTATGCCAAATGGGAAACCTATATCCTTACCCTCAATACCGAGGTTCAGACGTCCATACAAAAAGTCTTTGAGAACACTACATGGTTTTTGTTACGACAGATCACTTAGAATATTGAATTATAGGCTATTATGGTAAATTTTTGTTGTCCTGTCGCCCCCTGTCTTGTTTGCCTACCCCTTCCCTTCCTTCCCACCCATATTAAACCCAGATAAGATTTGTATTGTAAGTTGTTTTAATACTATGAGGCTTGAACAAGTAGAAATTTATATTGCTGTATAAAAATTTGACTGACTTGCAGGTATCTCTGCGCTGGTCGTGGATACCTTCTCCTATTAAACCCTAAATGCTAAGTGGCTCGGGAGAATGATATAGAATTTACCCGCTTTGCCGCTAATTCCCAAAACCACACAACTCAATATTGAAATACTTTGAAATTAATGTGATAGTACAATGTAAAGACTAGAACTGAAAAGTAGGGAAAAAAAAAAACTGAAAGAAAACACCAAGTCAGCCAGATGTGATATTCAATGTTTCTTGCCTTTATTTGATTTGTTGTAACATACATTGTTTTGAAATACTTTCAAATAAAATGTGTTTAAAAAAAAAAAAAAAAAAAGCGGTTACAGAGTAAGATGTACATTGATAGTGTGGAGGGTACAGTGACAATTGTGGGTGTGTGGGTGTCTGTGTGTGTGTGTACGTGCGTGTTGTTTAGGTGTGTGTGCAATAGTATAGTAGGGTGTTTTTGAGTTAGCGGCTCCCCACTGGTGGAGGTCACGACACAGGAAAACAGGAGGCTGGGTAGTGATAGGGGTGTGTGGGCATAAGGGGGACTAAAGAGGAGGGTGGGGGACACTGTGCAGCTCCAGCCAGTGGGTGAGCATCCAGCATCCCAGCACAGGAGTACAGGACGGTGCCCCTGAGTCAGTGTCTCCTCCTACTGGGTGGAAGTTAGGGTGCATAAGAGCAGGAGGCTGGGTGGTAAAGCATGATAGGGGAATGTGGGCAACACAGGGTGAGCGGGTCCCCACTGGCGGAAGTTATGGGGCAGGAGAACAGGAGGCAGGGCAGTGATAGGGGTGTGTGGGCATGACGGGTAGTAAAGGTTTTTGGCTGTTGCAGAGTAGGGATGGCCATTGGTGCAGACGACATCGATAATTGGCATTGATGGCGATTTTGCACCCTGCCATCGATAGTAGTAAAATATTACTTGGATAACCATCAATTATTGTAGCTATCGATGGTTATCCATTATATCTGACTGAATAGGCCGTGGGTCAATCAGAACTCAGTGGCGGGACTTCCGGGTGTGGGGGGGGGGCGGAGCGTTGATCCATGTCCCTAACCTTAAAAAAATTTGAAACTTGATCTGGTCCTCCCACAGTGATGGCAAAAGTATTCAACATCGGCCATAAACCATCGATGATTTGAAATCATTGATGGTCGATGGGCATCCCTAGAACTGGAGGAGGGTGGGGGACAGTATGCAGCTCCCGGCAGTGGCTGAGCGTCTCCTCCCACTGGGAGGGAGTGAGGGTGGATGAGAGCAGGAGACTGTATAATAGTGGTATGGGGGCAAGAGACATTGATAAAAGTTGTGGCGCTGATGCAGAGGACCATGGGGACACTTCTGGCAGTGGGGGAACCTGCAGTGCGGCAGCCAGGGACGGATTTCCCAACTAGGGGCAGCACCTGCTTGTGGCGGTACAGGATCCCCCATTCTCACGGGTGTCTGTGAGATGTGGGAGTAGGGGTCCGCTGGGGGGGGGGGGATTGCAGGAAGGCGGTCAGGGGGGTCCGCAAATTACGGGAGGGGGGGGGGAAATCGCGGGAAGGTGGTGGGTCCGCAAATTGTGGGAGAGGGGTTGTGGGGGTCCGTGAATTGCGGGAGGGGGGGTCGCGGGGGTCTGTGAATCACCGGAGGGGACGCCGTGAATCGCGGGGGTGAATCAAGGGAGGGGGGGGGGGTTTGAATCGCGGGGGGGAGGTGACGCTCACCTACACCATGGAGGATGGTGGGGGGGTCACGTGGGTCCGCAAATTTCGGGAGGGATGGTGGTGGGGGTGCCGTGAATCGCAGGAGGGGGGGGGGCGTGGGGGTTTGTGAATAGTGGGGGGGGGGGTCGGGGTGTGCAGCTCACCTACACCATGGTGGGCGTGTACTGTAGCCCTGGCTGGGCGGGGGGAGGTGATGTCAAGGGGGTGGTGTGTATAACACTGGTCTTTTCCCTGGGGGGGGGGGGGGTTGTGTATAACGCTGGGCGGGAACATTATACACACAGGGGATGAGTGACAGACCTGGCTAAATATATAAGAGATGGGCAACATCTCCACTTCTAAACCCACTTCATACCCTTAGATGTGTTTTAGCAGCTGGTTCCAGTTCCATTGTCTTTTCATGCAGACAGAGGCAGAATTCACAGGTTGGCTCGCTAAGCAGCGGTCGTTTGCTGCTTGGCTACCCCACCAAACGGCTGCCACCCCCCAGCACCCGAATCTCTTCCCTGCCCTGCCCTGCCATCCCTTTCCTTAGCAACCAAATCCATCAAATGATTTCTCCTGCCTTCAGAAATAAGTCCGTCTAAAGTGACATTTATTTCCTTTGCAGATCGGAGAAAAGACAGGGCTGATGTCATGTGATGTCAGCCACCCATCCTGAGCAAGCATCGGCCTGTCTGCGTTCCCAGGGGAACGCCAGCATGTTCATGGGGACACCCATCGAATCCCGCTGCAGGTATTGGGATGCAATCCTGTCGCCTGGGACGTTCCCAATGGGCTCAAGGCTGCGACTTGAAGAAGTTGCAATAGTGGACAGGGGGCTTTATTAAGGTGCCCACACACAGAGAGATATTGTGTACAAGCCAATATCTATCCAATTTCCCTTGAAATCTGCCCACAGACAGAACGACTGAGTAAACAATCAGAGGGTTGTTCTGGATTTCAAGTGAAATAGGATAGCTATTGGATTGGGCACAATGGACCTTATTCTGGTTCACCCGCAAGGTTGCAAATTTCACAGCCTTGCAAGCCCACCAAACAACACCTGTCCCCCGTTTGTATGCCGCAATCCACCACAGGCATGCGAATGGATGCATTGCATAAACATCCATTTGCAGCTTGCGTGCGGGGAGGAAATCATTAGATGGTTGCCGACCATCAAATTATCTGTACAGTGCTTGACCTCTGTGGTGTCTTAGGTCTGCGGCCGCCCTGTGCAGAAAGCGGGCGGGCAACTAACATTCGCTGACGTCCCACCCCCCACACCTGCGTCAAAATTTCCATGGGAACACCCAGTGTTTTCATAGGAATGCCCATGAAACGCTGATTGTGCCCATGAACACGACAGCTTGCTGCCGCCCCCCCATGCCCCCCCGCTCGCAGTGCTGTGTGTAATCAATTCACCGTGGCCGCCATCTACCACCGTCTCAATTTACTATCAGTTGATGCAACTTGATCATTTACAGACCATCCTAGATGGACGTGACCTCCTTTATTGGGTAACTACCAATTCTTTGCTGGGAATTATACCAGAACTCTCTATTCATATTTGGGAATACAGCTTTGCCCATTCAGCTCTAAACTACATATTTCCCCCACCTTTTTCAAACAAGTCCAAGGAGCAGTGCTCCTCCTTTCAAACCAATATTATTGAATTTTAAATGTGTACACAAACTTTTTTTTTATGAATTGCCTATTTCTTTTTATGCAATTTTTTTTTTAGTATGGAAATTATTGTATAATTATATGTATGTTACACAAGTGAAACCCAGTGCTGTTTCCCTACTCTTGTTTGTTCTATTTATTTTGAGGGTTCTTAAATACCCCTCATGAACAGCTGCTAAGACAGACCCGACCATACAGTTTCCTTCCTTCTAGAAATACAATGCGGTTTACATTTAGCATTGAAATGTTGTCACTCTCTGAATTGGGCCCTAAATCAAGAAATATGGACACAGGTGAGTATCCTTAGGTTATTATTTTTAATCGAAAAATAAAAAAAAATAACATCAAAAGGCTCTTTAAGAAATATAGTAGTATTTAGTAAAAATACTGCAATTTTCAATTGAATTACATACACTACATCCAAGTATTTAGTGGACAGAACAAGAGGGCAGAAATCACGTGCTAGGAACCAATAATTTTTGTTTCTACTTACAAAAAACCCCCACAATAATTAAACTGGGTACTTATGTAATATCTGGACTCCCGTTTTTCTTATGAGACCGCGTCCCCTCGCGGGGCTCGCTGCGCTCACCACGCTTCGGGCACGGTGGCTCGCTGCGCTCGCCACACTATATAAAATCAACTCCATGCGTAGTTGGATAGTAGGGGTATGAAAAAATAGGGTGCATTTAACATGGGAGCCCAGATAATACATAAGTACCTTAAACTGTATAAAGAAAATCACCGATCACCCAGAAATCAATTATTATTAGTAAATGTTATTTATAAGGCAGCACAAATGGTCTACATCGCAAAATAATGCAGGGTAAAACAGTACACCGCAATACACAGCCACTGACGCATGGAGATTCAATGTAAGCTGAAACCTGTAAAAAAGGAAGTAGTGGAATCTGGGGGCGGAAAGCCCAAGCAGGAGGTTAAAGGTTACCGCAAATTGGCTGGAAAGCAGCTGATCTCGATCGGATGAGCGCTCCTGCGGATCTTTTGCTAAATCTTCTGATCTGATATGCTGCATGAAAGATTAGAAGATTTAGCAAAAGATCAATAGTAACTCACATCGGATCTTAAAATAAATCTTTAAAAATGTGCATTTACCAGGCTGGACAAAAGATTTCAAGGCAAATGTATGCGCACATTTTAAGATCGCTGATCTTTCTAGTGTGTGGGCACCTTTAGGGTAAATATATATAGGAGGTTATTCTGATCGGAGCGGCCAAACGTGCGTACGTTCACTATTAGCGTACGCTCTCCGTACGCGGCCGTTGGGGTTAAGTCCACCCACAACTCAGCCGCATACGTACGGGCAGAAACAACGTCGAAGGGGAGTGGCGTACAATTGAGCGTACGCCAACGTACACGGACGGACCAGCCCTTACACTCCGACAACTGGCGTACAACAGAGCGTACGCCACCGTTTACGGACGTCTCTCGTCCGTCTTCCCACCGACTTCTTGCAGTTATCTGAGCGTACGCCAGCTTGCACGGACGGGTCCCTATTGTTTTCAATAGAAAACTCAGCTTATGTCGTCGCTCGTGAGAGTGAGCGTACGTCCGTGTACGCTGGCATACCCTTCACATATATGGACCTGCAAATCTTGCCTTTCAACTATAATTATGAAAATTAATTAATTGATTGAATTAATTAATGTGCAAAATAGTGGGCATGGGCTTAAAACATTGCTGAAACATCCTTTGTAGGTGTTAGATGTGGTTTATGTTATTGTATCATAAATACAAAACCTATGTTTGTATTAGAGTGAACACGTTGACACATGTCGACTTGTGTAGATTGAGTGTGCTACTGTGTAAAGTCTATGAAAGCACGTAGTGAATGTGTATAACTGTTTAACAAATACCTACCTTAGCATATATAAGCAGGTCTTAAAAAGATTCTTACCTTAAATTAAACAAACCTTTAAATGTCGAGAAGTATAGAAAGATAAGCTTCCAATGTGTTTGAGTGCTGTGTGTGGCTTGCAGGTAGTGAAATCATGGTTTGGACTTAATAGACTGCAGCATTGCTTATTACATTCAGGTGTATGTGTTTGAGTAGTAATCAGCGTAAATTAGCAAACCCAGGCGCACACTGGCATGCGGTATCTGTAGGGGTGGTCTGAGGTGGCGGTTGGCGGCCGCCTGTTTTGTGTCCGAAATGAACGGTGCTTTAGGCGATCGTGCGGTAGTAGCACCGTTCATTTTTGGTGCACACCCCCGTGTACACCCATATTTACGCCCATTTTCCCTCATTATTTCGGCCGCTCCCCTCAACACGCCCCTATGCCGCCCCCAATGCCCGTACTCTCGCGGACAGGTTTTTTTGCACGGAGAGACCCGTCCGTAAGCGTTGTGGAGTGTTCGCGCCTGCGCATTGGCGAATGTACGCATGCGCAGATCATGAAAAACCCCGGAACGTACGCGTACGGCCCGGCCGCACCAACCAGAATAAGGCCCATTGTGTGCAAGAGAAATAGGTTCTATGAACAGGAAGGAGAAGGGCCTTGGAGCTTAAAATGTTGCTTGTTATCATTTAATAGTGAATTTAACAAATAATAATTTAGATAATCACAATACTTTTGTATAAAAAAACATGCAGTCTGTTTTATCAGAGCTTTCCATTTATGTAAAACCTTGCTCAACTATACTGTGGGTTGGCAACCTGCTTAATCATTGGTTGCATATGTCTCATTTGTCAGATAATTTCAGATGGAGGATCCCAAGTGAAGCTCAAGATTACACTTCACACTCAATATCCTGCCTCTAGCCAGTTGCAGGTACTCTTATTTTAGTAGTGATGCACTTAACCCTTTGAGTACCAACCAAAATTGTCAAAATAGGTGTGAAAATTGCCAAGCAAACATTTTTACTCATCATAATGTCCTGTAATGTTTACCTTTTATGTAGGAAATATAATCCTTTTTTTAACACATTTTTCATTTGAATTTATATAACAAATGTGAGTGACATTATTAGTGGATATTTTGCACGTCTCTCACAGAGATGTTGGCACTCAAAGGGTTAAACAAGCTCCGTGTCTGCAATTTGGTTGTGGCACACCGGTCTATAATATAAATCAAGTTAGTAAGCTACCTTCAAAAATAAATATACATTGAAAAAAAAATTAAGAAAAGGTTAAATTATTTAGCAAATGTCTTTTTTTTTTTGTAGTGAAGGAAACAGTTGATTTTGACCCATAAAATAGTCCTATTTACAATTTACATTATTATGGTTTACAGTAAACCCCATTAGTGTACCTGCACATTTTACCACAACTGTAACTTTGCACAGAGCACATTCTTGTGTCCATTATACAAGAGAGACTCCTTTTTGTGGGCGTGCATGCAACACAGATTCCATTGCCTACTGGTTAGCATACAATAGATCAGAATGTAATGGCCTTCCCCTATAATTATAAACATGTACACACCATACAAATCTTTATCTATTCTCTTCCAAGAGTAGCAGTTTCTCTCCCGTGTTTAACCTCCACAACCTCCACCCATTAGGGCTCACCCAGTGTCAGAACTTGTGAGATAGAAAAATTATAAGTTCAAAACATGCCACACAGCAAGGGGTGGCAGCAGTGGGCTCCTTAGTCCTCAGGGGCCCTGGTGCAATGCACCTGCTGCACCAATGGTAGTTCTGCCTCTGGGCCTCCCACTGTTCTTTTATTTAATCTCAAACTACCCCACAAACATACTGTTCACACTTCCCCTGTTGTTCTGCCAGCTTCTCACATGGCTTTTAATTTAACTTCCAACTTCTGATACCCCTTTCCCACTGCAGCTCGGTAAATTGCCATTTTTTTAGCCTTTTAAAATGTGTAGAGCTGCAGTGTGAAAGCTCCAGGTTGCTTTACCCGTTTAACAAATACCGGTATTTGTTAAACGGGTAAAAAGCAGTGTTTTACCCGTTTTAAGAGCCGTTTTTTGGCAGTTTTTTAGTAGTAATAATAATAATAAAGGTTTAATAATATGTACACAACACATCCTGTGGGGCAAGAAAAGTTCATTTTTAATATGACAGCCCATGTTTACTATGGGTTTAAATGGGTTGCTTTGCATTTTGCACAATGTGAATGTGACAAAAACGGTATTTAAACAGCAATTTACTGCTGCAGTGAGAAAGGGTCTTTATGGCTCTTAACCGTTTAAAGACCCGTTTACAATACCGGGTCATTACCCGATTAGGCAGTGGGAAAGCAGAATAAGTTTTAAAGCATTTAGGTATCGCACGCATAAGGTAATGACACTGTAATATTTAAAGTATTAGTAAAGAAATAAATGATGAGAAAGAGAGAGAGAAAACTCTGCAAGTTAACAATGCAATATATGGTTCAACTAGTGCAGTGTGTACACTCTTTGCTAGCTCCCGCAGGTCGTTAACTACCCCCTGTCGCCTGTATTATATTATATTGTCAATGACTGCATGTTCAGGTGTAAGGGCAGGATGATGTCACTGAATGATATTGTTAATGATATTGTTCAATGTATGCACTACATTATTATGCACTACATTATTGTTCGCATGTCACCAATTCAGGTGAGCATCTTCAGAGCTACACTGGGGTCTCTATCTTGACCAGATCTATGTATGATCAGGTGTGGCATTTGAATCTTCTCCTTGAATTGTGGGGGGATGGGGCAAAACTGAGTTCCATCACCTATTATAGGAGATGGAACTAGTCCCACCTCCTCCTTGGTCCTGCATAGTAATTCCAACAGAAAAGCCTGCCCCACCACCCATGTCAATAGAGCGTGGGTCTTCAAACTGTGGCCCTCCAGATGTTGTGAAACTACAAATCCCAGCATACCTTGCCACAGTTTTAACACTCCCTTATAGCAAAACTGTGGCAAGGCATGCTGGGATTTGTAGTTTACAACATCTGGAGGGCCGCAGTTTGAAGACCCATGCAATAGAGGATGCAGGTGGCACTAGATGTCACTGTTTAGTTACAGCCAACTCCCTCATCGGGTTCTGCCAGCTCCAGGGTTCTCCTCCACCTGTGGCCTGCCCCTCTTGATAGTCACACACGCTGTGTCTGTTGGATAGCGTTTGGTCCCAACAGCTTTCTTTTCTGGCACAACATTTGTTATGTGAAGAAGAGACATCAGTAAGGGTTCCCCTAGGTTCTTCAATTTCCCCTTCTAGTCCAATCAAACACACTGATAGTCTACTTGTGACTAAGTTAATTCTAGTGTGTTTGACTGTGTTGCAGACCATTTACTGTATACTACAAGCTTAATTGGAATTGCGTCTGATAAGCTCTGTGTAATATGTTGGCACTATATACTGTAAATAAGGTTAATACTAATAATTTTAACAACAGTTTGGTGGCTAGTGTACTGAGCTCATTTTCCTATGGCAAGTGCGCAATGCAGATGGCAGTACAGAGATGATTCCCGGTACTAGTTTGTCCTTCTGGTATACGGTCATTAGATCGACACATATAAGGTCAACGTGCATTGGGTCAACCACTGAAAGTTGACATGGCTTAGGTCGACATATGAAATAGGTCGACACAAGCATTATGTCGACAATGGCGGTCGACAGTCAAAATGACGACATGTTTTTTTCATGACGACATGTGCGGACAGGCAGTATTTCATGCCCTAGCATCCACTAGGGCATGGAGGGAGAATAGAATAGTGTGCCGAGCATCGCAAGCGCGGTACCCTTTGACAGTGTGCATGTTGACACTCAGGCCCCAGAAAAGTACAAAACCCAGGTCTATCTTTTTGACTGTCGACCTAGTGCTTGTGTCAAGCTTAGGCATGTCAACCTATTTCATGTGTTGAACTAAGCCACTACAGCCTTCAGTGGTCAAACCAATGCATGTCGACCAAATATTGGCCGACTCAATGACCCATACCCAGTGTTCCCTCTAAGCTGTGCGCACGTGTGCGCGCGCGCACACACCTTGACGAGCGTGCGCACAGACATTACAACAGAGCGCACAAAGCAGCAGTGGTCCCTTTTTGCCATTGTGGCCTCAATTAATGTGTGTTTCACCCATTTACTACATTGTGTGAGGTGTCTTTGTCCAGACGCATGCAAATAAAAGTCAGTTTTCGCTGACTTTTATTGGGAAAGCAGGATAAATCATTATACGGTCGGCGACCATCTAATGATTTCTCCTGCCGCTTACAAGAAATATGTACTAGACTATGTTAGTAATTATGTTAATACGTGCATCACAGAAGATTGATGATGTCATATGGTTTTCCCATTTCCCATATAACATTTCTCTTTCCACAACAATTACTAAGTTTAACTGGATCTTCCATATCTCTTGCACGTATGCAATATGCCCTAAGCTCACCCTTATGTGTAGAATGGCATTTGGTTGACATACGAGAAAGATTCACCTAAATTGACTCATATTTTACGCAGTCTAAAATGACTAAATCGCTTGTATGTTTTCAAAGCTTTAGTAAATCGGAATCGGTACATCTGTCAGACCACACTTAGGTCTACAGTCATTAGGTCGACTGGCAGGAAGGTCGACCTGACTTAAGGTCGACATGGGCCAAGGTCGACATGACTTAAGGTCGAATTTGCATAAAAGTCGACATGAGGAAGGTTGACTGATCATAAGGTCGACATGGTTTTTTTGTAGGTCAAGGGGGGTGATCTGTTGCACAAGACTGGGAGTTTTGATATTATTTCATAGGGAAAGGCCCCCTCTTTCATCAATAGTTGGATGTGGTTATACACATTGAATATTGTTATAGGGGTGTGCTACCACGGACAAAGGAGTATAGACTTGAGCAGAGAGGAGAGTTGTCATATGGTGGTGCACCATTTATAATAACGAGACATAAAATATACCTTTTAATATTTATTGGTTTAAAATCTGCGAAATATAACGAACAACAAATAACATAAACACAAGTGGATACAGTGTGGGTTAAAATGGCCTGTGCGCGTTCTACAATCAGTTTACCTTGTTAATTAATAATTATTTGACACAAATTATATTCCCTCTTTTGGGATTATCCCGTTTTTAGGGGAGGAAAGTGTCTATTCAAGATGGAGGCTGTGGACTGTATATAAGGTCCTGTGGCTCAAACTGTAGGTCCTCTAATACACCCAACTCTGTGTCATTTGACACACCGAACTCTGTATCATTATACAGGTAACCAGCTAGGTTATGTGGATATCTTATGGTGTGGACGGAGTAGGTATATATGCAATTGGGTACTTGTCTGCAGGACCAATCAGCACCACAGGTAGCTTCTATCGTTCACTCAGGTAGCACTATGGCTAGATGCCTAACTGGTGCTACCGGTGTACAGTGTACAAGTGTGCTGATATAAAAGTACTGTATAAGCGCTATAACGGTGTCGTCGCTATCGCTATCCACAGACTCTCCCTGTCAGGGACGAGTTATTGTGGTGCTGGTTAGCGTGCACCCGTTAATGCTCTAAGCGTCGCTGGTATGAGATACAGCGGTTGGCTCTGTATCATAAATCAGGCTCATACATTAATTCAGCTAATACAAGTCCTGCAGCTCAAACTGTAAATCATCTAGTACACCAAACTCTGTGTCATTTGACACACCAAACTCTGTATCATTCTACAGGTAACCAGCTAGGGTATGCGGATATCTTATGGTGTGGACGGAGTGGGTATATATACAATTAGGTACTTGTCTGCAGGACCAATCAGCACCGCAGGTAGCTTGTATCGTTCACTCAGGTAGCAATAAGGCTATATGCCTCACTGGTGCTACCGGTGTACAGTGTACAAGTGTGCTGATATCAGAGTATTTGTATAAGCGCTATAACGGTGCCGTCGCTGCCGCTATCCACAGACTCTCCCTGTCAGGGACGAGTACTTGTGGTGCCGGTTAGCGTGCACCTGTTGATGCTCTAGGCACATACTTTTTGTACTGCTTTCGGATTGCATCGCACACCGTGCAATGAGATCTAGCTCATAACGTATGCAATTCTCGCAGCGTGTATGGGCACCTTTAGTGCCTGCAACATTTTGCGGACACAGCACTGAGATGGTGTATGCATACATGTACATGCACCCGAGATCCTCCATAGGATCGCATGTTGCATACGCTCACACAATCGGGCTGCAGCTTGTTGCAATGGCAATGTGAAAGGGCGCACAATTTATGGTTTGCAGGGGGGCCCCGGACACCCTAGCACCGGCCCTGTCCCCACCCTATCCCTATCGCTGGGTGCCAGCAGCTACAGTCTGCCAGGTGGACAGGCAGCCACGGTGCTTTCATTGTGGCGGCTGTCGCCGTGAGAATAAACCCCCTTGGCAACAAGCATGTAATACCTCATAGTAACAAGCATGAAACTCTTGGCAACCAGCATGTAATCCCCTGTGGTAACAAGAATGGAACCCTTTTGGCATCGGGCATGAAGCCCCTGGCATTGTGAAATAAACTCCTAGCAATGAGCATGTGGGTAAGTGGCACTTATGTGGCATATTATGTAATGGGCATCACGGTGTGTGCCATAATGTATAATGGGCATTAAGGTGTGTGGCATCATGTATAATGGGCATTGCGGTGTGTTGCGTCATATGTAATGGGCATTCCGTTGTGTGGTATAATGTGTAATGGAAATTATGGTGTGTTGCGTCATGTGTAATGGGCATTACAGTGTGTGGTATAATATGTAATGGGTATTACGGTGTGTGGCATCATATGTAATGGGTATTACAGTGTGTGGCATCATGTGCATCAGGTATTATGGTATGTGGCATTCATGGCCACACCTCTATTGTGATGAAGCCATGCCTCTAACTTTGTGTGACCCCGCCCCTTTAACGCGGCCACACCACTTTTCTGGAGCACACGTGCTGAACAACATTCTTAGCTTTTCCATACCCCCACTTTAAAATTTCCACTTCGACCACTGCACATAACTGAACCTAAGAATCACACAAACACAATGCACTTAATTTTATATTTAGTTATTTTTGGGCCTAGGAGTGCCGGGGGAAAAAAAAATCTGATCTGCTACGGCAGTGGTTCCCAAACCTGGTCCTCAATTACCCCCAACAGTGCACGTTTTTTAGGTCACCCAGCAGGTGCACTCATTATTCAGATTTTGTTATTTTATTTATTTTAAAAGATTCACAGGTGGAGCTTATTAGTCACTTGTGATTCTGTGGGGAGACCTGCAAAATGTGCACTATTGGGGTACTTGAGGAACAGGGTTGGGAACCACTGTGCTAGGGGTCTGTGATTAAAAAAAGAATGGGAACCCCTGAAGTAGACAACACAGCTGCAAGAAATCAATAGAACTTGGGGTGACTGTATACAGTAGACATGAATTTGGGATGATGCTTGTAATGAGTTTGTGGTATTATGTATTCTATTTAATTAGATGTTGATACCAAGCTTCAAATTACACCTGTACAGAAGTAAGCAATCATATATAGGGAAAATGCTTTGGTGAGTGGAACATGACCTGAACAGCCAATGGGATTGCACCATGTAATAAACCCATTGGTACAAGAATAGGGCATAACTGCCAGGACTCCAGGCCCCTAGTATCCAGACAGAAAGGGGGCCTAGAACTAGAGTTTGTCAAGTCTAATGTGTCTTAAGCAAAGTTCAGATTTCCTTTGAAGCAATGTATAGATAGAACTGCAGCTCAGACACTGGAGGTCTCCCCAGGCATGCCAGGGATTTAGAGAAGGGGAAATATTGGCCCTGCCTATTTTGTCGGTCCTGAGCCCTGAACTTGATCAACCGCTGTTGGGGTAATTAGCAACCGTACTTTAAACAGGGAGATTTTCTATGCAGCTTCTGAATCAGTGTGGGAATTACAAATACAACACTTTTAAACTTAAAGTAACCTAGCCAGTAACACTGTTACTGTATATCATTGGTCTACAATATTATTTTCTTTTTAGAAATTCTTTTTAGAAATTCATAATGAAGAATCCTGGAATATGCCAACAGAACTAACCCCAGAAAGAAATAGGGATTGATCAACACATATTAAAAGGACAAAGACCAGAGCTGGTGGGTTTCTGAAATGGAGGGACTTGTACGGCTCTCCAGGATTTAGCTGATAATTCAGAAGAAGCAGTGGGTGTTTGTGCATGCCAAAGGCGCACCTGCTCTGGGGAAAGAGGCCATGACTGCACAAAATAGCATGGCCACACAAGGGACGTGACAGCGAGAGAGTGTTGCCTTGGAGAAGCAGAGGGTTAATGGAGAGAGTGGGTGATGTGATAGTGATGCAGGCAGGGGCGTAGCTAAGGGTTCATGGGCCCTGGTGCGAAAGGTCAGCTTGGGGCCCCCCTACATACAACAAAATTAAAATCTCGGTCTCGGTCCAAGAAAATAAAAGCTGACAAGCCTGACAGGACTGGAGTCAGTGCTGTTGTGGAACTACACGTCCCAGCATGCCCTGCCACAGATTTTAGATAATGGATTTCTAAAACTGTGACAGGGCATGCTGGGACGTGTAGTTCCACTGTAACAGTGGAACTACACATCCCAGCAGTTTAAGCAATTTTTCACATAATCTCAAAAGCCTGAGTGACAGGACTCACTGTAGTCCGATACAGGGCGCCGGGCGGTCCTGCTACTGAGTCCTGGCAGCCTACACGTGCTGTGTGATGGCGCGGAAGCGGTGGGAGAGGGAGGGGGAGGTTGGAGCCCGCGTGCGTCGTGCTGACGTCACGCGGCAAGGGGTCCCCTTCCTATTGGCTGCCTGCGGCTGGGGACGGGACACAGTGGCCGTATCTGAGCTGTGATTGGCTGCAGCGGCGGAGCAATCATCCTGATCATCCCTTTAGT
This sequence comes from Crinia signifera, assembly GCF_055691185.1. NCBI lineage: Eukaryota > Metazoa > Chordata > Amphibia > Anura > Myobatrachidae > Crinia > Crinia signifera. The sequence continues at coordinate 146,083,300 of NC_139222.1, read as the reverse complement.
ATTTAACCCCTTTAGGGTAGAACACTTTGGTATCTGCAGTGCATTACACAACACACACTAGTTTGTTAAAGTGGACAAAAATAACAAAAACTCCCGTAGAAGCACACTGCTGGGTGGCAATGTAAGCAGCACTTGCAGCCTATATAATAACCCAGAGTGGTCGTCCCAATGAGCCCACTGTGTCAATGCCGAGCAGAAAGAAGCCGGCATATGCCGGTGGGGGATACACAGAGCTACGGGCATCACGCAGCGCCCATAGAGCCGGTAACACAGGGAAAGTACCCGTATGAGGTGAGTAACAGAACCCGGTGCCGCAGTGCCCCCTTACTACTGCCCGCCTGCCGGGCACCTACCGGCTTCAGCCTTCTGTTCGTTATCAGAGTCGCCATCGCTGCCGAACAGCCCCTCCAACATGTCCATAACCGGGCCGCGCTACTACTGCCGCAAAGCAAGGCTGACGTCGTGAGAGCGGAAGTAGAGTAACAGTAAACTGCTCTTGCCACGACACTGACGAAACTGCCGGCCAGCGGATCGTGGAGCTGCCAATGCTGGGAATGGTCATCAGATCTGCTCGCCTCTCTCTAGACACCCGTAAAGCAGCACTGGGAACGGGATGCGTCCTGTTCGCTTCCCTCTTCCAGGACAGTGGCGGGGGTTGGGCCCCCCTGGCTCAGGGGCCCAGTCGCATCTGCGACCGCTGCGACCCCTGTAGCTACGCCACTGGATGCAGGTGAGAGGCAAGGTGTGAGGCAGTGGGTTAGGGGAGAGAGATATTGGTAGTTAGAGAGGCAATGGGTGGTGCTAGGGAATGGGTGATGGGGCGGGCAGTGGGAGGGGAAGCGGTCATCTATTAGAATGAACTTAGGTCTACAGTCATTAGGTCGACCCCACTAGGTCGACTGGCAGGAAGGTCAACCTGACTTAAGGTCGACATGGGCCAAGGTTGACATGACTTAAGGTCGAATTTGCATAAAGGTCGACATGAGGAAGGTCGACTGGTCATAAGGTCGACATAGGTTTTTCACTGTATTTTGAGCCGACATGTGCCGACAGGCGGTATTTCATGCCCTACCATCCACTAGGGTGTGGAGGAGGTTATTAAAGCTGTGGCGAGCGAAGCGAGCCACCGTGCCCGAAGCATTGCGAGCGATGCGAGGGTCCGATTCTCATTGCCAACTGTGTCCATGTCGACATTCGGGTAAAAAAACTGTGAAAAACCCATGTCGACCTTATGACCAGTCGACCTTCCTCATGTTGACCTTTATGCAAATTCAACCTTAAGTCATGTCGACCTTAAGTCAGGTCGACCTTCCTGCCAGTCGACCTAGTGGGGTCGACCTAATGACTGCAGACCTAAGTGTGGTCTGACAGATGTACCGATTCCAGTAAATCTAGCCCTATGAGGTTTTTGTTGTCATTGTCCGTGAACCTTGCTAGCATAATGCAGGAATTGGAATTAAGGACCAGTTTGCACCTGTTTCTTTAGGGATGTGAACATATGCTTTACACCCAAATACAGAGATTATTGACTCTTATAGACTGGCCATACACCTATAGATTTTTTTGTCCAATCTGGCTGGTTGGATCAAAAACCTGGTAATATCTGAATGACTGTTTTTGCTAGTTTTCCAGAATTTCAAAACAAATGGTCAACTGTCCCTTGCTACCATACGTTACCAGATTTTTGTTCTAACCAGCCAGAGTGAGCGATAAATCTTTAGGTGTATGGCCAGCTTTATCTTCTTCTTGGACCCCATATATAACAGGGATCCAGTACTGAATCCCGGCGTTCAGAATCCCGACGCCGGAATCCCGACAGCCGAAATGCCGACAAGGGGGGGACGTGGATCGCCCCCCCTTGCGGGCTCGCTGCGCTCGCCACGCAGCGGGCCCGGTGCCTCGCTACGCTCGGCACACTAATTTATTCTCCCTCCAGGGGTGTCGGTATTTCGGCGGTCGGGATTCTGAACGCCGGCATCCCTATAACAGTATTATGAGTTTGACTGCCTCAATAGGGCATGCTTCTCTTTAGTTACACTGCAATAAGGACTGCCTCTACCCAGAATCTCTTGCCTAGACCCACATCACATCACATCACATATTCTTGTTTACTCTTTGACTCATTTCTGGTGCGTAGGCAATTGCCAGTTGGTGTCTGATGCTACTGTTATTTACAAAGGTAGCTACATCTCTGTTTTCAAATTATCCACCGTTCTCAGACAATATGATCAATTTCTGGCCTGTTTTGGTTTCCACCCACATCAGTCTTGGCTAAGTTTTCCTTATGCCTCCCACGGAATCGGTACATCTGTCAGACCACACTTAGGTCTACAGTCATTAGGTCGACTGGCAGGAAGGTCGACCTGACTTAAGGTCGACATGGGCCAAGGTCGACATGACTTAAGGTCGAATTTGCATAAAGGTCGACGTGAGGAAGGTCGACTGGTCATAAGGTCGACATGGGTTTTTCACTGTTTTTTGGCCCGAATGTCGACACAGTCGACATGGACACAGTTGGCAATGAGAATCGGACGCTCGCAATGCTTCGGGCACGGTGGCTCGCTTCGCTCGCCACAGCTTTAATAAACTCCTCCACGCCCTAGTGGATGGTAGGGCATGAAATACCACCTGTCGGCTCAAAAAACAGTGAAAACCCCATGTCGACCTTATGACCAGTCGACCTTCCTCATGTCGACCTTTATGCAAATTCAACCTTAAGTCATGTCGACCTTGGCCCATGTCGACCTTAAGTCAGGTCGACCTTCCTGCCAGTCGACCTAATGACTGTAGACCTAAGTTCATTCTAATAGATGACCGCTTCCCCGGGGTCAGGGTGCATAATATGCCTTGAGTAGTGTAGATGGGATCCCGATAATTTTTTTTTCTCCCCTCCCTGCAGCAGAGATGAAGGAGATTCCGCAGCCATTCACTGCAGCACACAGGAGACTGACACCCGGCAATAGCGAAAGGTGGGGAGATGACAGGCTGGGCCGGCGGTCAGGGTGCATTGTGCCCCCCGCTGTAACTTATTTATTTAAGCTCTGTCACGGACGCCCACCCACCCACCCACCCACCGAGAGAATGGCAGCGAGGTGACATTCAGGTGACAGCTTGCAGAGAGTGTAGAGCAGTGAACTGCCCGTGCCCGGCAGTCTTCAGAGTGGGTTGCGGTTATTTAAAATCTAGCGCAGGAAGAATGTCAGCCAAACAGTGGTCTTGCAACCTGGCACGAGATTTCAAATAGCCGCAACCCGCTGAAGACTGACGGGTACGGGCAGTTCACCGCTATGCACTCTCTGCTCTGAAGACAGCCGGGCAGCATGGGCAGTTCACTGCTCTCTGCCATTCTCTTGGTGGGTGAGCGGGCGGGCGGCCGCAACGGAGCTTAAATAAATAAATAAATGACAGCGGGTGGCACAATGCACCCTGACCCCCGGCCCAGCCTGTCATCTCCCCACCTTTCCCTATCGCCGGGTGACAGCAGCTACACAGTCTCCTGTGTGCTGCAGTGAATGGCCGTGGAATCTCCAGCTCTGCTGCAGAGAGGGAAGAAAAAAAAAGTTCAGTGCTGGGTGCCGGTATGTCATACCATTGTACAGTGCCCACTTCAAGCACTGGTTATGTGGTGAAGAGGACAGGATTTGCTTCTGTTTCAACACCAATTTTATAATTGGCAGCCACAAGCACTTGTTTGTCCATAAGTAATTGAACAAAAATAATTTTAATTGGTCCTGGACCACCAACCCATGTAACCCCTGCAAGTGTCCTGAGGCACCCCAGGGAGACAATGCACACAGTTTGGGAACCACTGGTCTACTCTAAAGGTGCATACACACTGGAAGCTTTTGCAAAGATGAAAAATTTGCTAAGCTGAAAAAAGCGCTCAGTGCATACACACTGACTAAGAGATTTTTGCCCTTCCAAGCAATTTTCACCGGGGTGGACAGCTTTCCATAATGGTACGCTATGGAAATCCATCCACCTGCCGCAGATCTGCTGTTAATACCAGCAGATGGGTGGCATCTGCCAGAAATTATGTGGGAGTGCGCGTCAAAACTCGCCTCTTTTCACAGCTCCGTACACACTGGGCGGCTTTAGAGCTGCAATCAGCTCAAAATCGCCCAGTGTGCATGGGCCTTTAAATTTTGGTTGATAGATTGTAAGCTTGCAGCAGGGCTCTCCTACCTCCAAGTCTGTCTGCCTGTTGTTACCCAGTATGTTTTATCACTGTCTACTATTGTAAAGCGCAACAGAATCTGCTGTGCTATATAAGAAACTGTGGTACTTGTTTCCTAGCACGGTGCCCATCGCATACCATACTTAGTGGTGTGCGATGTGAAGCGATATTCATGTTAAATTAACAGGAGTGCTTGTACAATGAAATATCGCATAGCATTGCATGCCAGCAAATGGCATGCAATGCGATTTTTAATTGTACAAGCACAGTGATGGGTGCTTACAATGTTAAATGCACCCCCATTGCCAACACCAACCCGAAGCGTGGCGAGCGCAGCAAGCCCGCGAGGGGCGGTGGTACGTGTCCTCCGACCTTTTATTCCTCCACGTCGGCGTGGAGTTGATTTTACATAGTGTGGCGAGCGGATGTGGAATAAGAGCCCGAAGCGTGGCGAGCGGATGCAGAATAAGAGCCCGAAACGGGGCGAGCGGACGCGGAAAACATGTAAAGTAATCCGTGTCCGCTCGCCACACTTCGGGCTTGCCATACTATCTAAAATCAACTCCACGCCGACGTGGATAGTGGGGGTATGAAAAGGAGGACGCGTACTGCCGCCGCTCGCCACACTTCGCGTTGGCGTTGATAGTGGGGGTGGTGTTGCCAATGGGAGTGCATTTAACATTGAAAGCACCACAATTAAAAAACGCATGCCGCTCAAAAAAATCTAAAGATTGGGCGCCATGCTAGGAAACAAGTACTGAAACTGTAAATAAATAGATCTATAAATAGCAGCTAGTCTATGGAAGAGAAAATAAAACAAATGAAAATGAAGAAAGTGTTCATACTTGCTTTTCCTCTTTATTTTAGGGGGAGTTTGTACATATTGGAGACCAGAAAGTGACAGAAGATGATTTGAGAAAAGAGATACAAAAATACAAGGTAGGAGTTTGTTTTTTGCTTTGTCTGCTACAGAAGCTGCACATACGCAGTGAAGTATTGTTTGGGTTCTCAGTTCCTGTTCGCTCTTTTGTTTAAACCTTTTTTTTTTCCCTCTTGTGAATGTTCGCCTGTTACTGACTACGCCTAGTAGTTGTTTGTTTATATTCAAGGTATGTCCTCAGTGTTACATTGTAAGTTTATGCAGTACACACCCTGCTTTCACATACAGTAGGTATTGTATGGAACTTACAGTAGCTACTGTTCTAAAAAGCCCATATAAACAAATGTTGGTACTTGTTTCCTAGCACGGCCACACCGATTCTAATCGGGGGCATCGCAGGTAAAAAAATCTAATCGGTCGCATCGGTGCTAAAAAATCGCATGCGATGGTCTCGACGCGATGCCCCCGATTTCCCATAGGGAACAATGTTAAATGCCTCAATTTACCCAAATGAACAGGGAACAATGTTAAATCGTCCAGAAACCCCTAAAAACACACCAGAACAGTGAAATGGCCCCCCAAAATTAGTTAACGCCACCCCACGATCAACGTGAACCCGAAGCGTGGCGAGCGGCGGCGGTACGCGTCCTCCGACCTTTTCATACCCCCACTATCCACGTCGGCGTGGAGTTGAGAATAGAATAGTGTGGCGAGCGGACGCGGATACCTTCACAGGTATCCGCGTCCCCTCGCGGGCTTCACAGGTATCCGTGGCGACGCGTTTACCTGTGAAGCCCGCGAGGGGACGCGTTTACCTGTGAAGGTATCCGCTGCGCTCGCCACACTATTCTATTCTCAACTCCACGCCGACGTGGATAGTGGGGGTATGAAAAGGTCGGAGGACGCGTACCGCTGCGCTTGCCACGCTTCGGGTTCACGTTGATCGTGGGGTGGCGTTAACTAATTTTGGGGGGCCATTTCACTGTTCAGGGGTGTTTTGGGGGGTTTCTGGACCATTTAACATTGTTCCCTGTTGATTTGGGTAAATTGAGCCATTTAACATTGTTCCCTATGGGAAATCGGGGGCATCGCGTCGGGACCATTTAATGTTTAACATTGTTCCCTATGGGAAATCGGGGGCATCGCGTCGGGACCATTTAATGCTTATTTAGCCGTATGCGACGCGACCGACGCGATTTTTTAACTTTTCAATGCATTTCAATGGGAAATCGGGTCCATCGCGTCGGGGGCCATCGCATACCACTATTAAGGGCACAAGATCAATGCGATTGTGGCCATGCTAGGAAACAAGTACCCAAATGTTTTATTATTAATGTTTGTATTTCTATAGGATTGCAGTATAGTTGTAAAAGTTATGTTTTAATAATTATTAATAAAAGCATTGATATAAAAAAAAAATTACATTTAGTTTTGCTTTAAAGAAAAACAGGTAGGCATAATGATTTTTCACATGTCAATTTAGCTTCATTAAACATTTAATAGGTTAATTTTATAGATCTTTGTGGAGGTCAATGGGTTAAACATGAGTCTTCAAACTGTGGCCCTCCAGATGTTGTGGAACTACATGTCCCAGCATGCCCTGACAGTTTTGGCATGCTCTTATAGGAAAAAATGTGGCAATGCATGTTGGAACATGTAGTTTCACAACATCTGGAGGGCCACAGTTTGAAGACCCATGGGTCACTGGCGTAACTATAGCACCGCAGCCCCCGCCACCGCATGGGGGCGCCGGGGGCTGCGGTGCTATAGTTACACCTCCCCCCAATCCCCCGCAGGCTTACCTATTTTGCTGGTTCCGGCGGCTCCGTTCTTCTGCTGAGGACCACCACAAAATGGCCTTCCCCATATAGCACACAGTTCTCTGAAACTGTCTGCTGTATGGGGGCGGCCATTTTGTGGTGGTCCTCCGCAGAACGAAGCCGCCGGGACCAGCGCGAAAGGTAAGGCTGCGGGGGATTGGGGGGGGGGGGGTTGAATGGGCGGCTGGGGGGCACCCAAAACGTAGCTACGCCGCTGCCATGGGTTAAAAGCATGTATCTACAACATTACTGTATGTAACATTCTGGTAGAACATCATCAATCTGTTGAAGTAATTCAAATTAGAATGTGTAGATGTAAGAAGGGTTATTATGGGAGAGAATCGGTATGGGCACTGTTGTGAGCGCTGATACGGCTTCTCCCCGATGTATGAAGGTGCAGATGTGAGTCAAATGACAGGGACACTAGGACTATATTGGCGCTGCTATCTACAAGATTGCCTCAACATATCAGCATGCTATGTATGAATGGTCCGTAGCATTGACTGTACTCAGTTACATCTATCGATTTCCACAATGCCCATACACCACAGCAGGTACAGTGCAGATGCACTGGGGGGAGGTCTGGTAGCAATTATTGAATGGGGGTTGAAATTTTACTCCCCCACTTCAGCATCCGAGAGGATAATGCATCTTAACGCTATGGCTTACTGCTTCGCCTCGGTAAGGAGGCTAATCTGGTACCGTTATTGAAGGTATTCTACATTTACCCCAATGTCTTGTCTGGGTACTGGACGGGGTCCCGACAGGCATTCACCCAACTGTCAAAACACCGACAGCCGGGTTCCCGACGGCCATTTTCCCTCGTGGGGGTCCATGACCCCCATAGAGGGAGAATAGAATAGGTGGCTCGCTTAGCAAGCCACCGTGTCCGCAGCGTGGCGAGCTCGCAAGGGGCTTTGTTGCGCTCGCCCTGCTGTCTGGGTCCGGCCAGTCGGGATAATGACTGTCGGGATCCCGACTGTTGGACCCCTATACCACACCCGTCTTGTCTCCTCAATGATTTCTACTTCTTTGCTGTATTAATATTAAGCGACCAATACCTATGTATATGGGATTGGTCACTAAATATAAATACAGCAAATGTAATAATTTAGGTATT